>NC_054596.1:36060652-36680870 GCF_004785595.1 Juglans microcarpa x Juglans regia
TCTATCGAAGTTGGTCCAAACTGTAATCCATCATTTTTCGCATCTATCTTAGCTTTCCTTATTGTTTAGTAAAAAAAAAAAAAAAAAAAAGAGTCTCTTGGACGTTTGTCTGTAGAGATTGAGTCATCTCTTTCTATAAAATGTGAGAATGAGTCTCTATTTAGGCAAAGTGCTGTCTCTTAGATGTTTATTTGTAGAGAGTATCAACAGTAGTGAAAACCAGACTAATCACAAAAGAAAATAGTATATTGGTGGACCTCCAAATGCACTAATCGTTTTATGAGGCAATGGCTGATATGTGAATATCCCTACATTTATCCGGTCATGGATATTGTAAGTTTCTCTGATGAATAAATGATGACAATTTCTCTTAAAAAAATAATGATGATTTTAAATAGGCTTTGTTAGGTTGATGTTAAGAGTAACTCAAATAATTTGTGAATAATAGTGAATATAAAATATTGAATTGTTTATAAATAGCAGTAGACTATTTATGAATAGTAATAAAATAATATGAGAAAAATTGTATTTATAAACCGACCCAAGACAACTGAAAAGCAAAATTTAAATGCCAATGCTTTTAAAGAAACCTGAAAGTTAAAGGGGCAAAATGTTTGTTTCGTTGCAGGCTGATGATCAGAAAGTGAAAGGTACTGGTGGGCGGGTAAAATAAGTTTAGAATAGTAGAGATCAGGACAAGCCATGGGTGCTGGAACATGCAGAGGTTTTGTTGCCTCAGAAATCAGAATATCTTCATTTTTGCTGCGTTATTGGAGAATGGGTCCCCCTGTCTACAAGGTATCTTTTTTGGGTCATGGAAACTGAGTGTGTTACTATAGCCATCGGATCATGGAAGCACATGATGTTCACTGTTCAGTTTAAATATCGGCTAGCTTGCATGAGCCTTTGCATATTATATATATATATATATATATATATATATATATATATATATATATTAATTTGACACCCCAAGTTGGAGAATAAATTATCAAACTATTAAACTTGTTTTTGGTTTTTCCCTAAGCATTAATATTCAATATCCTTCAAGACTCAGACCTCTTCAACATTGATGATCAGTATATATGTTAATTAGCAATAATATTAATGTTCATTAAAGCAATTAGAACGTACAGTAGTGCTTCAAATTGCATTTCAGTAAATTTTCGAACTTGCTGCAGGTAGTTATATATTTGTTAGGTGAAATTAGATTTTAGATAATGATCCAAGAGACTCAACAGGAATTTTTACTTAGAGTTTTGTTAGGTATAAGTAGTTTGGCACACCAAACCGCATACCAACACTCACATAATTTTTTTATTATAAAAAAAGTTTTAAAAAAAATTTGAGAAAAGAAAAAAATGAGGTCATCTGTCTCACGAAAATCATTGTCTTCTTCAATTCTCATTGTTTCATTAAACGAATGTCTTACATTTAACATTGGTGCGTAAAATCGCTTATAAGAAGACTTTTCCTTTTACTAAAACGAAAAATTTGTAGGTACGTGAAATTCATGAATTAGGTTGTCATAAATTAAAAGTTCTTGATCATTAAGTACTAATGAATCTCAAAGAAATTACTTGGAGCTAGTGAAAAATAGCTACATGGAAACCTTGTCAAGATTTCAATAACGTATAAAAAAAAATAGCTTATACAAGTTCCGTGCAGTACTGCATTTGAATAAAAATGGGCAAAGCTGGAAGGCGACATGAAAAAACTTACTTTTCAATGGGGGAGATGAAATTTGTAGGTCGCAAACACTGCACATTCGTTTAAAAAAAAAAAAAAGAATACACATGTGATTTATATGAAAAAATTAATTTTTTAATGATAAATTTCATTTTTTTTAAAAAAAATACGTGACACTTGCACAACCTATAAATGTATCTAATATTACTCTCAGTACTGTATATGTATGTATATATATAAGTGTTATTCTTATGGCCATATTTTACTCTCTCTCTCTCTCGGCCATAGGCTAGTTTGGGAATCCAGTATGAATTGGAATTCAACTAACTTGGAGTGATTTCCGACAAACCCATGCTTGGTGTTGTCCACTTTACTTGTCCCCTTTTCTCCCTCTAAAAAATGATTCAATTCGTTTCATAGGTGGATATACAATCCTTCCCTGTAATAAACTCTTTTCAGAAACTGCTGTGCATATATGGGGTCCAACTTTGCATTATTTATAACATGATTTAATTATTAAAAGTCATTGAAAGTGTCGGTTTTTCCTAGAAGGTGGCTTCACGTAGTGCCGCTCGAGAATGAATTGACATTTCCGGTATTAGTTAGGTTTTAGATTTCAACCTTCTCCTAACAACTATCTCATGTATTGCTGCATTGAATGATTGTTTTCTTTTTCCTTTCTATTCTTTCTTTTTTGTTGCTGCAGTACTGTGTGCTCAGAAAGAAATTATTCAAATACCATGAATGCAGTTTCAAACTTTGAAGACGCGTGGCAGCACCCCAGATCATGAAAAGCAAGCTGCAGGAGGAATTCGAATTTCGAAAAGCTATTCAAATCCTTCCTTTTACGTATATCAGACCCTTTTTCCAAAAAGCTCTGCAGAATCACACACAAGAAGCAGCAGCAGAAAGGTAGAAAGACCGGTACACACGCACACACGCACAAACCGCATATTCTTGTTTTGTTTTCAGGTATGCATGATATATATTCTTTGATCAGGTGCCAGCTCGTACCTTTTTCGTTGAAAGTCATGCATCTCCTCCTAATTATGAAAGGCGGCTTTAGTACTTTGAATGTGCCTTCTATGGTTCACAAAAAAAAAAAAGGTATTTCCCTTATATTCACAGCAAAAGCAAAAGCAAAAGAAAAAGAAAAAAATAACAAAAAGGATTAATGGTACCTGTAGTAGTAGTACTACTACTGATCGAGTAGCTAGGGTTAGAGGTAATATTATCGTACCAATGTTTTATTAATGGTCAACATAAAATGCATGGCCAATTAAAGTGAAGTAGTACTACTGATTCATGAAGCTTTTCTCTAAAGTTGCGATTGCTTGAAAATGTATCAATGCTTAATATTTTGAGGTAGCGGCCAAACTTTTTGAACAGTTGTGATCGATCAGCTTGATGTATGCCAACTTTTTTGAAGTTCTATCAGCCTGTCCAAAAAGGGGAACAGTGAATATACTGTTAGTGTCGAAAGCAACGAAGAAAGGAGCAAAAAACCATTAAAGTATTCACGTGATACTATGGGTAGGGTGTTGCAGAAAGGTCTTTACAAAGCCAGCTACTTGCCTCACACGTCAGCTTATCTCCACCTCCAAGTTTTCCTACTCAACAAAGCAAAAGATCAAAGAACAGAACAAAAGTTAAAAGAAAGAGAAGAAAATTAAAAAAAAAAAAAAAAAAGAATAAAAACCAGTTTTTATGATCTGCAGATAGGATTCCCATAATCTAATTACTCCATCATCAGTTGAATATTTCTTGTACACGAGACCTGAATTTTTTTTTTTTTTTTTTTTTTTTTGCACTATCCTTCCTACATGACTTTAATTCCTTGCTGGGAAGGTTTATGAGCTTTTAAGTGTGCTGTACTTGCCAAAACTATCGAATATAAGCAGAAAAATCAGAACCACTAGGAAGAGACCAACACGCATGCCATATCCCACGTGGGACGCATTCATGCACATGGTAGTGAGACATTCTTGTCCAAATCCACGCCATTTCTAATTACCTGTTTTATAATTCTCTCAGTACTCATTCCAAAAGGAGCAGCTAGCTCCTCCATCTTAAGCCGCGAGCTCGCCCACAGTAAAGGTTAATTACTTACCTCCACCTTAATTTCCACGTATTTTTGGGCTGGATGAAACTTGCTAAAATGTCCAAAACATTGTTAAGAACAACCTAGTGGAAAATCAAGGTCTTTTATTGCCAAAAAAAAAATCATTACAAAAGTAATGTAATCTAGAATTTCATTGTGGATTGCTTGATTGATGTGCAACAGTGCAGGAGGAGTACTGAATGATGATCATCGATGTGAGACGATTGCTTTACCAAGTTAAATACTCTAGATATTAAATTGCTCTGATCTCTACCTGGTCTACACACCCAATAGTGGTACTTTAACTTAGTGATCAATTGCATTTTGGTGAAGTTTTACACATGACATGATCATTATCATGTCCATATAAAAAATTAACAATATTAAACCACTAACTCGTACGTTGTTCAAATGGGTCAAATATTTATAAGAAAGAAGTCAACAACAACCATAATCACCATATAGAAAACAATCGATATTGAGATCTAGTTGTTGACAATTGGAAACTGATTGAAATTATTTTCAAAAGCATGTACCCATAGATAATCACCCAACAAACGTGGGAATGATTAGAGTTAGATTTGGTTTGATATGGGGGGTGAAGTTACTACACCAACGATGTTGGAAAAAAGAATTATTGCAGGAAGGAAGGATATATATATATATATATCATGTTAATTTAGAGGATGGAAAAGATAGCCCATAAAACCATATACAAATCTAAAAGAGTCCCTTATAACATCATTTTGGTTGAATTCAAAGATCTCACCATATATAAGGTCACTAACTAGCTAGCTACCACCTCCCACAAAACAATGGAAATAAAGTCAAAGGCATCATGTGGTTGATTCTGGTTTTTCTATTCTTATGGATCGATGATTCTGGCCCGATCTACTGGCACTACTCGATCGGTTGCGTGCTGTCAATTATTTCCACAAAAAGTTGGCATTTTAAGTTTTCTAGCTTACCAACACACGATCGATGATCATTCGTGTACGTGATGAATAAAACCAAAACTATATACTATATATCCAACTCAAGGCACGAAAGGTTGACATGAAACAAATTTTGGAAGAGTTTCTGAAAAACAAAAAAGAGACCATGATCTTGAACTAATAATTGGAAGTAAATGAGCTGTGTATTTGTCCTTCTTACGTTATTATTAGGTACGCACGCTTTGTTAACAGTATATAAATGTTTTTGAAACGGACTGCCACTTTAGGAACAACCACGAAACTTGATTGTCATATGTCCTATAGAAAGAAAGATCCGTGCAAGTTTGTGAAGAAAATGACTAGGAAAACCAATTAAAATGGTACTAAAGGTTGTGTCATAGCTATATATATCAGTGATGTATATATAGAAAAGTTGTATCGGATCGAAGACACACCCTTTGCACTACAAAATTTAAAATCTAAATTTAAAAAATTAAGGACTTCTCTTACAAGTCGTCATCTGTCATATCATCAGTATATATAGAGGGTAAGTCATCCACACCGACTAGCAAGTAGAAGTACTCACCTACAAATATTAAGTTTCAAACATTTGAAGTATATGTCTTTATCTACCTGCATATATAAACATCATGTGTCATGAATTACAGTGATGTCCTCTAATATTGCTCTTTTTTCCCATTGTCTCAAAATATGGTAGTCATGATACTAATTTATAATGCGGAAAAAGAGTATTAATTAATGGTGGTAGTGTGAGAAAATCATTGCGAAGATCCGCAAAGTGATACTCATATATACGTAAAATATCCTAACCGTGTGGTTTAGGAATGACTTGTGTGTGTGTGTGTGTGTGTGTGTGTGTGTGTGTGTTGTCAAAGAACACGATCGCATGTGGGGATGTGACATTTAAGGATATTTACTTATGGGGAATCTCATGATGTTAAACCCATGTTTTGTGTTCAGAAGCACAATTATACCACCTTCGACCCGATTTACATCTCTCTCTCTCTCTCTCTCTCTCCGTGCATGCTTAACTACCGAAAGTTTGTTGAGTGGACATAATGTACAATTTGATCAGCATGGCGGCAATCCCCTATAGAATTTTATTGGACCCGAGCTTTAATTTTCTCCAAACGTATCGTTTTTCAAACTCTTAACTATTATAGTGTGCATGTCGGTTGGTCATGGCCGAAAAGAAAGAAAAATATAGATCATTAGGGTTTGTCAAAACATAGATTAGCGTTTGTCGGTTAGATGAGCCATGCATGCACCTACGTTTTTCTAAAGCTAGCTAACGAGAGGATTATCACGTTGCGTAAAGATAAATATAGAGACTAAAAGGCAAGTATTTTACAACCCAAGAAAATATGGAAAAACTGGTTTTTTTTTTATTTCTTTTTTATTTTTTATTTTTTTCCTATAGATCTAAGAGTTTGGCTAGAACTAGGTGACTATCTAAGATGATAAGTTTGGAAATGACTAGGTGACTAAGATGATAGATTTCATCTTATGTTAATGGGATTTATATTTTGGATAAATGTAAAATAATTTGAGTTTAGCTAAAGTTGTTTTGAATCTTGATCTTATCTAGAGGTTGTTAGAAAGTGTTTTAGATAAGTCAAAAGTGTAGAAGTCGAGTTCCAAGAGATCATAAGAGAAGAGTTTGAATATAAAACTGTCAATACTGAGAAAATAAGTCTTAGGTGCAGCAAGCCGTTAGCAGAATTCGTCAGTAGAGTTTCACTATGATTTGGAAACTGCTTCCAGAAATCCGTTTAAATTGTCTTACTAGTTAGGATCTGTAGGAATTCAATTCTGGAGAATTTTTTAGAGCACTTTTCAGTACATATTTTGGTGAGAAAATTTATTGAAAAATTTTCATATTATTTCTCTCAAAGAGTGTGATCGTTGATTCAAGATTGAGATAGCATGATCGTGATTCAGCTACTGGATTTTTAGGAGAAAAACCAATATTTGAAGTTCGTCAGAAGTTCTAATTGCCGGTATTGGCAAACGGGTCGTTTGTTGTGTCAAGTAAGAAAATCAATTGACAAAAGTTTTGTAATTGAGACTTATTTGTACTTGATTTTCAAATAAAAAAATTGATTTTTCTGGGTTTGGCTGCCCTGTAGGGTTTTACCTTTAAAGAGTTCTTTAAAGGGTTTCCCTTATTTACCAATCTTGATGTTATGCAATTTATTTATTTTATGTTAACGTTTTCTTATTGTATAATTGCATAATTGATGACTAACCAATTTGTTAAGTGAATTGGTAGATCTTTGTGTTACAATATATACAGGGACATTTTGGTAATTTCATTTTCCTCTCAACAAATTGATAGAGATTGCTTTTCCTTCACTACTTACCGCCATTCAAAGCATAGTTTGGAGTACTTTTCTGAATTCTAGGTCTATTTCATGCAAAGATAAAATGATCAATATTTAATAAAGGATCATCTAAACAAGGCCAGTGAAGGTCCTAATCCTTACACAACTATTAGGCCTCACGTATGATAATCGGAGATATGTAGCCCTAAAAGGAAGATTAAGCCTTAGAGATTTAGTTGGCTGGCTGGCCCATATCAATTCTGAGTTGGTACCTAACATGAGCTAAGGAGGCCCTTTGCCCTGAAAAGGGCCACAAAGAGCCTAGGGGCTCTGGCATATTGAACGTGCCCATTTCTTTCCATCTTCTCTACAATATTCGTGCAAATGAGCTAATTTTAAGATTGTGATGAATGTTATATATTGCATTATTTATATCTTACTTTCGTTTTACTTTATAAGTGTGACATGACTTTCTACCACCCTTGTATCATATCTTTTTTTTTTTTTAAAAAAAAAAAAATCATATGTCGATGGAGAAGGACACCCAGTCGTAGACTTGTAGCAGGATAAAAATGAGATAATTGTGTAGTATAGCACTTTCCATGACTTGACTCATGAAAGCACCAGTCAACTTTTTTTTTTAAGAGCCGGTAGCCACTCTCATAGCGACCCGCGTCCCAAGTTTATTAAGCAGCCCTCACTTATAGCGGAGGAATACCGTGGTTACAAATCAAGCATTTGGGAGTTTACAAATAGGAAAATAAAAATCCTCTCAAACATAAAACAACCAAAATCAAACAAAAAACCGAAACCAAAAAGCAAAAGTAAACTAAACAGGCCTAATAGAGGAAAAACTAAACAAGCCTATAGAAGAACATCTAAACAAGCCTAAAATAAAAAATAAAAAAAAAAGGAAAAGAAAAAGAAGAAAAAAACGAAACTTAGGTACGTATAGAAGGCAGCGCTGCCTTGTCTATCCAAATAACACCCTTTAAGAACCTCGGCAAGTGCTGGAGATCTCCATAAACTACATTACTTCCTAACTCGCCTTGTTTAGCCAAAAAATCAACCGCTTGATTCCCTTCACGGAATTGATGGGTGACACGAGTATCCATTCTTTGCAATTCATGACTAAGCTTATTTCAATAGTCCCATAAATACCAAAGAGTGCATTTATCTGTCCATAACCAGTCCACAATCAACTTGGAATCACTTTCAATAATTACCTTGGAAAAATATAGACTTTTACAAAGCTAAATCCCTTCCAACATAGCTTTCAATTCAACTTTATTATTAGTATCAAGACCAAAATGAGCCGAGAAGGCTGCTTTAAAATTTCCATCCATATCCTACAAGATACCCCCACCTCCCAAAGACCCTGGATTATTACGACAACCCCCATCACAATTAAGCTAGATCCATCCCGACGGAGGCTTTGACCATTTAACAAGCAGACATTTCTGGGTAACAAATCTCAACATTTCCAAATTTAAATCATTTAACAAATCAAGATCCTGCTTGTTGAGTTACCTATGCACTTTCAATTCAGCCGCCATCTTTTTGAACCACATTTTAACTGAAGTCCACACTTGCATCGCACTAATTTTCAGCCCCTCCATATGTACTTAACATCTTCTAGTCCATAAACACCAAGTGATAATAGAAGGTAGCATACCAATAAGATTACCCACAAAGATGAATTTTTAACACAAATCATCCAAGCCGATATTCTTGGTTTTCAGGTATTGAACATCAAACACGGCACCTTTAAAAGCCTACTAACAAATTCCCAAACCCAATAGGCTATCTGACTTGTGGCTAAAACATGATCAATGCTCTCCCTAGCTTGCGGCATACAACAATTGCACGCCAACACAGGAGAGATACCCTTATTTTGAACCCTCTCATTTGTTGCCAGACTTTGAAACTAAGCTCTCCAGTTGTAGATGGAGACTTTTTTCGGCAAACATCTGTTCCAAAGCCACTCATGCCACGACATTTGGTTCCCTTTTTCTCGAGTTGCATCCCAAGCGGTAGTGGTAGTGAATTTTCTATCCAAAGTTGGTTTCCACACACAAATATCCAACCCAATACGTCCATAAATTTTGGTCTGCACAATTTCTTCCGTGATTGCCTCTCCTACTAGCTCCTTCAAGAGTTCAACATTCCATGGCTGATCCATCCAACAATCTCTTATACGAAGTCGCTTATTATTAATATTTGGAATTCTGGTTGATAAAGGGCTCGAAGCTAACCATCTATCAAACCAAAGAAAAGAATTTACATTACGCAACAAAATCTGGACGTTGTCTATAACTTCCGGAACATGCTTCAATATCGATCTCCACATTCTTGAATCCGTAGCTTTGGGAGCATAGGGCAAAGGATGACCATCCCTTAAATATTTAGCATTAAAAAAATCAGCCCACAAACTTTCAGACGTCAATAGGCGATAGGCAAACTTCATGTGTAGAGACTTCTAAACCTCGTGTAAATCCCTCAGCCCAAACCGCCTTCGTTAGTAGGTTTGCAAATTTTAGACCATGATCTCCAATGCAATTTCCCCATTCCCTCCACATCGCCCCAAAAGAAGTTGGCTAATATAGAGTTTATCCGATCAAATGTCACTTCGGAACATTTATCCTTGAGAGGATATGTATAGATAAACTAGAAAACATATGTCTCAATAAAATTAAGCGACCACCTTGTGAAAGCAACTGGAATTTCCAGCCCGTCACTTTTTTCCTTTTTTTCTCAACTAGTGGCTCAATGATGCGAGAAGTAAGTCTACCTGTAACAAGCGGCGCACCCAAATAGGTTACAGGAAAATGACCTTCCTTAAATCCTATCACTCTCAACAAATCATGCTTCCGATATGGATTTATAAATTTAGAGGGAAAAATCACCGATTTCTCACGACTTATCTTTTGAACAGACCATCTTTCATAAATAGTAAGAATCTCAACAAGCCTCTTAATAGATTTTTTTCCCCCTATTAGAGAAAACCACAAAATCATCAGCATACAACAAGCGAGAAACTAAAGGAGCCCCCACTAGGTGAGAAAATCTCCCAATCCGACCTATTCTCAAAATTTTTTCTAAGCAACCTTGTTAACACCTCCTCCATGATAATAAATAGATAAGGGGATAATGGATCCCCTTGTCGAAGCCCCCAAGCAGTTTGAAAAAAAATCTTTAATGGTCTCATTCATCATCACAGAAAACTAAGAAAACCTTATACATTCACCAATCAGATTACATAAAGTATTGGCGAAGCCGAAGGACTTAAGGACCTCCAAGAGAAAGCTCTAATCCATCCGATCATAAGCCTTAGCCATATCTATCTTTAACATGATATTACCACCCAAAATTTTCCTATGAAGGGAGTGCACCATCTCTTGGGCAAGCGTGATATTTTCAAAAATGCCGCATCCCGAAATAAAAGCACTTTGTTCATGAGAAACCAACTTCTGAATAATCCGAGTCAAACAAGCTACAATAATTTTTGAAAAAACCTTATAGGCCACTGAACACAAACTAATAGGTCAAAATTTATCAAAACTGGATGGATCAGGCACTTTCAGAATCAAAACAATAAAGGATGACGTAAAGAACCTGGTTAAAGGGCCACCCTTGAAGAACTCCCCAGCAACTTCAATAAGGGCATCTTTAATAATCTCTAAACACTTGATGTAGAAACCAGACCTGAACTCGTCTGGCCCCGAACTGCTTTGCTAAGGAATTGAAAAACTTCTTTCACTTCCATCTTTGTCGGTTCAGCACACAACATATTATTTTCCACATCTGAAATAACCGGATCAATCAAACTGGATAATTTAGATTGCACCATGTCAACTTGTTAACTCGTTTATGCATTTCTACATGTATGGGTAATTGTATATTATTACTAATGACAAATGATATTCAATATACGCTAAGAAAATACATGCATATTATTTATTAAGTAAATGTATATTACTTTATATATATTTATATTTGTATAGTAAGATAGTAATGCAAGATTGTTATAAACTATAATCCATATTCTTAAATCATTAGAAAATTATTCTTATGTCACTAAGATTTCTTGAAGGTCAAGTTTACTATAAGTATTGTGAGAATAGATGGAAATGAAAGTAAATAGCTAAGAAAATAAATGAGTCATTTGAGTCAACCTATGGGTTATGCAAGTTAGTCGAGTTAGCAAGTTCAATTATGGTTCATATGGATCGAATTGATTTGGACCATTTAAGCTGAACCCTAACTCTAACAATTCATATTGGATTCATAGTTTATGTCAAATATTAATATTAGTCATAGTTTTTGTGAAGGTAACGATCGAGCAGGGTTTTATTAATAATTCAGTTAGAATCAATGTGGTGAGTGTTAAATTATTACTTGTCCTAAAAGTGAAAGTTGAATATTTAACCTAAATGGGGGAAAAGATGGCGTTAGGATTTAAACTCAAGATATTTGTTCTAATATCACATTAAATCATTATTTGTTGCAAAAATTTAAGTTAATAAGAGTAAGTGGATTCAATTATTTAATTTATACTCTTACAGTGAGTTTGAGTTGATCGAGTATGGCTTCAATCGTCTAGAGTAGGGGTGTAATAGGTTCGGTCCAATCCGATTTTAGACAAAATTTAAGACCGAACCAGTATGCATCGGTTTTGCATTTTTGAAAATTGATTACGCACCAATTACCTCCTAAACCGGTACATCCGGTTTTATCGGTTTCGGTCCGGTTTTACATTAGTATTAGGGCATAAAATTTAATTAATATACTAATATACATTAGTATACTAATTAATTAAAGTGAAATATAATTAATATACTAATGTATTATATATTTATCAAAATGAATATGTTGAGAACTTATTAGGTCATAAAATGTTATTAATATATATATTTTATGTTTAAAGCATATGATCGAATAAACTTTCATGTTTAAAATTAAAATTTTATGTTATAAATTATAATAACATTATCTTATATATAATTATAATTTGTATTATTATATATAATATTAAAAATATTAATTAAAAATATATAATATAGTAAACCAGTCCGGTCCTAAAAAATATAGAACCAAAATCGGACCCGTATCGGCCGGATTTGGAACTAAGGGAACGGGTCCCGGACTGGTTCGATCAGTTTGGGCAAGTCCGGGTTGGCTTTCCGATTAATTTTCACACCCGTAGTCTAGAGCTTGTATTTTGATTGATCTTACATTTGAGACTCTCCCTTGACCACTTGAGCTCGAGTAAGAGTTCAAATAACAGCTTGAACTAATCATTTATAAACAGTGCCTATAACCCAAAACCCAACTTGACTCGGTTCAATATGAATAAAAAATTACATGAAATATCATAGACCGATCCAAAATTACTTAGAATCAAGTCTCACTTATAGTAAAGCAGTGAGGCTAAGGAATAGAGAAAGTTATCAGAAAAATATGTGAGACAAAACTTGTTCTTATGGCCATCGGAAACTGGGAGAATTCATTTCTTAATGGATTGTAGGCCTAATAAAATAGGGGTGCAAATTAGTCGGTCCGGTCTGGCCGGTGATGGATTGAACATTTTCGGTCCATCATTTTTTCTGATCTGACTGGATCAAACACCCATAGGGACCGGACCGGATTGGTAGCTATCGATCCGGTCCAGTCCAGTCGGTCCATTCGGTCCAGCCTTTTTTTTTCCTTTTTTTTTTTTAAGTCAATTAATAAAAAAAATTATTTAAAATACTAAATTAAACTAAGTGACTTATTAATGTGGATTATGTAACAAATTCAATAAAAAAAATTTTATATAGTGATCAATGATAATAAATTAGATGAAAATTATATTATTAATTTATATAATTTAACTAATTGATATTATATATTAGTTAATCCATATAATATTAACAAGTGTTGATAACATATTTAAAATTTTATATTGTTAATAGTGATAGGTTAGATGAAGATATATATAAAATATTGTTAATTTATATAATATTAATAAGTATTAATAACATATTTAAAATTTTATATTGTTAATTGTACAATTATTATATAAATAATATATATAAAATATTTTTTTTTCATATTGTCCAGTCTGGAAAAACCCTAGACTGTGGACCAGACCGTAACTTTTCGGTCCTCCAAAACATGGACCGAGACCGACCGGTCTTAGTCTCGTTCAGATCCTTATTGAAAAAAATATTGATTATTTCTTTTTCAAAACTGCAAAACTTGAGTATCCAATTTACTGTCTTTTATAAATTTAGAAGTTCCTTGATGAAAAAAAAATTGGAAAAACTAAAAGTGCCTTTTATAATGCATATGCATTCAAGTGGCACTAGGCCAAAAACCTAATGACTTGATGGCGTATGACACAGTGCTTCAAATGAAAATTTTAAGTTCGAAACCCCCCACCCCTGGTATAAAAAAGAAAAAAATGGCATTGAAATTATATGCAGTTGAGCCACAAAGGATGTTTGGAACTTTGGATTAATGGTAAATTTCATCTGTTAGAAAAAGCCCCCAAAGGTTACCTAGCTAGCTCATGAGGGTATTAAGAATGATTTACCATATCTCATCCTCTCAAGACTTATTGGTTGCAGATGTGCTTGCGGATAGTTTATATTTATACGCGAGTTATATATAGGTGAGAGAATTCACACGAGGCAGTATCAGTATTTTTAATTTCGTACCGTACCAGCCGGTACGGTATAGGTATCATATGTGTTTCGTATCGGCCAAAATACTAGCCCGTACCGGCCGTATCGGCCTATATTTCGGCCTGTATTTCAACCTATATCAGCCAATATTTCGGACTTTAATTTTTTTTTTCATTTTTTCAAACTACAAGTTCATTTTTTGACCCCTAATTTAGACTAGGCTATTTATAATTTATATATATATATATGTATTTATATGTAATTTATTCATATATAGACTATTATTTTTTAATAGAATTTACGTATATATAATTTACTCATATATCAACTATCCCGAAACGATAACAGTACCGAAATATTTCGCTTCAGTGCTTTGACCGGTACGACATCCGGTATGGTATTCAAAATATTGGGCAGTACTCCTATCCTATTACATGATGTCATATCAATAAAATTATTTATATAATTATCAATTTTTAATGATCTTATATACTGAATAAAAGTATGATATATAATTTATATTAGACTATTATGAAATAAAGTTGGTGAGGTAAAGAAAAAAAAAAACGAAAGCGTTAAAAGATGCTGATTACGCTCAAAGAATAATGCGGTAGTTGTAGCACAGCTTTGAGGTGTCGATTCCACAGAGAGACAAATTAAAAGAATTGTAGAAGGAATAAAAAACTAATGAAAGAGATTAAATAATTAATGGAAAACAACAATTAATTTTAAATGTAAATTAAAGTGGAGCAAAGTGACTAATAGAATAAGTACTCAAGTTTGACAAACAGTAAAATGTCGAGAATCCCTTACACAAATATAGTATTTTAATTATTCTTAACTCATTGAATAACTCAATTAGAAACTCAATTCTTAATATTCCCAATTGGAAGGTATAGATTTATAAACCAAGATTAAACCAAATCTAACCCTTTGAAAAATCATTCACCACTTTTAAAATACGTAAATTATTATCACTATTGAGAAAATCCAACGACGACAATATATTCAGGAAGCGATATTGCAGCAAAGAATTAAATCAATATAGATAAATAATTGATCCAAATATAATCAAAGAGCTAATCCATTTAATAGAAAAAGCATGATTGAATCCATAAACAGAATAAATTCTATGATTATTCAGAGCAGAAAACATCAACAATGAATTGAGAATGATAAAACAAAATAGTTTTAGTAATTGAAAATCAAATACATAAATAAAAAATAAATTAAAAATACCATCTAATATGCAAGTTCATCCCTAGCCCTACTTGAGAATTTAGTTACCCATAAATATAATAGACAACAAAAATCTCAAGAGAAAAATAGAGCAAATGACGGCCTTGAAAATTAATTTCAGATCTTCCTCCTTCAAACTAAGCCGTCTCCCCTCTTTTAAACTCTCCAATTTTGTGCTAATGATATGCTTAAATAGGGTATGAAAGAAACCCTAATATCTTCATATTCCTGCACACAAAATTGCTTAAATTTTAGGACTCAACTTAGCAGTGACATACGTGCTTCAGAAGTTTGAATTTGAAAATCTTTATTAGAGATAACTTTGTAGCCCTTTAAGATAGCTTTCTAACGCATCAAGAATCGCATCAATTCAATATTGGAACGAAAAGTTATGATTAAAATACTTAAGTGTGTCCATTTTGTCTCCTAGCGCATTTTGGACTCTGATTCGAATTACTCTCAAACCCCATCATTATCCTTATTTGAAGAGTCTTACACTCATTAAAAGTTCTTAGATTGTTCCAACGTCTTGACCACTTGAAAGTCTTTTGAATTTGAATGGGTTTGGACTTGTTCTTTTATAGACTCCGAAATTAAACATAAAAATTTGCTCAAGAGTATCCCAAAGTAAATAGAAACTAAATTCAATAATACACATTAATTCCAATTATTTCTATTAGCAATTTAGTATTTTATTCCAATAATAGAGTATTTAGAGTGTACTTTCGTACACTCATCACACCCCCTAACTTGCTTATTGCTAGTCCCTAGTAATTTCTATGCTAAAGAGATAAAAGAGATGAGAATTACTAAAATAGGCCACCAATTCACATTTTCTAGATTCACATATAAAAAACAAACTAAGAAATCCAATAACTCATCAAAATCAATCCACTTATAGTAATTCACAGAGTGTGTGTGTTCTCCAAGCTATAACCATCTTACCACTAACCTTGACACATGCAACATCAAGAACGTCTCAAGCAAAAAGTTCAACTCCATAACTCACGGGTATAATAGTGTTTTGTGTAAGAACTCTCTCTATGGAGTTGACAAGTGGTGTACACACAATCACATAGAGATTTAGCTAATTATGAACAAGCAACAAGCAAGCATTGATCTTATAATAGGAACACTAACAAATGAGAATTCAACCATTCTTTCCACATGCCTACTTAGGATCAGAATGGTCAACACAAAAGGTTGTAACGTGGCTTAGGTTCGGGGCTATATGAAAAAAATGAAAAATGATTCAAAAACTTCCAAATACATACAAAGGAAATTTTATTAAATATCTCAGTAGACCACACTTCTCACTTGATGTACTCTCCAACTTTTCAGATTATCGAATAATGCCTATTTTTCATTTTCTTTTCTTTTTTCATTTTTTTAATAATTTGGTGAACAATTATGTCATACTGGTATTTTGCTATTTCTACCCAATCTTGGTATTTTCGCCTTTGGAGCTCACTCACTTGAACACCTTGTAACTCATGTTCTTCCATTTTCTCTCTCTCTCTTTTATTTTTATTTTTTATTCCGTGCAAAAAAAATAAGAATTCCACATCTAATAGACACTTGGAAGGTAGAGAAAATAAATGTGTAGGTTATACTCCAATGTGGAGAGGTAAGGATAATCTGGGCATATGAAAAGAAAAAGTTACATGTGTTTATTGGCTCAAAGTTGGCTAGTATGGGTCTATGATGGAAAGGATTAGCTTGAAAGACTCAAACGTTGATCCTAAGTTGACGTTCGTCATATCCCAAGTATATCCACCATCTTACCACAAACCATGTAATGATATTCTCAAAAAAAAAATGCCCAATTCAATATATCAATAAACGCTTATCACAATTTACTGCATTTGTGGGCTCTCAATCCTTTCCAAAACTCACATGAATACTTAAGCAAAATAGTTCTCTAACTACATGTGTCAAACCACTATCTTACCACAAACCTTAAATGAGTGCATTAGAGGTTTTGTGAATGCATCAGTAAAAATGATTATGGTGGATTTGGTGAATTCACGAAGATAGCTATGAATGAGAATGAGTACACATGTGAAAATGATGTACGTGTGATGCAAAATTAAAAAAAATTTGACACATGAAAATATGTCACAGAATTCTAACAAGCATTTTCAATACTGAATTTGCACCATCACCCCCCAACTTAAATGAATCATCATCCTCAATGTTTAAGAATTGAACTTGAATGTGGAATAACTAAAAAGGGTAGAATACACTTGATGAGTGACTTGGGTAGCTCGCTAAGCACCAAAGATGGTAACCTGAAATGAAAAAATGAAACTAACCTGCAAACAAAAAAAAAAAAAAAAAAAAAAACAATAGCAAACAAAAAGGAAAAGAAAGAAAATAAGAGAAAATAAAAATAAAACAAAACAAACAAAACAAATAAAGAAAAACATACCTGCGTGGTGTGGTCAAGGTTGATAGACCAGATCCACAAATGAAATGTCTTCCACTTCCAGAACTTATCTATCAATTAATACTTTAAGGCGTTAACCATTTACTTTAAAGATTCGACCATCCTTAGGATCCTCTATTTCTACCGCCCCATTTGCAAAAGCATTCTTCACAACAAAAGTATCGGTCCACCTAGACCAAAGTTTTCCTGGGTGCTTATGGAGTCTAGAATCATATAAGAACACTCGATCATTAGGCTTAAAAGTTTTTTTCAAAATATTTTTATTAGGAAACACTTTCATTTTAGCCTTATAGATTCTAGAGTTCTCATAAGCATCATTTCTCAACTCCTCTAACTCGGTCAACTGGAATTTTCTAAGCTTACCTACTTCTCCCATGTCAAAATTGAAATACTTGATGGCCCAATAAGCTCGATGCTCGAGCTCCATAGGTAAGTGGCAAGGCTTTCCAAAAACAAGCCTATAAGGTGACATGCCTAAGGGAGTTTTGAAAGTTGTACAATAGGCCCAAAATGTATCAACTAGTCTC
Organism: Juglans microcarpa x Juglans regia; assembly: GCF_004785595.1. NCBI lineage: Eukaryota > Viridiplantae > Streptophyta > Magnoliopsida > Fagales > Juglandaceae > Juglans > Juglans microcarpa x Juglans regia. The sequence goes on from NC_054596.1 coordinate 36,078,606, forward strand.
AAAGACCAATCTTTACGATCCAGGTTGACCGTTTTTTCTAAAATTTACATAATTTCCCTATCTGCAAGTTCAACCTGTCCACTTGTTTGGGGGTGGTAGGTAGTAGAGATCTTATGTACCACCCCATATTTTTTCATCAAAGCTTCAAAAGAATGGTTGCAAAAATGTGTACCCCGATCACTAATGATAGCACATGGTGTACCAAATTGAAATAACACATTCTCTTTTAGAAATTTAATTACCGTCCTATTATCATTGCACTTACAAGCTGCTGCCTCTACCCATTTTGACAAATAGTCTACTGCCACAATAATATATTGATATCCAAAAGAATGAGGAAATGGTCCCATAAAATCAATACCCCAACAATCAAAAATTTCAATCACTAAAATTGGGTTTAAGGGCATCATATTACGACGGGTCATAACTCCTAACTTTTGACAGTTTTCACTTGAGCGAAAATAGATGTTTGCATCCTTAAACAAGGTGGGCCAATAAAATCCACACTGCAGAATTTTTGCAGCAATTTTCTTCATTGAAAAGTGGTCCCCACAAGTTTGGGAGTGACAAAAGTCCAAGACGCTAGCAATCTCTTCATCAGGGATGCAATGCCTTCAAATTTGGTCAGGGCAGTATTTGAAAAGGAAAGGATCATCCCAATAGAAATTACGTACCTCAGTCATGAACTTCCTCTTATCCTGAGCGTTCCAATCCACCGGTATCTCACCTGCAACCAAATAATTCACAATGTGAGCAAACCATGGTAGAGAAGTAATAGAAAGTAAATGCTCATCGGGAAAATCATCCCTGATTGGCAGGTGGTCAGATGTGTCCTCAAATGTGAGTCTTGAGAGATGGTCAGCCACTACGTTCTCCATTCCTTTCTTGTCTTTGATGGTGATGTCAAGTTCCTGGACCAAGGAAAGCATGCTTTAAACCCTTAGGCAAAGGCTTCAATTCAACTATGGGTGGTTTCACACTTGAAAGAATTTGTTTTTCACCTTTCTCAGGCAACTCCTCAAACTTCAGTTGCTATGCCCGAGTGTCATAATCCTGAGTTCTATAAAAAATAGCACAAATATCAACTACATCAGATGGATCACTGATAGAATCAAACTCAGAATTAACAAGAAAATACTCAAGGGGATCAAAATCATGAGCTATAGAAACTCCCCTATCCATGAGTGAGTCAATCATGTATGTCTGGTGGCTCTCGTCATCATCTTCTGGCTGTTTTGCAATATGGAAGATATTCACCTCAAGAGTCATGTTTCCAAAAGGCAGCTTCATGAGCTCATTCCTGCAATTAATAAGAGCATGAACAGTGGCAAGGAAAGGCCTACTTAAAATCAAAAGAATTTTAGAAGTAGTATCAACAACAGAGCTAGTGTCAAGTATTAGAAAATCAACAGGATAATAAAATTTGTCAATTTGAGTTAGAACATCCTCTACCACACCCCGGGGTACTTTGACTGAACGGTTAGCCAATTGCAATACCACAGTGGTTGGTTTGATTTCTCCTAACCCCAACTGCAAATAAATAGAATATGGCATTAGATTCACACTATCTCCTAAATCTAGCAAGTTTGCCCAAACTCATGATTTCCAATGATGCATGCAATGGTTGGACAACTAGGATCTTTATACTTGGGAGGAATCCACTGCTCAATTAGAGCACTAACTTGCTCTGTAAGGAACACTGTCTTCTTCACATGGTGCTTCCTCTTAACTATACACAAATCCTTGAGAACTTTTGCATAAGTAGGAACTTGTTTAATCACATGCAAAAGAGGAAGATTGATTTTTACCTGCCTTAGATTCTCTAGGATTTCATTGTTAGGATCCAAAGTTCGCTTGCTTGATTTTAAAGCTTAAGTAAATGGTACCTTAATAGGACTTTTTCTCACCTCAGGTTCCTTGGTCAGCTCGGCATCACTACTATCTTGATCATTTTCCACATCCTCTGATTTTTTCGTTGTTGGGATGTGTAATGACTTACCACTTCTCGTCACAATGACATTCACATCCTTCAAATTCTCTTGTGCCATGTGTTGACCATGAAATGCGGATTGCGCCTGAGAATGGAACTTACCTTGCTCATTCACACTCAAGGAGCTCATCAATTTGGACACTTTCTCTTTATCTTCTTATTTTCTTCAACAACCTGCGTAATCAAATATTCAAACTTTTGATTAGTCTTACCCTGTGCCTCAATAAAAGCATGCAAGTGTCTTTTAAAGGACTCCTAGAAGATGAAGGTGCATGATATGGTGCAGTATATGATCTGGGGGGTTGTGCAGATGGTTGGTTTTCAGACTTCCAGCTAAAATTTGGGTGATTGCGCCACCCCGGATTATAAGTATCACAGTAAGGTGTAAAAGGCTTCTTATACATTCCTAAGGCATTACATTGTTCCTCATACATCCTTATCATCTCAGCAAATGTGAGACACTCTTGGGCAAGGTGATCTACCCCACCACACACCAAACATGGTCCAAAAAACTCTGCATGATTAGCCCCGTGTGTTGGCCTTAAGTCCTTAGTCTTTAACACATCTAGCTCCCTAGTGAGCATCTCAACCTTAGCCTTTAGACTATCCTCTTCTCTGAGATGGTAAATTCCACCACCATTTACGTTTTCTGCAAGTCGTGACTTATTTATGCTTTTAGTAGCACTAGGTCCAGTCTGAGTGTGAGTTTTTTCAGCAAGCTCATTGGGGTATTCTATGGCCTCATCAGGATCTTTATATAAGAACTCACCATTACACATCATCTCCACAAATTGGCGCTCTTTAGGTGTAAGTCCCTCATAAAAATAGCTCACTAAGCGCCAATTCTCATACTCATGGTGAGGACACATACTCAACAACTCCTTAAATCTCTCCCAAGACTGATACAAAGTCTAATTGTCCTTTTGTGCAAAGGTGAAGATTTACCTTTTTAAAACATTAGTCTTATGTTGAGGAAAATATTTGTTAAAGAAGACCTGAGTCATCTCACTCCATGACCCAATAGATCGGGGTCTCAGTGAGTATAGCCAACTCTTAGCTCTATCCTTCAAAGAGAAAGGAAATAACTTAAGTCTCATAATGTCATCAGTTACATTTTAACTATGAAAAGTCGCAACTACTTCCTCAAACTCTCTAATGTGCACATATGGATTTTCATTTTCCAAGCCATGAAAAGTAGGGAGTAACTGTATCACCGTAATCATGAAGAGTTCTAATGTGTTGATCTTCATGTTCACTCATTTCTTCGGGATTTGATGGATTATCAAATAAAGGATTTAAAAAATTTGATTATGACTCTTCCACATGCCTACAAGCAAATCTACCCAAGGTGTCTCTATATCTGTGCATGCAAGATAACAAAATACTAAAAGAATAAAAATACAATAAAAAGAAAGAAGAACAAAAATAACAATAATAATGCAGCAAGCTAAAAGAAGTAACGAAATTACCGCCTTTACAAACCGCTGAAAAGAAAAACAATCTAGCACTTCTTCTACCGTCTCTCTGGCAACGGCGCCAAAATTTGATTACGCTCAAAGAATAATGCGGTAGTTGTAGCACAACTTTGAGGTGTCGATTCCACAGAGAGAAAAAATTAAAAGAATTGTAGAAGGAATAAAGAAACTAATGAAAGAGATTAAATGATTAATAGAAAATAAAGATTAATTTTAAATTCAAATTAAAGAGAAGCAAAGTGACTAACGGAAAAAGTACTCAAGTTTGACAAACAGTAAAGTGTCGAGAATCCCTTGCACAAATATGATATTTTAATTATTCTTAATTTATTGAATAACTCAATTGGAAACTCAATTCCTAATATTCCCAATTGAAATGTGTAGATTTATAAACTAAGATTAAACCAAAATAACCCATTGAAAAATCATTTACCACTTTTTAAATACGTAAATTATTATTACTATTGAAAAAATCCAACGACGATAATATACTCAGGAAGCGATATAGCAACAAAGAATTAAATCAATATAGATAAATAATTGATCCAAACATAATCAAAGAGCTAATCCATTCAATAGAAATAGAATAAATTCTATAATTATTCAGAGAAGAAAACATCAACAATGAATTGAGAATGATAAAACAAAAGAGTTTTAGTAATTGAAAATCAAATACATAAATTAAAAATACCATCTAATATGCAAGTTCATCCCTAACCCTACTTGAAAATTTAGTTACCCATAAACATAATAGACAATAAAAATCTCAAGAGAAAAATAGAGCAAACGGCGGCCATGAAAACTAATTTCAGATCTTCCTCCTTCAAACTGAGCCGTCTCCCCTCTTCTAAACTCCCCAATTTTGTGCTAATAATATGCTTAAATAGGGTAAGAAAGAAACCATAATGTCTTCATATTTCCGCACACAAAATCGCCTAAATTTTAAGACTCAACTTAGCAGTCACGTATGTGTTTGAAGAGTTTGAATTTGGAAATCTTTATTAGAGATAACTTTGTATCCCTTTAAGATAGCTTTCTAACGCATTAAGAATCGTATCAATCCGATATTTGAGCGGAAAGTTATGATTAAAGTACTTAAGTGTGTCCATTCTGTCTCTTAGCGCATTTTAGACTCTGACCCGAATTACTCTCAAACCCCACTATTATCCTTATTTGAAGAGTCCTACACTCAGTTAAAGTTCTTAAGTTGTTCAAACGTCTTACCCACTTGAAAGTGCTTTGAATTTGAATGGGTTTGGACTTGCTCTTTTATAGACTTTGAAATTAAATATAAAAATCTGCTTAGGAGTATCCCAAAGTAAATAGAAACTCAATTCAAGAATATACATTAATTCCAATGATTTTTATTAACATTTTAATATTTTAGTCTAATAATAAAATATTTAGAGTATACTTTCATACACTAATCAGATGCCCTTAGAAAGAAACATGTCTACCAACGCAAGTTTGTATTTGTAAACAAACATGTCTACCAATGCACATTCCTAAACCTTTTTATTAAAAAATCTAGACGTCATTATCACTTTCATCATTCTCACAATAATGGAATAAAAGATTTAATAAAAAATCACAAAAACTTTATCCTTTTACTTCTTTGGGTAAGGTCAAATTAATGATAAACTTCACGAGACAAACTTCGCACTAAATTAATGATAAACTTTTAGTAATTGATTTAAAAGTAATACATCTTATTTGGACTTACTAATATCCATGGGTTTGTGGGATGTAAGATGATTTGTACAAATTTTTTTATTTTTTGAGAAAAGAAAGATAAATTAGAGATTCGTATATAAAAAATTATTATTATTTAAATAGTGTGAGTGGAATTTGAACGTTTTACAACTGTATCTAATATTACTCTTATGATATATATATATATATATATATATAAATAAGAGTAATGTTATTCTAATGACTCTACTTCACACACAATTCATAAGAAATTTTCATACCAAGTGACATCTATGCAACTACAATCATATCTCTAAAAAAAAATATAGAGAGAAAAACTTTTTCACGAGTTTTACACAAATTTTGATAAAATATTATTTTAAAAGTGTATCTAATATTATTGTTATGGAATATAATATAAAAATAAGAGTAATACTATTCTAAAACCTCTATGTCATACACCATTTACTTGAAATTCTCATAGCACGTGACATCTATGCAATTACAATCATATCCGCAAGACAAATATAGAGAGAAATAACTATTTCACGAGTATTACGCAAATTTTGATAAAATACCTTTTTTTAATTTAAATTTTTCAAAACTTTAAATTTTAAAATTATTTTTTATAAAATTAAATTCATAAATTAATATGTTTTCATATAATATATTAAATATATATTATTATAAAAATAATCTAATAATTTAATATATCAAGTTATATCAATATATAAATATATTTTTATAAATTATTGTTGTGATTAAAATATTTCTAAATTTTTATTAGATGATATTAAAATTTATATACTTTTTCTATCTTAAAAGTGAGACAGATCAAGGATCAAAGCAGATTGGCAGTTGATAACTTGATATGTCATTTCCGTTATTTTCATCCAAATCCTTATCTTTTTCCGTAATCGTAACGTATCTTTTTCGAGAAAATCGAACACAACTCCGTAGAACGATGTAATTGTAGACCATCGTTCATCTTTTTCCACCTATAAAATCGAACACGAAACTGCAGAAAAGACGTTCCTTCCATTCCAAGCATTGAGCAAGACTTTCGAATGTCTTTGCTTTGAAAATAATCACAAGAATAGCCTTTGTTTTCCGTGAATGCTCGTCTACTTCTCTGTCTCTTTCTCCGATCTGAGGGTTTCATCTCTTTCAGTCTCCACCTCTGTTGTTTTTTTGCTCACTTCTCACATGTGAGTCTAGTGCAAGCGAATACGAATCTGTGATCGCGAGTTTTCGTTCATTAAGCGAATTACAATCAGGAATAGATTTTCAGAGGAAGAGGGTGAGATCATGAGGAAGGTGGCGGTCGGGGCGACGGTGGTGTGCGCGGCGGCTATGTGTGCGGCGGCCGCTCTGGTGGTGCGACACAGGATCAGGAGCTTGCGTAACTGGACCCGTGCCATGGCGATCCTCGAGAACTTTAAGGCGAAATGTGGGACCCCCATCGGGAATCTGAGACAAGTGGCTGATGCCATGACCGTCGAGATGCACGCTGGTCTCGCGTCGGAGGGTGGTAGCAAACTGAAGATGCTAATCAGCTACGTTGATAACCTACCCACTGGGTAGGAAAAGACTCTTTTATCCATTTCATTATTAATTTGATTCATTTATCCCGTTTAACCTTTTCCACAATAATGAACACAGATTTTATTGTTATTATTATTATTATTTAAGATTTTTACTTTTTCTTTTGAAAGAAAATAATATTGTTGATGGTTGTCAAAAAGGCTGTCAAACATGATCCATTATTTATTATTGGTTTGCGTTGCTCTTGCTTGAATGAAGTTGTCTTTTTGGCCAGATTTCAAAGATTTGTTTTACTGGAATTTTTGTGGTTATTTTGACGATAAATTTTCGGGGCAATGGTTCAGAGAGCTATTTTGTCTAGGGGTGCTACTGCTACCCCCGCACCATGCGGGGAGGGTCAGCACCCCGCCCCGCCCTCGCTCAACTCAATGTCTTGTTGATCTATAAATTATTTTGGGATTTTAAATCTTTTTTGACTTAAATTATAATATAATTTATTAGAATTGTATTTTAGATTGAAAGGTCAAAATAATATAAGAGTGTTAAAGACTTGTTAGTTTATATAGTGATCCTGTAAAATCTGATGAAGACGGGCCCGCTTGGATGGTTCAAATGAAACGTTCTCTTCATAAAAGTATATAGTTAGCTGAATATTACTTAGCTGAAATCACTCAGGGATGCATGGAAATCTTGTGGTGAACGTAGCGTTTTCTTTTTGACTGGCCTAACATTTTTCTCTTGTTTATTGCTCAAGCTATAATATTTATTTATTTATTGCGTTTACTTTCCTGGTTCATCTCTCTCATTGATTGCGAGGACTCTTTGGGTGCTTTTCATGTTTGTCTAGCTCCTATCAGTTATTCCTCCTGTATTTGATGTCTTTCTTTGACTGATGATTTACTGTGATAAAGTCGGGTTCTTAGGAGAATATTGAAGTCGACCATCCCTTCGTGCTCACAGATTAGCAAATTGCTTGTCCCGTAGATTTAGATAGTCTCCAAAGTTTCTCTTTATAGTTTCCATGTTCGGTGTGTTCTTTGGGAAATATACGGTCAGCAAGTGATCAGGTCTAATGTGGCAGGGACAATCTTGCCAAGTGCATCCCAACTTTCTCATTTTATGGAAGTAAAAAAAGTCAGTTTACTCAGCTAGTATGCAGAGTTGAATATGTATCTGTAATTTATGATTTAACGAAGTGAATCATGGCCCACATTGATTTTCATTACCATATTGATTGCATTGTGATTGTCTTGGACCACTAACTAAGCTGAATAGACAGCCATATATTGAGGCATCTCTTTCTGCTTTTAGTTCTGTCAAGTTTTGTATTGGCTAAATGAGTTTAGAGTTGGTTAAAGTACCAATTGACTAATGGGCTTTTTCTCTCACGCTTATAATAAATACATCAAGAAATTTCCCCTAAATCATTATTTCTGAATTGAGGAAAAGAAATAATTCTTGGCAAAAATAATCCCACTCTTTGGGATGCAACATAAGTTTTCTTGTACTACTGAATTGAATTTCAGCTTAGGATGCCTATTGCTCACTTTCATTCTAATTTTACTAGGGATGAGAAAGGTCTTTTTTATGCATTGGACCTTGGAGGGACAAATTTTCGTGTTCTACGAGTACTGTTAGGTGGGAAAGGCAAACGCATTATCAATCAAGAATTTGATGAAGTTGCGATTCCTCCACATTTGATGACGGGGAATTCAGAAGTTAGTATTTCTTTAAACAAATATGTAAAAGGTTGAAATGCTTTCAATAATTCAAACACTAAAATATTCTGGATGATGTTACTCCAGGAATTATTTGATTATATAGCTGCAGCTCTTGCAAAATTTGTTGCTACAGAAGGTGAAGGGTTTCATCCAGCACCTGGTAGACAAAGGGAGCTAGGTTTTACCTTCTCATTTCCTGTGAGGCAATTATCAATTTCATCAGGGACTTTGATAAAATGGACAAAAGGATTCAACATTGAAGATGCGGTAATCCTAGTCACTTTGGCTCATTGTTTGCAATCTTCCATATTGATATTGATAAACTTGACTGTAGTTATTGAGTGTTGATTAGGTCTGTGGTCTGTTCTCCAGAATAAAAAATTGCCAATACTTTTTTGATCATGTCTGTGTCAGAAACTGTTTTGATTGTCTTAGATTATAAAATGTTTTTATTGTGGTGCCTTTTTATACTTAATTTTCACTTTATTAAAGTGTATTAATTTCGCCTATTTGATGATATCATGGGCATGATCATTCACCCAGAAGCAGATAGGCAGGCCCTAGTGCTTGATCTGGTTTTGAAGAGATCTGCTCTCTAATATCATTATCTAATGTGCAATGGAAAAGCACTCCAGAGCATTCTTTTGCCACTGACATTGTTGCACCTGCTTCTGGAGAAGAGATTCTTTCGGTTCACCTACCTAACCTAATATGAGAGTAGAAGGATGATAATTTCAATTCAAATTAGCTACAATATGAAAGAAGTTGGCATAATTGTTGTTATCCTTGCTGCCATAAAAAATCTTTCCTTCATGAAATGACTTTGATTCCTAGAAAATTCTAATTGTAATATGCGAATTGAATTAATTGTTTGTCTGAATTCATACAAGAAATTATCCCATGCACATACACATGAGTATGCTCTCTCTCTGCCCGTCCCTCCCCCTCACACACACACACACACACACACACAAAAACACATTTTCAATGCATAATGCATCAGTGAGTACTAAGTACTAAGGGATGTTTGTCTGAATTCATCCAAGAAATTCTGCCATGCACATTTACATGAGTATGCTCTCTCTCTCTCTCTCTTCCCCCCCCCGCCCCCCCCCCTCCCAAGCACCACCCACACAAACAAATTTTCAATGCATAATGCATCATCAGTGAGTACTAAGGGATGCATTTAGTGGTTATTTACCAGTTTTAGGTTATGCGGTGCTTGGTCCCTGTTATAGGTGGTGTAGAATGTTTTGGACAATTTCCATACAAAGGGCACAGCCTACTCATATATCCATGAATAATAATTCTGACCTCTCAGTTTTTTTAGTCCTTTCTTGTAATTTATTTCTTGGCCGGTGTTGATATATAGGTTGGACAAGATGTGGTCGGAGAATTGACCAAAGCCATGGAAAAGATTGGCCTAGATATGCGTGTAGCAGCTCTGGTAAGGCTAATTTCTTTTATGTTTCAAGGGGTTATGCTTAGACTTTCATGTTTAGCTTTTGGGAGGAAAGGTAACAATTTGCTAGGATGTGATATTTGTAGTTAAGTCCCATGGTGTAGCAGCTCGTCGATTATTATCTTTGTTTCTATCATGGGCAAAGCTAACTTGCTAGATTGATTCAGGTCAATGACACAATTGGAACATTAGCAGGAGGTAGATACTGCAATCAGGATGTCATTGCTAGTGTCATTTTGGGCACCGGAACAAATGCAGCATATGTAGAACAGGCACATGCTATTCCGAAGTGGCATGGTCTTCTTCCTAAATCTGGAGAGATGGTTGGTATACTTTGGATATCTGTTAACAATTGTTGTGAAAATGTTACCTGCACACACTTTCCATCGCCATTTTGACTATAAATGTCTGACAGTAGGTTTTCAGTGTTTGTTGTTCATAGAAAGACAATTAACCAACACTTTTGTTCTCTCAAAGTGAAGAAAATATTATTAAACCAATACTAAATTATTTTTGTCACACTCTAGGTTATCAATATGGAGTGGGGTAACTTCCGGTCATCACACCTTCCTCTAACAGAATATGATGAAGAACTGGATGTTGAGAGTTTAAACCCTGGAGAACAGGTCAACTCCATGAACTTTTACTCACGTCTTAATTACTTCACTGCTTATGTGAGTGGCTCAATGTATATCTGCTACACCTTTCTGATTGTTGTGGGCAGATCTTCGAGAAGATAATTTCTGGTATGTATTTAGGGGACATTGTACGCAGGGTTTTGTGCAGAATGGCTGAAGAAGCTGCCTTTTTTGGTGATACCGTTCCGCCCAAACTCAGAATTCCTTTCATACTAAGGTAGGGCAACCTGTTTAACCTTGTCTCTCTTGCTGAGGTGAATCCATTTTTACCTGTACAGGTTGAAAGTTGTAGTTATATAAGTTGCACCAATGAATATTGCCCAGTTTAACCATAGTAAACTGCATATTTCATATTCAAACCTAAAAGCCTAGCCCACTTTCAAATGGATTACTTCTGGCTGGGCAAACCAGATTTCTAAAAATTGGTTTTGGCTGCAGATGTGGGTTGAACTCTGGGTTACAAACGCATTGGAACTACCATTTGATCCAACCTGATGCAAATGTCTAGAAACCCAAGCCATTTGTTGTCCATCATCTTCTAGTTGGTTTTGGATACATTGATTGAAATATGTGTAGGATGGCCTGGAACTTTACATGGTGGGGGGGGGGTTAACACTTGTCAATAATTACTTATAAAAACAACTGGGTGCTTTCTTTGATGCATATTATGCTGAATATAATGATAAAAAAACCTTTGCTTTTGGCATGGAAGTCTAATAATTTCATTTTCTCTGTATGAATCAAGCGGTAGGTAGCCTTTATCACTTGGTCAGTTTAATTTTGATAAAAAAGTTCTAATAATTTGTTATGCGACTATAAAGCTGTAGTTCATTGTCTAGAATTTGTTTCTCATATTTTGTCAATATTACAATGATCTTTACCCTTCATATTTGGAGACCATTGTTTGTGTTATCCGGCCTTGTCATCTGAATATAAACTGTTCTTTAGGATGTTTTGAGGGTTTTAGTATTTACGAACATGGAAGAAGTCAATTAGCAGAAAAAAGTTGGTTACTAATTGCAGTTACGATGATGCACAAGCATTCTGCTGTTTCACGTTGTTTTGTCCTGAGATGCATCTTTGTTTGTTTAACTGTTATGCCCTGCAAATTAAAATTGTGTAATCGTTTTTCTGTTTAGGATGCATTTTCATTTTCATTACATAGATGCATTGTCCATACATCCTTTTGTTTGGAAGGAGTTTTTAGAGTTTTTGCATTGTTGGTGTAAAATATGTAGGACTCCAGACATGTCTGCGATGCATGATGACACGTCTTCAGATCTGAGAGTGGTTGGAAGCAAATTGAAGAATATCTTAGAGGTATCATTCTCTGCCCAAACTGTTGGATGAAATTATAATTTCATTATCTTTCCTTGCAATATAGGTTTCATTTTTCTCCTTTCGATAATTGTTTGGGTTAGAAAAGCTGAAATGATTCAAAGTAATTCGAACTCCTGTGTTAGGCCTTTTCCAGGGATGAGTTTCTTCTGTTGAGTTTGGTGTTTTGGAGGGCATTTTAACAAAACATGGAGATCTTTTCCACGTGTATTTTGTAGTCTCAAGGCATCAAACCTAATTCTCTGTGTTTATAGAATCATGATATTCATACCACTACTTTACAAGTCAATTTAAAACCAACCAATGTGATGGTGCCTCTTCATCCAAAATGTTAAAGTTTTCTTAATTTGAATTTCAAGTTTTATCTACGATTTTTTTTCTTTGTTAGATATCTAATACATCCCTGAAAATGAGAAAAGTTATTGTGGAGCTCTGCCACATTGTTGCCACACGTGGGGCTCACCTATCTGCTGCTGGGATCTTGGGCATCCTCAAGAAGTTGGGAAGAGACACAGTGAGGGATGGGGAGAAGCAGAAGTCAGTGATAGCTCTGGATGGAGGGTTGTATGAGCACTACACTAAATTCAGAACCTCTATGGAGAGTACACTCAAGGAGTTGGTGGGAGAGGAAGTCGCTGAGAACATTGTATTTGAGCACTCTAACGATGGATCTGGGGCTGGAGCTGCCCTCCTTGCTGCCTCTCATTCCCAATACCTTGGGGTAGAGGAATCATGAAAAAGGTGGAAGTCAAGGTAGATGGAAGGATGGAAGAAGAAGTATGGCATTTTCATATATATATATATATATATATATATATATATATATATTGTATATTTTTGTTTCTCCCTTTTCCAATTTCCTGATAATTTGGAGCTTCTCACAGCTCCTGCAATGCCTGCAAAACCTTAATTTATGGTCTTGCAGAGCATATAATAGAACAGTGAATCGTATTTGAAGGGTTCTCTGATGTTGCTTTTTTTGTTGGTAACAGCATATTTTTTTCATTTGTCGTAAGTTATGGAATAAAATGGGGGAATTTTAACTGTTCTTTGTGGAGCCACTTGGCTGGAGCATTCTCTTCTGTTTCCATTGCAAATCAAACAGGCTTTTATGTGTCTGCAATGTTAAATATTTCAATCTGGGTATCAACGTACGACCAAAAAAAAAAAAAAAGCCTACTTAATGCAGGAAGAAAGGAAAATAATATATGACTACCACATTATATTAATTATGAGAAAATTAATGCTACCAAGTCATGTCATCTATTCTCTGTTTTTGTTATGATTAAATAAGAGTTTATTAATATATGTCATTAAGCTAAAATTATTAAAAAGGAAAATAATATATGACTAAATTACCAGATTTTAGGAGTACTACATATGATCTAGATGGCTTACTCTTTTCGTTTTAAGTGCTGTAAAATAATCTGATTTTCATTATACCTTTGTTTTGAAAGTGGAGTCAAGGGCTGTAAATTCTACACCACTCAAATGAAAATGCAATATTAATATTGAATCAAGACGAACTTGATATACCTAATATATAACATATATACTCAGGGGAGAGCAGTATATGTTTTGTTTAGACTTTTATGCTACTCCGGATAGGCAGTTGCGCGATGATAATAAAGGGTAAGAGTAATTATACACTTATAATTCTTTCTTACAATTTTTATATAACTATGTTAAATTGAGGATATTTATGTAAAGTGATGTTACTTTTATAACGGTTTATATAACGGTTTATATAACGATTAGAAGATGGAATAGAAAGTGGCTAGTTGGACGGCTTTGAACTTTTGACTCCTCTCCTCCTTGAAGGGTGAGGCTCTTTGCTTTGTCCTTGACAAAGCTAGTATCGCTTAGGCTTTGAGTCTGTAGAGGTTTCAGCAAGATGACAGGTGACATAACATAATGCTAGGAATCATTGAAACTAACGGAGGAAGAGCAAGAGGAGATCATTCTCCCAGACGAGGTAGTATTATCATCCAATATCAAAGGAAAACATTGTCTTCTCGCAATGATTTTCAATGGCAGAACTACAAATAGGGAGGCCTTCAAGTCAACAATGGCAAAGGCATGGAATACAAAGGGCTGTATCACGTTCAAGGAATTTGGCACCAACAAGTTTCTATTGGAGTTTCAGCTATGTTCAGACAAAAGCAAAGTAATGAGAGGGAGGCTATGGTCTTTTGACCGTCACTTCATATGCATGAAGGAGTTTGATGGAGTGTTATCTCCCTCAAAAGTGTAGTTTCTCTCTGAACCCTTTTGGATATAGATTCATAACCTTCCTTTTGTTGGGATGACCAAGGAAGTTGGTGCTTTAGTTGGCTCGGGCCTGGGGAAAGTCCTTGAAGTCGAGGTTGATACTGAGGGGTATGGTTGGGACAGTTGATTAAGAACCAAATTTGAAGTTAATATTACTAAGCCACTACCAAGAGGTCGTTTCCTTAAGTTTGGTGACTAACAATATTGGCTTTCCTTTAAGTATGAGAGATTGCCATTGCTTTGTTTCAAATGTGGGCTATTGATGCATGGGAGATGTAGTTGTTCTAAGCTGTCTCAAGATCCTCAGGCCACAGAGCAATACGGGCAATGGTTACGTGCAAACTCTTCCTTTACACAAGGAAAAACTTTAAAAAAGTATGGTGGTTTCATGGAGCATGACCCCTATGGTGATGGAACATCGATGAGGAAGGAGGTAGCACTTCCAGATTTGGGGATACAACAACACAGGTAGGGAAAGAGGCTTCTGACTTGGCCAAAACAACAAGTACCAAAGTTGCCGCATGCAACCAAGACAATGACATCTCAGTACTGGTAGGACAGTTGTACTTTGATGACTGCAACCCTTTGCTGACAGAAACTTTGTGCCTTTCCCTTCTAATGATGTCCCTATTGAATCTCAAGACAGACCTCCCAAGGATCATACAGACTTTCCAAATCAAGTAAACCTTTTGACCCCAGTTGCTTCTTTTGATGAGGGTGAGGACATGATGTTAGCTGAGGACCTTCTCACCTCAACTCAACATCTTCCTGGCTATCCTATCATCTTGGACCATGACATGAGGGTAATCTCCCCTAGAAATCCTGCTAAAGCTAGTTCCTGGAAAAGAAAGGCAAGAGGGCAACCTGTTGTCCTCTCAGATGTAACAAACAAGATTATTGCCCCTACTCGTGTAACACAAGCTAAGAGGACTGCAAAGGATGTGGTTAATGTATGTGTTATGCAAGAAAATAAGAAACCTAAACTAAGACTCAAGTCTGTAAGGAGCAAAACTCAAAACAGTTTGGTGGAGGTTGCTATGCAACCCCACCAATCCCAATGAATTGCCTGAGTTGGAACTGTTGAGGGCTTGGAAACTCTCGAACAGTTTAGGAACTTCACCTCTTGGTGAAAACTAAGCTTCCCAACTTTTTTCTTTTAGAAACCAAGTGCAGCCATGTTAGAATGGAAAAATTAAGAATAAAACTGGGCTTTGATAGCTGTTTAGTATGGATAGTAGAGGAAGGAGTGGTGGGTTGTCATTGTTGTGGAACTCTTCCATAGAAGTTGAATTGCTCACCTTTACTAATTGGCACATATCTGCTATGATAAAACTCACCTAAGAAAACTCTAAGTGGCAAATCACTGGCTTTTATGGACATCCCATGACAACAAAAAGATATGAGAGCTGGAACCTGCTAAAGGCACTAAAACAAGATGACAACACCCCTTGGCTTTGCTTTGGTGATTTCAATGAGATTACTCATCAAAAGGAAAAATTTGGGGCCTCCCTTAGACCTCACAAATAGATGGTAAAATTTAAGGAAACACTGTCTTCTTGTGGTCTATATGATCTAGGATTTCATGGTGACAAATTTACTTGGTCCAATAATAGGGAATGGGAGCAATTCACCGTAGAAAGACTTGATAGGGCCTGTGGCAACACCCTTTGGATATATAAGTTTGACAACCATGCAGTGTCACACTTAGCTCGTACCCAATCAGGCCACATACCTATCCTAGTTCAAACCAAGGGTCAGGTTGCTATGTAGAAAAGAGACAGAATTTTTCAAGTATGTAGCAGCCTGGAGCAAACAGGAGGACTGTGAGAGACTTATCAAAAGTGCATGGGATTCTTTAGCCAATAAACCAGGAGCCCTTCAAAGAACTCTACAAGGCCTAAACTTATGTCAGGAAGAACTAGAACTTTGGAGTAAGAACAAATATAGGAACCAAGGGAAGCTTCTTAAAGATAGAACTGAGTAGCCAAATCATCTGAAAGATATTAACCAAGGCCACTTACATGATGAGATAAAGCTTGTGCAGAAAGAGATGAATGCTATTATGGATGCTGAAAATCTGAAGTGGCAACAAAGAGCAAAACATACCTGGCTCAAGAATGGAGACTGAAACACCAAGTATTTCCACAACTGTGCTAGTCAGAGGAAAAAGGTCAATACCATTAGCAAGATCCAATCCAGCTTAGGCCATGAAACAAGTGACCCTCAGGAAATATGCCATGTCTTCCAACTTTTTTTCACTGACCTGTTTACAACTTCTCAACCAGTAGGTATTGGGGGATGTCTATCAGCAATGGAATAAGTAGTCACAGACGACATGAACTCTAACCTAACTAAAGTCTTCACAGCTGATGAGATCAAGGCAGCCATTTTCAATATGAATCCTCTAGGCTCTCCTGGGTCTTATGGCTTCCCAACTAAGTTTTTCCAAGAACACTGGGATACAGTTGGAACCCGAGTATGTGAGGCAGCTCTGGAGGTACTAAATGGAGGCAAGTGGGATGAAAAGCTTAATGAAACTTATATAGCAGTTATCCTCAAGAAGGCCAACCCATCTTGGGTCACAGACTTTAGATCAATAAATCTATACAATGTATTCTACAAAATCATTGCTAAAACCTTAGCAAATAGACTCAAAACTATTTTGACTGAGATCATCTCCCCTACATAGATTGCCTTATAACTGAAAATATCATTGTGACCTTTGAATCCTTACACACCATGAAAGCTAGACTTAAAGTTAGGGATGGATATATGGCCCTAAAACTCGACATGAACAAAGCTTACGACAGGATAGAGTGGAAATTCTTGACTTCTGTTATGCAAAAGATGGGTTTCTCAACAACTTGGATTGAGTTAATCATGAATTGTGCCACCTCAGTTACTTATTCTCTCATGGTCAATGGGGTGCCTCAACCTTTCTTCTGCCCTTCTCGAGGTCTTAGGTAAGGGGATCCCCTATCCCCTTACCATTACATCTTGTGTGGTGAAGCTCTCAACTGAATTTTTAAAAAGGCTAAATGTAATGGTCTCATCACAGGTTTAACTATTTGAAAGAATCACCAACACATTAACCACCTCTTTTTTGCAGATGATTCCTTACTTTACTGCAAGGCCAACTCAATTGAATAGAGCCATCTCTGTCACCTGCTGGACACCTATGAGAAGGCATCAAGGCAGAGACTAAACAAGGGAAAAACTTCGATTTTCTTCAACAAGAATACCAGAGAGGAAACAAAAGGAATTTTCGCAAGCATTGCTGGTATCAGAGGGACCAATTCTTATGACAAGTACTTGGGCTTACCAGCCCTCATTGGTAGATCCAGAACCCACTCTTTCAAAGGAGTACTAGACAAAGTGCAGGCCAAGTTAAGCAGCTGGAAGACCAAACTACTGTCACAAGTAGGGAAGGAGAGTTTACTTAAAGTTGTGATCCAATCGATTCCTACATACTACATGGGAATTTTGAAGTTGCCAAAATAGCTACTTCATGACCTTAACAAACTAGTCAGGTCTTTCTGGTGTGGACATCAGACTCAAGACCATAAGATACATTGGGTAGCATAGAAACAGATGAGCAAGTCCAAAAAGTTAGGAGGCTTGGGTCTAACAGATTTTGAGAACTTTAATGTTGCTCTACTAGCAATGCAATGTTGGCGAGTACTTTCATCTCCAGATTCTCTTGCTGCCAGGGTATTAAAAGAAAAATATTTTAAGGGAAGGCACTTCCTAACTGCCAAGGTTGGCTATAATACATCTTTCCTATGGCAAAGCTTTGTCTCTGCAAGACAACTACTTGAGGAGGGCTTAATTTGGCGTATTAGTGATGGGGAGTCTGTGGCAATTTGGAATGACAAGTGGATCCCTCAACAATCCACTTTCAGAACACAAAGCTCAACTAGATTCCTGCCAGCGGATACTAGAGTTGCTATGCTTATAAATCATTCCACTCACCATTGGAAACATTCACTGGTTGAAGCACTCTTTAATAGGACTGAAGCTGCAATTATCAAGAGGATACCCCTCAGTCCCTACCCCAAACCACATAAGATGATCTGGAGATGCACTCCCTCTGGTACCTTCACAATTAAAAGTGCTTACTACCTAAAATTTGAGAAGGATAACCACGAGGTAGGACAAGCCTCTGAGAACAGGAGGGGGGATGAACCCTGGACCAAACTATGGCAATTGCAGATTCCTAATGCAGCTAAAAAATTTCTGTGTAGGGCCTACTTAAATGCTCTTCCCTAAAAAACAAACTTATATCAAAGGAAGGTTACTAATGATGCCTCTTGTCCCATTTGCCATCTAAATCCAGAAATTATTGAACATGCCTTATGAGAATGCTCATTTGCTCAGGATGTCTGGGGTCAAAGCATTAGGAAGCTCGAAAAATCAAGCCTACAGTCTCAGCCTTTTAGAAACCTAGTTGAAGGCTTTATTGAGTCCTTAGAAGATGAGGAAATGAATGAATTTGCTATCACAACATGGAAGCTATGGAAAAGAAGGAATGAGCTCATTTTGAATAAAACTTTCATGCACCTTAACTCCCTCATCCAACAAGTCAAGCTCCTCATTGAGGACCTCAGCCAACTTCAACATGCTACCAAGATTTCCGCCACAGCCTTGGGTGTGCTCTCTCAATAGGAAGCTCCTCCTCGTGGCAAGCTGAAGCTGAAATGGGATGCTACCCTCGATAAAACCAACTGCAAGATGGGTTTAGGGGTTGTTATCCGAGACTAGGAAGGTAAAGTAAAGGCCACTTTGAGAATGACATATGACCTCTTCCCTGATCCTCTGTTGGCAGAAGCCTATGCTCTCTTGCAAGCATCTATCTCTTGCAAGTCACTTGGCTAGTAGGAACTCATCTTGGAAGGTGACTCTATACAAGTTGTCAACTCCTTCAAGGCTAATGAAGACATTGACTCCTATGTTGGAGCATTGATTAGAGACACTAAATTTACTTTGAATTCATTCACATCATGGACTGTGAGGCATACTGTGAGAGCTGGAAATGTTGTAGCTCATACCTTAAGTCAAGATGCTCTAAACATTAGTGATGGTATCTGGTCTATAGATGCTATCCTTGTTTGTATTCAAACTTTGATTTAAGTTGAACTGAATACATGAGATTTCTTCAAATATATATATATATATATATATATATATATAACGATTATAAAAAGGAATTGTAATTGTATCATTTTTCAAAGGACAAATTATTAAAAAAAAATTGCTTTGTGGTAATGGTGATATTTCAAATGAGAATAACTTATAACTAGTGTCTCCTACAAGGGTTTATTATCGGAGACCAATAGGACATGCCACGTAAGGGGTTGATGAAAACATTGGCCTTTTAGAGCTACAGGGGATCCTTTTTGCATACCCCACATCAAGGGGGAGTGATAACTCAGAGGATCCAAGCTAATACTGGAAAGGCTACATACAAACTGGGATTTCCGGTGAACTACGGGAAAGGCTAGATACAAATCCCATAAAAATAAAATAAAATAAAAAGAGAGAAAAATAAACTCAAAAAAAAAAATGACAAAACAAAACAAAAGAAGAAGAAAAATAAAAGACTAAGTTAAGGTGTTTCTTTTTCTTCACCAAGTTTCTAGCTCTCCCTTGACATCCTTTTTCTACAACCAAAAACAGGCTTTTTGGGAGTAATTGTTCGTATCAATGGGTTACTTTAATAGAATATTCAAAACTCAGTCTTATGCTCCTTATGGGTACGGTGAGTCATATGAGCAATGGGGTTTCCCACCAGGAACGCATGTGAAACGCATCTGGCTGCTCATTTTTCTCTTAAAGAACCTCAATGACCCACTAAGAATTGGTGAGTGTTTTTCTTCTATTTCACTGGTGTCTAAATGGCCTTAGGCAGGATTAGAAAACGTTAGAAGATGAAAGTCGGAAGGACAGTCTTTGATTAATATCTCAAATTTCTTTTCTGGGTGTATTTTCATTCTAGGAAATTCTAGGGTCATTGAGCTTTGTATGAGCACAATATATTTGCGTTTGTTTCATTTTTCAGTTTGTTGGGTGTTAATTGGATTTTCAAATGAGTTTGTGTAATTCCAAAAATTCTCAAATGAGAGGGAAAGAGAGAGACGGAAGGGGAGAGAGAGAGAGAGAGAGAGATTTCTACAAATGAAGGTTCAGGAGAGAGAGAGAGAGGGGTGGGGTATGCACAAAGCATCCCTTGCAGTGCTGAGAGGCCAATGTCTTCGTCAACTCCTTACGTGGCATGTCCACATTGGTCTCCGATAATAACCCCTTGTAGGAGACACCAGTCTGAAGTGTTTCTCTTTTCAAATTAGTCATTTCTTCCAGAATCTCATTGGTTACTAATGAAAAAAGTTGACTTATTCACTTCATGATTGCTATATCATAACCAGTCAAAAGATGATAGTTGCCAATAAAAAAAAAAAAAAATTAAAGGTTGAAAAGTCAACATGCCACGTCAGAATGAAGATTAAAAAAATATAAAAAAATAGAAAATAAAAACTTTTAGAAAAATGATAAAAATACTTAATAATTATTAATAAACAGAAAAACTTATAAAATCATTGGAAAGATTTTAAAACGCATAAGTAGTAATAAAATTATAAAATTATTTTTTTTAAAAAAATTTAACAAATAACAGATAAAAATCTTAAAATTAAAAAAAAGGCAAAGGCCCCGTTTGGTTCCTTAACTACACTGAGTGCAGTCCACTTTTAAACTCCTTCAACCATCTAAACACCTCAAGTGAGTTGCATTATACATGAATTCGGTGGGTTCATTTCCTGTAGATGGACGTGACTAGGCTGGCTAACAAAAGCTAATCTCCTCTGCATTTTTTTTTCCATCAACTCTCTCTCTCTCGACAAAATCGGTTTGTGCCCAATAGTGGGGGACAAAACTTTTTTTTTTTTTTTTTTAATGAGAAGTCTCATCTGCAGGTTTGGCAAGTGGGGGACAAAAATGTAATGTGAACAATAGTGGGTCCCAATATCTAAACTCATCTTACCATTCAAATACACTTTAAACTCATCTTAAGTAGGTCCCACAAAACTCACTCAACCATCTCAACTCACTACTATTCATAAAAAACTCAGATCAAGTTAGCTCAGCTCAACATTCAAACGCAGCCTAAGAAATTAAAAAATTGAAGCATGTATATTTGAAATTAAAAAATGAGAATAAATAATCAAAACACTAAAAACAAAGAGGCAACCCCATCCTCTTTTTTTTAGTTATTTTAATTTTCTTCAGTTGTAGATTTAAGTATTATATTTTTCTTATTTTTAGGCTTTTCTAACATTCTTATCTTAGTTTTGTTTTTTATTTTTTAGAAAGTTTTATTTTTATTTTATGTTTTCTAAAATATTTTTTACGTTTTTATTTTTCTAATAATGATTAAATTTTTTTTTCCATAAGACCTGAATTAAAATCTGAAAAATTTTCTTTTTTATTTTGGTTTTATCTTTATCTCTTCCTTTTTTTTTTTAACCTTTTTGTTTCCTTTTCTTTTTCTCTTGACCTCGCCCTCAAACCTCTCTCTCTCTCTCTCTCTCTCTTTCTCTGCATCTCTCTCCTGTTCTCTTGTTTTTGTTCGTCTTGATCTCCTTACCGCCCATTGCCGCAGCAGTCCACCAAGCACCTCCGCCACCACACCTCGCTAGTGGACTACCTCTTCTCATCCTTCTCGATTCCTCTGTGTCTCTCTCTCTCTCATTTCTCAGTTGTCACCAACCACCGCTGTTAGCGCCACCAAAAGCAACCCCAAACCACCACTGCTACACCGCAAACCACTGGTACTTTTCCCCTTAGTAGAACCCCCCTTTCTCTCTAGATTTCTCCTTCTCCCTCCCAATCTCATCCACGGCAGCACCACACAATAGGGGTGCTACCCTCACCCTATGGGGCGAGGTAGCCCTCTCCTCACTCCCCACCCCCCGCCCATGCAGGGGTGGGGTTTTGCACCCTAAAACTCGGCCCCGATGTGCCCAAGGGGGGAAGGGGGGGACACCCCATCTGTCTACTCCCATGCCCCCCAAAAGGGCCATTGGCCCATAACATGTTAATGGCCCAAATAACAAAAAAGAAAAAAATGAATATACAATAATAAAAATAATATACAAATTAAGAGAAAATGAAGTACTACTACCTAATAAATTAATAATAATAACTAAGCTATTACAAAAATACAAATTAAAAGAAAATAATTACAAAATTATAAACATAAAATATTGTATCAACATTACAAATAAGTATTGAATCATTGAATACAACTAAACTAATAATTAGAGCTGCCTGCTATGAGATCATCAAATCTGAAACATTAACAATTTAATAGGAAAATAAATTAGAATTATAAACAAGAAACAAAAATTAAAATTACAAACATATATTAGAAATGAAAGAAATTAAAAACTAAAATTGACTAACTAAGAGTAGTAGATTGTCGTTGTTAAGGAGGTGCCAGTTTGCTTGTGACACCAAACTACTTTTGAGAAAATATAGCAATCTGGTCTCTGTCCATTAATAATAATTGTATGTAGACGCTGACCTTATATGTATACTTGATATGAAATGAAGATTTTGTAATTATTTTTAAATCACTTTTTCTCCTTTATTTCAGAAAAAAATCAAAAGTGTATTTTAATTTTATTTTTTAAAATATAAAATCTTCAAAGCAGAAATTTTGTTCCTGTTAAGCAACATTATCCATTTCTACGATTTCATTATTTGCTACATCAAAGTAAATAATAATTTGTTCACAACCACCATTATATTTACTTACTAAGGTAGGCACTACAACTTGATTTTGATTATTTGTTGATTATATTTACATAGTTCCACCCATATAACCAGAATCGTTTTACTCTTCAACTTCTCATTGCCAAAGTTCAAGACACATAATTCCACACCAAACAACAAAGCAAATACACATAATGATAAGATTTACATAAATCCTAAATTAATTTAGGGGTTGCCCTAACATAATTAATTGATAGAACCGCTTGCATGTTCTTGCATTACATGCATATCATTAGTTTAGGACATGCATTTCACATTCTTTCATTGGTTTGCATCTCTTTTTGTTTGGTTTGATTGAGCTGTTTTCTATTTTTCTGGTTTGTATCTCAGTTTTATTTTTGTTCAATTGAGCAAACTTCATGCTTTGTGTGCCAAGTCTTGAGTACTCGGGTCCTCACACTTCCTATACTTGGAGCTAAAGCACCTCTCTATTTTTGTACAGTCCACATGTGGGTGTAGACCATATGGTTCATTTTGCCAAAGTCAAATCCTAGTGCACTATGAAGAACTTATTTTCATATTTCTTTTATTATAACGTATGCTCCATATATTTTTATAGATACTGTCAAAATGGAGAGTCTATACCTTAAATTGACTAATACTAGTTGAACCTAGTACTAAAAAGTAAGAGGTCTCTCCCTTCTGGACATAAAAATTTGATCTATATAGAAGAAATCGGTGTTTTTTCATTGCAAAAAAAAAGACAGATACCTTACACGGATCTATTCCTTAAGTCCTTATAGTAACAATCATTGCTCTATTTATTGTGGAAAAAGATGAGCAATGAAATGGACATACCAAGGGTTGAGCAACTTTATATTCAGAGGAGATAGTCTATCAAAGTATCTAGGCCCTAGTATAAAATTTGACTTTTAAGGTGAGAGATAAACCTTTGAGAGTATCAATGAAAAATTAAAACAAAAAAATGGAAAAAAAAAAAAGAGAGAGAACAAAATATGCATACATAAATGTGGAAATTTTTTTTTTTTCCCGTTGAAGTAAGTAGCCTCACACACACATGTACTTTGATAATTATGAACTTATTAGGTGTGTACAACCATTGTGGTTTGTTGCAAATGAGTGAGTGCATATTTTTTAGTTGTGTGAGTGACAATATGCTTGGACATGTGGTGCACTTTGGCATGTGCCTTGATTCAATTGATTTTAAATTTTTGAAAAATTTTTTGGGCAATCAGTTTTATTCTTTTATTTTTAGATTTTATTGTTGTTGGTTTATTAGGTTGTTTGATATATTTTTGAATTTTCTTTTTTGCATTTTATGCATTTGGACCTTTTTAGCATGAGAATGCAGTTATTCTTGGTCCTTACGCACATGAAGTTTGGGAGTATTTTTAGAATAGAGTTTCTAAGTCCTAGTGGGACTCTGAGACCTAGTGGCTATGCCAGGTGCGTGTCATGTGCAATGACTAAATCTAAGGCTTTGTTGCCAAATAGTCATTCCCCCACCCCTCGATACTTCCTCCTATCTCAGTCACGACTCTACACTTCACTGCTCTTCACTTTTTGTGCCCCAGCCAACTACTACTCTTTGAGAATCACGAGCCCTATGGTTTGTTTGGTCTTTGCAATCAAGTTTATCTTGTCTCTACACGGGTGTGCAACACGATAAGTACAATCTCTTCTTTTTTCTAGGTTCTAGGAATTGGCAAACACCAATTTGGTGATTTTTTTTATTTGTCTTGATTTGAGACTTGAGACTTGGATTGCTTTTGATGGTTCAGGTGTGCATAAGTGGATTGTGTGAAGTGGGTCTGTTTTTGTTCATGTATTGAGGAAGGATTTTTGGTGGTTAATGCTTTATACACTTTCATTTTCATGATATGCCCACCAAGTATTTGAATTTTTGTCTCAACCAATTGAGCAGGGCTTTGAAGAATGCCATCTCCCAAGTCCTCCTGGTTCTGGTCGAGAGCCATCATTGGCCCTTGGTCGCCAGGTGGGTTAGAAGGGACATCCAGGGATGGAGAAACGAGCTGAGCATTTGGCAATAAAAACTTCAAGTCCAATGTCGCAAGCCAGATTGGTGCCAGCTTGTATCATGATAGCGTCAAAGTCGTCCGAGTCAAGAGAGTTCCCTCGGACTAGGGTTGGGACGACTGGTGGGGGAGGAGCTTGTCGCGACTGTTCGAAGGATGGGCGAGAAGCCTCTTGCCCAGGCTCTGAGTAGTTGCGCGTTTCCCTCTATCTTCGAGCCTCATCGCCTTGATGATGAGGTCTTTTCCCCCTCCAAACAAGGCGTCAAAAGACCTCTACCTGCCCCGAGAAACAGTGAGGGCCCTTAAAAAGCAGCGATCGACTACGAGAGATCGGTTCAGTATCATTAAGAATCGTGGATGCTCACTCTAGTGAAAAGAGTATCAGTCCATACATCCTCTTGGTGTTGGTCGACCTAAGAATAAACTGGTTGAATGCAATATTGCTCTCGTTCCAAGAGAGTCACAGAGATCACCTTGTCATTAGGAACAATCCCTCATGTGGCCTGGACATGAGGGACCTCTTTCTTGTCAGCTTCACTGTCGCGGATTTCCCACCCCCCACCGTACACGAAGAAAAACTTGCATTTCCAATTTTTGGTATTAGAGTAATGACCCTCAAACTAGGTGACACATATTTGGACCGGGAATGAAAACTATAGATATTGCCCCCCAAGGATAGGATCTCGTGCGTAGACATAAATGCCCATGCTATCAAATCTGGATATTCCTCACCGGCAGGCTCTAGGACCATGTGCCATACGACGCAGCATGACATCAGGATCCTCCATGCATTAAGGTGCAACTAGCATGGTCCATCCCTAGAAGATCCAAAACATTGTGAACTTGTTAACAAAATGGGAGTCTCAGTCAGTGCCAAAAAGGCGCTAGTGTGCAGAGCGACTAGCACCTATGAGTTGGCGGCCCCGAGGCTGGGACTTAGAACCTCTAGGATAACTGAGTCTGAAACTTCGTATGTGTCCCTCAACGCCTTGCAGTCAATCAAGCTGGTGGTGGAGGACCAGCAATGCCCATCGTAGTAAGGGAGGCCCTGCCAAGTAGAGAGGTTAGGTCTCATTGGGGACCCACCACAACGAGGGGAGTGTAAATCCCGCAAAGAGAGCTTAGACGTATTTTTAGGAGCCATCAAGGACAAACAAAGAAAGCAAAGAGGGAGGAAAAGAAACAGTAAAGCTCCTAGAGAAGGGACAAGGAAGAGTAGAAAGCGAAATCTAGGAACGATGGAAGACGTTTAGAGGATAGAGAGGAGGGTTTAAATAAGGGAGACGACGATCAAGTAACCCCAATAAAAGGGTGACAAGTGTACAGGTAACATAAATGTCTTTGACAATTCCCACAATTCATGCTAAATGAAGAGACGTGGCTACAATACCATGACGCTCAGTCCAGAAGCGTGGGTACATGCAGCGCTGAGATAATTAATTAGGATAAGGACAGCATGGTCATGTGCATCAGAAATCCCTGCCACACCCACGTGATGAGAATTTGCGGGGCAATCGTAAAGACACATTCAACCGTCGGCAGGTTGTGTCCGGTCCGACTATCAGAACTAAGAGTCCAGTATTAAAAGGCTCCGCATATGGCCAGGAAAAGGCCTAGGCCGGCATGGGAAAGGACGAGACAATTCATGCATTTGTCAATTTCTTTACATGCATCAATGTTCATTCATTATTTTACTCCCATTGCATTGTAGAGTTGAGGTTCTTCATGGTTATGGGAGAGTCTTCTCAAGAGTTTTATTCTCCTATTTCCACACGGTAGTCATCATTGGTCTAATTCTAATGACGAGGAGGAGCATATTGATTTTTTTGGTATTGTGAAATATAAGGGCAGTTGGAGTAAGTGTGTTGCTGAGAGGGAGCTGAATATCTTTTGGTTGTTGTTATGTTTAAGATAATTTAATATTGAGGGGGAGCAGCAGAGCAGCAATAGACTTTTTAATCATTTTGTTTGATTTAGTGTCTTGAATTTTAATTTGGTTTGATTTATTTTGGGTTTGTTGAACATGTTTTAATGGTGACTAGAACATTGTTAGACTTAGATTATTTTTAAACTTGTGATGCTGATGAAACTAATCTTAGTCACTGTTCTATGTCAATACTTTTTATTCAGAATTATTTGTTTAGAATTTCTACTTGATTTCTTGGTCTGCTGGTTGTGTTTTGATTGGTCTATATTACATTCATCAAAGTTGATTTTGCCACCAATTCGTCAAAGGGGGAGATTGTAGATGCAAGAGTTTGGCTAAGACTTGATAACTAAGATGATAAGTTTGAATACGACTAGGTGACTAAGATGATAGACTTCATCTTATTTTTGGTTTTGTAATTTGGATGAATGTAAAACATTTTAACTTTATCTATAACTATTTTGAGTTTATATAGAAGTTATTAGGAAGTGTTTTAGATAAGTTAAGAGTGTGAAAATTAAGTTCCAAGGATTCTGTAATTATCATAGAAGAGTTTGAATAGAAAACGCTACTGCTGAGAAGATTAAATGCTATGTGTCAGCATCCCATCAGAAGAGTCCCTCACGACAGAGTCGCTCCGTCAGTAGAATCTTACTACAATTCAAACTACTTTTAGATTTTTTATTTAAGGGATGCTATTGGTTAGAATCTGTAGAGATTCAGTTCTGGATATTTTTAGAGCACTTTCCAATGCATATTTTGGTGAGAAAATTCATTGGAGAATTTTCATATTGTTTCTCTCAAAAAGTGTGATTATTGATCCAAGATTGAGATAGCGTGATCGTGATTCAGCCATTGAAGTTCCAGGAGAAAAGCCAATATTTGAAGATTTTCAAAGGTTCTGGCTACCACTGCGGTAGAGACAAATAGATTGTTTGTCTGGTCAAGTAAGAGTGTTAATTGATAAAAGTTTTGTAATTGAAACTTGCTTGTAATTGATTTTCAAATAATAAAATTGATTTTTTTGAGTTTGGCTGCCCCGTAAGATTTTACCTTTAAAGAGTTATTTAAAGGATTTCATTTCGTTACCAATCTTAGTGTTATACAATTTATTTACTTTATGTTATTACTTTATTATTAAATAATTGCATGGTTAACGACTAACTAATTTGTTGAGTGAATTGATAGAACGTTGTGTTACTATACAATGATAGTTGAGTAATTTCAATATGAAGTGGATATTGTACGCTTAAATCCTCTTTTCAACGGAAACACACTGTTTTTCATTTCTGTCCTTCGGATTCAGTTTCATTCGGTTTATTTGCTGTCCTAACCACAAATAATACAGGCTTCGTATGAACAATGCATATATATTTAAGAGATAAATCATATCAATTAACGTACCACATTTAAATCAAATGTATTATTATAACGTATGGGATGCCACATACTTTGTATGGGACATTTGACGTCAACAATGGGAAAGATATATAAATTGAGAGGCCAATTTAATAGGTAGGCCTTCGTGGAAGTGGAAATCGAAGCAATAAACAAACAAAACGAAAGACCTTGACTCACTTTGGAAGATCAAGAGCCATTCTTTTCATAGCACTGATACCACATTTTCTACCAAACTTCCCACTCTAATAATTATGAGGGGATCTCACGCCATCTTCTCACATATGCAAACTTGACGCAAGAAGCTTGTTTTTTTTTTTTTCATGTAAATTACGGCACAACTTTTCCATCCATTTGTCTTCTAGATAAGTTCTTTCCCCTGTCTTTATTTTTTATTTTTTTATTTTCCACTCATGAGGCACGAGCTAGGGTGGTCAAGGAGTCAAACATGTAGGGCTGTGCAAAAGACTCAATAAACCGAAGGGTCCGATTAAAATGGCCCGACCCGACCATACTTTTTCGGATTCTTATCTAATCGGGTCTCCAACCCGACTAGGAGCGGTTTCTTCTTCGGGTGTCAACCCGTTCGTATAAATACAAACTTATCTTTTTAGAAACCTAACCACCCAAATATTCCCTTCTCAGTTTGTGATACTCTGCAAATATGCTCATGTCGCATCTCCATTTGTTTAGTTACTAGCTGCATCTTGGGAAAAATTATCGGAGAAACCGAAGTGGAGTGGAGTGGTTGAGAGGTGCTGTCGAAACTGAAGCATCATCGCCCTTGAGGAGAAGAAAAAGAGACAGAGAAGGGGTGACAAGTAAGTAAAGTAAGGTGGAGGCGTTGGAATATATATATATATATATATATATATATATATATATAACCTAGGAGTTTTGCAATTAAGGGATTTTGTCCAGTCTTTAGAGTTTGGAAAGGATTTACAGGGTTAAATGTTGCACTTCAGGGCCATTTAGCTTGGAAAAATTTATTTTCACTACAACCATCAATACATCAAATTTCTCACCGCCAATGCAACCATTTCCTCAGGCTAGCGTGGTTGCTTCAGCCTACTCAATGGCAAAGCAAAATAAATCTGACCAATGTTGGAACAGAAGACTCAAGTTGAAACTATGGAGATCGAATGTTGGAACCCTAGATCTGGAAACACAAGACTCAAACTTGAAGATGAAGTGAAGAAGGCAACTGGGCTGAGTTCGTGGGCTTTGTTGCAGGGTCTATTGAAGGCTAGGCTGGGAAATGTGAGCTTTATTTGCTAAATGTCGGGTCATACGGGTTCAACCCAATTCCATTTTATCTGGGTCGGATCGGGTTGACGCCTTAATTGATGTGGGTTAGGTCGGGCACAAAACCAATTATTTCAGGCCGAGTTGTAGGCCTACAAACATGCATTGAATAGGTGCTCATTATAATCTGATTTGGTTAGCCATCAATTTAATGAAAGTGCAATGGGCTGGAACCATTGATTCAGGATATATATATATATATATACACATACATACATACATATGTTTTAGTACAAAAGATATTATTATATAATATATATATATATAAATAAAGTGGAGTTGGCTCTTTGTTGCCACTAATTTTTTTTTTTAATAAGAGGACAGTACCCTAATTTTATTGATAGTACTCACTTATGACGGAATAAAATCGTGATTACAACCGGATACTTGGGTTTACACATATTCAAGAAGACCAAAACCCTGTGGCCATTTCATGTATGTTTTTTTTATTATGGTCTTTATGATTTTATCCCTGGGAGAAGTGGAAACATATCATGTATGACTTTATCTCAAAGGGATTAATCTAAGACAATATTATGGTAGCATATGAGATTTTATAGACCAATTTTTAATGAAAACTCATTTATTGTCCTCTAAATAGTGAAGTTCTTCATTATTTCTTCTGTGATCACTTGATAGGACAAGACGAGACTTTAGATGCAAGAATTGACTTAAAGCTAACCAAGAAAAAAAAAAAGATAGAGAAGAGACTGAAAAGAAAACCAATAAGATAGAAATAGGAGACTTGACTTGAAGAATACCCAGAAACAACTTCTTTCTCACTTCCTTTCCTTTTCTATTATCACTATGAGAGAGAGAGAGAGAGAGAGAGGACATGAGAGGAATTCTACTACATACAGTCAATTTTGTGTACTCCTTGCGCAGTCCATTGATGTGATTAGCTAAAGCAGTTGTTTTATATTAAAAAAAGTGACGCAACTAATCACATTAGTAGAATGCGCAAAAAATAAGCAAAAGTGTGACTACACAGAATTTTTGAAATATATAATAGATTTATAAGGCACGCGACCACCCTTATATTGGAAATTGAGCTCCAAATTAGAAACATAACTAGAAAATTTTCTAATGAAAATTTAATTGAAGAAATCATCTCCATATTCTCAAATGTTTCCAACAACTAGTGGTATATCTTCTAACATCTAACATGCCCATCCATAGACTATGAGTGGCCCATCAAAGAACCCTAAGGGCCAACGTGGCCACCCGGCCTTGCCCTTGCAGAGTATGGTCCAGGGGAAACTGTACCAATGCAATGGACTAGTGCTTCCCCGCTAACTTGATTGGTAAGACAGGTCGAATCTGCCACCACATGTCTCGTGCCCAGGAAGGGTGACAACATTAAATGCACTGAAATGACCTCTCAAGAGACATGCATGTGTCAAGTTATAAGGGCCAGAGGCCGAGAGAAGATCACTGAATTAAATGCAGTAATGAGCCCCTTTAGTATATGCACTGATGTTAGGCCACCAAAAGGAAGGAAGGCCACGACAACACCATGGGTGATATATAGGGAAGGAAAAGTATGCATGTGGGTATGATCCTTCTTCTCTCCCTTTAGACACACTCACACATATATACACCCCGAAGAATATCAACTGACTTAGGCATCGGAGGCTCCCCCTTGGGGCCACCAAAGCTCACTTTGTTTGTAAGTAGCATGGAGGTAGCAGACATATCGACATTGGCATCAACAATTGGTGCCGTTTGTGGGATCTTGAGATTGTCACGTTATGCCTACTGCCACATGCTCCTAGATAGCTTGTGATTAAGAAACAACTACGGCCAGAGAGCCGTCCAACATCAAGGTGGAGAGGAGGTTCAAGGAAATGGACGAAATGTTAGAGAGGATCATGTCAAAGATGGAAGCCTTACAGAAAGAAGACGAAACTCTATGGTGAAGGGACGTTGGACTCGAAAACAAGACAGACCAAGGCTGCATTAAGCTGACTAATAAGGAGTCGCAAGGCGAGGTAGAGGCTACTCTAAGCCATGAGGAGGAAAGGAAGAAAATGCACAACAACTTGTGCAACCTCATGGACAAATATGAGGAAATGGCGATACATGTAGGGACGTCGTTGTCTGTCAAGTACTTACTCAATAGCACTAACCTACCGTATAGTGCAGCTCCATTGAATTTCAAAGTCCCACATGTCGAACCATATGATGAATCGAAGGATCCTATCGAGCATTTGGAAACCTTTAAAACCCACATTGCCCTCCACAATCCCAGAGAAAACGTGTGACATGCATTCCCATTAACCCTAAATGAAATGGCATAGGACTTGTTCAGGAACTTGAAGTTAGGATCCATTACTAGCTTCGAGGAGTTGGGTAGGCAATTCTGAACTCAATTCATGGCTAGCCAGAGACGAAGGCGACCAACCCCATTCCTACTTATGGTAAAGTAGCAAGGAAATGAGAGTTTGAAGGCATACCTCACACAGTTCAACAAAGAATGCTTAATTGTAGCCATCAGAATGATAAAATAATGTTGGTCGCGCTCTTGGGAGGGGTATGGCATAGGAGTCCATTCATGGTTGAGTTAGCAAGGAAAATGTCGGTGATGCTACGAGAATTCATGGACAGGACAGATGACTTCTTTAATGCATAGGACACTTTAAGAGTGCTAATTGACCCAAAGAGGTCCAAATTGGAAGAAGTGGACCAAAAACCAAAGGAGATCGACAAGAGCGTGAAACAGCAAGGGAAGTTCGCCAAGGGGGGAGCGATCATGTCAAAAGAAAGAAAGATAAAGGACTGTAGGATTGAGGATTTAAAGTGGCTTACTCGAGCATGTAGGTAGAAGAAGACGCGAAGGCCCGGTTACAGCAGGTCGTCAATGGCAAATAAGGTAGTCAAAGCTTCGGATCCCATTGCACCCATTACAATATGACAGGGCACCAGACCAAATTCTATCGTCATGAAAAATGCCAAACTTGATTGACGTGGAGGAAAGGGAGGTCAGGTCACTTTGCTACCCAGCGTGAGCCCCCAATGTGGTGGTTGACCAGGAAGCTGCCCAAGAGGGGCCAAGACACAATATGAACAAAAGTCCAAACAAGAGAAAGGCCAAAAGGTGGGCACGCTCACCTCACCATAGTCCTAGCAGGCCAAACCTATGACTTGGTGAAATCATGACCAAAGTGGGAGGATTCACTAAAGGAGCACGACAACATCGACTAGAAAGGCTAATGCCAGAAGGGCTCGATACAAAGACTTTTTCACAGTTAATCGGCAGGTGAAGCAAATGAAAATCGAGGTAGTAGGTCAAGTAGTATTCATAGAGGAAGATCATGTAAGGTTATTGTACCCGCAAGATGACGCCTTGGTAGTAACCTTACTCGTCGCCAACTACACCACCCATCGAATAATGATTTATAATAGGAGCTCAGCCGACATTCTGTTCTGGGACATGTTCTAGAAAATGGGCCTAGGTCAAGAAAGGTAGTGCCCAACCTCGACGCTGCTAAAGGGATTCTTAGGACAGCCTGTGTAGTTGGAAAGGACCATTGCACTACCAATCAGCGTTGGATCGGTACCCTACATGGCGACGATCATGGGAGGCTTCTTAATAGTTAACGCCCATACAATTATATCCTAGGCAGTCGTCATTGAACAAGATGAGAGCCATCACCTCCACCAACCACCTAAAGATGAAGTTCAAACATATGGGGTATGGGTGAAGTGCAAGGCAAGCAAGCCTTGACGCGGGAATACTATATGCAAGAACTCAAGAGATAGGGTCTAGACATCCACACTATGACGAGGTGGAGGAAGGGAAAACCTTCCCACCACCCCAGAGGTAATAAAACAAGGAATGGAGACGTGAGATGAATGCAACTTGAGGGAGGGAGAGCCCATCGAGCTCGAGCTTGTAACATTATACCTAGACCAGCCCAACACAACGTCTTACCAATGATGACAGTAAGCTCCTCGTCATTTCTATCACTTTCTATGTTTACTTTCCCTCTCTACCAGTGTCCCCTCACTTGTTCTCTCTCCGACAATCGTTCCCTTTCCTTGTTGTGATTGACGCCCACTACCTCTAACCGTTGCTGCCATAACCCAAGCATTTAACCACCAACATGCTATCGTCTATAAGTTCTCGGTTGCTTTCTTTGTGTCCGTATCTCCCAGTGTTTCTCTCCCTCTCTGATTTATTCTCTCTTTCTTGCATAATCCCCATCTCTAAGCCCTCAGATTCTCCTTCCCGCAACCTCTCTCTCTCCCAATGCTTAGATAGTTCAGGTACAAGGCTTAGATATTACACTGCAAGAGGTTGACTTTATGAAAACTTGCATGTTTTGTTATAAAAACAACCTCAGCTGGTTTTCTGCACTGTTTCTTTGTATTTGAACAAGAAAAGAAAATATTTTTCTTTGTTCTCAATTGTTTAAAATAGCGAACATGAAATATGAATATTTGTATATGATTACATCTTATTTAACTGTTCAACACTCTGTTTTGATTTGATATGTTACATCTGAAAACCCCCCAGCATGACATTTTATTTTTGCTTTCGTCCTAACCTTACAATGAGTGTAAAACTGTGGCCTCTGTTATTGCATTGGTAACAACATCTTTGTTTCTGGTGCACCAACTTTGGAAATAAAATAAGTTTTTGCGTGATCTTTCCTCTATGCACATTCGGCGCGCTAAGTTTAAAAGTGAGAGATTTTACATTATGTTTCAGCTCGATTGGTCGCTGAGATTTGCACAACCCTATCACATGGGCTAAACATGGAATTTTTTCTAATATGTTGTTGTTCAGTTATGCTTGTGCCAAATGACTTTTGTCTATATTATTATTCTTGTAAAATGAAAATATCACTCTGTTATTCTATTTGTTCTACATTCTGTAACTTGCTCATGTTTACACACTAGTATATATTTGCTTCTTACTGAGTTATTGATAACTCAAAAACTTATCTACCTTACTTTTCAAATGATTTTAATGTTTCAGCTGAGGACTAAGAGTAGAAGCATGGGCAGAATTGGTTAAGCGTAGTGGAGTAATTGCCTTAGAGGCACAAGTAGATTACATACTAGAATATTTGCCAAAGGGTACAAGAGGCTATTAGAGATCTTACTCAAGAGACTACTCATTTTCTTTTGTGTTATTTTGAAAGTTGTGTTTGGCTTAGGCTTGTTAGAATTTGTTTTGGGTTTTGGCTTATTTTGACACTTGGTTTTGGGTTAGTTTATAGCGTTTTATCCTGTAAGCCTCCAAGTGTAATGATGTTATCACGATTTTCCTCCGCCATAAGTGAGGGCTTATTAATAAACTTGGGACGGGGCTACTATGTGTGTGGCTACCGGCTCTTTATTAAAAAAAAAATTGAAATATTGATGTTGTTATTGAGACTTTGTGGTGCTCTCGAGTAATTATATTGGAGTAGTTCATTGATGTTCTTATAGAAGAACGTTTATGCTTGGTTTGAGCAAATGAGTTTTATATCTTATAAAGCCTTTGGAGTTTATATTTGTATTATTGGGATGCTCCTTTAAGTTACATGAACTAACTCCTTGACCCTTCAAGTACAGATTGTTACATTAGTAGTCTTTAATTTAGCTTTCCTTAAAGATGTCTTTCTGATTTTCAACTCGTGCGTGCATACTTGTGTTTTTTGGTCAAAGTATTTGCTAGCTAGTCTAACATCATCATACAATCTGATATCCCTTAAGCTTTGTTTATTTGGATTAAGATCTTTTACCCTTTTCTCTAATCTATTTAGAGATCTCAATTAGAGCTAAGCAAAAGTTCAAAAATCTGACTCTGCTTCGATTCCAACAAAATAGAGTCGAAGTCAAATTTTTTTTTTTCAGTCGGAGTTGGAGTCAGTGGTATCGTTGGGCCGACTCCGGCTCGGATCCAATCTGACTCCAACTCTCACTCCGACTTTGCCCTCTGAATTTGACTTCAATTTTGAATTCGACTATGATATTGTACATATGTTAAACAAATATATATTTATTTATATATTTATCATATATATAACTAATATATTTATATAGTTATATAACTAGAACTTATATAGTTAAATTCAATAATATACCAATATGAGCTTATTATTATAAAATAATATACTTATACTATAATGCAAATAAACTAATAATAGTTTAGTATATGTAAATATCATAGTATTACTATCATACATAATCAAGTATAGAAATAAGTTTGACACCAATATTGAAATAAGCATAGTATAATAAGTTAATAACACAAAATATTAATTTACTAAAATATAATAACATGTAATTAGATACTAGAAAGTCTAGTATAAGATTAAGTCAGAAGTAAGTTAGACATTAGTGTTAGGATCAAGCGCTTACCACTAAGCTAAAAGCAATTGTTGTTAGCAGAGACGCAACTTTATTTCTTTATATACTTTGGCAGCATAGAGATCGACATCTATACATGTTGCGGACGGGCTTGAAGGGCTTCGCAGTATATGCAAGGTGCACTAGTGGGTTGGGCTATCAAGCATCGATAGACTCCCATAAGTCTAGCGAGTCCCTAAGGGAGATTGCTAAACCCCATAATCCAACAATCTTCCCCCCAGCGACACCTTGGGGACTTGAACCCGTAATCTAGCTCTAATACCACTTGTTAGAATCAAGCACTTACTACTAGGCTAAAGGCAATTGCTGTTAGCATAGGCGTAACTTTATTTATTTATATACTCTGGCAGTGCAGAGCCCCACATCTATACGTGCTGCGGGCGGACATGAGGGGCTTCGCAGTACACGCAAGGTGCACGGCGGTTTGGGCTGTCAAGCATCGATAGACTCCCATAAGTCTAGCAAGTCCCTAAAGGAGATTGCTGAACCCCATAATCCAACAATTAGTATAATAACATATAATTAGACACAATAGTATAAGTCTTGTATAAAAATAAATTAGACACTAATATAGCATTAACTAATAAGTCTAGTATAATAAGTTAATAACACATAATAATTTACTAAAGTATAATAACATGTAATTAGATATTAGAAATAAGTCTAGTGTAGAAATAAGCTATAAATAAGTTAGACACTAGTATATAAGTATGTCTAATATATTAAGTTAATAACATATAATACTATAGTATAATAACATGCAATTAGACACAAAAAATAATATGTAATACTATACTATAATAAAATGTAATTAGACACTATAGTATAAGTCTAGTATAAAAATAAGTTAGATAATTAGTATAGAAGTAAATTAGCTATGAATAATTTAGTTTTAGTTTTTAGTTTTTGGAAAAACTATAATTTAAAAGCCCACAAAAAATATTTTCAAAAAATAGGCTACATATGAAACTAAAAAAAAAAAGACTATTGGTGCTCACCCCTAATCTCAACCATTCTTTTTAGAGAAATGCTATATATAAGGAAGCCTTACATGACCACACCCCTCTACCTGACCAATATATAATTTGTCATTTTTGCTCTTATATTTAAATACACATGGACAAAAATGACAAATCACATGTTAATTAAGTAAAGGTATGTGGTATAAGGCTTTCATGTAGAATTTCTCTTATTTTCATATTAAGTATAGTTGATGTTCAGCTATAAAAATAAATAAATATTTATTTATCTTTTTTAAGATTCAGTCAACTTTAATGAGTAGTACTGATCTGATGATAAAATAATAATTACTTAATTTGAAACAATGGTTGAGATTTTAATAACTCTAGGCTTGCTAGGAGATCAAAAACTTGCTTAATTATTATCAACTGATTACAACATTTATTTATTTATACATCTCATCTCTATAATACGATGTTAATTAGAGCGTTTTCATCAAAAGAAGTGAGTAGTCTTGATCAAACGATGGATGCCAAACTTACACCATCATCTTCATCATCATGTTCTAGCATCCTGTCACGCTTCGAACTCTTGAGGGGAAAAACATCTATATCGCAAGCATGACTTGCACCATTAATCTTCTCTCCATAACCGAGTAAGAGCTGGTTGTAACATCGTAGCAAAACCTTCAACACCTCTTTCATAGATGGCCGCGTAAAAGGATGTGTGCGAGTACAACTGAGTCCGAGTCTAAAAACACAGCACATGGAATCCATGTAACAATGTTCCTTGACCTTATCATCCAAGGCATCAGCTATAAATTTCTCTTCTTGAACATATCGCCATGCCCATTCTGCAAGAGATGTGTGTTCATCACCGTCATTAGCTTTCCTTCCTATTGTCAGCTCCAAAAGGATAACTCCAAAACTATAAACATCAATCTTCTCATTCACTCGTGTCGTATGAGCATATTCTGCAGGTTCAAGTGAACAACAACAATAAATAATAAAACTTCTGAGGCCACTCTTGAACATGTGACCCTAACTCTTTTCTTAAAAAAAATAAAAAAATAAAACTTCTGTGAATTATATTATATAAAAAATGAAACTTGGGAAGTTTTGATGTTATAGTACACCTGGAGCTATGTAGCCGAAAGAGCCTGCCACAGATGACATTGTAGCAGATTCTCCCTCCTTGATCAGCATTTGGGCAAGACCAAAATCAGCTATCTGCGCATTAAACTCGAGATCTAAAAGGATGTTGCTGGACTTCACATCTCGATGAACAATAGGTGGTGAGCAGTCATGGTGCATGTAAGCGAGCCCTTGAGCAGCCCCGACTGCTATATGTAACCTCTTAGGCCAATCTAGGTCAACATGATGGATTGAACCTGAGACAGTTGATGCTCTACTCTTCTTGTGCAGCCATTGGTCTAGGCTACCATTTTCCAAATAATCGTACACAAGAAGCTTTAAGTTGTCACTGGAGATGCAACAGAGCAATTTCACTATGTTGGAATGTCGAATTGAACTCAGTATTTTAACTTCTGCTAGAAATTCTTTTTCAAGCTTTTCTTCAAGCTTTCTGTTATTCCATATCTTCTTCACAGCAACAAGATCAAGTGAATTATTCAAAGAAACACAATATACCTTCCCTGATCCACCGCAACCAATCACATTTTTTTCTGTTAATCCTGACAAAATATCTGATTTTGTGAAATTCAAATTCTGGAATGGGGTGATGTTCCATGTGGAATCCAATCCATGCTTTCTTTTTCCATAAACTCCGATTATAAATAATGAGATTAACAAACCTAGAACAACTGCTATCGCCAGACTTATAATCCAAGCCATTAATTGGTGTGAATTTTTGCTTGGATTTTGGAGTTTCGAATTGCACTCGTTGATGTTTAATGAAGGGCGATTAGCACAAAGGCCAGGATTGTTCAAGAAACTGTTGGCATATGCATCATTTTCGAATTCAATTGGGATACTCCCACTCAGATGATTGGAAGAAAGATTGAGGGAAGTGAGCCTCAAAAAGCCAAGTTGCGGTGGAATTTGGCTAGATAGCTGGTTTTCTGACAAATCCAATTCAGAAAGGCTTGGTAAAAAACCAAGTTTCCCTGGAATCTGTCCAGAGATTGCATTTCGGCTAACATTTAGAGTATTAAGGGCTTTCCATGATATAATATCTGATGGAAGGGAGCCCGAGAGCTGGTTCTGATCAAGCAAAAGAGTTGTCAAATGAGGAAGAATTGTTAATCCTTGAGGAATGGTGCCATTCAAGAGGTTATTACTAGCCTCAAGAACCACCAAATTCCTCCAGGAAGATGCTCCCTCCGGAATTTTACCTGAAAACATGTTGTTGCAGATCTCCAACCGTGAAAGATTCCGTGACAATATCTCAGGAAGCTCACCTGTAAAAGAATTATCACTTAACATCAACATTCTCATGTTCTGAGATGTCCACAGGCCACTGGGAATACACCCAGAGAGCTGATTACTGGAAACTCTGACAATAATCAAACTGCTACAATTTCCAAGAGACTTGGGCAATTCTCCATCGAGGTTGTTTTCAAAAGCTACCACTCCCAACAACCTTCCATTGTCACACAAGTGTTCTGGCAACTGGCCTGTAAGCATATTGGTCGCAACTTGAAACTCTTGAAGCATTGAATACCGACCAAGGTCTGGAGGCAAAGTACCTGAAAAATTGTTGCTAAACACTTTAAGAACTATAAGCCCCGGAAGACGGCCAATGC
Source organism: Juglans microcarpa x Juglans regia (assembly GCF_004785595.1). Taxonomy (NCBI): domain Eukaryota; kingdom Viridiplantae; phylum Streptophyta; class Magnoliopsida; order Fagales; family Juglandaceae; genus Juglans; species Juglans microcarpa x Juglans regia. The sequence continues at coordinate 36,118,284 of NC_054596.1, forward strand.
TATTTGGGATTTTTCCAAATAACTGATTGCAAAACAAACTCAGACCCGACAGTTTTCTGAGTTTTCCAAAATCATCGGGAATTGTCCCAGTGAAATTATTTTCGGAGAGATCAATGATTTCTAGGTTCAAAGCTTCAACAACCCGAGGAATCTCTCCAGACAAGTTGTTTATGTAAAGATAAACTATACGTAAATTCTTTGGCATTAACAAACTGCTCGGAATTTTCCCAGTCAGATAGTTACTGGACAAATCCAAATGCTCCAGTGAAGCCATCTCTCCAAACTTGTCAGGGATTTCCCCAACCAAATTCATTTGGGCCATCCATAAAAGCTTCAGTTTCTTCAGCTTGGTGAACTCGGAAGGCAATCTCGGTGTCATTTTAGAATTAAATGCCAATCCTAGTTCTTCCAGATTGGACAAGTTTCCAATCTCTGGTGGTAAAGAACCGATAAACGAACACGCAAAAAGTTTAAGTGTCCTTAGTTCTGTCAACTGCCCGACAGATGATGGGATGTTTCCAAAGAAGCTATTGCCTCCGAGGTTGAGATTGTGAAGCCAAGCCATGTGATGAATGTCATCGGGGATGGCTCCAGCAAAGTAGTTTTGTGAGAGGTCGAGGTCTTCGAGCTTGGAACAGTTATAGAGAGCTCTCGGAAACTTAGTTGAGCTGAAGTAGTTATCCGAAAGATTAATGGCTTTGAGGTTCTTGAGGTTGCAAATGAAGGGTGGAACTGTTCCATAGATGTTCTTGCTCTGGAGGTGTAGTTCAGTGACTGAGCCATCGAAGCAAGTAATCCCCAACCAACTACAGTGGGAGGAGGAGTTCCATGGAATCCAAACGCTGAGAGAATTCGGGTTTTGCCAGTGTTGCTTTAGGTTAAGCAGCACTGCTTGTTCTTGAGTACTAAGCTGAGAGTTGGCATGGCAGAGGAGGAGGAGGAGGAGGAGAATGATCATGAAGTTGTTGGCGTAGAGAGAGAAATCAACAGATGTTGGGATTGTCCTCGACATTTTGAGGTTGAGTTCGTTAGCTAATTTGGTTTGAACTCTATCTCAACGTTGGTCTTTTTAACATGTGAAAATCAGTAAAAAATAAAAGGCAAAAAAAAAAAAAAAAAAAATAGTGACACGATTTTCTTAATTGTAGGCCCATTTTGGAATTCGTTGTTGATCAATAATTAAAAAGTCCTGTCCAATTGTCCAGCCTGGCTCCATTATATAAAAACAATATAGATAATCAAAACGAAACCCTTTATGTGTGTGTATATATATATATATATATATATATATATAGTTAGAAGTTAATTACCGTCACCAAGTTTCTAAGAGTGTACTATAGTTAGTTAGTATGAAGTGGATATTGTATGCTCAAGTCCTCGTTTTCCGTAGAAACACTGTTTTGCAATTGAAAATTTTCATTAGCCACAATTCACCATCTCACATCCCGTATCATGTAAAAAACATCTACACATCTAATAAAAAAACTACGTGTGAAGTGTGAAAGTGAATAGTGATTTATGCATAACATTTCTCTAATTCGATTCGATTCGCTTACCATCATAACTACGAGTAATAAATTTAGTGTGAACACACCTAAATCACATCACTAGACATACCCAATTTTAAATCAAATGGATTGTTATACAACACACCTGATTTACGTGGGATGCACTTTGTTTGGGGCATTTGTCGTCAACAAAGGGAAAGATAAATTGAGAGACCAATTTAATTGGTAGGCCTCAAAAAACAAACAAAATGAAAGACCTTGACTCACTTTGGAAGATCAAAAACCCCATATTCTTTTCATAGCACCGATACCACATTTTCTACCAAACTTCCCACTCTAATAATGGAGAAATCTCACTCAAGCAGCACGAGATAGGGTGGTCAAGGAATCAAGCATGCATTGAGTTGGTGCTCGATCATCATAATCTGATGTTTTTTAGCCATCAATTTAATGAAAGTGCAATGGTCTAGCTGGAATCATCCATTCAGGGTATATGTATGTTTTAGTAGAAAAGATAATATATAAAATAGAATGGAGTTGTCTCTTTGTTGCCACTAAATTGAATCATGTATGATTTGTTTTGTTGTCACCCAGGAGCTTTGCAGTCTCCTCAGAGAGAACCAAACTCTTCCAAGAAATTGTGATATTATCTCTCTTGAAAATTTACTAGAGGACTAAATAACAGACTCATCTACTTTAAACTTAAGCCAATAGAAAGTATAAATTATTTATTGGTTTAATCTATATTATTGTACTACTTTCCCTCCCGTATGGATCAGGTCTCGTTTTTTTTCTCAATTCCTTTCAATTCATCTCATCTAATCATTACAACTTTCTCAAATTTCTATACGAAATAAAATAAATAATTTAACTTTTTTCAATTTTCGAAATAAAAATAATATTAAAAATATATATTCTAACAATATTTTATTCTACTTTTAATTTTAATATTAATTCATTCCATTTTATCTCATCTCATCTCATCTATAGAAATAAACGAGGAGTAGGTTCAATGGACGAGACTAGACTTTCAGACTTCTTTTAATTAATATATAAGTTTAAGATTTCGAATTTCAAATTTCTCTATCTGTTTAAATCGTCATTTATTTTAAAAATTTAAACAAATAAAAAGATTTGTAAATATAATTTAATATTATAACAACTCATGACCACAGAAATTGAGGGAACCGCTCGAAACCCCCACAATGAAAAAGAAACGTCCAAAATACTTGGCTGGAAATAAAGACGCATGCACTACGTTCTACGGATCATATTCAAAAGAAATTACGACCAATACACTTGACTTGAGTCTTGACTCAACGTGCCACTTGTAATAGATCGGATCTTTTCCACACCCGCATTTAATAATAATTATTTAATTATTATATTATATTATATTATATTTGTCTGTGAGAAAAAAAAAAAAAAAAAGTATATCGGATCTTTACATGATGGCATGCATTTCGAATCTCAGAATATGCTATTAGGGGTGCTCCACCATGCATGACCAATTCCTTCTTTTTGAACGTGTCGCGGAAGATACGCTATTCATATTATTTAACTTTTTTTTTATAAATTAAATTCAATCATGTTAAGTGGAGCACACGTGTTAGGATGATTGTTTGAGTGAAGTCGATTCTATTTTTTTCTCCTTGGAATAATGGCGTGTCAGCCGGTTATTAGAGGTGTAAATCTCCTCTTTACACTACAACCGGTTTGAAGTTAATCTCTAGCCATTTTCACTTTCTTTTTTCTTTGAAGTAATTTTCTATAAGATCATCATCGTAACCGCCGGACACAATAATTTAACTTTGGTAAGATTGGATGAAAAATTGAATGAATATATATGAGATCTTAGTCACTACCGAAGAATATGAATTAAAAACTCTTTTTTTAAATAAATAAATCACTCTAATTAAATACTTAGCTGCCACCTTCAATAGAAGTTATTGATGCAATGTTTTGCCGTAGTCAGAATCTAACAATGGCTGATGGTTTGGGTGTTGATAGGGTGCCTAGATGATCATTTATAAAATAAATAATAAATAAAGTAAATAAAATGTAAATTAAGGAAAAGATGCAAAAATTTATGTGGGTTGATATAAAAATCTACGTTTACGAGTCAATTGAGAGTGAAATTTACTATGTTTGATGATAGTACAGTCTCTCATGGCCTATCATAACTCTCAATACTATGAAAAAAAATAGGGTTGAAGGAAATTAAAGAAGATCGATCACAATAACCCTATATAAATCTGAAGAGAGAAATGAGATCATAAGATTGCAGAGAAGTGTTTCTTTGGAGAGTCATTGGATAACTTAGATCTCCCATATTTTACGTTTGTAGTGGTTCCGTCCTTTTAGAGATATCTCTCTCATTCTTTAAAATAATTGAGACTCACTTGCCTTATGTCACTTTCACCTTTTGTATGTTAGTCAAATTTTTTTAATTTTATCTCTTCCTTGTCTTATTCCTTCCTTCTATTATTGAGAATGGATTTGCAATGAGCTGGACTCTACTTCATTTTGTATCCAACAAAAATCGATTATCATCATTTGAAAAATGATACTTGGCCCCTCAAAATTATCGTTCGAGTATTTTATTTTATTTTTTTTATAGTTAAGGAAGTGACTATTAGTGAAGTTGTGTATTTTTTTTAATGATTTAAGAATGTTAAAAAAATATTTGAAAAAAAAATAAAAATCAAAATCAAATGCACTAGGGGCCGGGCACGCCTTAGCATTGTCCTAATTAGTTTAGACACTCAACTGTCTTTGCCGACTCTAACCAACGTTCACGCCTTGCCGCAGCACATTATTTTTACATTAACACTGTCGAAACCAAGGTTCGAATTGTTGTTGGCGGTCATACTCGCTACATGTTGAATGATAGTAGACAACCGACTAGCTTGACATTTGAGATAGCAAGCAGCAAGGTGGAGAGACAAGCACAACAACTCCAACATTGTTTTCGAGTAACGAGAGAGAGAGAGAGAAGGATGAAAAATAATTTATTGTCCTCTAAAGAGTGAAGTTCTTCATTATTTTTACCACCATACTAATTGGTGGAAATAAAGTTAGAAAAGTGGGTCTCACTACTGTAAAAATAAATAGAAAGGGATTGAAAAGTAGTGAGGAATTGATAGGACAAGACAGGAGACTTTAGATAAAAAATGTAAAAAGTTAACAAAAAAGAACAGAGAAAGGACTAAGGCCTCGTTTGTTTTCAGAAAACATCTCATCTCATCTCATCTCATCTCACTTCATCATTACAACTTTCTCAAATCTCCACACAAAATAAAATAAACAATTTAACTTTTTCAAATCTCAAAACAAAAATAATATTAAAAAATATATTCTAAGAATATTTTATTCAATTTTTTAACTTTAATCTTATCTCATCTCATCTCATCTCATCTCTGAAAACAAACGAGCCCTTAACTTGAATACCCGGGAAGCAACATGGGAGCTTCTTCTTCTTCCTTCCCACTTTCTTCCTCTTCCATTATCATCGTGAGAGAGAGAGTGAAAAAATGAGAATTTGTACTAAAGATAATTTATAGTAGATTTCATATTTCCAATGACGTAAGTATTAGCGTCAAAACGTATAAATATGTGCGTTTTCTCATTCATTTCTATTTTATGCACTTATTATTAGTCATGCAATGGATGAGCTCCCCCAAGCACCACATCATTGGCATGGATCATGCAACCACCCTTAGGGAAAATTTTATCAACAATAACTACAAGATGTTTTATTCTTACCATAAGAAAAGTTGTATTTGACCCAATTTGGGAAGAATTAGTAGGAAAAGATTGATTTTTATAAAACTCTAGAAATATGATTGTGATGATATAATCACATGATGTGTATAATTTGTGACACACGGTATATCGTTTATGTTAAAAATTGAAAAATAATTCACGAATTTAGGTTTATAAGGTACATAAGCGTCCTCCAAGTACCCTTACATTGAAAAATGGATTCTAATTAAAAAATAATATTTTAACAATATTTTTTTTTTAACTTTCAATTTTTATCTAAAATCATTTCTTTTCATCTCATCTTACTATTCAAATTGCACCTAATTATTACGGGTAAAGTTAGAAAAGTGGATCCCACTACTGAAAAAGTAAATATAAAGAGACTGGAAAGTGGTGATGAGTTGATAAGATAAGAAAAGAGACTTTAGATACAAAAATATGAAAAGCTAAAAACAAAAGGACGGAGCATAGACTGCAAAAGAAAAAAAAAAGTAATAAGATAAAAATGGGAGACTTGATTTGAAGATCCGAAATGGGACACTTGATTTGAAGATAAGAAAAGCAACATGGTGTTGGGTTGCATGTAGAGTAGGGGTGGGCAACGGGGCCCCGCCCCCGTTGCCCCACCCCGCTTCCACTCTGCCCCTGTTTGACATGGCAGAGCCCTAGTTCGTCAGATGCGGGAGGTGGGTGGCCCCTCTCGCATCTGACCCCCAAGGAGGGGGCGGGAGTGGGATTGGGGTGACCCCCACCCCGCCCCGTATATGTATATATATATATAAGTGTATATATATATATATAAAAAAAAATCCAAGCACAAAACAACGACGTCGTTTCATGCCTACGTTTTTTTTTAAAATATATAAATAATGAAACGAAGCCATTTCGTCAATAGAAAAACGGCGTCATTTCATTTTTTGTTTAGATCCCTCCGAGCCGGATCACCTTACCCAGAATCTCTCTCTCTCTCTCTCTCTCTCGATCGCTTACGTTATGCAATCTGCATCTCTGTCGCCTTCACTGTCACCGTAGCCTTCTGTGACTCCGTCTTCATCTCCGTCGCCAAAGGTAAGAAACCCTAAATCTACTTTAATTTTTTGTGATATTTATTTTATGGAATGAAGATCAGAGGAAAGATGGGGTTTAATCAGAAATGGAGGAAGGGATTTTATGAATTATATGCTGTGGAGACTTGATTGTGCATGTGGCTTGAATGATTGATGAACAATGTGTACTATGTAGTCGTGTGTGAATCTTTCCGTGACTGACGACTCCATGGTTTATTTTTTCATTTTTTTTTAAATACCCTAAAATAATTTAGGGGTTTCAAAGATTGAATAATTATGAGTTTCTAGTTAATTGGCTTTTCACATTAAATATTTATATAGAAAGTTCAAAGTTGCTTAAGAATTTAAAATGTATCATATCAACTAGTGTTATTTGGAATAACAAATCCAAAATGAAAAATAGTCCCCTTTTTTTAAAAAAAAAAAAATTATTTATAGCATGTCTTCTACTTGTAACTATGCATGCAATTTGGAGAAAAAGGAAGGGTTTTGGCAATTTGCATTCATTAATGACAAGTTGAGAATCCTAGCTTCCACAAAAAAATCTATAATTCTTCAATTGATGGTAAGATGGAATCAAATTAGAACTCACACCCACCCAACGAATCATGTGATTTTTTTACCATCAGAATATATATCAAATTTTTTTAAGAATATAATATTGCATGAAATCTTTTCTTGACATGATAATGATCAGTTTATTTGGTTGCAATTATTCGATTCTTCTTGCATTCAGCCCATCAATCTCCATAACTTGCCAGCTAAGATTATGTATATATATGATTATTTTTTTACATCAAAATTAATTAATAATGTTTAATTTGTATTTCTTTTTGTATTTTGAATTATAGAAAGACATCGAACCATTTTAATTGAGTGTTTTTTTTTTTATATACTTTCACATTCTTATATGTTTATGTAAAAATTCTTTACAACTTTTATAACCCGTACGTGGCTAGCTAGGCCATTTTAATTGGGTATTTCATTTTTTTTTTTTTTATGTTTGATGTTTGATCATTGATGTTTGATCTTCCAACTTCCAATATATATGTTAATACTTGGATGTTAATTGTTTGGTATGTTGCTATATTTGCTATAACTTTAGATTTCTTATTTACTTGAGTTCATGGATATGCTAGCAGATTCTAGTGTGAGCTCTCATTTCCATGCCCAGGGTACCCCTACTCCTACTCCTACTTCTACTTCTACCCTTACTCCTGGCCCAACGCCTACCCCTACGGCACCTTGCCCCACCCCCAAGCTCAACAAGAAACCTACTTCTATAGTTTGGGCTCATTTCACCAAATTAGAGGGTGGTGACTCTAATAACCCCCAAGCCAAGTGTAACTATTGTGAAAAAATGTATGGATGCCACTATAGGAAACATGGCACCTAACAATTAAAGGTGCTCTTAGAAGAGCAATGTAAAAAAAGTCTAATATTAAGATCATTACAAGAGGAGCCAATCTAGGCTAGAAATTGGATTTCAAAAAATAGTGGATGGGACTAGTGGGGGTGCAACTTTGGGGGTATACTAAGTATAAGACACCTCAGGTCATCATGGACGAGCTACATTTTCAAGTTGTTGATGGGAAAGGGTTCCAAGTGTTTGCTCGCTACTTGGAATCAAGGTTTAATATTCCTTCTCGCCACACGGTGGCAAAGGATGTAAAAAAATATTTTTGGTTTGAAAAAGAGAAGTTGAGGGGTGAATTGGGCGGTTAATTTGTTTGTCCTACCACCGATACTTGGATATCAGTCCAAAATTTTAATTATATGTCTTTAACTGTGCATTTTATTGATTGTAATTGGATATTGCATAAGAAAATTATAAAATTTTGTCAAATCACCGATTATAAGGGTAAGATAATTAGGAAGATCTTGGAGGCCACAATAAAGGAGTGGGGGTTAACCCAAGTTCTTACGGTCATAATTGATAATACCTCTTCTAATAATGTCGCATTGGGACATCTGAAGACCTATCTTAGAGAGGCAAATAAGACAATTTTGGGTGGTGAGTGTCTGCATGTGAGATGTGCGGCACATATTCTGAATCTTATTATTACTAATGGTTTGGGGGATTTTCATGACGCGATTGCTAGGGTCAGGATTACTGAGAGACGGGTGAGATCTTCTCCTTCGAGGTTGGAGAAATTTAAGATTGCTTCGAGATCTGCGGGCCTAACATCCAAGAAGGGCATTTGGACTGATATGCCTACACGATGGAACTCAACATTTTTTATGTTGGAGGCGGCCCAAGAATATAAGCTGACATTTGCACTATTGGGTGATGAAGACATCCAATATGTTAAATATTTTGATGATCACCGGAGATTGGGGAAAATCGTAGATGATGATTGAGAGATTGTATCTAAAGTCACCACGACGATATCTAGAACTTTATACCCTACATCCCATCAATTCTATCAGTAAATATGTAAGATAAAAGAAAAATTAGATGACATGGTTGCGGGTGATCACATTAGGTTGCGGGAGATGTCATTCGTTATGAGGTCAAAGTACAACAAGTATTGGAGAGATTTTAGTAGGGCTAATATTTTGTTATATGTAGTTGTCGTCCTTGACCCGAGGTTTAAGGTGGATGGCATGGTATTTGGATTGGGCCTTGCATATGGCAAACATAGGTGGAGCTTATTGCAGTAAGGGTTCGGGAAACCCTTAATAGATTATTTGATAAGTTTACCGTCTTGCAGGGTGGTAATATTGTGGCACCTACACCTATCCTCCACCAGTTCAAGAAGTCGATAGTGGGAAAAGAAATAAATTGAATTGGGGTGAGAGGTTTGAGCAGACCCCCTTCATCTGAAGTTATGTAAAGGCTCAGTCAGAGATAGAAAAATACTTAGCAATAGAGCTTCTACCATTTTCACGAGATTTCAATATATTAAGTTGGTGGAATGTGAATATCGTGAAGTATCCCATCTTTAGAGAGATAGCCCGCAATCTTTTGGCCATCCCTGTTAGCACCGTAACTTCAGAGTCGGCCTTTAGCACCGGAGGGCGTGTATTGGATTCATTTCAGAGTTCATTAGCTCCTACCACTGTGGAGGCTTTGATTTGCATACAGAATCGGATCAAGGGAACTCCAATTCATGTTCCAAATGTTCTTGAGTATGAGGAGGCCGACGTCAAGGAGGAGGGTGGTGATCAACCTGGATCTGGTATTTATTTTAATTTCATTTTCAAACTTCTTATTAATTTATTTATTTTCATTTAATTGGTATTCATTAATTTCATTTCAAATTTTATTATTATAGTGATACATGAGACGGTATCTACAACTACCTCTGATGCAATATGACCTTGTATTAGACCCACCATTGTCATGGTTTGCACAATTTTTCCTTTATTTGTTTTTTACATTTATAATTTTATATCATATTTTAGTACCTAATTATTTTGCTTGTATGTTTTTTAGTTTTTATATTCTCAATATACATATGTTGAATCCTAATGACCGATCTATGCTCATTTACCTCATCTTCATCTCAAATTCCAATTGCCCAATCCCAATCTCATATTGGTTAGTACTTTTAATATTTCGTATTTTAAATTTTTAAATTTTTGTTTCATTTTATAACTTTATAATTCTAATTTGTTTTATTTTTAACTTATTAATATTTTAGGTTTTATAACTTATTAACTTTTATGATCTTGATTTTCAGTCTCACAGCAATTGACACAACTCACCACTCAATGAACTCACCGCCATAGCGTCATCCCAAATTGATCAAATTGAAAAGTTGAATTATAATTGTTAATTTATAATTAAGTGTAATGTTCCTACAATAGTTAATAGTACAATTTGTAATATTTAATATTTTTAGAAGAGTTTGTAATATTGTAATAGCTTATTAGTTCTATTAGAGTCTTAATTTGTATAATTGTAAAATGTAATTTGTAATAATTTAGTGCCTTAGTGATGATTATTACTTAATTAGTTAATAGTTGAAATTTAGTATATAGTTAATAGTTCAATCTACATATATATATTTTTTTCAATTTTTAAATATATTTATTTTTTTTAGTTAAATTCTGTGCCCAAAGTGGTCCAAAAGCAGATTATGGGCCCAAAGTGGCCCAAAAATAGATTCTAGGTCATTTAGGGCCCAAAAAACTGAGCTGGACCTAAGGCACAGTAGGAGGCGGATGGATAGGGGTCCACCCTCTCACCCCGGCGAGCAGATGGGGTGCCCCGCCCCGTAGGGGGCGAGTAGCACCCTTAATGTAGAGACTGGTCAGTGAGCAGGAAATCGAGAAACAGAGAGTTTGCTCAACTGTCTCTCGACCTAGCACTCAAGCAAAGCTCAACCCGTGAGTTCACTCGAGTCTTGCATGACAGTGGGCTCAAGTGAGACAAACTCTAGTGTTCGCTTGAGCTGCACTCGACACACTGCTTGAGCCAATGTTGATTGGTTGTTTGCTTGAGGCCTGAGTAAAGGACTCAGTTTTTGTCATATTAGGGTTTCCAGCATCGTTTCTATTTATGTCATATTTTGACTTTATTGTACACGATTTCAGTAGTTTTCAATGAGAACAAAAGAAGAAAAGTATGAGTGCATATTATGAGAGAGAAAAGCTCTAGAGAATGTGAAAATTGAGTAATTGTAATCTCCTATCTGAATTAATAAAACTTATGCAGCTCTATGGACGTAGACACGTTGCCGAACCATGTAAATTGTGTGTATCGTGTGATTGCTTGATCGTTACTTTAATTTGTTTGATATCATTAGTGTGTGGCTATTTTGCACAACAACTGGTAGTATCAGAGCCAAGGTCAGATCTTAAGAAGAATGATGGCTGGAGACAAAGTGAAAGCACTCGAGATCGAGAAGTTCAACGACACTGATTTTTGTTACTAGAAGATGCAGATCGGGGACTATCTCTATGGGAAGAGGCTTCATCTTCCATTGTTGGGAAAGAAACTGGAGAGCATGAATGATGCTGAGTGGACCCTGTTAGATCGACAGGTTCTAAGGATTGTTCAGCTGACCCTATCCAGAATATTGGTCCACAACGTTACTAAGGAGAGAACCATGGCGGATCTCATGACAGTTTTGTCAGGTTTATATGAAAAGTCGTCAGGGAATAACAAAGTGCACTTGATGAAAAAATTGTTGAATCTGAACATGTCAGAAGATATGTCTGTGGCCCAATACTTGAATGAATTCAATACGATCACAAATCAACTGTCTTCTGTAGAGATTGAGTTTGATGATGAAATCAGAGCGTTGATTCTATTGGCATCGCTGCCAAATAATTGGGAGGCCATGAGGATGGCGATGAGTAGCTCAGCTGGCAAGATGAAACTGAACTAAGATGACATACGTGATATTATTCTTGCTTAAGAGGTACAAAGAAAAGACTTTGGTGAGTTCTCAAATTTGGGATCGGCCCTGAACGTTGATAATCGGGGCAAAAGATATGACAACCCAAGCTTAAGAGCAAGGGCAAGAGCAAGACGAGATCTGGGCAGCAAATCACATGTTAGAGTTGTGGCAAGCCGGGCCATATCAAAAGAGACTGTCAGAATCAAGAAAGTTCTGAAAATGATGTTGTGAATCCAGTGGCTAAAGAAATACAGAATGCCCTAATTCTTGCATTGTAGAGTCCGATTGATGATTGGGTGTTGAATTCAAGAGCTTTGTACAATAGCACCTCACATCGAAAGATCATGCAGAATTATATTGATTGTGATTTTGGGAAGATATATGCTACTAATAGAAAGGCACCGGATGTAATGGGAGTGGGTGATGTGCGCATCACACTTCCAAATAGGGGCGTGTGGACCTTACAGCAAGTCAGACATGTTCCAGATCTAAAGAAAAATCTAATTTCTGTGGAACAACTTGATAACAGCGATTATGCAATAGCATTTTCTAGAGGAGCATAGAAGATCACTAAGGGTACACTGGTCTTGGCACATAATAAGAGATATAACTCTTTGCATTTAACATCAGGATCTAGTGATGTGTAGAGAAATAGAGGAGTGCAAAAAGGTAGGTGAAATTACTACCCCTATATTTAGATCTCACGCTTCACCAACTCAATCAACAAATTGATTAGTCGTCCGTTATGTGATAATTTGATAAATAATAAAATATATAGAACAAATAAAGTGTGTAACACCAATTTTGATTATGAAAGAAAACCGTTTGAAGAACTCCTCAAAGGTAAAACTCTATAGGGCAGCTAAACTCAGGAAAGTCAAACTTATTATTTGAAAATTAATTACAAGTAATTCGCAATTACAAAACTTTTGTAACTTGACTCTCTTACTTGAACAGACAAGCGACTCGTTTGTCTTCTACCGAAATAGTAGCCAGAACATTCGATGATCTTCAAACTATTAACTTCCCTCTTGAAACTTCAATGGCTGAACTCGATCACTTCAACTTCTACCTGGAGTATGCACGTACTCAAAGAGAGAATTGAAAAACACTAAAAAATTCTTCACAAGAATTGTTTTACACTCATGCACTTGGATCACTCTCCAATATTTCCAAGTTCTGAAAATAATGATCAAAAGATTACTTCCCTCACCCGAAATCCTCATTTAAATTATTTTCTCAATATTTGATCTGTAATAGGACATCGCTGATGGATTGAGTCTGTTAGGAATTTGAGGCACAATAGAAATCTGCTGACGGGAGGACTCTGCTAAGAATGAGTATGCTGACGTGTCTCTTGACCCCTGTGCTAAGTCTTCTCAGCATATATAATTTCCATTCAACTGAATAATTTCAGACTCTTTAAACTTTGGATACACACACTTTTAACTTATCTAAAACATTATCTAATAATTTTTAGATACACTTCAAATGTTTATAGATAAAATCAAAGTGATTTACATTCATCCAACTTACAAAGCATCAAATAATCTTTATCCATCTAGTCACCTAATTCTAGCCAAAATCTTGCATTTACAATAGGCTTAATAGCATGAAACAGATGAGGAAGCAAAAAAGAGTTAATTTTGTCATTCCTCATGTAAGCCTGGGGAAGTTGGCAAAGGTTGTCAGGATCGGTTTGAGATCGGATACTCCTGGTGCAGTGAGAGTTGTGAGTCGCCCAGTAGATGTGATAACTAAGGGCAATGTACATGGGAGATTGATGTTGAGCTTGACGTCAGTGCGTCTTCTGACTTGAAGATAGGAATTGTGAGTTACAGAGGTGATAAGGCTTGGCTGGAAACAGTGGCTGGCATATAGAGAACCAGTCTCCAAGTGGGAGATTGTTGGGTTGCATGTGGAGACTGGTCAGTGAGCAGGAAATTGAGAAACAGAGAGTTCACTAGACTGTCGCTCGACCTAGCGTCCACGTGAAGCTCAACCCATGAGTTCGCTCAAAGTGCGCTTGATAGTGGGCTCAAGTGACGCTTAACCTGTGAGTTTGCTTGACTCTCGCACAACGGCGGGCTCAAGCGAGACATAAGCCCTAATGTTCACCCGAGTGTTCGCTCGAGCCAATGTTGATTGGTTGATCGCTAGAGGCGCATTCGACACGCCATTCAAGTGAAGGACCCAATTTTGGTCAGATTAGGGTTTCCAGCACCGTTTCTATTTATATGTCATATTTTGACTTTATTTTGTACGATTTCAGCAGTTTTCAGTGAAAACAAGAGAGGCAAAGTGTGAGTGTACATTATGAGAGAGAAAAACCCTAAAGAGTGTGAGTTGAGATTGAGTAATTGTAATTTCCTATCTGAATTACATAAATTGTGTGTATCGTGTGATTGCTTGATTGTTGCTTTAATTTGTTTCCTATCGTTTGTCTGTGGGTGTTTTGCACAACACATGGGAGCTTCTTCTTCTTCCTTCCCACTTTCTTCGTCCTCTATTATCATTATAAGAGAGAATTAGAAAGGACATGAGAGTTTGTACTAAAGATGATTTATAGTAGATTTTGTCTTTCCAATGATGTAAGCCTTAGTGTCGAAACATATATAGAATTCCGTGTATTTTCTCATTCATTTCTATTTTATGCACTTATTATTATTCATGTTGAAATTACTCAAGTATCCTTGTAACGCAGTAGAAATATCTACTAATTCACTCAACAAATTAGTTAGTCATTAATTATATAATAATTTGTTAAACAATCAAATATAAAAAATAAACAAAGTGCATAACACCAATTTTTGTTACGAAATGAAACCCTTTAAAGAACTCTTTAAAGGTAAAAACCCTACAGGGCAGCCAAATCCAGAAAAATCAATCTTATTATTTGAAAATCAATTACAAGTAAATCACAATTACAAAACATTTGTAACTTGACTCTCTTACTTGACCAGACAAACGACCTATTTGTCTTCTACAGCAGTAACAGCCAGAATCTCTGACGATCTTCAAACTATTGACTTCCCTCCTGGAACTCCAATGGCTGAACTTGATCACTTCCACTCCGACATGGAGTAAGTACATGCTCAAAAAGAGAAATCCTTCCCAAGAATTCTCACAATCTCAAGCACTTAGATCTCTCTCAAATCTCCAAGCTCTCAACATAAACATTGATCCAAATGATACATGAAACCTTCAGCCGAAGTCTCTTTAAATAAGTTGTTTAGTGGTTATCCAATTTTGATGATGGTTACATTCAATTATAATTATGTTATGCTGCTAACGGACTGCTAACGGTCAGCACTGAAGCTTCATCAGATAACTATTTTGGATAACTTCTTGATAATTCAAAATTATTTCTGCTTGATATCTTCTTTTTGAATCCTCTATCCAGATCACTTGATATCTCCTATCTTTTCAAACATTAAATTTTGATCAAAAGTCTTTTGAACATTTATATATTCAACCACTTATCTTAGAATTCAAATATTTATGGATAAAGATAAAGACAAATCTTTATCTATTAATCTATTTATCTTTGAATTTAAATATTCATAGATAAAGATAAAGACAAATTATATTCATCCAATAATTCAAATAGGTCATAGTCATCTAATTCTAACCAACAAACTTTTACATCAACACATGCAATGGATGAGCTCCCCAAGCACCACACATATGTCTACACTATGGACCATGCAACCATATCATTGGCATCCACCCTTATGGAAAAAATTTTCAACAATGACTACAAGATGTTTTATCCTTACGATAAGAAAAGTTGTATTTCACACAATTTGAGAATAATTCGTAGGAAAATTTTTATTTTTATAAAACTCTAGAAATATGAGTGTGATGATATTTTGCGGTGTTTGTTCACAAAAATATAATCTGTAAGTGCACAGAATCGTAACAAGTAGTAAAGTGTTTTAAAGAAAACGGTTATCGAACCCACAGGGAAGAATTATGCTATTAAGTGTTGAAATTGACTAAATTAATTACTATTTGCAAAACTGAAATTTGAAGAATGGTTTATCTCAATTAAACTGAAGAAAAAAATATTAAAATTAAGATTATAAAAATAATAAAAATAGATCTAGAGCCTTTGACTTCACCTAGCAAATCCCACACAATTTATTTTTCCTTGTTATAGAATCTCAATTATCCCAAGTTGATAATAAAAATCCGTTGACTATTCAATATTTTCTCTCAAACAATACCAAAAATATCTTCAACTAATAACTCTATATTTCTATATGAATTTAAATAATTAGAGACTCATTATGTTCTCTGGATTTTTCTTGAAAATTACACTAGTCGCAGTAAAGCATCTCTGCTTTCACTCAACTAATTACCTCTCGGTTTCGTTGCAATCTAAAAGTTCGAATAATAGTTAGCTAGAAAATTGTGAGCATTAAGAACAAGGAATCAACACTCAATAATGGAAATATTGAAAATAAAATGACTTGGAATATAAACTATGTGTTCAACGCTAGGCTACATTAAAGCTCTAGAAAATAAAATTAGTTCATAATGAAATTGCAAAGAATAACAATAATGTTCTTCGTTGGAGTTAGTTGAAGAAGCATGTAGCTCTCGCCTCTGACTTCCAGATCCGCCTCCACAAAAGAATACTAGACTCTCTAACGCAAACTCTAAAAAATCGACTCTAAATCAAAAAAAAAAAAAAAAGATGAAAAAGCTCCATTCATCCCACAATCCGGGATTAAATAGATGTAAAAATGTTAATATGGAAACAAGATAATGCAGCTCTAATTTAGCCTAAAAATCTGGAAAATAGTTTCTAAAAATAAATATTAACATAGAAGGAAAAAAATATCCCAAGAATATCGGGTTTATCAAAAATAGAAGATTCAGTGATATTTGGCTTGATATGCGGAAATCGAGAGGATTTGGTAGTCAGTAGATTGAGTACGGAACTCGGGAGGATTACATTGAGTAGACGCCATGTGCACTAGATATAACTGGCACAAAGATCACAAATGAAGGGGTGCTAAGATCACAAATGAACGAGCGTGGAGATCACTCCTCCCCTACCGAGTGGTAAACCTTCTCACCTATGGGCGCGAGAAATCTCTTTGCTGCCTCTCATCGGTCTGAATCGTTAGTCGTTTCTTTTGTACCAAAATGCTCTCATTTTGTACTAAATCTTCTCATTCCTTCAAATCCAAAAAAATAAATAAAAATATGTAGAAATAAAATAAAATCAATAAGATTAAAAAAAATTACACTTTTCATAATTAAAAGAGTGATAAAAATCATATAAAAATAGCACTTATCAGTGGTGATTCAGTCTCCCTAGGCACAGAAGGAATCTCAATCCAAGCAGCCAATATATATTCTTTTAGGTTTACTTTAGCAACTCAAGTTTTAGAGTTTCCAAGGACCGAAGAGGCTGTTGTCTCCTCCTGATCATAACACAAAATTGGTGAGATGTGAGGCATAGATCCTATAGCACGTACACATAAAAATAAGTCGTGATAACAACTTCTCTATATACACGGTTTCATAACTCACACACAAAAGTTGTCTTTGCACATCTGCTTTCCCTTTTATTGCTAGATTACCACTTATTAGGTTATATTCATCACTTATGGACTATGCCTTTCAACCTTAGGTATTATTCACAACATTTTTAGGAATCATCTCAATCCATTTATGAGATAGTAATGGTTTTTTTTTATATATGTAAAATTGACCTATAAATTTATGAACTAGGCCCAAAAGTCTCATTTGATTTATTTGTTATAGACTTGCAACAAAAACTAAAAGAAAAAAGAAATCAGTAAGGAACTAATAAATACAATGTCAATGCATCTTTTCATGATACAAATTAAAACAGAGTGTTATGGGAAATATGCAACATCTAACATGCCCATACATAGACTATGAGTAGCCCATCAAAGAACCCTATGGGCCAACGTGGCCACCGGGCCCAACCCTAGCAGAGTACGGTCTAGGGAAAATTGTACCAACACGATGCATGGACTAATGCTTCCATGCTAACTCGATTGGTAAGACAAGTCGAAACAAACACCACATGTCTCATGCCCAAGAATGGTGACAACATTAAATGCACTGAAATGCCTTCTCAAGAGACATGCATGTGTTAGGCTATAAGGGTCAGAGGCCCAGAAGAGACCACCAAATTATATGTGGTAATGAGCTCCCTTAGTATATGCTCTGATGTTAGGCCGCCAAAAGGAAGAAAGGGCCACGACAAAACCATAGGTGATATATAGGGAAGGAAAAGTGAGCATGTGGGTATGAGTCTTCTTCTCTCCCTTTAGACACACTCACACATATATACACCCCGAAGAATATCAACCAACTTAGGCATCGAAGGCTCCTCCTTGGGGCCATCAAAGCTCACTTTGTTTGCAGGTAGCATGGAGGTAGCAGACATATCAACATTGGTATCAACAATTGGCGTCATTTGTGGGATCTTGAGATTGTCACGTTATGCCTACTACCACATGCTCCTAGATAGCTCATGATTAAGAAACGACTATGGCCAAAGAGCCATCCAACATCAAGGTGGAGAGAAGGTTAAAGGAAATGGACAAAATGTTAAGAAGGATCATGTAAAAAACGGAAGCCTTATAAAAAGAAAATGAAGCTCTATGGAGGAGGGATGTCGGACTCGAAAAAGAGACAGACCAAGGTTGCATTAAGCTGACTGATGAGGACTAACAAGGGGAGGTGGAGGCTACTCTAAGCCACGAGGAGCAAAGGAAGAAAATGCACAACAACTTGTGCAACCTCATGGACAAATATGAGGAAATGGCAATACATATAGGGACTTTGTTGTCCATCCATAGCTTACTCAATAGTATTAACCTACCGTAGAGTGAAGCAATCATGGCAGCGCCACTCCCACTGAATTTCAAAGCTACATGTCGAACCATATGACGAATCGAATGATCCATTTGGAAACCTTTAAAACCCACATGACCTTCCGCAATCCTAGAGAAACAGTGTTACGTGCCTTCCCACTAACCGTCAACGAAATGGCACAGGACTAGTTCAGGAACTTCAAGTCAGGATCCATTACGAGCTTCAAGAAGTTGGGTAGGCAATTCCTGACTCAATTCATGGCTACCGGCAACAAAGGCAACAAACCCCATTCCTACTTATGGTAAAGTAGAAAAGAGATGAAAGCGTGAAGGCGTACCTCGCACAGTTCAACAATTTGAGAAGAATTCATAGGAAAATATTGATTTTTATAAAACTCTAGAAATATGAGTGTGTTGATATTTTCCGATGGTGATTCAGTCTCCCTAGCCACAAGTACAAGGAATCTCAATCTAAGCAGCCAATATATATTCTTTTAGATTTACCTTAGCAACTAAAGTTTTAGAGTTTCCGAAGAGGTTGTCTCCTCCTCATCATGGCACAATATTGGCTAGATGTGAGGCATAAATACCAAGCAAATACACATACAAACAAGTGATAACACATTCTCTGTATACATGGTTCATAACTCACACAAAAGTCGTCTAATTTGCTCTTCTGGTTTCCATTTCATTGCAAGAGTGACACTTATTACGTTTTATTCACCACTTATGCATGTTAGGTTTGTGGAGTCTAGTTGGTTGGTGTGTTTGGCCGATTTGATAACCCAACCCAACAAGGATGTGTTATTATTTTTTGGCGGATTTTCAAGGAGGCTTGAGCTATGGGGGTCCAAGAGCAACGCTCCCTGCCTAATTTTTGGCACAGTTTGAGATCAAAGGAAACACCAAGCAGAAAGTTTGCTCAATGTTCGCACGACAAATAGGTCGAGCAAAACTCAAGCAGACAGTTTGCTCGAGTCTCACCCGACAGGTTGCTCGAGCATATGTCACAGAGCAAATTCGCTCGAGGCACATTCTGCTCGAGCGAATAATGCAAAAATGTGAAAATTAAGCTTTTCGTCTTATAACACTATAAGTAGTACTTAAAGAATAGTATACCAATTCTAAGGGTTCTAAACAGTAAAATTTTGCCCTGAATTGCATTTTGTGATTTCTCAATATAATAAAATCCTTGGCAGCACTATGAATGTATGCACGTTGTCGAACCACATTAATTTTGTGTTGTGTGATTAATTTCCTTGTGTTTGTTTTTACTTTGTTCGTCATCATTTTCAAAACAATGCACTGTGCTTTTCAACCATAAATGTTATTCACAACATTTTCAAGAGTCATCTCAATCCATTTATGATACAGTAATGGTTTTTTTTTCTACATGTAAAATTGACCTATCACTTTATGAACTAGGCCCAAACGTCTCTCTTGATTTATTTGTTATAGAATTGAAACAAACACCAAAAGAAAAAAGAAATCAAGAGGAACTAATAAATACAACGTCAATGCCAAGTAGAATTGATCTTTTCGTGAAACATATTAAAACAGAGTCATGTGGTATAATGTACTACTATCTCATGCTCGTGGGCGGAAATTAAAACGTTATCGGCCTTCGATATCTGAAATCGTTGCGTCATTCACAGAACGGATTTCTTTCAGCCTGCTATGAACTGGGTTTGCCATCACCATACTTCTCACGTTCAAGAAAGCAGGTTGTTTGGGATAAGGCAGATATGCACTTTCACTATTAAGCATCACGACAACCTCAGACATGGTAGGTCTATCCGCTGCACTTTCTTGAACACAGAGGAGACCTATGTTCACAAATCTCGATACCGTATGCATAGAGATAAGGGGTATCTCAAGTAGAGGATCTACCAAATCCGATCCTCTGTTGCTTGTCCATAAGTCCCAGGCCTTCAAATGTGAGAAAGCGAAATGTGATTTAAATTTACAGGACACTAATTATTATGGTCTAAAATTTCAAGCACAGGAAACTCATATTAAGGCAGTGGGAGATAGATAAATTAGAAGGGTATTTTATAAGAGTTTTGCTACAAATCAGTAACTGTTCACGTGAGGTGTGTCACGGTGAATTGTGATTGATGAAAATAATTTTTCATTCTACAATATTTATTGCTTTTCGTATGAGTATTCCAAGCAACATTAACTATACAATTAGCAATAAATATTATAGGGCCACTTCACGTGCCTCCCTCTCACTTGAGGCTCACTAGTTTAGACATTTCCACTTCAGCCTATGAGTAAGAAATTATTTGTTTTTTTAAGAAAAAAAAAATGTGCTTGGCTTTTCACAACAGAAAATGCAAATGGGATACTTACATATCCAAGAAGATGGAGAAAGTCAGTTAGATAAAAACTAGTGTTCTTCTTGCCGCTCACAATCTCTAACAACAAGATGCCAAAGCTAAAGACATCTGATTTCACTGAAAAGAGGCCTTCAAGAGCATATTCAGGGGACATATAACCACTGAAAACCATCATCATGTGGTGAAAAGCTATCAGCAGCTGCATGATTTTTGTGTACGCAAAAGCACAAATGCATAATATTATGTTGGCTTTTATGATTCAGAAGTTTCACTTACTAAGTTCCAACAATCCTATTTGTATTTGCTTGTGACTCGTTTCCTCCAAAGATTCTGGCCATTCCGAAATCTGATATTTTGGGATTCATGTCAATATCCAGCAAAATATTGCTGGCCTTCAAGTCTCTATGAATAATCCTTAACCTAGAATACTGATGAAGATAAAGAAGCCCCTGAGCAATCCCTTCAATTACTCGAACCCGTGTTCCCCAATCTAATATTCTGCGCTTTTCTGAATCTGTTCAACATATAAGAGTAAATTGCAGTACTATATGAAAATTGCAAAGGGCCATAAAGTTGTAAACTGAAAAGATTTATCTCCATTCCAAATATAAGAAATTACTAACCAAAGAGGAAGGAATCCAAGCTTTTATTGGGCATATATTCATAAACTAGTATTTTTTCATCTCGTTCAATGCAGCAACCCAAAAGTCTGACAAGATTCTTGTGTTGGAGCTTGGCTATGACCATTGCTTCATTTTTTAGCTCCTCCCAACCTTGGCTGGATCTTCGTGAAAGCCTTTTGACAGCTACCTCGTCCCCTTTAACTAATATTCCCTGAAGTTTTTTTTTTTTTTTTTTTTTTATTAATTTATTGATTGTTAAAACACCAGAAAAATACCATTGGAAGAAATATACTATTAATGGACAAATTCAACACCTCATGGGATACAACTAACGGGCTTGAAAAAATCTATTCGCAAGCTAGTATGAATAGCACAATCATCTACACCGTTGACATGACAAGATTTGATTTGCACAGAAAATTTAAAAATCTGAATTCTACAGATCAAATCCTGACACAAGAAAGGTGTAGAGAATCTGTCCTCCACACCAGCTTGTAAGTAGCAACAAAACTGGCATCACCTGTTTGCACTTGTCAACCTGGCAAGGTGTTTAACTGCCAAATTACCGACCTCGTATACATTCATTACACTAAGTATTGCGTTTAGAGAGATTTGAAGTATATACCTTGTAAACAGGCCCAAAGCCGCCCTCTCCAAGCTTATTTGCAGCTAAGAAAGCAGCAGAAACGCTTGCAAAGCTGAATAATGGCATCTTGACTTCCCTTTTTCTACTATTTCCATGATTATTTACTTCAGTAAGCTCGGAATCACTAGTCTTCAGGTTCGTGCCCAAATCAAACAGCAACAAATTCTCTCCTAATATGGTGAAAAAAAATGTATGTCACTTCATTTAGAAGATAAATTGTGGTTGCTCAAATAAGTTTGTGAAGAGTGTTTGACTTACCCTTCTGTCTGAGTTTTCTTCTCACATAATAAACAAAAAGGACCAATATCAGCATTGCAAGTGATGTGGGAAGCACGACAATGTGTGTCACTTCATCAGCATTGCTTGAGCTTCTGTCTGTCAAAAGGAAATCAGAGAAATAAATAATATATTTTTTCAATAATTGAGTTACAGAATGGCCATGCCTCGAGCTAGCTCCTCCAAAAACTTTGGAACAGAGAAAATAGAATAGTAGGGCACAACACCACCAAATCCTTGTTTCTGTGGCCCTGCAACAACATAGAGTCCTGAACCTTTCACACTGATATTTCAATTATCTAGCTTCTAGTAGTGTCAATCAATCAAACATCCTAAAGATGCAGATTTCTACAATTTCTACATATTTTGTTACTTATCCCCCACATCCCCATATTTTCCCCCCTTTCCCAGGAAAACATAGAGAAAAGAGACTGAATTAAGATGTTTCCGAAGTGCCAATTAAAGACCAAGCGAGAGAGTTGCCCAACTTGTCCTCTATTTATAACAAAAAAGCAGAATATAAAAGAATAAAAACAAGAGAAAAAGCAAAGGTACCTAGTTCTGAACTGGCCATCCTTATGTATAGCTCTTGCCCATCCTGGGAGTTTACTTTTATGTCATTCAGATCACCGAACCAAATCAAGCAGCCACTTCCTTTTCCCCCTAATATCCAAGTTTGAATACGCTGTGCAAGAGCAGTTTTCCAAACAAAATCTTCACATTCCCTTAGGTTCATGGTCTTATTAAACCAGGAAGAAGTTGTGTCAGGCAATTTTATTCCAGTATACTTCCGAAAGCCATCTCCATCATTGCATTCCAGTGGAGTCCTCCGAACACACCCATTAAACCAATCAATCGAATTCCTATATTTCCTAGATTTGGGTATGAATCCCTCTAAGCACGCACATACATTGGAGTTACTGGGGTTGCAGGTAGAAAATGCTCCACAGAGGGCATAATTTTCTCACTCATCCGTCTCCGTCGATGTAAAGAAAATTTGCGAACTTCGCGTCTGATCTGCCCAGATGAAGCGTTCCCCAGTGCCTGTTGGGTTTAACACAAGTCTTGTCAAAGCTGAACTATTCCCAACCGTGACCTCATAATAGACCTCGTTCTCATTCAACACAAATTCAGGCTGAATTCCTGAATTCTGTCTGAGGAAAGGATATCCCGTAAAGTGAAGTCCATTCCATGGCCCTGCTCTTGCCTTTATGCTGGTTCCGTTCAGAACAACCAACTGTGGAAACCCATGGGGATATATACGTAATGAAAACTGACCTTGAGCAGGATCTTCCGCGCTTTTCCAAGATGATATAAATCTATCAATACCAGTTACAAAGTTCCTCCCAATCTTCATTTCCGGTAGAAATGTGTCACAAGGATAATCAAAACTCCGCCACAAAAACTTGTTTGGGTCATCAACATTTCCATCTTTCACAACAAAATTTCCGTTGTCCAAGAGCTGTGCAACTGGATTTTCTGATCTTCTCGATGAATTAGATGACCAAACAATATTATTTGTGCGATTGAGAAGGGCAAGAACTCCTTCATCAGTGACCATCAAAACTCCCGAGTGATCGTTAAGCGGAGTGTCTCTGTTGGCTACCCACACAACTGCCTCGGAAGATATCACGTACCATATTCCGACGTATCGGCTCTTTGAACTGCCTGGGCTGAAAAATCCCAACGCAAATGTTCTTCCAGCTGAAACTAATGTGTCTCCGTCTCTGATTGATCGACTTCGAGTAATGGTGTCAAGTGTAATGTATAAGGACAGCTAGTATTCATGCAGAAAATCAGCATCCAAATTTGTAACTGCATTTGATCAGCTAGTTTAGGAAATCTGTACAGCTCATTCTTTCCTTTATTTTCATATATGTTGTTATACGTTAGCACAAGTTTAGGAGTAATTTCAGTTTCTCAAATCTGTATTTATACCTCTTCTTCTAATAAGAATGGGTGATTCATTTTGTCTAAACCTCTATATGGCATGCTCAATTAGAGTCTCTTCTTCTCGGCTATAACCTCTTTGGCTATGTCGATGGCACTCATACCTGCCCACCTCTACCGACGTCAACTGATGCAGCTGCCACTACAGCTCATCACCTTTGGTTTCGTCAGGACAAACTTATTCTAAGTGCAATTCTGACTTCAATGTCCCCAGCTGTGATACCACTCCTAGCAACCTCCAAGACGTCATATCAAGCCTGGACAAAACTGACAAAACTGTATGCTAGTCGATCCAGGACTCATGTCATGCAGCTCAAAGAGGATCTCACCCTCATGTAGCGTGGCAATCGCAGCATTACAGAGTACCTACACTCTGTAAAAACCATTGCTGATGAGCTTGCTCTCATTGATGCCCCCTTATCTCAAGATGACATCACCCTATATGTTCTTCATGGCTTAGGATCAGATTTTCGTGACATTGTTGCCCCGATTCGAGCCCGAGAGTCTTCACTCTCATTTGAAGAATTACATGATCTGCTACTTGGTCATGAGGCATATCTTCGAAGGCTTGTCCACTGCTCAATCCTTGGTAGTTACTGCCAATACCACTCAACGCAGGGACTCACGCTCCTCAAAGAATCAGTCTTCATCAACTTATCAACAATCCAAGACTGACTCCAGATCAAAGTCTCGACAGTCGAAACAATACAAGTACCCTCCAAGGTGTCAATATTGTGATCAACAAGGCCACATTGCAAAATACTGTCCGAAATTGAAACCCTCTGAAGCCACTGTGAACTGCACAACTACTACTTCCAGTCCAGACAAACGTTGGCTCATTGATTCTGCGGCTTCCCATAATATCACTTCTCAGGTTTCAAATTTACAATTTCACTCTGAATATGATGGTACTGATGAAGTTATTATTGGAGATGGATCAGGTTTGCCCATTACTCATTCCGGTTCTCTTACTCTTTCATTTCCAAACAGAAAATTTCAAGTTAAAGATACTCTATGTGTTCCTACCATTAACAAAAACTTGATATCTATCCACCACTTCACAATGCAAAACAATGTTATCCTGGAATTTCACCCAACCTATTTTCTTGTGAAGGATCGGAGAACAGAGGAGATTCTTCTTCAAGGACCGTGTGAAAATGGAGTCTATCCTTTGCCCTCATCGCCTGCTGCTACTCCAATTGCTTTTGTCCATGAACGCACATCAGTAGCTGGTTGGCATCAGCGCCTTGGTCATCCATCATCCAAAGTTGTCACTCGCCTCATTAGTTCTTTCTCCCTTCCCACCACTTCATGTCTTTCTGATTCTAATAATTGTCATTCATGTTCTATCAATAAAGCTCATCAGTTACCCTTCCATAAACACGGTCTAACTAGCACAGCACCATTTGATTTACTTTACACTGATGTATGGGGACCTTCTCCCACTCCTAGTCTCAATGGCCACAGATATTATGTTATTTTTGTTGATCACTTCACAAAATATGTGTGGTTCTTTCCATTGCATCAAAAATCAGATGTTAAAACCATATTTCCTCATTTCTACAAAATGATTGAAACTCGTTTTAACATAAAAATTAAAGGAGTTTATTCCGATAATGGAGGAGAATTCACTGTTCTTCGACCCTTTTTCACAATCCATGGCATTAGTCATTATACGACAGCCCTTTATACACCCCAACAAAATGGAGTGTCTAAGCGTTGTCATCGCCATATTGTGGTCATCGCCATATTGTGGAGACAGGTCAAACCCTTCTAAGTCATGCCTCTCTTCCATCAGAATATTGGGCTTATGCTTTTGCAACAGCCACATATCTTATTAATCGACTTCCATCACCTGTTCTTCATCATAAATCACCTCTTCAAGCTCTCTTCAAACAACAACCTCGGTATGAAAAATTACATTCCTTTGGATGTCTCTGCTTTCCCTTGATGAAGCCGTATAACACAAACAAATTTCAAAAGAAATCTGTTCCTTGTATCTTTGTTGGCTACTCCACTAGCCAAAGTGCATATCTATGTCTTCATCTACAAAGTCAGCGCATATACACCTCCAAACACGTAACCTTTGATGAATCTGTTTACCCCTTCAAACAGGTTTCCATGCAATCACCCACTGATTCATCCCCACCAGAAACCTCTTCTTTTTCAGGACCAATTTTGCAGCTTGCTTCCAGGGAGCTTCCAGCAATCACACGGGCTCAAGGAGATATCCCCTCTGCTTCTTCGACTCCAAGTGAAGATCCTGCTCTTGTGCAACCTCAAGAGGCACCACTCTCCACTTCAAATCAGGTAACTCTTAGACCTTCTACTTCTGTTTCTCAACCAGAAAATTCAATACCATCCTCTCCACCACCATGTCCATGAACAATATCTTTCGGCCAAAACAACTCCACACCACCACCAAGCACCCCTTACCTGAACCACCCGAACCAAGTTCTGTAAGTCAAGCTCTTAAAGACCCTCACTGGCGCAAGGCTATGTCAGAAGAAGTGACAGCCCTCCTTCAACATGGGACGTGGGAACTGGTTCCTCCCACTCCTGGCCAGAATCTTGTTGGGTGTAAATTTGTGTTTCAGAAGAAACGAAATCCAGATGGAACAATCAGTCGATATAAAGCTCGACTTGTCGCTAAAGGATTTCATCAACGGCCAGGTATTGACTACTCTCAAACCTTCAGCCCCGTCGTAAAGCCAGCAACAATTAGGCTTCTTTTAACCATTGCTGTCATGCATGGCTGGTCCCTTCGTCAGTTAGATATCAATAATGCGTTCTTGCATGGTAATCTTGAAGAAACAGTCTTCATGCATCAACCTCCAGGATTTGAAGATCCATCTCAACCTCAGCATGTTTGCAAGCTAAAAAAGAGTATCTATAGTCTTAAACAAGCCCCACGACAATGGTACAAGGCCCTTCGGGATGCACTCCTCAGCTTTGGTTTTATTCACTCGGCTACTGACAACTCTTTGTTCATCTATAAGTCTCATGATATTTTATGCTACTGCCTTGTTTATGTTGATGACATAATTGTCACAAGTAACACACTCAGCTTTGTGAATAACATTATAAACAAGCTTGGCTCTACATTCTCAGTCAAAGATATGGGCTCTTTGCATTATTTCTTGGGCATAGAAGTGATTCCAACGCCACAGGGGCTCTTTCTATCTCAACATAAGTATATACGGGATCTCCTTTCACGAACCTCCATGGAAAATGCTAAAGAAACACTCACTCCAATGTCCACAACAGCCAAGCTTACGGTTCAAGATAATTCTCAATGTGTTGACAGCACTGAGTATCGCAAGATCATTGGAGCACTTCAGTATTTGGGACTCACTCGTCCCGATATTGCCTTTGCAGTCAGCAGATTATCTCAGTTTATGCAGAAGCCGACAACAAACCACTGGGCTGCAGCAAAAAGACTACTCAGATATCTTAAACAGACCATGTTTCATGGTATTCTTCTCCAAAAGCATGATCAATTCCAACTCAAGACCTATAGTGATGCGGACTGGGCATCAAATACGGACACTCATGTTTCAACCACTGCTTTCATCACATTCATTAGTCCTAATCCAATCTCATGGTCTGCACGCAAGCAAAGGGCAGTCTCAAGATCATCTACAGAAGCAGAGTTTCGGGCACTAGCTACTGCCACATCAGAAACAGTTTAGCTTCATTCTCTCATCAAGGAACTTGGTCTCACTCTCAGAGAAGCACCTCAAATGTTTTGTGATAATATTGGCGCCAACCATTTCAGTTTAAATCCAGTCCAGCACACACGGATGAAACACATTGAAATTGATCTCCTCTTTGTACGAGATCTTGTCAAAAAGGGAACTATTCGTGTTCAGCACATCCATACCATTGATCAACTAGCTGATCTCCTTACAAAATCACTCTCACGTCAACGCTTTCAACTATTAAGATCCAAGATTGGTGTTGCAGATGGCACCTCCATCTTGAGGGGGCATATAAGGACAGCTAGTATTCATGCAGAAAATCAGCATCCAAATTTGTAACTGCATTTGATCAGCTAGTTTAGGAAATCTGTACAGCTCATTCTTTCCTTTATTTTCATATATGTTGTTATACGTTAGCACAAGTTTAGAAGTAATTTCAGTTTCTCAAATCTGTATTTATACCTCTTCTTCTAATAAGAATGGGTGATTCATTTTGTCTAAACCTCTATATAATGGACGTTCTTAGGAGGGAGAACAATAAAGAGTACACAAAAAGATAGGTAATGGTTTCCATTGATGTTTCAATGGCTTTTCTTTTTACTCAGAGAGGTTAACAAACTCACTTTGGAATCTGCTCTTCATTCAGCTCTCACGTTCTTTCCTTTCAACTTTTCTTTTTACTCTATCAACTTTCTATTATATCATAAAAGAAAATAGATTTTATAAAAATAAACTAAATTGCAGTATATCGCTAAAGTTATCGTTAGTGTATTTTATTTTATTTTACGAATATTTACAAAAGTTATTGTTTGTAAATTTGTATTATTTTAAAATTAAAAAATATTTTTTAAAAAATAAACTAACAATCATGCCCAGCAGCAAAAGATGGGCAACTAGCAAGACCCTTAGCCAAAACATGAGAGGGGAAAAAAAAGTGCCAACGTGATTTTCTCTTGATATGTTGTTTTCCAACGTCAGGTCACGAAAACTAAATTTTACAAAATGTAGGGAAGTGTAACCAAAGACCAAATCACGCTGTAGAAATACGCAAAGTAGAATATAGGAGGGTTTTCAAACTTGGATCGTCACATCAATAGAATGCATAAAGAATACGTAAAAATAATTATATATAAAAAACTCTTTCACCCTCTCACACCAAATTTGGAAAAAAAAGAGTTGGACTTCTTGTTTTCTTTAGTAAGGCCAGTTAATCGACATCATACCATCAATTTTGGCTTTATTTTTCTTGGAAATCCAGCGTATGATTTGGGCTTTGATTACACTTCCCTCCATGGTGTAGAATTTAACGTTTTGGTTGGAAAAAGTTTTTTTATATACAATCATTTTCTCGTATTCTTTACGTACTCCACTGATATAATTGATTAAAACAGTTATTTTATATTAAAAAAAATGACAGCCAATCACATTACACAAAAGAATATGCAAAAATGATTGGGCATAAAATTTTTGAAAAGGAAAAATTATAGGATAAGTTGATAACCATGAATTGAAGATCATCTGTTTTTTTATCTCCATGTCTTTTTTATTCATAATGTAAAATGAACCTTGATTTTGAAATGCAAGTCGTGTTTGGAAAGAAAGAAACAAGAAAGAAAAGATTTAAGAAGACCAAACAAATTGGTAGGCTAATTTGAGGTAGCCTTATCCTCCAAACTCATTTCATTAAAAAGTCTAGAATGACTATAATATACAACAGAAAATGGAAGTATATATAGCTGAATGCACATTGGCTCTTATTCCCGCAAACTAAGTGAATCAACTTCTAGCAATTGTCCGTACAACAGTCCGGCCCATTAGCTCAGCAGTATAAGCAGACGAGTCCAGTTATGTTGGAAGACCCGCATTGACACATGTCCTCAACAATTGGATAAAGCAGAGCTTTCAAACCAAAATAAAGCAGCAGCTGCACCAAGTTCTCGGCAACTTCAATTCAAACCCAGATAAGCTCAGCACTCAAACAACTAACAAAAATAAAATAATATGCCACCGAAGACCAAGGGATCAGCAAATCACTAGTTTAAGTTCAATTTTGAGTATGTATCGATATACCTTGGATAAACTACAATACTGCTCAGCAATATAAATATACACACAAGCTTCGATATACATCAAGGGAAGCACATTCATTAAACACAACATATCTTAACCTCTTCACTCAATCCGGATGGGTATCGCCTTACATGTCCTCATAAAAACCGCCAAAACGGTTCCACTAAACGCCGTCATTGACATTTTTTGTCAAGACAGGCTTGACCCTCCTAGCCACTGACTACATGCCTAGAGCTTACCCGGATGAATCCTTCCTCACAGCCAACTAACTTACCAACCAACTTCCCTCTTCTGTTACCCACTCAAGTTTAGTTACTTCTCGATCGCTCACTCGAATACAACTTTCTCAAAGTCTTTGGTTGTACTCGCTTGCCTCATCTTCATCCATATAATGCACACAAGCTAGATTTTCAACCAAAACAGTACATGTCCATTGGGTATGGCCCACACCACAAAGCTTATTGTTTCCTAGATGTCTCTACAGGTCGGATCTCTGTCTCCACCAATCTCAAACTATAATGAATGTTTATTTCCTTTTGCTCACTTATCTTATTTGCAAGCTGATCCCATAAACATTCATCTTCCTTCTTCCATTCGAATAGTTGAGTCCTCATTGGCTTACCCTGCATTGCCATGTCCTCCCGCTTCGTCACCAATCCCAAAGGCTTCATCCTTCCCAAATTTTCCCGACACCACTCCTGGTCCAGTGCAATATTAGCGCCCCATCCAGACCTAATCTAAAAGGTAGATCTTCAAACCCAAGCCTCTACCCAGTGACTTTGTTGTTCCCGACACTATGGCTGCCTCTACAAACTTCTACACCATTAAACATACTTGTTTTTCGATTGCCTCTAAGTACCCAAAATGGCATCGGGCCATGTGTGAAGAATTTACAGCCCTTGTGCAAAATGGCACCAGGGCCTTAGTTCCTCCTCAGCCCAATTCCAACTTAGTGGGATACAAGTGGATCTTCCACATCAACCCAAAGCTGATGATTCCATTCGACAGTATAAGGCACGTCTTGTTTCCAAGGGCTTCCACTAACAACATCGCGTGAACTATGGTGAGACTTTTAGCCCAGTTGTCAAGCCTGTTACTATTCACATCATATTATCCTTTGTTGTCTCTCAAAATTGGGCCATTAATCAACTGGATGTTAAAAATGTGTTCCTTCATGGTTAATTTAACAAGGATACTTTGATGGTGTAATCTCTGGATTTTACTCGCCCGACATACCACAATCATGTCTGCAAGTTGAAAAAAGCCCTTTATGAAACAGGCCCCATGGGCCCCGTTCTCCATGCTAACTCAAAACTCTCGCAACTTAGTTTTCTTGGATCCAAATATGACACTTCACCAACCCAACCCACTTTATCTTCTCATCTATGTGGATGATATCATCCTCACAGTCCTATATTCTACTCGGTTTGCTTGTCTCATTGATCAATTGCAGGTGGATTTAGCACTCAAAGACCTCGATCATTTTATTTATTCTTGGGTGTTGATGCCATATATGATAGACCTGGCTCCTTCGTTCCCAACAACATTACATTGTTGATCTCCTTGTCTAGACAAATATGCAGCATGCAAAGCTTATTTTCTCTCTGATGAGCTCCTGGGCCTCTCTTACGTACACTAACGATGCATTCTTTGCCCAACAACAAATCAAAGTGCTGTCAGGTCACTCCAATACTTGTTCATCACTTATCCAGACCTCACCTTTGTCGTCGTTAGCAAGGTGTGCCAATTCATGCACCAGCTAACAGCACTGCACCAAAGTGCCATCAAATGCATCTTACATTATTTGCGCCACACTGCTCATCATGGTTTGCTTCTTCTGCGCTCCTCCGCACCAACTCTCAAGGCTTACTCTGACCCAGGCTAAGCCAAGTGCCCTAATGGCTGCCATTCTTCCACCGGTGGATACTGCATCTTCTTTAGCTACAGCCTCATCTTCTTGAAGTCCAGGAAGCAATGCTCTATCTCTTGGTTAGCACAAAGATCGATTACCGAGCAAGTGCTGACGCCATCGACAAGAAATAGGTCCCATTATAGATATATTACTAACCCCAATCTTCTACGCTTGGGCTAAGCATATTAAAATAGATGTCCACTTTGTTTGTGATCTTGTCTCCTCAGGCAACCTTACAGTACGGTTCCTCCACTAAAGACCAGCTTGCGAACACCTTTATGAAACTGTAACCATCCTCCTAGTTTTCAAACATCCAATGAATCTCACTGTTCATAAATTAGGACTTAGACTGTAGGCTCCTATTGACACATGTATTTGGCAATTGGATAACGTGCAGGATTCAGACCAAGATGAGGCAGTCACTGCACTAAGTTTTTGACAATTCAATTCTTTTTTTTATAAGTAAAAATATTATATAGATCAATAGGAGTAACCAAGTACGCTGGATGTATACAAGAAAACACCTAACCCATATTAGAGAGCTCCTAAAGACCCAAAAAGTCCGTGAAAAAAACTACCTAAAATACACCAAACCCAAATTGGAATAAAAACACACCTACCCAACCCCTTGTTTCCTATAAGACTAATACTCCCCCTGAAACTCCGTCTACGAGAATGTCTTCATGATGCTCTTTCTTTAGTCTTCCCTCAACTTGAGCTACAACCCTTACCGTTGTAGTTGAGTATCCAAGAAAGACGCTTTAACTCTCTGCGTTTCTTAAAACTTGATTTGGTTTCAAACAAGTGACTTGCCTCTATCGTAGTGAGTAGTGCTTTAAATTGGTCTTCACATCCTCCATGTGAGAGCCCCACGATATGCTGAATCTCGTTAACCTTAGGCAGAACCCAATCCGATGGTGAACCCGCTATATTATTTATTAGAGAGAGAGAGAGAAACCAGGGGAACAACATGATCCCCAGACATAGTACCCAACTGCACTCCCGACCCTAGACATTCCTCCTCACAAGGCACCAACGACAAACCCACAATTTCCTCCCCGCCATAACCTGTATTCACATCTCGAACCTCCTCAACAGCTAAATGGTTGCTGTCCAATGTTGCTGTCACCATTAAGGGTTCCTCCCCTCCATCGACGAGGACAATGCTTGTATGAGCTCCACCCCTTGACGATCCTTTCTGTGCCACTTTTTCAGACTCCACTGCTCCTTCAAGAATCATAGAACATGTAGGGGAAGCACTACCTTCTGTCACCCCATTTTCATCTTCCAAACTACTCAAGACCCTGGAAGGACCCCCATCAACTACAAAAGTACCAACCCCATTGGCAACTGGTGACTGAGGGTAGTCAAACTGGTCAACTAAGGATGAACCTCCTATGTCCTGAGTAATACTAGTGAGAACAATGATGTCGGCGTCCACCGACCCTATCTATGACGGCATCAAAATACCCTTTGTCGACGCACTTGAGGCCTTCAAACCCATAGAATCTACCCCCCGCCCCCCTTGTCTATTTTCAGCCCACCACTCAAACCCATGATGAGGTTCAACCCCTTATCCACTTTAGTCATGAGATCACTCACATACTCCATAACTCCCGTCAATTGAGCTTTAGCAGCCCAGAAGACCCCTTCGACTTCTCCGAATGTCACCTGACAGCCTTTGTTCCCTCCCTACAAGTGTCTTACCATTTCCTTCCACCAAGGAGCTCTTCTTGGCTAGACTACCCGCATGTGACCTCAACACCAAAGCATACGAGACACCTTTGACCGTGGGAGGCCTTCCCATTGTCTTTCCATCAACAAACTCCCCTCCATTTGCATGCTTCAGAATAGTGACTTTGGACCCAGTAACGCTTAGAATGGACTGCAGAAAACCTTTCCATCCAATGCCATTTGCACCTTCCAAAATCACCAACAAACTTTTCCTCCTTCCATTTGGAAATTCTGAGAGTTACAGAAAGTTGCCCATTGCGTTAATATGATGTTGAATAATGAGAACTCCATTATCCATCATTAGTTCCCTAAAGAATCCTTCATGACAGTTGAGTTCTAAACAATCTTCTATCCTCTTTGTCACCCACGAAACTGACGTCCCGCCTAGACAAATAAACTTAGCCATCCTTTTACTACGTTTAGAGAAGCTATTTCCTCCCTCTTTCTTAAAAACAAAAGTTTTTTATTCCACCTTCAACCACCTCTCACCTTCCATCTGAAACGAATCCATGTTACGCATCGTCATCGTCTAATCCCAAGTCACAAGATCATCTTCCAGGATAATCTCGCTTCGTCGTCACAAGGATATAAAAAGCAGATCAGAAACCAGATCTGTGCCAATTAAAGTGCAGCTCAAAAATCTTGGACGTCGAAGGGAGACCGATGTCGAAGGGGCCCTCAAAGAGTCGTCGGAGCCCGTCGACCTTACTAGGGCCGGTGGTGAGGTGTCACTCACTAGTAGTTGATGTAAATCTTGCGAAAATCCAAGTCGTTGGGCCAAGACCTACGCTGAACGGCCCTCAACGCTATCACCGGGGCCCGTCGACCTTGTTTGGGCCTGTGGTGAGGTATCACTCGCCAGTGGTCAATGTCTCCTCCGAGCAGAACAGAGAGAAACTTGCGGAAAACCGGGTCTCCAATTCAATACATTTGAGCATCCTAAAATTATCTTTACTGAACGCCTCTATTTTTCTTAGAAAATGGGGGTTATGAATAAAATAATGACATCTCTTCATTCCCCAAATTTCCTCATTATGAAAAAGCACCACCAACTTATCCAACAATATCCTACACAAGGGTAGAAAGAACAAACAGAAATAACAAAAACACATCTCACTCCAAGACATATGCGAAAATGTGGGTAGATCACCATATTCATTATTTGCAAAATTCAGGTCACACACGCACTTGAAAATGTGGGTAGAATCTTTATCGCCCCCATAAACATTGGGAAAAAGAAAAAAAATACCAGTCTATGACGGAGGAGCCGCCACAGACTCCATGCAAACATGTCTCTATGTTCGACCTGAAGCTTCTTCAATGCCTCTCGGACCTTGGGCTGGAGTCTGGTCCTGACCCATGTTGTAGTCTCTGATTGTTCAGGGTGCAGTGTCACTAGCGCCAGCTGGCTTTTACTTGCTGCAAGTTTTCTTCATCCTGTGCTTCTATGACATGGTCGAGAAGGAACGTTGGGCAAAGGGACTTCATCTTGGCTCTGGTTTTTCGTAATAAAGACATATGCTCCTATCGACCTAGGTTCTTTCACATAACACTCTCGTGCTAGGGCCTACTCGCCTCGGACCTTTTCTATTCCTGCCTCCATCAGGAATTTCATCTCCAAATGATAGGTAGAGGTGACTGCTCTGAGGTTATTCAAGAACAAGTCCATTAATCTAGCAATGTAGGATGAGGGGGCCTTAACTACTAGGAAGTCGGTCATTGAGGTGGCAGTCTGCAATCCCTTCCCGGTTGTGACCGATAGGGTTATTACGCCTTGGGGTTGTATTGCATCTTTGGAGAATCCCTTCAATGGAGCTAGGATCAATACCCATCTTGGTGAACACATCCCAAAAGAGGATGTCGGCCAAGCTTCCATTATTGGTCAAAATCCTCTTGGTGGTGTAGTTAGCGACTAACATCGTTACCACCAATGCATTTTCATTTGGGTATAAGACTCCTTCGCAGTCGTCTTTCCCAAAAGAAATGTTCTTTGTGTTCTTTCCCCTTGGCTGCTTGGATGGTCTGTCTGTCATGTACACTACCACATACCTCGCCCTGTGGGTGTGCGCTTTTCTACTAGATGCAAAGGTTCCACCCCCAATGAACCCTTCTGCTATAGTATGGATCTTGCCGAGGGGTGCCTCATTGAGGTTAAGTTCTAGTGGGGAGCATCTCAATCATCCTCTCTCACTGATCGTCGCCTTTTCGGGCTTCTGCTTCATCGGACATCCCGATCTCGCTTTGCCTTCAGCCCAGGTGCTTGTTTTCTAGGCTTTAAGGTATCGTTTGGATTCGAAGATGAGTTGAGATGAGTTGAGATGGGTTGTGAATAGTCGTGAGATGAGTTGTGAATAGTAGTGAGATTTGTGAGTTAAAGTTGAATAATAATAAATAGTAGTGAGATGACTTGCGAATACAAACTGGGCCTAAATGTTCTGTGACCAGGCGCTCCAACTCACTGCTTCCCCATAACTCCATGACTCACATTTTCATCCTATAGCAATCCTCCGTCCAATGGGTGTCATTCTAGTGGTAGGTGCAAAAACGTCATCCTCTCTTCGCCTTGCTGCCTTCTGTTCGTTCTGGCGACCTACCCTTTGATTTTACATTCAGGTTGTCGTGAATGAACCTCGGGCCACGCCCCCTAGGGGCACTCGTCTTTCTCTTCTTTTATCATGATGGCTTCGTTCATTCTTCTTTGAGGCTCTCCGTTCTCTCAACCTCTGAGGGTCTCTATCTTCTACTTTCATCGCTTCTTTTCGTGGTGCAATTAAGGCTTGCAATGTGTCTTTAGTGTTGATGAAGTCATCGATCTTGTCCATTAATTATCTCAATGTGGACAAAGTCCTCTACGCTACCTCCGCCATGAATGGACTTCAAGGCCATACAATCCCCTAGAAGGGCTACCAATGTAATTTTCTCATCTTGGTCATCAGTAGTTAATCGCTCTTTATTGAATCGAGTGAGATATGTCTTCAGGTTCTCTCTTTCTTTCTGCTTGATGGTCAAGAGGTATGCTATGGGTTGCCTTCGCCTTCTGTTGGCCATGAATTGTGTTAGGACTTGTTTGGCCAATTCTTCAAAGATATCGATCGATCCCGACCGTAGCACCCCGAACTAGCGTCTCACCACACCTCTCAATGTCAATGGGAAAGCCTGACATGCGACCTCCCCAAGGAACTCTTGAAGGGTCATGTGTGCTTTAAAGTTTTCCAGGTGGTCTACCGGATCTCGTGACCTGTCATACAGCTCTATCTGCGGGACCTTGAACTTTGGTGGGAGCGGCACGACCATCACCTTCAAGCTATAGGGTAAATTTGTGCGGTTAAGCAACTGGTCAACTGAGGATGAACCTCATATCTTCCTAGCCATCTCTTCATATTTATCAACAAGGCTATGCAACTTGTCGTGCAACTTCTTTTTTTCCACTTCCTAGGCATTTTTTTCTGCCTGCAATGTGTGCCTCTCCTTCGGGTTGTTCGTTGCAATCTACCTCGACGTCCTCGTTGTAGTTTTGGTTTTTCCATTTCAAGCTCTCATTCTCTCGTTGAAGAGCCTCCATCATTTCACCATCTTCTTTAACTGCTCTTCCATCTCTACAAGACATGTTTCCATATTTCTAAAGGTGCTTTCTTGGTCACGGGTTGTATTGGAGCGTGTTGTAGCAGGCATGTGAAAACCAAGTTGAAACATCTTCAAGAAATCTGTGTCGATCGCACAGACGACGCCACAATTTTAGACGTGCTCCACCATCAACTGATCTCGACTAATGAACTACAACAAAGAAAGAGGATGGCCCGATGTGCCTAGTGCACCTCCTATGCCTAAGTTAGAAATATGTGTATATTGTCTCACCTTGGGCTGCTAGTGTTGGTTCTTTATATGGAATGGATTGTTGCTAATAAAGATAGTTTAAACCTTCCCCAAATCTCAGGGTCTTGATCACCAAATTCTCATAATATGATTTCAAGAGGAAAGGGATAAGCATATCAAAAATAAGTATCTCGGATATTTCACTGTTTCCTTAGAGGTAAGTATCTTTGACCGATGATAGTTACCATATTAATCTCATTGGGTGGTATGATTTCATGGTAGCAAGTGTATGCTGTATGGTGCACCTCTGGTTTTCTAACTTGTTTGGTCCATCATTTCGGCCTCTTACATGGTATATTTGGCCCGTCTAGTGAAGATAAA
Source organism: Juglans microcarpa x Juglans regia (assembly GCF_004785595.1). Taxonomy (NCBI): domain Eukaryota; kingdom Viridiplantae; phylum Streptophyta; class Magnoliopsida; order Fagales; family Juglandaceae; genus Juglans; species Juglans microcarpa x Juglans regia. Next base: position 36,156,289 of record NC_054596.1, read on the forward strand.
AGAGTCTCTTCACTTAGGATGAGAAAGTCGTATTTGACCCCATTTGGGAAGAATTCATAGGAAAATATTTATTTTTATAAAACTCTAGAAATATGAGAGTGTTGATATTTTTAGGCGGTGATTCACGGGATGTTTGAAAACAATTCTCATCTTATCCCATCTCATCATATCTCATTTCCATCCCAAATATCATTTAAGCACAAATGCTTTCAAACTAATCATTACAACTTTTTAAATTTTGAAACAAAAGTTATTCAACATTTTCAAATCCAAAAACAAAAATTATATTCTAACAATATTTTAACTTTATAATATTTTTATTTAACTTTTTCTCTCTCCTTTCCTAAAACTCAATAAATACTTGACTTAAACTATCTCACTAATATTCACAAACCTTGTTACTACTATTCACAAATCACAAAATTATCATCTCATTTCATTCCCTAAGCATCCTAGTATCCCTAGGCACAAGTACAAGGAATCTCAATCCAAGCAACCAATATATATTCTTTTAGATTTACCTTAGCAACTCAAGTTTTAGAGTTTCCAAAGAGGTTGTCTCCTCCTGATCATGACAGAATATTGGCGAGGTGTGAGGCATAAATACCTAGCACGTACACATAAAAACAAGTGATAATACCTTCTCTCTATATATATACACGATTCATAACTCGCACACAAAAGTCATCTAATTTGCATGTCCGCTTTGCCTTTTATTACTAGAGTGCCACTTATTACGTTTTATTCACCACTTATGCATGTTGAGTTTGTGGAGCCTGATTTTTGGTATGTCAGGCTGATTTGATGACTCGACCCAATAAGGATGTGTTATACCTTTTTGACAGATTTTTAATGAGGCTTGGGCCATGAATTGTAGGTTTAAGTCATGGGGGTCATGGGGGTCAAGGGCAACGCCTCAGCCCTAATGTTTTGCACTATTTTGCAATCAGAAGAAGCGCCAAGCATAAAGTTCACTCAATGGATATAATCGCTACATCCAAACACACAAACTTTTAAAAACCAACTCATCTCATCTCAACTCAATTCAAATATCTCACTATTATTCACAAACTATTTCATCTCATCTCACTCTCTAAATGAGGTTTGAATCTCCATAGGCACAAGTACAAGGAATCTCAATCCAAGCAGACAATATATATATAGAGTACTGCTAGCGGGCTGCCCTACAGTTACTGCTGGGTGTACTGCTAGTCTATTTAAAAAAAAAAAAAATCCTTCATTTATTTTCAACAATTTTGTAACATCCTTAATCGTTAAGAAAGAAATTAAAATAATCAAGCAGTAACTTTGAGGGGCTCTACTAGTATTTTTCATATATAAAAATGTATATGGGACCTCAATCCAAGAGGTTGTCTCCTCCTGATCATGACACAATAATGGCGAGATGTGAGGCATAAATACCTAGCACGTACACAGAAAAACAAGTGATAACACCTTCTTTATACATATATACATGCTTCATAACTCACGCACAAAAGTCATCTAATTTGCACGTCCGCTTTCCCTTTTATTTGCTAGAGTGCCACTTATTACGTTCTATTCACCACTTATGCATGTTGAGTTTGTAGAGCCTGATTTATTGGTGTATTAAGCTAATTTGAACTATTAGAACAGAGTGGGTTGGAATGGAGACAACCTCATAGTCAATAGGTCTAGTTTGTCATCTTTCTTAGAAAGTGGGACCCACCCCATTAAGCTCAACCCAGAGGCCCACAATATTTGTCATCCACCACTCAGTATTGATTCTATCTTATCTTTCCCTCCTCTATCTGATCCCTATATATATATATATTTATATCTTTACTATTATATAAGTGGCTATGTAACAATCAGTAAACAGAATTTCTTGTTTTCCGTTAGATTACCATTAAATCAACGTTAAGTCACTGCTGCTTTAAAAACAGTGGGTAAATTCTTATTTTACATCTTTATCTGTTGGATATTAGAACGTTTTGAATTTATTATTTTTCTTTTTTTATGTTTTGTCAGTCATCAGTCCACCACTTTTATGTTTTTTCACTATCTACTTTTTTACTGTCTGCTTTTTCTTTTTCGTAACTTTTATACTTTTATGTTTTTTCACTGTCTACTTTTTCGCTGTCTACTTTTTCACTTCCGCAGCTTTTATGTTTTACTTATATTTTATAATTATGTCAGTATACCATTTTAATACTTCTTATCTATCTGCTGTTAGTACTTTTTATCCTTTGCAGCTTTTTATCTCTTCTACAGCTTATGATTTTGTGTCATACTTTTTCTATTCTCGCTGGTCTTTGTATACTTTTTCCGTTTGATACTCTATCTCGATTTTAAAAGTCAAAAACCATACCCACACTCTCTCTCTAGAAACTCGGTCGGCTCCTTTTTCCTCTACAAACTCTCTAAAAGTAAAAAATCAGACCCTCTCTCTCTCGAAACTCGCTCACTCAACTGGGGGGAGGGGAGCTTCGGCTCCTTCTTCCTCTTCCTCTCCTCCCTCTCCTTGCCGGCCATTCGTTTCCGGTGGTTTCATTTGGTTTTTTTTTTTTTTTTAGGTTTTCGACCGAATAAAGGGGGTAGCCGTTTCAAGCTTCTCCGGCGATCATCGTCCAACACGTGCACCACTAGGAGAAGCCTTACCCTCCGATCTTGCTGTCGACCGGATTGGGAGCCAATCGGAGCTGCGCGTTGCACCGACGCGCGGTTTAAAGGAAACGCGTAGGTATGGTTTTTGTTAATTCTATTTCTTTTCACTCTGTGGGATGTAATTTGAAGGATGGTTTGATTTTTTTTTTTCCTGTTTCGTGTGGATTTTTTTATTTCATTTTTTTGCTTATTGGATTTTTGTTTGTCGGTATGGACCATTTTTTGAAATCTGAAGGAAGTGAGTTTCTTGTTCATTCTTCTAGGCATGTTTTAGTTTTTAGTGTGGATCCTCTCTCTTCTCTTTGTGGGATGTGAATCTGAAGAGCATTTGAAAATTCTTTCCAGTCTTCTTGTTCTTCGACTCAAAACTTGTGTTGTTTTTTTTTTTTCATTTTTCTACTTGTTGGATTTTTCTTTTTCATTTTTTGTTTGTTTGGTGTAAATCTGCTTGTTGGATTTCCGTTCTTTATTATGGACCAAATTTTTTTGGCTCGAGCAATTGCTGGATGTGATTTTGCTGTGATGATAGAGTCTGAGACCATTTTATTAGCTAGATAGGCTTGCTGTTACTGATAAGTAACATAAACATTTATAACATTTTCATTTCATATTACATAACATTTTCATTTTCATTTACATTTGAACTTATTCTGACATAGTATTGGATGAATAAAGAGGGCTACCGAAGGCAGGCTATTTTACATCATAATTATTGAAACAATTTTTAGAGAAATATTTTGTTGACATTTGAAGAAAGTTAGGGGATGATCATATCTACTTGCCTCTCCTCAGCTTCATGAATTCCTATAGTTTGGTGTAGTTTGGTGGTCGATTGCTACAGCTCTCACTCCCATTGCTGCTAAACTTGGATTGCCTTTCCTTGTTGTTCATGCTTTCATGGGTATCGGTGAGGTTTGTGCTTTAACTTGCTACAGCAGCTTTAAGAACAGTGATTTTTTTGTCCTTCAGTCAGTTTTTACTTTTTCACATTTTTCACATCTTTATTCGTTGAGTGTTATGATGTTTTGAGTTTATTATTTTTATCTTTTATGTTTTGCCAGTTATGTCAGTACACCATTTTGCTGTCTCTAAATGCTTTTTCTCTTCTCCAGGTTGTCAAATTGTGATATTATTGGGATTTTTTGTCACTGATTGCAGCTGGTATAACATTTTATTTGTGTCAGTACACCATTTTTATGATTTTTCTCTATACACTGCTCTCTGTATGCCTTTTCTCTTATGCGGGTTGGGTGCATACGTATTGGCAATTGTGCCTTTTATATCTTTAAATTTTGAAAAAAAAAAAGTAAAAAAAAAAAAAGGGTGCTCGCTACAGGAGAAGAAAAAGGGTGCTCTCATCTCTTATCTTCTCTTTCATTTTTTTTTTTTTTTACTAGTTTTTAATGTTTACTGTCTTAAAATGTGTTTCCATGAAGCCATCCATAGTGTATATATCATGACATTTTCCCTGCCTTGAATGTGCCCATGAGTAATTTAAGGTTCCCATGTTATGGCTTTGTTAATTTGGTTCTGTTTCAGGGTGTTGCTATGCCTGCCATGAATAACATTCTGTCAAACTAGGTTCCAGTAGCAGAGACAAGTAGATCATTAGCATTGGTGTACAATGGGATGTACCTTGGATCAGTCACTGGCCTGGCCTTTTCACCGTTTTTAATCCACCAGTTTGGTTGGCCATCAGTCTTCTACTCCTTTGGTTCTCTAGGAACAGTTTGGGTTTCTGTGTGGCTAAGTAAGGTAATATGTTTGTTGCATTTATAGAAATATGTCTATGAGCATTGAAGTTTTGGATTCAATTGCTCGCTCTTCATATAGCTATATATGCTCATATGTCACCACTTCTCTTCCTCTGAGATTGTACCTCCAGGCATATAGTTCTCCTCTTGAGGATCCTGAGCTGCTGCTTGAAGAGAAGAAGCTGATCCTTTCCAATAGCATTTCCAAGGAACCTGTTAAAACAATACATTGGGGACTAATTTTGTCAAAACCACCTGTATGAGCCCTAATAGTGTCTCACTTATGTCACAATTGGGGAACATTTGTTCTTCTAAATTGGGCAAGATACAGTAAAGATGTTTACATGGGACTTCTTTAATACACCATTAATAGCCTTAATCTTGCCTTTTATTTTTTTTATTTTTTGGATGCTGGTTTTCTTGTTATACACTTGTAAAACCATACTTGTTTGTTATGGACTGTGGTAGTCTCAGCTTCACCAACTTGAATGCTTGGCTCTATTTATTTTTGGTAGTAAGTTGTAGGTATTCATCTGTGTCTCCTAATTGTATTTGTTTTAAGTGACTACCACTAAACAAAGTACCTACAAATGAATTTTGATTCATCTTTACTTCGGGAATTTGTTAGTCAACATAAAAGTCATCATTGCATGAAAATTTGTATCATGTCTTCCATTACAATACATTTGAAACTTCAAAATAGATAAAATAAGAGTTGGAGGAAGGAAGAGAAGGTAACCATTTTATAAAATTAGGCAAACGTGCTTTGCACGTTACTCCCGCCTAGTATATATATAAGTGCTCTCAAGCCCTTCAAACCAACAGCACATGAAGTACTCCTGCATGCAAAAACTTCACTCACCAACATTAGAATTACTGCACATAGTCTGACAAGAAGTTTGAAGCTCCGATCATGGCCGAGGGGTTCGAAGCAAATTAGAGAGCACAGAGGGCTCAGCTTTATATCATATGGAGATACACTGTGATTCTGCTGTGTTGGCATGACTAAATTATATATGCTTGCTATTGGAGTTGGAGTACTGAGATCTACCTTCATCATCAGCTAAGCTAAGCTAGAGTACTATAACCAGAGATTAATTAATGTAGTAATTACAACTTAATTAGGTTGTAAGATGACATGAGATTTATATATAGTAAATTAATGCATGTACTTCAGGAACAGACCTGAATTTGTTTCCATTTTTTCCTTCTAGTTTTATCTTTCTCGCAAAAATCTATTTATAAGTCTGGTTACTGACATACCAAATATAAATATATATATATATATATGTATGTATGTATATGTCACCAGTGACCACTGAAAAAGGTCACTAGTGCAAGAAAATTGTATTAGCGAAGCCTTTGGCTAATGAGCAAATTAATTTGTTTGTCATATCAGTAAAGTAAAGCTGTAATTATTTGCTCTTTTTGGGGGATTGCAATTTGTTTAAGAAAGAATTAGCTCCAACTGATCCATGCCCTCACCATTATATTTCTTTCTTACTTGATTTGGAGGATAAGGAATTAATGGCAAAAGACATCTTAAAAGAACTGGAGAAGAATTTGCATCAGTTTTTGGAATTAATTTCCAGGTCCAATAAATCCCATTTAGATGAAAGAGTGTTTGGGATGAAATGAAAATCGTCCACTACAATAGTGTCAATGCCAAGTAGAATTGATCTTTTCGTGATGCATATTAGAACAGAGTCATGTTGTATAATGTACTACAATCTCATGGTCGTGGGCGGAAATTAAAACGTTATCGACCTTCGGTATCTGAAATCGTTGCGTCATTCACAGAACGGATTTCTTTTTGCTTGCTATGAACTAGGTTTGCCATCATCATACTTCTCACGTTCAAGAAAGCGGGTTGTTTGGGATAAGGCAGATCTGCACTTTCACTGTTAAGCCTCACGACAACCTCGGACATGGTAGGTCTATCCGCTGCACTTCCTTGAACACAGAGGAGACCTATGTTCACAAATCTCGATACCGTATGCATAGAGATAAGGGGTATTTCAAGTAAAGGATCTACCAAGTCCGATCCTCTGTTGCTTGTCCATAAGTCCCAGGCCTTCAAATGCGAGAAAGCGAAATGTGATCTTAATTTACAGGACACTAATTATTATGGTCTAAAATTTCAAGCACAGGAAACTCATGTTCGGGCAGTGGGAGACAGATAAATTAGAAGGGTATTCTACAAATCAGCAATTGTTCACATCACGTGAATTTTTTTTTTTTTTTTTCATAGGATGTAGAGGTATTTTTCATAAAATGTGAGATATGGAATGGTGAATAGTGACCGATAAAAAGAATCTTTCATTCTACAATATTTATCGCTTTTCATATGAGTATTCCAAACAACATTAACTAAGCAGTTAGCAATAAATATTATAGGGCCACTTCACATGCCTCCCTCCCACTTGAGGCTCACTAATTTAGACATTTCCACTCAGCTTATGAATAAGAAATTATTTTTTTTTCCAAGAAAAAAAAATGTGCTTGGATTTTCACAACACAAAATGCAAATGGGATACTTACATATCCAAGAAGATGGAGAGAGTCAGTTAGATAAAAACCAGTGTTCTACTTGCCACTCACAATCTCTAACAACAAGACGCCAAAGCTAAAGACATCAGATTTCACCGAAAAGAGGCCTTCAAGAGCATATTCAGGGGACATATAACCACTGAAAACCATCATAATGAGGTGAAAAGATATCAGCAGCTGCATGATTTTTGTGTATGCAAAAGCACATATGCATAATATTATGTAGGCTTTTATGATTCAGAAGTTTAACGTACTAAGTTCCAACAATCCTATTTGTATTTGCTGGTGACTCGTTTCCTCCAAAGATTCTGGCCATTCCGAAATCTGATATTTTGGGATTCATGTCAATATCCAGCAAAATATTGCCGGCCTTCAAGTCTCTATGAATAATCCTTAACCTAGAATACTGATGAAGATAAAGAAGCCCCTGAGCAATCCCTTCAATTACTCGAACCCGTGTTCCCCAATCTAATATCCTGCGTGAATCTGTTCAACATATAAGAAAGAGTAAATTGCAGTACTATATGCAAATTGCAAAGGGCCATAAAGTTGTAAACTGAAAAGATTTATCTCCATTCCAAATATAAGGAATTACTAACCAAAGAGGAAGGAATCCAAGCTTTTATTGGGCATATATTCATAAACTAGTATATTTTCATCTCGTTCAATGCAGCAACCCAAAAGTCTGACAAGATTCTTGTGTTGGAGCTTGGCTATGACCATTGCTTCACTTTTTAGCTCCTCCCAACCTTGGCTGGGTCTTCGTGAAAGCCTTTTGACAGCTACCTCGTCCCCTTTCACTAATATTCCCTGAGTTTTTTTTTTTTTTTTAATTTATTGATTGTTGAAAACACCAGAAAATACCATTGGAAGAAATATACTATCATGGACAACTTCAAACACCTCATGGGGTACAACCAACTGGCTTGAAAAAATCTATTTGCAAGCTAGTATGAATAGCACAATCATCTACACCTTTGACATAACATGATTTGATTTGCACAGAAAATTTAAAAATTTGAATTCTACAGATCAAATCCTGACACGAGAAAGGTGTAGAGAATCTGTCCTCCACACCAGCTTGTAAGTAGCAACAAAATTGGCATCACCTATTTGCACTTGTCAACCTGGGAAGGTGTTTAACTGCCAAATTACCGACCTCGTATACATTCATTACACTAAGTATTGCGTTTAGAGAGATTTGAAGTATATACCTTGTAAACAGGCCCAAAGCCGCCCTCTCCAAGCTTATTTGCAGCTAAGAAATTGTCAGTTGCAGCAGAAACACTTGCAAAGCTGAATAATGGCATCTTGACTTCCCTTTTTCTACTATTTCCATGATTATTTACTTCAGTAAGCTCGGAATCATCAGTCTTCAGGTTCGTGCCCAAATCAAACAGCAACAAATTCTCTCCTAATATGGTGAAAAAAAATGGATGTCATTTCATTTAGAAGATAAATTGTGGTTGCTCAAATAAGTTTGTGAAGAGTGTTTGACTTACCCTTCTGTCTGAGTTTTCTTCTCACATAATAAACAAAAAGGACCAATATCAGCATTGCAAGTGATGTGGGAAGCACGACAATGTATGTCACTTCATCCGCATTGCTTGAGCTTCTGTCTGTCAAAAGGAAATCAGAGAAATAAATAATATATTTTTTCAATAATTGAGTTACAGAATGGCCATGCCTCGAGCTAGCTCCTCCAAAAACTTTGAAACAGAGAAAATAGAATAGTAGGGCACAACACCACCAAATCCTTGTTTCTGTGGCCCTGCAACAGCATAGAGTCCTGAACCTTTCACACTAATATTTCAATTATCTAGCTTCTAGTAGTGTCAATCAATCAAACATCCTAAAGATGCAGATTTCTACAATTTCTACATATTTTGTTCCTCAGTTCTTCTGGGGCAACCGGGGTGGGAAACCCCTGCGGCATCGGCTGACCACGTCAGCTAATAATAATAAAAATTTGCGTACAAACATGCCATTTCTCTATCTCCTGCCTTTTTTCGTTTAATATTCTTTACGAGGACAACATGTAGCATCCTTATAATGACTTTTTTCGTTTGACTTTCTTTACTAATGACTAATCGAGACGGAACAAAATCGAAAGCTAGAAGGCAACTGCAAGCATTAGCGAAACTCGAAAGCTCGAACGAACGAACAACAATAGCAGACTATCACTTCGTGTACAAGGAATTGGAAGGCGCGTCGACTCGGTGGGACGACATTCAACAGAAGCTCGGGAATTTATTGCCGAAACCCCCAACGTTCAAACCCCCATCCTTCACGCCGAGCTAAGAAGAATCCTCTCTCCCAAAAGATAAGTCCTGGATCGATGATAAAACCAAGGAGGAGCTCGAGGAACTCCAAGAAGATCCAGATCTCGACGATGATTGATTCCTCAAGGAGTACAGTTTCCTCTATTTCTTTGAATCGGCTATTTATTTTCTATCGGTATGGTTGCCTAGAATTGTGCGAAGACGAAATAGAATGAAAAATCATGAAACTTCATTTTCAATTTTCTTCAAGAAGATGTGTAATTCCTTGACTTTTCCTCATTAATTCTTTTAATAACAAAGAATTAGATTTACTTGGGAACTTTCTTCCCATGAAACAGACGGAGCCTAGTTTACTTTGTTCTGGTTGTTGAAACATAATAAATAATGTCAACTGGGGAGTTTGAAAATGATTTAGTTCAAAGAGGTTTAGCTTTCCTTTTATATTAATTCAGAAATACAAACCAAAACTGGCTGGCCTGATCATATGTCGAAGACGAATATGGATGGAAGAGAGAGAGAGAGAGTGTGTGGGGCAAAATGGAGAGACGAGAGAAACTTCTATCTTCAGGATGTAGCGAATGACGAAACGACGCCGTTTTTAATTTTTGCCATGTAGGATGCGATGCCGCAATGGGGACGCAGGACAGTTGTATATAGACTTTTTGTTTGTTCCTTATCCCCCACATCCCCAGATTTTCCCCCCTTTCCCAGGAAAACATGGACAAAAGAGACTGAAGTAGCCAATTAAAGACCAAGCGAGAAGGTACCTAGTTCTGAAGTGGCCAGCCTTATGTATAGCTCTTGCCCATCCAGGGAGTTTACTTTTATGTCATTCAGATCACGGAACCAAATCAAGCAGCCACTTCCTTTTCCCCTAATATCCAAGTTTGAATACGCTGTGCAAGAGCAGTTTTCCAAACAAAATTCTTCACATTCCCTTAGGCTCATGGTCTTATTAAACCAGGAAGAAGTTGTGTCAGGCAATTTTATTCCAGTATACTTCCGAAAGCCATCTCCATCATTGCATTCCAGTGGAGTCCTCCGAACACACCCATTAAACCAATCAATCGAATTCCTATATTTCCTAGATTTGGGTATGAATCCCTCTAAGCACGCACATACATTGGAGTTACTGGGGTTGCAGGTAGAAAATGCTCCACAGAGGGCATAATTTTCACACTCATCCTTCTCCGTCGATGTAAAGAAAATTTGCCAACTTCGTGTCTGATCTGCCCAGATGAAGCGTTCCCCAGTGCCTGTTGGGTTTAACACAAGTCTTGTCAAAGCTGAACTATTCCCAACCGTGACCTCATAATAGACCTCGTTCTCATTCAACACAAATTCAGGCTGAATTCCTGAATTCTGTCTGAGGAAAGGATATCCCGTAAAGTGAAGTCCATTCCATGGCCCTGCTCTTGCCTTTATGCTGGTTCCGTTCAGAACAACCAACTGTGGAAACCCATGGGGATATATACGTAATGAAAACTGACCTTGAGCAGGATCTTCCGCGCTTTTCCAAGATGATATAAATCTATCAATACCAGTTACAAAGTTCCTCCCAATCTTCATTTCCGGTAGAAATGTGTCACAAGGATAATCAAAACTCCGCCACAAAAACTTGTTTGGTTTGGGTCATCAACATTTCCATCTTTCACAACAAGATTTCCGTTGTCCAAGAGCTGTGCAACTGGATTTTCTGCTCTTCTCGATGAATTAGATGACCAAACAATATTATTTGTGCTATTGAGAAGTGCAAGAACTCCTTCATCGGTGACCATCAAAACTCCCGAGTGATCGTTAAGCGGAGTGTCTCTGTTGGCTACCCACACAACTGCCTCAGAAGATATCACGTACCATATTCCGACGTATCGGCTCTTTGAACTGCCTGGGCTGAAAAATCCAAACGTAAATGTTCTTCCAGCTGAAACTAATGTGTCTCCGTCTCTGATTGATCGACTTCGAGCAATGGTGTCAAGTGTAATGGACGTTCTTAGGAGGGAGAACAATGAAGAGTACACAAAAAGAGAGGTAATGGTTTCCATTGATGTTTCAATGGCTTTTCTTTTTACTCAGAGAGGTAAGCAAAATCACTTTGGAATCTGCTCTTCATTCAGCTCTCATGTTCTTTCCTTTCTTTTCTACTCTTATCAATTTTCTATTCTTGTTCTTATTCTTTTTCTACTTATCAATTCATATAAGAAATGATTTAACTGCAAAATAACGTAATTAATTTAATAAAAATAAACTTACAAAATAACGTAATTTAATATGGTATGTTAGATTGTAAAATTATTTTTATTATAAAATAGATTTAACGAATTATATAAAACTATATTAGTTGATAACTTTATTTTTATGAAATATGTTTATGACTATAGTACTTCTGTTAACAATAATCATTTATTTTATTATTTTTGTCAATCATAGCCAACAGAAAACATAATCCAATAAAATTGTTTTTTCCTTAAAAATTCTAACTAAATATTTTTTTTCCAAGTTAAAAGTTATTTCCTCAAATTGTTGTAGGGCATATATATATATATATATATATATATAGACACGCGCGCACACACGCACATGACTCACTTTATCAAATATGGAAGTTTGTTAGGTTCTCACATCTACTCATTTCAAATTAATTATTGATAAAATTTACTACTTTTTCAACTTTTTATATGAAAATTAAACTCATCTCAATTTATTTCATATATTTAAACACATCTCAATGAGACTCTACAAAATATTATTATTTAGATATCAATTCAGATCATTCGAAATCATCTCAGTATCCCAATGCAAACTTAGGTCTAGTTTGGATAGAGAGATATTTTTATCTCATCTCTCATCCAATCTTATCTCAATATCTAAACATTATAGACACAAATACTTTTTAACTTTAAATTCTTAATTTTTTATCTAATAATTACCTAATCATTATAATTTTTTCAAACTTTTAAATAAAACATAAAAAATAATTTAATATTTTAAAATAAAAATTATATTAAAAAATTATATTTTAACAATATTTTATAAAATGATACAAAATAAGATGGTATGATATGAGATAGAAATATTTTGCAATCTAAACGATACCTTAATAACAATCTCGTATAAAAGAAATACTCTCACAAAAGTGATTTTACATTGATGCGTTAGGCTTCGTTTGGTTCCTTAATTACTCTCAACTCATCATTACAATTTTTTCAAATTTCAATACAAAATATAATAAACAATTCAACTTTTTCAAATTCTAAAATAATAATAATATTAAAAAATAATATTCCAATAATATTTTATCATCTCAACTCAACTCACTTCAATATTCAAATACACTTTTAGTCAATTTTCTTCTTAATTAATTTTCTGTTAGAATCAAAATTTACCAAGTCAACGTTCAACTCACGTTGACGAAAATATTCTCTTTCCTTTATAATTGGTCAACACGAAAGAATGGTGCAGTTGTAGCAAGACTGTAACTGGTTCATTATCTCGCCAGTTATATCTCTAAACAGACACTTTTAATTTTATCAATTTTATCTGGTTTGATCCTTTATTTTAATAATATATTGTATTTATATTATAGTATATATTGTATTTATATTATAGTATCTAATAATACATTGATAATATATTATAATATATTATAATATATTGTGATATAGTATTAGTACAGAATATAATAATAATTTTTAGTTATTTATATATGATTTTAAATTTTAATGTTATATTAATTAGTAATTTATCATATAATACAAAAATATTTTATATATAATTATATATATTGTATATAATATAAAAAATCATATAAAAATATTTTATACAATATAAAAAATTAAAATATATATAAACTGGTCCGATCTGGTTTAGTCCAGTGTTAGAAAAAGAAAAATTAAAATCGGACCGATTCCGACTAGTTTTAAAAAAAATAAAATCAGTACCGAACCGAACCGTTGGTCCGGTCTAGTTTACCGGTTCACCTTTTTTTTTATCATCCGTAAGTTGTAGTAGACCAAGTTTTTTTGCTGCTCCCACTAGGCTCACAATGGGTGTTTTTTTTTTTTTAATGATTAAGTAAATATTTTTGAATGATGTTGTGAGTTTTTTTTTAAAAGAAAATATTTAAAAGTGTTAAAAAATTGCATGAAAATAAAAAATGTAATGCACTGTCGAAACCCCAGCGATGACTGTAGAGCATGGTCCACCATTAAGAATGCATGAGAACAAATTTTTTTAATCAAGCTAAACTCTAAATTGGGACTAGCAACAACCAAACTTGACTTCTTGATTACAATAATGCTAGATACTTTTTTTTTTTTTTTTTTTTTATGTCGGAGAACCTCTCCAAAGCAAGGCCCTTTAGACCCATCCTTGCAGAGTAAAATCCAATCCCGTGCAACACATCCTTGGATGTTTCTTTACATGGAATTGGTTAAATCGTTTTTTTTCACCAGGAATATGGCCTCAAAGGATTGTTTACACCCATGAGGTGTTGAACATTAGACCTTGAAATGAGTGACCCCAAGACTAAGGCCTTCACCACTTGGGTCAACCCCTTAGAGTAATGCTAAATACAATTATAGATTATATAAATGTCGTGCACTCATTTTGAAAAAAAATATTATCCACTATTAAAAAATTAAATTTTTTTATGTGAATCTCATATGTATTTACTTTTTAAAAAAAATAGTGTTCGGCACTTGCGCATTCTATTATTGCAAATATCATATCTCTTTCTATTATAATTAATCAAATGAAAATGTTTATTAACCCCATCAAATATGCCACTCTAAATTATCATTAGTATATTTTATTTTTTTTAATATTTACAAAAGTTACTAATAGTGAATTTGTATTTTTTTTTAAATTATTTAAAAAAATAATATTGAACTAGTGATCATTCCTACCGGTACCACCGGTAAGATTTAGTGGTGGATCCCCTGGTATCTCTTCCTCCAATAGTAGATTGAATTCTGTTTAAAGTTAATGAGATTCAGCAGTTCGTGAAAATTTCACATAGAGGATGTGAAGAGAAATTTAAAGAATTAATTACTGCGATCGAAATAAGCCACGCGCTTGAAACCAAATCAAGTTTCAAGAAAAGCATAGAGTTACAGCATCTTTTGTCAAAAATCAACTATGACGGTAAGGGTAGTAGCTCATCTGGAGGGAAGTCTAAAGAGTGGGCATTGTGAAGACGGGAAAACTAGGGGTTGGGGTGGGGTTTGTTGGGTAGAGATTTAGTTCTATGGGAAGTAAGGGGTTGGGGTCGGGTTTAGAGTATTTTGGATTATTTTTTACTGGTTTTTTGGATTATTAGGGATTTTCTATTATGGGCAAGATGTTCTCTTATATACATTCAGTGTACTTGATTACTCCTTTTGATATATATATATATATAATATTTTTACTTATCAAAAAAAATTCCCACTGGTAAGAGATTTCCAGCAGTTGAAATCAATGTGTTTTTTTAGTAAGAAATAAATATTTCAATACCATTTGAATTAAAATAAATAAAAATATCAAAGAAATATTTAAATAGAATAGTGATAGATTTAAAGAGTTTGTTATTAAAAGTGACTAGCTAAATTAAAAATAAAACATAAATTTTGTAGTCAAACTTTGGTTAAAGAATAACTAGACCACTGCTTATGCTATTAGTCGAGCTAAATTCTAAATTGTTAACTGGGAGGGACTTCACTGTCGTTCATGTGGATGTAAATATTTTCATCCGTACATGATACCTCTGTGGATTTCAACGCTCCCAGCGACGAATCTAGGATTCTAGAGGCGTGCCTGATTATGTAAAAATAAAAAAGTAAAAAGAGTATTAGATGTGAAATTTTTTAATCTCAAATATATTTTATTTTTCATAAATTATATATATGCTCGTTGATTCATCATGTGAATCCAAACTTTTTAATTTAATTTATTATGTTGATTTAAATTAGTTTTGAATATCAGAGTCATTTTCTTTCTCTTTTATTTTAAAATTTTAAATTAAATGATATGGATAAATCAAAAACTTTAAATCATAAATGTCATTAAGACTAGGTTTCAAAATAAAAATAAATTATCACTTCCTTATAAATTATTTGTTAGTCTATTATAATAAGGAGTATGATAATTAATGATTTTTATTTGTTGAAAAAATATCGAGATCAATTGACAATTGACATGTTAAATGCTTTTATTTTTTATTTTACATTCAAACTTAAATTTTTTTATATATTTATACACGTTTTTAAGTAATTTTTTAATTTTTATTATATACAAATTTTTATATATTCTACGGCCTCCCTTTAACTACCAGTATTTACTATGCATCAATCATTATTTACTCTCACACTCCACATCTATAACTTTTTAATAAGGTGTGAGGATATTTTTCATAAGGTATGAAAATATTTTTCATAGAATGTAAAATATAATGATGAATGGTGACTAATGAGAAAATTTTTCTTCCCTAAATCTTGCTTTGTCCGCTCCCCTTTATTAGACAAAGTATTTCTCTCAATATGTCGTCTTCCAATCGTCAGGGTCACGAAAACGTTAAATTCTACAAAATGGATGAAGTGTAACCAAAGCACAAATCATACACCGGATTTACCAAAAAAAAAAAATCATGCTAAGGTTGATAGTATTATTGACAAACTGGCCTTACTGAAGAAAACAAGAAGACTATACCTTTTTTCCAAACTTGGTGCGGGAGGGGGGAAAGTATAGGAGAACCATGAATTGAAGATCATCTGTTTTTTTTTATCTCCATGTCTCTCTTATTCATAATGTAAAATGAACGGTTCCACTGAACGCGGCCATTGACTTTCTTTTGTCAAGACAGGCTAAGAACCGACCGGTTCTAGACCTGGGCCGACCCGGCCCAATCCAGTTAATGCACCAACCCGGCCCGTATAATTCGGATCGGGTCCCCCCCCCCCCCCCCCCAGTGGGGGTAATAATTGTTATTGGTCTTCTTTTCAACATAAATTTAACTTTATTGGTCTTCTTTTCAACATAATTCAAGTTAAATTTCTACGAAGACTAAAAAAAAATGTACAAAAACTATTTATTACAAAAACTATCTAAATTACAAAATATGAATATCAACTGATATAGGACTAAGGAGCATCCAATGATCAAATTATAGAAGCTTCTTGTCTCTTCCTCCATATCTGCCATTATGATCCATGATGAAGTGCTGCTTCACCCTATGAATTTCCCTATTTAGAAATATTTTCAGACCCAAAGATAGATTAATAATGATAAGGAAAAAGGCTTTACTTGCATTTAATACTTATCCTACTTAGAAATATTTTCAAACCCAAAGGTAGATTAATAATGATAACGAGAAAGGTTTTACTTGCACTAAATACTTATTGGAAGACCCAGCTATTGCTTCTCGATTTTATTAAAATGGGAGATGATGCCTAAAGGAAATAAAGGTATTTGATAGGAAAAAGCTATATACGAAATGATGGGTTTGTCACTCTACTCCATAACCCCTCTTGGGACTGTTCTGTTTGGATTCTTGTTTCAGGTTTGCTTCTTTTTATCTCTCAAAGCCAGAAAAAAACCAATATTCTAACCTTGTTTCAGGTTTGCTTCTTTTTTTCCTTTTGAGTGAAATAATTAATTCATCCAGTTCCGGCAGCTATTTTGATCCAGACCGAACCGATTCAGTCAAATTCTTGCACAACATTCAACATTTACCAGTGGTGAAATGTTGGAAAAAGGGGAATAAAACGGAATGAATACGATCCACAATGAAAAAAATGAAGCTTTTCTTTACTTCTTCTAAGGCCTTCGGCCGAAGCTCTGTTCACTCAACATTTTCCTGGACTCTCTACAAGCGGCTTTCAGATTACAAAGCTCTGAAAACCCAGACTCAACCTTTACCTACCCACACAACTTTCTTAATATTTTTGGGCTATGTGAAAGGAAACCCTACATCTAAGGCTAATGCATTACATGCCATTTTGCAAGAGGATTTTGTAACAGTAGCCACAGAAGAGAGGATTTTGCAAGAGGATTTTGGGGATCTAGATTCCAGAGGCAGAAGAGAAGAGAGAGACAGAGAGAGGACGCACCTTGCTTTTGTCTCAGGCCATGCCGAGTGAAGATCTTGGAGGGGGCGGTAGAGAGGATAGAGAGAGGTTAGGGTTTGAGGAGTAGCTCTAAGCAATGGGCGTTGTAACGCTATTTCTTTTCCTCGGGTGATCGGTTTCAACCGATATTAGGTGTAATAAACCCGTTATTGGGTTTGACCTGTTGAATCCGACTTTAGTCGGGTGGGCCCATGTCGAACATTTCGGATTGATAGGGCGAGGCCCTTTTATGCACAAACCTAGGCCTGACCCTCTTCCACTGACTACATGCTTAAAGCTTACTGGCATGAATCCTTCCTCACAGCCAGCTAACTTACCAACCAACTTCCCTCTTCTATTACCCACTCAAGTCTAGTTACTTCTCGATCACTCACCCGAATACAACTTTCTCAAAGTCTTTGGTTGTGCTCGCTTGCCTCATCTTCATCTATATAATGCACAGAAACTAGATTTTCAACCAAAATAGTATGTGTTCGTTGGGTATGGTCCACACCACAAAGGTTATTGTTTCCTAGATGTCTCTACATGTCGGATCTTTATCTCCACCAATCTCAAACTTTGATGAATGTTTATTTTCATTTGCTCACTTATCTTATTTGCAAGCTGATTCCATACACATTCATCTTCCTTCTTCCATTCAAATAGTTGAGTCCTCATTGGCTTACCTGGCATTGCCATGTCCTTTCGCTTCGTCGCCAATCTCAAAGGCTTCATCCTTCCCAAAGTTGCCCAACACCACTCTTGGTCCAAAGCAATATCGGCACCCCATCCAGACCTGATCTAAAAGGTAGATCTTCAAACCCAAGCCTCTACCTAGTGACTTTGTTGTTCCCGACACTATGGCTACCTCTACAAACTTCTACACAGTAATGAGATATTCTCAGATATTCTGAGAATATCTCACTACTATTCATTATTTTATTATTACTTTTCACATACTTTTCATTACTATTCACTAATATTCAATATTCTATCATTACTTTTTCACTATTATCCATAGAATACCTAAAAATACCTCACTGCCCAAACGCAACCTCAGGTATTCTCAGGTAAACCTACATGTTTTTCGATTGCCTCTAAGTACCCAAAATGGCATCTGACCATGTGTGAGGAATTTACAACCCTTGTGCAAAATGGCACTTGGGCCTTAGTTCCTCTTCAGCCCAATTCCAACTTAGTGGGCTACAAGTGGGTCTTCCACATCAACCTAAAGCCGATGAGTCCATTCGACAGTATAAGACACGTCTTGTTTCCAAGGGCTTCCACTAACAACATCACGTGAACTATGGTGAGACTTTTAGCCCAGTTGTCAAGCATGTTACTATTCACATTATATTATCCTTTGTTGTCTCTCAAAATTGGGCCGATGTTAAAAATGTGTTCCTTCATGATTAATTTAACAAGGATATTTTGATGGTGCAACCTCTGGATTTTACTCGCCCAACATACCCCAATCATGTCTGCAAGTTGAAGAAAGCCCTTTATGAAATAGGCCCCATGGGCCTAGTTCTCCATGCTAAGCTCAAAACTCTCGCATCTTGGTTTTCTTGGATCCAAATATGACACTTCACTCGCCCAACCCACTTTATCTTCTCATCTATGTGGATGATATCATTCTCACAATCCCAGATTCTACTTGGTTTCCTAGATTCTACTCGGTTTGCTTGTTTCATTGATCAATAACAGGTGGATTTCGCACTCAAAGACCTCGAGCCTTTTATTTATTCTTGGGTGTTGATGTCCTCTATTATAGACATGGCTCCTTCTTTCCCAACAACGTTACATTCTTGATCTCCTTGTCTAGACAAATGCAGCATGCAAAGCCTGTTTTCTCTCTTATGAGCTCTTGGGGCTCTTGGGCCTCTCTCACGTAGTTCACTAACGATGCATTCTCTGCCCAACAACAAATCAAAGTGTTGTTAGGTCACTCCAATACTTGTTCATCACTCATCCAGGCCTCACTTTTGCCATCGTTAGCATGGTGTGCCAATTCATGCACCAGCTGACAGCACTGCATCGAAGTGCCATCAAATGCATCTTGCATTATCTAAACCACAGTGCTCAGCATGGTTTGCTTCTTCTGCGCTCCTCCACACCAACTCTCAAGGCTTACTCTGACCCAGGCTGAGCCAAGTGCCCTGATGACTACCATTCTTCCGTTGGGGGATACTGCATCTTCTTCGGCTGCAACCTCATCTTCTTGAAGTCCAAGAAGCAATGCACGATCTCTTGGTCAGCACAAAGATCAATTAACGAGCAAGTGCTGACACCATCGACAAGAAATAGGTCCCATTATAGATATATTACTAACCCCAATCTTCCACGCTTGGGTTAAGCATATTAAAATATATGTCCACTTTGTTTGTGATCTTGCCTCCTCAGGCAACCTTACAATATGGTTCCTCCACTAAAGACCAACTTGCGTACACCTTTATGAAACTGTAACCATCCTCCAAGTTTTCAAACATCCAATCCAATCTCACTGTTCATGAATTACCACTTAGACTGTAGGCTCCCATTGACACATGTATTTGGCAATTGGATAACGCGTAGCATTCAGACCAAGATGAGGCAGCCGCTGCACCAAGTTTTCGACAACTCAATTCAAAACAAGGCAAAGCTAAGCCTTCAAAGCAACTAGATAAGGAGAATGCCACCGAAGACCAAAGGATCAACTAATCTCTAGTTTAAGTTAGATTTTGAATTTGTATCAGTATATCTAGGATAAACAACAATCTCTTGTAACTTCTCATCAATACAAACCTAAACACAAGCTTCCGATATACATAAAGGGAAGGACATTCATTAAATACAACAAATCTTAAATTCTCTTAACCCAAGACCAGATTGAAGGTTGTCAATTTTTCAAGATGGCAACCAATCACTAGAACTTGTGTGATTAGGGTTCTAGAGGCCAAGATTTAGCCGGTGTAACCTGAGAAAAGGGAGTAATAATGATTAATATGTTGCTCCAAGGGAAAAAAAACAGAGAGAAGGAGAGGGTATCATTCCTAACAGGCTGGATCGATGTTGAGCTACCAAAAGAATGGATAACACTTGTAATATTCTGACCCGGATTACTCATTAACTACCCATTAACTAAATTAACCGTTAAGTTTTAATACTTTTTAAACAAATCTTTAAATTAATTTTTAATCTAGATAAGTGTTAAAACAAACGTCCACTACGATCACGGTTAAAATCAGCACCAATAAAAATTTTATAGATAGGCAGCATTATCCCGTTAAAAACTAAGCACCCAACAATATCATGTTTAAGCTAATAGGTAAAGCAATATGAAGGTTCTCAGGAAGCTTATGAGAACATTTATCTCACTGAACGCATCTGTTATTCTTAGAAAAAGAGGGTTATGAAGAAAATAATGCCATCTCTTCATTCCCCAAATTTCCTCATTATGAAAAAGCACCACCAACTTATCCAACAATATCCTACACGAGAGTAGAAAGAACAAACAGAAGTAACAAAAACACGTCTCACTCCGAAACAGATGCGAGGGTAGATCACTATATTCATTATTTACAAAACTCAGGTCACACACGCACTTGAAAATGTGGGTAGAATCTTTATCGCACCCATTAACATTGGGAAAAAGGAAAACAGTACCAGTCTATGACGGAGAAGCCGCCGCAGATTGAAGAGAAACATTATTGAGCCGCTCCAGAGCCAAGATAAGAGCTTGGGTTCCCAAGTTGCCCTCCCCATGAGCCTTGAGCGAGAGATAGAGCTGCTGAGCCAAAGCCAACCCCGGCAAAGCCAGGCCCATGTTCTGACACTCCTTCAAACAAATTCCCAAGTCCTTCACGAAGTGGTTCACATAAAACCCCGGCTCGAAGTCCCTCTTCAAAATCCTATTCCCGTACAAATCCAGGGACTTGGACCCTGCCGCACCGGTCGATATCGCGTCCAGGAACAGACCCACGTCAAGCCCGGCCTTGTGAGCGTACACCATCCCCTCCACCAACCCCACCATGGTCGAAGCGATTGTGATTTGGTTCGCTAGCTTCGCGAATTGCCCTTTTCCGGGGGCACCCATGTAATTAATTTTTCCTAGAAGGGAAAACAGTGGGTTCAGACGGTTGACCACCGACTCGTCCCCACCGGCGAAGATCGCAAGGGTTCCGTTCTTGGCGCCGCGGTCGCCGCCGGATACCGGGGCGTCTATCGCGGCGCAGTTCTTGGCGGATGCTGCGGCGGAGATCTCGGCGGCGAGGGAGGGCTCGGAGGTGGTCATGTCGACGAGGACACCGCCGTGGCGCAGGCCGGCAAGGGCGCCGGAGGTGGGGTCTAATAAGACGGAGCGGACGTCGGAGGGGTAGCCGACGATGGAGAAAACGACGTCGGATTGGGAGGCGACGGCGAGGGGAGACTGAGCCAAACGGGCACCCATTTCGAGGAGCGGTTGGGCTTTGGAGAGGGTGCGGTTGAAGATGGTGAGGGAATAGCCGGCTTGGATGAGGTGGGAGCACATGGAGCGACCCATGACGCCAGTGCCGATCCAGCCGACGCGGGTGTTGGATGGGCTAATGGAGTCGGTAGCCATGGAGCGGCGGAGTAAAGTGAGATAGGGAAAGGAGAGAGTGGGAGTGTGGGAGAGGGAGTTTTGGAAGAGGGAGAGGAATCGAAGAACTGGAGGCACTGGCAATGGCATTGCTTTTCTATCTCAAACTCGGTGTTATCTAACTTGTGACTTGTCCATTAGACGTAATTTCAGCTCGAATTTGAGGTTGTTTTGGAACGGTTGGACCTTGTTAATGAGGCCTAGGGCCGCCTAGCATTAGATATTAAAAAATAATAATATGAAATAACTGTCCCTCGAAACTCTATAGCTCTTCGAACCCGTCTCCCTTAAAACTCTTGTTACAGTTCTGTCTTTAGGGGTAGGAGGTTCGGCTCCTTCCACCTCTCTCCCTCCCACCGTCTCCTCTGTGTTGTGTTTTATTTTTTTGTATTTATTGTGTTTATAGGCTAAATAAGAGAGAATTACAGATCTGGAATACCCGGCGACTATAGATCAGCATACGTCTTTCCATGGCATTGCCCAGTCGCCGATCTTTAAGACTATCGTAGACGGCGCCAAACAGAACGGCTAGTTGCTCGCACTCACGGCCAAAAGTTATCGGAGACTTTCAGCAAGTGGCTCTCTCACGACGCCAAAAGGCCCTCTACCGTCGTCACGTGCGGCGCCACTGGGGTCTGTGAGTCCGAAACCTCCAAGATAGGTCGACGGTTTCTCCCAGGGTGGCGCAGCCGTGTGGAGCTTTGTACTTTTCTGTTGTTACAGTGGTTCTTCCATTGTATTTTATTTCGTATCCTGTTTTTCTTTTTTTGAAAAAATAAAAAATCTAAAAATTTTGTCCCTTTGGACCTTGGTCCGAACAGTATGATGTCTCCTCTCTGCTTAGGCGGTGTATGGGGTTGGTGCACCCTACTCTGCGTAGTGGGGGGTTTTGTCACCTAGTTATTATTACTCTGTCGGGGACAGAGATGTGCACGACAGATCCTTAGACTTAGGTCTTTAGAGATCTATCGTCTGAACTAGACTATGTCAGCCACGGAAGTGTGCTGGGGAGCTATTAATATATGTAACTGACTTTTTTAAGTCAAATTTGTATGTTCTCTTTTATGAATGAAATGTGATCTCTTTTATAAAAAAAAAAAAATTGTCTCTCTCATCTTATCATTATAAATTTTTTAAATTTATACACAAAACACATGTTACACGATGCCGACAAGAAGAGAAGAACACCTTAGAGCACTCTCATTGGATTAGTCGAAATTAAAGGACATTTTTTATGAATGTAAGAGAAATTTGACTTTTGACTATTCCATTCACATAAATCTCTACATTGGAATAGCTATTTTTTCATTATATAACAATAAAATAATATAAAATAAATTTAATTTTGGTTATTCACATCAAATCTCCACATTATATTATACATTTATTCATTATATAGTAATGAATAATAATGAATAACTAATAATTTTAAAAATATTTAATTTTTTTAATTATTAATTTATTTTATTTTATCATATTTTACTATTTTACTTATTATATATTAATTAATAATCATATTCTTATTAAATTAATATATCACTAACTCAAATTAATATACCAATTGTAATAAAATATGTGATAGAAAGAAAGAGAGAGAAATAATTAATAAAATATGTATTTGACATATGTACAGTAACCTTCAAATTTAGAAAAACTTTTGAAAGTCACTGTAGCTAAATTCCAAATATTTAAAATTTAGCTAATCCATTGTGAGCATATATTACTCTCTAATAATTAAATACTCATTAAATTTAACTTTTAGCTGATCTAATGAAAATAATCTTAGTTGTTGTCGAAGTGAACCCTAAGCCTTCATGTCTAATGCATATTGTGAAGGCTTTGGGCCATGAGCCATGTAGATGAAAAATTAAGGGAAGGAGTTGGATCGTGGACGGTCGTGGACCATGAGACCGCAAGCCTTATTAGACTTTTAGTTAATCTTTAAGTGGCCTTGGGCCCAGTTACAATAAGGATATTGTAATAATTTCCTTTTATTAGTATATGAGTTTGTTGTGGGAGTGGGGAATTCATTTTGGAATATTCTATTATTTACGTTGTTTGGAGTAGCTTCCTCTCGAAGAAAGCATTATCCCTGTCATTTACAGATTTGATTCAATATAATTTACTATCTATTATATAAATATAATTCTCAATCTTCTACACTGTTACAATATAATAAATAATTTAATTTTTTTAAATCTCAAAATAATATTATTATTAAAAAATAATATCATGATAATATTTTATTTAATTTTTAATTTTCATGCAATTCACTATTCAAACCTCCCTTAAATTTATCCACTTGTCATATTTTTTTTTAGTTTTAAAATTTTTTAAATGTGATACATTTTTTTAAGAGTACACATATTTATTTAACTAATACTTGATTTGTTACTTAACTAATATATGATTTGTTATTTTTATCATTTTATTTAAATACATACATATCTAAATATTCAGATAGAATGATAAAAATGACAAATCATATATTGATCAGATAAAAGTGTATGATATAAGAGTTAAATTTAGAATTTTTCTTCTTATTATAACACCTTGAAAATATTAAATACAATTTTCCACTGTAAAACCCATTCTTTCCCCATCTTTCGTTTGTTCCGGCAAAACAATAGTACATCACTACAAATAATAATTTATTTTTGCTTCTCTCTCCTTAATTTGGATTTTGTATGCGAAGGACGATGAGATATCCGCATAATTAGCACAATTTTGTTCTTTTGTAAGAGAAAAAGAAAAATAAATTCCAGGCGAGAGAGCCAAGGTTTCGAAAATTTTTTAGAAAATAAAATCAACACGTCTCGGAGAATCAGTCATATTGAGATCATGCATATACCGATGTTTAAAGAGGACTAGAGTAGAGTGCTTGAAAGGAGGGTTGGTTTTGATTCAGATATGGAATGAGATAGTTTTAGATAAAAATGAAATTTGAAAAAAATATTATTATTATAATATTATTTTTTAATATTATTATTATTATGAGATTTAAAAAAGTTAAATTGTTTACTGTATTTTGTATGAGAATTTTAAAAAGTTGTAATGGTAAGATGAGATGAAATTAGACATTTTCTAAATCCAAACGAGGCTATATCTTCATTTAGATTTTTAGAAAAAAGAAATTAGAGAAATTGAGAAAGAACAAAAGAAAACGGAAATTAAATACAAATTTAGAGAGTGAGATGAGATGAGATGAGAATTTTGTAAATAGTAATAAGATATTACTCCTGATGATTTGCTATAGATATTGAGAATTTTGAGAAATTTTCCAAACAAACCTTAAGTGATCAAAAGAGAGAAATTTGCAATGAAGTGCTTGGGGAGAACTAGATTGCTCCTCATGATTGGCTATGAATATTGCCAGCTTCATTCTCTCTGTCAAATATTAGTAACCCCCAATATTTTATAGTGTGGTATTTATTTTGATTTTGTTTTGTTTGAATAGTATATAACTTTCATTAAAAAAAAAAGTCCCGAATAAGTATTTGTGATATTGGATTTATAAATAAACTATTTACATAAGTCATTGTTAATTGAAATTGGATTTGAGAAGTTGTATATAATTGTGTAAAAGTCTTGATAAAAATATAATTGAAATAATTATATAAATGTCAATCTTCTCAGTCACTCATGCCGTTCTAGCATACTCTGCAGATTCAAGTTAAGAATAATAGCAAGAACTCAACTAAAAAACGTGGTGATAATTAATAATTATATGAATCTTGAGAAGTTCTAATGTCATACACCTGGAGCAATGTAGCCAAAAGAGCCTGACATAGATGATATTGTAGCCTCTTATCCCTTTTTTATAAGCATCTTACCAAAATTACCTATTTGTGCATTAAAGTTGAAATTTGCTTGACTTCACGTCTTGATGAACAATGGGTTGTGAGCAGTCGTGGTGCATATAGGTGAGCCCTTGAGCAACCCCAACTCCTATATGCAACCTCTTAGGCCAATCTAGACAGTCTATGTGACAGAATGAACTTGAGTCAGTTGATACTCCACTCTTCCCATATTGCAGCCATTGGTCTAGGCTACAATTTTTTGTATAATCGTAGATAAAAAAAGTTTTGAATTGTCACTAGAGATATAGCACAACAACTTCACTATGTTGGGATGTTGAATTGAACCCAGTATTTCAACTTCTGCTAGAATTTTTTTTGTCAAGCACCCTTTCTTCAAGCTTTCCGCTATTGCAGATGAACTTCTCCACAAGAACATTATCACGTGAATTATTAAAAGAAACACGGTATACCTTCCCTAATCCACCACGACTGGCAAATCACATTATTTTCTATCAGTCCCAACAAAATGTTTGATTCTGTGAAATTCAGATTCTAGAATTAGGTGGCTTCCATCTGGAGTCCAATCTAGGCTTTCCTTTTCTGTAAATTCAAACAATAAAGAATAAGATTAATAAACATCAGACAATTTCCATCACCAAACCTATCATCCAAGCCAATTGGTATGAAGTTTTGCTTGAACTTTGGTGGTTCAATTTGCACTCATCATCAAGGTTTAGTGATGGGTTACTGGCACAGAGGCCAGGATTGTTAAAGAAGCTGTTGGCATATGCATCATTTTTTAATCCAATAGGGACACTCCTAACCAGATGATTGGAAGAGAGATTGAGCAAAGTGAGCTTGATTAGGAGGCCGAGTTATGGTGGAATTTGGCTAGATAGTTGGCTTTTTGACAAGTCCAATTCGCTAAGGTCTCGTAAAAAACCAAATTTTTATGGAATATGTCCAAAGATTGCATTTCAACTAAGGTTTAAAGTACGAAGGGAATTCCAAGATATAATATCTTATGGAAGGGAGTCTGAAAGTCAGTTCCAATCAAGCAAAAGAGTTGTCAGACGAGAAATAGTTGTTAACTCTAGAGGAATGTTACCATTCAAGAGGTTATTATTCACCTCAAGAACAACCAAATTCCTCTAGGAAGAAGCTCTCGGCCTCTAGAATTTTACCTGAAAACTCGTTGTTGCTCATCAACCATGAAAGCTTCCATGAAAATCTCTCAGGAAGCTCACCCGTAAAAGAATTATCACTTAACATCAAGATGCTCGTGTTTAATGATATCCACAAACCACTAGGAATATGCCCAGAGAGTCGATTTCTGTAAACAATAAAAATATTCAAACTGCTGCAATTTCCAAGCAACCTAGGTACTTCTCCGCCAAGATTGTTTTCAAAAGCGTCCACTCTCACCAATCTACCATTGTCACACAAGTGTTCTGGAAATTCGCCCGTAAACCAATTGGACGCAACCTGAAACTTTTAAAGCATTGAATATCGACCAAAGTCTGGAGGCAAAGTACCTGAAAAACTGTCACAAAACACTCTAAGAATTATCAACCCCAGAAGACAACCAATGCCATCTAGGATTTTACCGGATAACAGATTGCAAAACGAACTCAGACCCGAAAGTTTTTAGAGTTTTCCAAAATATTGAGAATCATCCTAGCCAAATTATTCTCCAAGAGATCAATGAAGTCTAGGTTCAAAGCTTCAACAACCTGAGGAATCTCTCAGAAAATTTTTTTTTGTAAAGGTAAACTATATGTAAATTCTTTGGCATGAACAAACTGCTCAGAATTTTCCCGCTTAGACAGTTGCTCGACAAATCCAAATGCTTTAGTGATGCCATCTCTCCAATCATGTTTGGGATTTCCCCAACAAAATTCATCTGGGCCATCCAAAGCTTCAGCTTCTTTTGCCAGGTGAACTCAGAAGGCAACATCGATGTCATTTTAGAATTAAATATCAATCTCAGTTCTTTAAGATTAGACAAATTTCCAATCTCCGACGGGAAAGAACCGATAAACGAGTTAAAAGTAATGAAAAAATGTTGTTTCAACAATGATACCAGTCATACTGTATTGATTGTTTATATAGAAGATTACATAGTTGAATTACAAGTTACAGATAAATGCAAACAAGTGTAGATCAATAAAGTAACTAAAAATAAGATAAAGCTACTAAGTACATATAACTAAAGATAAGATAAGACAACTTCTTGATAATGTGTTCCACAGATTTATCCTCATTTGAATGGTTGTTATCAAGTGATCTTGGTATAGCAAGACTCTCGGGACACATATCTTTAACATCCCCCTTCAAGGTAATGGAAAGGTCACGAATCATTAATTTGTCAAGAAGTAGTAGGAAGTGTGCTAGAGATAGATCCCATCAAATGGTTGTGCAGAAGTGGAGATATATTTTGCCTGGATGCCCTTATTGAAAACTTTTTTCCAAATAAAATGGTAATTCACCTATATGTACTTAGTGCAAGCATGAAATACTGGATTAGATGAAAGGGCCAAAGCACCAATGTTATCAACCCATAAGGAGGGACCAATTGTGAGTGGTATGTGGAGTTCCTGAAATAGCATCCTTATCCAGTAAAGTTTAGCCACTATGAGAGTCATAGACCTGTATTCAACTCTAATGCTAGACTTGGCTACAACTAGCTGCTTATTAGCAGACCAAGAGATGAGACAAGGTCCAAAGTATATGCAATAACCAGAAGTGAACTTCCTATCATCATGACTACCAGCCTAATTAGAGTCACAAAAACCATTAAGTTGAAGTGATCCTTTGATGAGCTGGAGAATAAAGTGTAAAGTGTCTTTGAGATATCACAACACTCTTTTGGCAACAACAAAATGATCTATGATGGGACAATTAAGAATTGACACATATGGTTTACACTATAAGATAGGTCTGGTCTTTTGAGGGTCAGGTATTGAAGAGCTCCCACCAGAGTGCGATATTCAGTAAGGTCAGGTAATGGATCACCCAAAAATCTTGATAGCTTTGCACCAGCAATTTTAGCGCAATGCAGTAAATCAGCAGCATATTTTCCTTAATGAAGAAGTAGTCCAGCAGAGGTCTTTGTGACCTGAAAGCCCAAAAAATAAAAGAGTGGTCCAAGATCTTTAACAACAAAGTCACAACCAAGATTAGTAATATGAGCATCAATAGATGGGGAAGAATTGCTAGTAACAATTATGTCATCAACATAAATAAAGAGAAATACGGAGATGTTGTGGTGATGAAAGGTAAAGAGAGAGGTGTCAACAGTTGAACCAATGAATCCAAGAGCCAGTAGAGCTTGGGACAACCGCAAGAACCAAGCTCTAGGAGTTTGTTTAAGTCCATAGATGGACTTGTTCAACCGACACACATAATCAAGAAGGTGGGGATCCTCAAATCCTTAGGGTTGCTCCATGTAAACTTCTTCTTCAAGATAACCATGTAGAAAGTTATTAGATATGTCAAGTTGATAAATAAACCAGTCATGGTGCACAGCTAGGGCCAAAAATAGCTTGATTGTAGCAGGTTTCATAACAGGGTTAAAAGTATCATTAAAATCAACTCCTTCAACTTGATCAAATCCTTTAGCTACCAATTTGGCCTTGTATCAATCAAGGCTCCTGTCAAATTTTTGTTTAACCTTAAACACCCACTTATTCCTCACAACTTATTTATGATAAGGTCAGGGACATAAGTTTCAGGTTTGCTGGTCCCTCACTGCCTCTTTATAGGTTTAGGGTTTAGAGGGTAAGGTTATAGTGCAGAGGGCTTGGAATGGATATTTAGTAGAATAATAGAGATGATAGTCTAGAAATTGTTTAGGTTTCAAGAAGTTGGTCTTAGAACGAGTGATAATTTGGATAGAGGAGGGAGCGAGGGTAGAAGCAGGAAGCGGTGGATCATGTGCAGGTGAAATGGGTGGTAACTCACTAGAAGAATGTGTAAGTGTTGATGCTAGTGTAGAGATGGTTTCAGCAATGAGTTGTGTGAGGGCATGGGGTAGAGGAAATTTCATTTGGTGCAGGAAGGAGGAAAAATTTTTAGGAGAAACAGGCATAGGTGAGGTAGGAGAATTAGAAGTAGGAAATAAAGGAACTGAGATAAAGGGTAGAGAGTTAGAGACTGAACCTGATTGTAAAGAAGTGATAGAGGTAGGGAAATGGTCCTGCAAAGGTGGAGAAGCAACATCTGTACCCCATGTAGTCTGAGCGGAGAAACTCAACTCATCAAATATGATATGTCATGAGATATAAACTTTTTTTTATTGTAGGTCAAGGCAACGATAACCCTTCTGATTTGTACTATACCCAAGAAACACATATTTTTTTACTTCTAAAAGCTCATTTGTGTGGGTTGTAAAATCTAAGAAAATGATAGCATGTACAACCAAAGGTTTTAAGGAAAGAGTAGTCAGGTTATTTTTTGGAAAGAGTGAAGTAGGGAGATTGATTAGTTAGTACAGGTATAGGGAGCCTATTGATAATATCAGTGGTTGTGAGAAAGGCGTCAACCCAGTACCAAGAGGGAAGTTGAGATTGGGCTAGGAGAGATAGCCACATCTTAGTGATATGGCTGTGTTTTCTCTCAGATACTCCATTTTGCTCATATGTATAAGGGCAAGTGAGCTTGTACAGTATTCCATGTGAAGAGATAAAGTCTTAAAATGCAGTGGAAAGATATTCTCCACCATTATCAGTGAGAAGTAGTTTAATTTTGTTGGAGAACATGTTTTCTACTAGTTGTTTGAATTTGATAAAGCAAGGAAAAACATCAAATTTCAGTTTTAAAAAGAGTAACCATGTAAACCTTGAGAAATCATCAATAAATAGAACATAAAGTTTACAACCACTAACTGAAGAAACTAGGGAGATCCATACATCCGAGTATATCAACTCAAGAGGATATGTGGATCTGTTATTGGACTCAAGAAATGGAAGCTTGTGACACTTGGCTACTTGCATGACTCACAGACATGATTAAACTTTATAGAACCAGAAATTGGTAACATAGAATTTCTAACTATCTAGAGATGGTGGACTTAGAGGCATGACCCAATTTGGAGTACAAAATGTGAATTGGAGCTTTAACATCTTGCAAGGTAGTGAATGAGGAAAGAAGAGTAGCTTTGGGAGTTGATTTGTTGAGTTCCAGCTGCTTCATGTACATAGGGTATAAGCCCACTACACTTTGCCCTTAGAGGAGATTTCTTTGGTCTGTAGATCCTTCACAAAAAAATTAGAAGATGTGAGAACAAAATAACAATTATTATCACTACAGAACTTTTGTATGGATGGGAAATTAAAAGATGCACTAGGGCAATGTAATATGTTATTCAGGAGGAAGCTATTTTTATAATTAAATAGCAAAGAGGTACTAGTGTTAGTGATGAGCAGACCTTCTCAATTGCCTATTGTAACCTTGTCAGTGCCTTAATAAAGTTGTTGATGTAAGGTCAAGTTCTCTAGCTCAGTTGTAATGTGATTACCAGCACCATTGTCTAGATACCATTGTTGTTCAGCTTCTTATGCAACATGAGTGTGTGTTTCCATGGCTGCCAACTGTGGTGGTAGATGCCTGCCTAGATAAGGAAAATCCATTCTGTGGTAGCAATAATGGGCCTAATGATTGGTCATGCCACATATTTGACATGGTGGAAATTTGTTGGAAAAGAATGGATTATTGGAAGACTGTGGTTTGGGTGATTTGGAACCATAAGTGGAATTAGGAGCACGATGAGAGTAGGTTCATGGTTTACATTGCAGTTGGGAGAACTTGTGTTTCTTGCCATGTTGGGGTATTTGTTTGTGAGTAAAGCATGCAAACTAGGTACCACCAATGGAAAGTTTTTTGGTCTAAGATTCAAGTAATTGCTTATCATTGAGCAATTTAGCTTGTAAGTCATCAAAGGAAATTGGATTATCCTAGGTAGCAAAGCTGAGGGAAGTGATAAAGGAATTATAAATGGGGTTGAGACCTCCAACAACATAGGACATCAAGTTTTAGATAATCAGAGCAAGTTTTAGATCTTTTTGTAAAGTTTAGAGTTGTTGTTTCAGATGTGAAATGCGGGATCAAGATTGAGGTGCAAACCTGCTAGCCAATGCATTCCAAACCAGCTTGGACATTGTAAGTCCATAAACTGTAGAGAGAATTTTCTCACTAAGGGTGGCATTTAACCATGCCAAAAAACATTGATCCTTCTTCTGCCAAACCAAGTAACCTGGCTTGACATCAAAAGTAGATTTCCCAGTGGAATCAAGAAGAAATTAAGGAGGGCACACTTCTAAGCCAACAACAATGCTTAGTAAGTCATGGCTTCTAAGAACTGGAATGAATTGAGTAGTTCAATTCAAATAATTGGTTCCATCTAATTTGACAGAAACCAAATGTGTGATGTTTGGAATGACAAAGTGAGAAACAACAAGTTATGAAGATAAAGCCATATTGGATCGAAGAGCGTAATCTAATTATTGCTTTGATACCAAGTCAAAAGTAATGAAATAATGCTGGTTCAACAATGATACCAGTCATATTGTATTGATTGTTTATATAGACAATTACACAGTTTGAATTACAACTTATAGATAAATGTAAACAAGTGTAGATAACTACAGGTAACTAAAGATAAGATAAAGCAACTAAGTACATATAACTAAAGATAAGATAAGGCAACAAACTCTTGATAAGCTATGTAGTAATTTGATATTCCACAGATTTATCCTCACCAGAATGGTTGTTTTCAAGTGATCTTGGTATAGCAGGACTCTTGGGACAAATATCTTTAACAAAACAGACACATGAAAAGGTTGAGTGTCCTCAGTTCTGTCAACTGCCAAATGGATTATGGGATGTTCCTAGTGAAGTTGTTGCCTTCGAGTTTGAGATTCCGAAGCCAATCCATGCGATGAATGTCATCAACGATGGCTCTAGCGACAGCGTTCTCAGAGAGGTCGAGGCATTGGAGCTTGTAACAGTTATAGAGAGCTCTCGAGAACTTAGTTGAGGCGAAATTGTTATCTGAAAGATCAATGGATGTGAGATTCTTGAGGTTGCAAATGAAGGGCGGAACTGTTCTAGATATGTTTTTGCATAAAAATAATGAATAATTCTACTCATCACCCCTACACTACACATCACACCTGATTTATATATATATATATATATATATATCTTTTTATTGTTTTTCCCTTAGCAAGTATGTGGTGTATGGATGATGAGTAGAAAAATTCAATTAGTTTAATAGACATAAAATTTTAAACAATTAAACACGTGTGGTGTGTGGTGTGTGGTGTGTGGTGTATGGTGTAGGAGGCTGGATAGCATTCCTCAAAAACAATTTACCTTCCCAAAAACTCTTTAAAATATTACCTAGTACTTAATTTTTATTGGTCATTAATAAAATCTCACATTCTCACATTAATTTTTTTTTTTTTTTTTTCACATCTCATAAGAGGTAAGAAAATATAACAGTCTCTTTTTACAAGCTATTTGATAGATTTACAACCTCATTTTTTTCTATTTATTTATACTTTTCCTTTAAATTCTTCCACTAGCTAACTTATTTTGATTGATTTTGTTAGTAATATATATGCTACCACCAAGTTAACAATTAGGAGTGAAGACAACAAATCTCATATGACTATTCTTATCTATATTATAAAGGCTTTACAACATTCAATTTTAGATTTAATAAAGAAATTTATTTTTCGTTTGCTTAATTTTTATCCTTTGCTTATATGCTCTTATAATGTATTTGTAGGAAAATGTTGATTTTTTATTATTTGATCGATTTTGACCAAGTACAATATTAGTTTTTTACTTTAATTTTTTAAACATATATTTGATAATGCACACATACTAATATAGAAGGAGGCTACAAGAATTTATATGCTTTTATATTTATGTCGGTTGGCCTCCAACAAAAACTTCCTAGTTTCACCTCGGTGCTGATTGTTGATGCCAATTTTGGTATGCCTGCTTCCTCTACGCTACCTACAAACAAAGTGAATTTTGATAGCTTGAAGGGGAGCCTCTGATATCTAAGTCAGTTGATATCCTTCGAAGTGTACAAAGGGAGAGAAGAAGGACCATACCCTTGAGCTTACTTTCCCTTCCCTATATATTTTGCTCAGGTGCTATCTTGGTCCTTCCTTTTGGTGGTCTGACATTAGCTCATATTGAGAGGGCTCATTACCGCATTTAATGTGGTGATCTCTTCTGGGCCTTTGTCATTACAGCCTGACACAGACATGTCTCTTGAAATGTTACTTCGGTGCATTGAATGCTATAACCCTTTCTAGGCATAGGGCATGAGGTGGCAATTCCAACCTATCTTACCAATCGAGTCAGCATGGAAGCACTAGCCCATCCCGTTGGTACAAGTTCCTCTAGACTACACTTTGCTGGGGCAAGACTGGGTGGGCACATTGGCTGTAGGGTTTTCTCTTATGGGTACCTGTCTCATTGTCTATGAATGGACCTCTGGGCACGTTAGATGTTGCATATTTCCACTAGTACGGATCGTAATCTAATTTGTTTAGCCATCAATTTAATTAAAGGGCAATGGGCTGAAACCATTGATCCAGGATATTTTATATATATATATATATATATATATACACTAGCAGTGAGTAACGTGCAATGCACGTTTTTCTAGTGACTAATATCCATAAAATGTAAAAATAATATTTTTTTAAATAAAATTAATTAGTCAATAATTTAATGTACAGGAGTAGAAAAATAAATTTTAACAAACATTATAATGATAACAAAATGTTACAGTAATATGAGTAATATGAAAATTAAAAGATTTTGGATATTCTAGCAATAGTTTTCTTAATAAAATATATTAATGGTAGAATTTAAGCACACTACTCAATGACTCAGGGAGCACTAAAAAAAATCATTTTATCTAAATGATTTTAGTTAATTAAGAATATTATGAGATTTAAATTATATTAAAAACTCTAATTATTTATATGATTTTATTCTCTTAAAAATATTTAACAAAACTCTATTTTTT
This sequence comes from Juglans microcarpa x Juglans regia, assembly GCF_004785595.1. NCBI lineage: Eukaryota > Viridiplantae > Streptophyta > Magnoliopsida > Fagales > Juglandaceae > Juglans > Juglans microcarpa x Juglans regia. The sequence goes on from NC_054596.1 coordinate 36,191,057, forward strand.
ATTTTATAATAAAAGATTAATATTTTATAAATTAAAGTTGAATTTATATTTTAATTATCTATTTTAAATTTGTTTACTTTTAATGTTTTAACCTCTACTGTTGAATCAATTTTGGAGATTCAAGATGAATGGTTGAGATTTAAAATCTCAAATCTTAATTTTTCCAATCATTGTTCATTACTGTTGGCTTATATGATTTTATTCTCTTAAAAATATTTAACAAAACTCTATTTTTTATTTAATGATAAAAGATTAATATTTTATAAATTAAAGTTGAATTTATATTTTAATTATCTATTTTAAATTTGTTTACTTTTAATGTTTTAACCTCCACTGTTAGATCAATTTTGGAGATTCAAGATGAAGGGTTGAGATTTAAAGTCTCAAAACTTAATTTTTCCAATCACTATTTATTACTGTTGGCTTTTAACGTGAACAGTAATCACTATTCAATATTTTTTACTCTTAACCTGAACAATAATAACTATTCATTACGGTTGACTTTTAACGTAAACAGTCAATACTGTTCATTACTATTCGCGTTATACATGCTTTTAAGATATAAGAAGATATATATATATATATATATATATATATATATATACTAGCAGTAGAGTGATGTCCAAGGGACGTTTGCCTAATTCAGTAAAACTTTATCTTTTATTTAATGATGAAAAATTAGTATTTTATAAATTAAAGTTAATTTTATGTATATGATATAATATTTATATTTTAATTATCTATTTTATGTTAGTTTAAATCAATATTTAAACTTCTACCGTTAGATTAAATCTGAAGATTCAAGATGAAGGGTTGCGATTTAAAACCTAAAAACTAACATTTTCCCTCACTTTTCATTTCTCCCTCTCTCTCCTTCCCCATGCACGTTTGCCTAATTTAGTTAATTAAAAATATTATCATATTTAAATTATGTTAAAGCTCTAATTATTTATATAGTTTTAATTTCTTAAAAATACTTAGTAAAATTTCATCATTTATTTAATGATGAAATATTAGTATTTTATAAATTAAATTTGATAGTTTATGTATGATATGTTATTTATATTTTAAATTAGTTTAAATCAGTGTTTTAATAAGAGAAATTATTTATATATAAATTTTAACAAAAGAAATTATTTATTATAGTGATAAATATTATAGTCTTATAATTGTATCTCTAAATTTTAATAAAAATTATTTATATAATTTTAAAGTATGTAAAATTTGCACAATATCTTTAAACAAATTTTAGATTCCAAACGTTAGATTTTACAATAAAAAACCCCAGCCTCTCTCTCTTTCTCCCTCACTTTTCTCCCCCTGGCTCTCTCTCTCTCATCCTTCTCTTTCAGCGTACGTCATACGCAGCTCTCCCCATGCCCAATTCCTCCACTGCCCAGCCCGGCACCGCCATGCGCAGGTGCGCCTCACCGCCCCTTCCACCGACACCACCTCACTCCGGCGAGTCCCCCCACACCAGTCTCACTCTCTCACGCTCTCTTCCTCTCTCTCGGCAGTGCACAGCCCGAATGGGCTTGATGTTGCTGCGCTGTCGTGCGCCATCCTCCGGTGCCACCACCTCCACGGTAGCCTCCCCTCCCACCAACCATCCTCCTCCAGCAAGCTCGACCTCCATCTTCCTGTCATTTGCCCTCACGAAGTCCACCTCTCTCTTGCAAGGGTTCTCCACACTCGCGGAGGAGCTCCACCTCCTCTAGCCACCGCACCACCACCGAGACCTCCTTTGGCCACCGACCACCTCTCATAGCCATCCCCACGTCTAGCCGAGCCACCAAGCATGCTCACCTTTCCTCACGGACGCCCACTTCCCCTTAGGCCACCTCCACCACCGTACGCCGCCACCCACAGCATGTGACCACCCTCTCCGACATCCTCAGACCACCACCGACCCATCCCAACCACCCATGGCCCCGATCTGCCACCTATGCTCCCTCACTCTCTCACGGCATCTCTCCCTCTCACACACGGCCAGTTTTCCCTTCACCACTGTGATTTGTGTGGTGATTTTTTTTATTTTGTGATAATTTTGTGGTGATTTTTTTACTTTGTAGTATTTTTGTGATGATTGCCGTGATTTTGCTTTGAGGATGCAGAGAGGAACGCGGAGATATAGTGGTTTTACTGTGTTCACTACTATTCATGACTACTGTTCATTACTGTTCACGTTATAGCCTCTTTTAAGTATAAGAAGATATATACACACATAGAGAGAGAGGAGTTGACTCTTTCTTGCCACCAAATGGCATTATGAAAGTATGATTTGTTTAGTGTCACCCAGGAGCTTTCCAGTCTCCTCCGAGAGAGCCAAAGCCTTCCAAACTAACCTGGAAATTGTGATATTATGTTTATGTCTACTGAGAAATTATTTGGAGGACCAACCAAACAACAGATCTAGCTGGTCGAGTCATGAACACAATCTGCAGCAGCAGCGCAAGGAACAGTTCGGATTAATTACACCTCGTTCGCATCATATCTCGTCTGAACAGTTCGGAACAATTACATCTCGTTTGAGCAGTTCAGATATATATTAAGCAGTTCAGATATATATATAATATGGTGTTTGATCTAATTTAGCATTACCCTTTGATTATGTAAGCTGCAAGGTAACGCACACTTAAGGAGAAGGTAATCATTTGGCTGATGGCTTGGCTAATTGTGGTCAGCACAGCAGGGAGTTCAGCTGAAGTGATCTCAAATATTCTGTGAATAATAATAAAAAAAATAATAAAATATTAAATAATAAATAATAATAAAAATAAATAATAAAATAATAAATAGTAGTAGAGTGTTCACACTCCACTATCCTAAATGGCCAAACAATACGTGCGGAAGGGCCTAGAGGACTTCAACCTCAAACAAAACACCAAGAAACTCTCATCCATGGGCATTGGAGGGGATTTATAAGCCCAATAAACACGTATGAGTTCGCTGGGCCTCGAGGGCAAGGCCATTTCAAGAGTGGGAAGAAGGTTTTTGAGATTTAACAATCGACTCCCATTCAATTGTATTAGCTACAGAGATGACTCATGAGATGAGAAGATTTTTGGAAGTCAGCCAAGGATTGCTAAAATCAAGTCGGTTTCCAAACAATTAGCCTTGTTTGTTTTCAAGAAACATCTCATCTCATCTCATCTCATCTCATTTCATCATTACAACTTTTTCAAATCCCTATACAAAATAAAATAAACAATTCAACTTTTTCAAATTTCAAAATAAAAATAATATTAAAAAATATATTCTAACAATATTTTATTCAACTTTTTAACTTTAATCTCATCTCATCTTTAAAAACAAACGATCCTTGAGACACCTAAGTCCACCAAGCTAACTTATCTCGAACACCTTGTCTAATCTCAAAATTGGTGCAAACTGACACCCATTTTAACAGCTGGCTCGCAAACACACCATTTATCGTTGACCAATTGCAATTATAAAAAATAAATCAATCAATCAATCAAAAATCAAAACCCAAGATACCCTGACAATGTGTAGATGTATCGATAAATAAATTAAGACATTAATTTTGCCCTATTTTAAACCGTTTAAACACAACTCGTCCAACCTAGTACCAGTACTGATTCACACGCCAATAATTAAAATTCTCTGCACCTTAGACCAAAAGCATATAACATACCAGATATGTCCGTCCAACCAAACAATGGAACTGGTTCACAGGTTAGAAATTCAACTATCTTTGTCAGCAAGCCGTCACATGACAGCATGCTGTCATGAAATAGACATTGAAAAACAATACAAAATTCTTCAAAACATACCAAAGATATGAACATGGTTTACATCTAATTTCAGCAATATGATGGATACAAACTACATGTTCAACCGCGTCCTACTCTTTCTACGCTTTCAGGCTTGAGTATAGAATGAAATCCAGCCTACCAGTGACACATCACCAAGTGAAAAATTTGTGCATAGCTGGAGTACCCATCTCAAGGAAGAAGACATCATGTAAAGATATAATTAGAAAAATAACTTCATGAATTGGGGAGGAATGATGAAAGGGTATTGCAATCACCGATGATCAAAGAGATGCCTACAAAGGAAAATATCCAATTATCAAATATATATATATATATATATGAAAATGTCAACCCATAACAATATCAAAATAATAATCTAAGCAAACTGAAAACTTAAATAGTGCATAACAAGAGAGTGATTCATAACACATCTAATCTATGAAAAGAAAATAACTAGGCAATAGTGGTCATTTCAGTTTGTATCAGGGGGCAGAAAGTAAAAAGAAGAAAACTGGCTCTGAACAACACAAAAAATGAAATATGGTAGTACTTTCCAGCGGCGAGGTATGCAATTTGCTTTGTGAACTTTGATAGGACCTTAATAACGTCAATTTGAAAGGGTGGAAACTGGAAAGAAGGAGGTCGGCCCCCGCGGGAGGGAGGGTATGGCATGTTAACTACGCCAGTGACCTCATAACCTACACTTTTTTCATACTGCAATGAAAAGACTAGGAAATCATTCCATCGAGAATCTTGAATTTAAAGCTCAAATTGATTCTCCAAATGGTTGAATACAACCTAACTTAAAAGCCATAGGTATATCTAAGATTTCAAGGCATAGGGTGGAATCCACAGTTTGAAAACAAAGACAATTATTCCCAAAGTTTAAGCATGATAAGAGGATCCTACACAATAACCCATACATTATTTCTTCTACATAGGAGTCCTACGGGTTGGATCAAGTGGTAAAAGCCTTGGTCTTGGTGGTATGCTCCCTCCATGTCTACGATTCAAATCATCATGAGTGCAAAGTTTGCTAGGGGCCACCAGACTAGGGAATTTTTTATGCAAGAAGATCCGAGTCAGATGATGCTGAGTTGTCGGATTCCAAGTTGACGGCACTAAAATACTTTGAGATGGCAGATCAGCACAAAGATGTTAGGAAATCGTAATCTTTCCTTGATTGGGACGGTTTTGGACACGTTTCGGTATTTTGACCATAACTTTGGCTACAGGTATCAAAATCGCGAATATGAACCCCAATTCAGAAAGCTCTTTTCGGCATGCACATCGTGGTCACCTAGTTGCGCTCGGTGTGCATCATTTTCGAAGCCAAATTTCACTATTTTCCCCTCAAAATCCATATTTTTAGTTTTTTTGTCTTTTATGATAACATTTCATTTATCGTTTACCAAATGATTCTAAATTCGATATGGATCAAATTTTTGACAGATTACTTATTTTATTAAGTATTTATTATTGGCGTGATTATTGAAATTTTGGGTAAAATTCTGATATAGTCGATTTTCAGCTATTACAACTTGGCTTGTGGGCTAATTTGGTCATTCTTGGATATTAATAATTTTGAATTGAACATCAGAGTTATTTTCTCTATGTTTTGGATTATTCTCGTCTTCCGTCCCTGTGAATTATCTGTTGAAACTAGTTAGCAGAATAATCACTATTCTGTCCGGCGTCAATTGGTCACAACTGACCAATTGAAAATCGACCGTAAACACAGAGAAATTGATCACAATTGACGCCGAACAGAATAATGATTATTCCGCAGGCTTTCAACATAAAATTCATAGGGACGAAAGATAAGAGAATCGCCCATAACACAGAGAAAACGACTTTGATGTTTAATTCAAAATTATCAATATCCAAGAATGACTAAATCAGCCCACAAGCCGGGCTATAATAGCTGAAAATCAACCATATCAGAATTTTATCCAAAACAGCAAAATCTCAATAATCACGCTAAAAATAAATATGTAATAAAAGATGTAATCTACCAAAAATCTGGTCTAAATCGAGTTCAGAATAACTTCCTAAACGATAAATGAAATATTACCATAAAAGAAAAAAATAACTAAAAATAGGGATTCAGAGGGAAAACAGTGGAATTTAGCCTCGAATTGGGGTCATATATGCAATTTTGATACCCGTAACCAAAGTTATGGCCAAAATACCAAAGCGTGTCCAAAACTGTCCCAATCAAGAAAAGATCACAATTTCTTACCATTTTTGCACTGATGTGCTACCTTGAGGTATTTCAACGCGTCAACATGCAATCCAACAACTCAGTATCATTTGACTCGGATCCTCCTGCATCAATTTTTTTCTTGAATTATCCGAGGTGCAAGAAACTGGCTTGTGCACCAGCTAGCTCCCAACAAAAACTCAAATTAAACCCATCAATAAATAATTATTCAACCAAAGTTCAATTTAGCTCCCAGTCAAAATCCAAAATACAATGGTGGAAAAAGCATTATCATACAGTGCTAGTACTATATCTTACGATACCATTATGAAAGAAGAAAAATTGTACCACCGATTTCGGGTCCGTTACACACTGCCTAACACAAACCCCCAAATTCCCAAGCTGGGAAAAAAACACCCTTCCAACAACAAAATTAACAATTTTGAAATCAAAACCCTACATTTACCTCAAAAATAACCTTTGTCACTTGTACTCAAAACTCGGCACCGGTGGCGCATCGAAACTTTCCAAGATCTTCGTCTCGCTTCCGCTAGTAGTTGCTACCGAATCTTTTTTCTTTGCTCCGCCAAACCAGCCTCCGAGCCAACCCGAACCAGAATCCGAAGAAGATCCAGCTGCGGACGCCGGCTCAGGCGTGGGCAGGGCCTGAGGCAGGCCTGGTGACTGGCCCATGAAGGCAGGAAGAGCAGGCATATTGGGTGGGGGCTCTTCGATGACCATGGGCATCTGTTGCTGCGCGCTGAATATACGGTTGAGCATGATCCCGGCTCCTTCGATGAGAGCCAGGAGGACTCCTCCGAAAGCAGCCGATCGAGCCGAGGCGGGGAGGCCCTGGCGCATGGACAGGAATCCACCGGTGGCGGCGCCGGCCACGATTGAGTTCCAGGGGTCTTCCTTCTGGCGGACGTATACCATGGTGCAGTCGAAGGCGGAGAAGAGGCCACCCCAGACGGCAAAGCTTCCGCCGACTCGCGGGGCGTTGAGGCGCACGGCCTGGGAGCCACCGACAAGGCGGGCCCCTGTGGGGGAATTGTAGATTCCCTTCAGGAAGTGGAAGGCCGAGCCTCCAACAGCTCCCATAGCGAAGGCGCCACCTACATCGTCGAGGATACGATCCGGGCAGGGCTCTCTAGATGTCTCCGGCGTCCCCATCAGCTGAAGTTTCTCTAGGGTTTCTTTTGTAGAGGCTTGAGCGTCGTACGGTGATCGAGCAAAATATTCGCACTAGGAAATTGGTTCCAAAACTAATTTATAGTCACGCGTGTCGTGGGGAAAGGGTTCGGAATAGTGGAGCTTCAGCCTTCCATCTAAACGACGAGCGTTTTTATTTTTATTTTTTTCGGCTTTATTTCTAAACAAATAAACGATATGTCGTTTAATTATACGCGTATTGACCAGGCTTACTAAAATGGATGGCGAAGGGAATGAATGGGCTGGGATTGGTCCAGTTTTGGCTGCTCTGTCGGCACGAAGAAGATAATATTATGCATTGTATTTGTACCTACAATTGAGTTTGAGGTTGTGTTTGTTTAGAATGATAATATTTTCTAATATTTCAACGGTTTACTTGTTTGAGTAGGATTGAAAATATTTGTCAATGGAAAACAACATGATTGGTCAACGAAAAATTACTACCATCTGATTTGTCAACAGAAATAAGATGGTTGAAGGGCAAATTAAATCCCTTTTAGGAGCTTCGATTGAATAATGATACGATATGAGAAATTTGTAAATATTAGTAAAATTGTTCATGAATAGTAGTGGGTTTTGAAAAATGAGAAAAAAAAGTTGAATAAAAATATTATTAAGTTAAAATATTATTTTTCAAAATTATTTTTGTTTTTGAAATTGAAAAGGTTGAATTGTTTTTTTATGTTTTATTTAGAAGTTTAGAAAAGTTTTAATAATTAGGTAATGATTAGATAAAAAAAAGTTAAAAACTTAAAATTGAAAATTGTTTGTGTTTAAGTGATATTAAGGAATAAAATTATGAAAAATTTTGAAATGAAATGATATGAGATGTGTTCCCAAACGAAACCAAAGTTATTTTTTCCATCTTTTTGTGAATGGTATGGATCTCAAAAGTACTCATTCTTCTCCATCTCTTTCTTTTTTTATTTTTCTTTTTTTATATGAAACATCAACTTCTCATTAGTGAAATAAAACATTACAACTGTTGGTCAACCCAAATTGGCTGCCGAATACATGTTGGAAAATATCCTACCAAACATTAATATCTTGAGCATTACAAGCAAACCTTGCAAGTTTATGAGATACTACATTTGACTCACTAAAAGCATGAAGGATTGAACAACTTGAAAACCTGTTCATGAGGTGTTGAATATCTTTGACAATATGACCCATCGTTGTAGAGGAATCTGTTTGATCTTGATTATCCTTTACCACCATTAGAGAATCACTCTCAATTTGTAACTCTTGTAAACCCAGTGGAATGCAAAGTTGGAGGCCCCTTAACACTGCAATAAGTTCAATCTCATAGGAATCAATCACTGCCAATTCTCTCTTTGAGCAAGTCATAAGCACTTCACCCTTACTATCTCTTAAAACTACTCCCTCTCCTGCTATTCCTGCTTCATGAAAAACAACTCCATCAACATTCAACTTAACTACATCAGTATGTGGAGGCATACATTTTGTAAATCTACTAACTGTGTTTGGATGTTCTGTTTTGACAGAGTTGCAGAATTTTTGCATTGAAAGTGCCTGTCTAATCACCCAATCTAGACAGAGTTATTTTTCCTCATAAGTCCATTAATTTCTCTTATGCCAGCAGTTCCAAGCAATGAGCAACATTAGTTACAAATATGCTTTTGTTTTGCCTTCTTGATTTAATCTTAGAGATTCCCCAAACAGCAACTGTGAGTCTACAGCTTGCAAGCAAGGAAAGTGCCTTTTTCTAGCATACAACTTGTTGATCACATCGATACAAGGCATGAAGAGTATTCTCTAGTTCTTTTAAACATAATCTACATACATCCTCTTCCACTGATCTTTTTTGTTTCATATTCACCATGGTTGGTAATCCTTCCACACAAGCCCTCCATGAAAAGACTTTCACCTTATTTGGAATACTCAAACTCCAAATGAATTTCCATAGCTTATTTTGATTGTTTGTATTCGAAGATTCTGCCTAGTCTTCTCCCCTCTTCATAATTGTAAATAGTCTATATGTACTCTTCACATAATAATTCCCTTTCCTCTCCATAGTCCAAATCAAACTATCTTCATGCTATTTAGAACTTAATACCATTTTGAGGACTGCATTTGCAGCATTAGGTGGCAGTAAACTTCTTACTTTGGAGACATCCCACCATCTAGTTTGTGAATCAATCAGTGAAACCACTTTTGCACCAACATCCTCAATGACATTCTCATTCACAAAACTTCTTAATTCTTTAACATCTAGAATCCAAGAATCATTCCAAATTTCAATACTTCTTCCATTGCAAACCCTCCATTTGCAACCATGTGATAGTTTGTCCTTAAATAACCATATACCTTGCCATGCATAGGAACTATTGTGTCCCTTCTTTGAATCCAAGATCCTGCTATTTGGAAAGTACTTAGTCTTGTAAACCTTGTAAAATAGACTATCTTCAATATGCATAACTCTCCATCCTTGTTTAGCTAATAAGGCATCATTGAAAATTTTGAGATCCTTGAAACTCATACCCTCTTCGCTCTTTGGTCGCACATCTTTTTCCAACTAATCCAATGGATTCTTCTCTCTCTCTCTCTCTCTCTCTCTCTCTCCTGACCCAACCAAAAACTTGCCATCATTTGCTTAAGCTCATTACACAAAGAAGAAGGCAGCTTAAAACAACTCATAGAATAGGATGGTATTGATAAAGCCATTGCCTTGATTAGTATTTCTTTTCCTCATTGAGACAAGAGTTTATTCTTCCAATTCTGCAGTTTGAGCCAAACCTTATGCTTAATATCAGAAAAAGCAGAAGACTTTGCTCTTACAATCATTGGTGGGAGTCCTAAATATCTTTCATACTGTTCAAATCTTTGTATCCCCCACAATTGTAGCAGATATGTCCTTCTTTCATTAGGCACATTCCCACTAAAGATCACTGTTGTTTTGTCTCTATTTATTTTCTGCCTAGAAACAAATTCACAAATTTGTAAAAGCTCATGCACTGCCATATTTTCATTGAGGTTAGTCACAAAAGAAAACACTATCCTCAGCAAACAAAAGATGATTTACTAAAGGGGCCCCTCGACACACTTTAATCCCACTAATTTGTCTTCTTTCAGTAGCCTTATTCAAAAGAGTAATGAGACCTTCAATACACAACATAAATAAGTAGGGGAATAAAGGATCTCCCTGCCTCACACATTTTGTCGGATAAATTGGTCATTTTGGCTCACCATTTATGAGTATAAAGAAACTCATTGACTTAATACAAAACATTACCATATCAATCCACTTACTAGCAAATCTCATCTGCAGCATCACCTCTTCCAAATAATTTCATCTAACTTATTATAGGCTTTGCTCATGTCAAGCTTGAGGGACATGAACCCTTCTTCTTATTCCTTAAGTAATGGACCATTTCATATGCCACTAATATGTTATTATAAATGATTCTTCCAGGAACAAAAGTTGTTTGAGACTTTGAGATAACATTAGGCAAAATCTGTTTAAGCCTATTAGCTAAGACTTTGGAAATTATTTTATAAACCACATTGCAAAGACTAATAGACCTATACTCACTCACTTTAACAGGTTTTTTGGTTTTAGGAATCAAAGAAATGAAGGTGTGATTCAAAGAACCTGTAAAGTGGCCATCATTCAATGCTTTCAGCACAACTGAGGTAACTGAGCTCCCCACAGTATTCCAACATTATTGAAAAAATATCGGAGGCATTCTATCAGGACTTGGAGCCTTTGTTGGATTTATTTCCTTCAAAGCATCTTCAACCTCCTTTGCTATAAAAGAGCCTTTTAGAATATGATTCATATCAGTTGTTACTCTGCCATGTAAATCTGCAAGAAAGCCCATCTCCCCTTGTTTTGAGTTTGCTTTGAATATATCCTGAAAATAATGCATAATAAGCTCATCATGTTCCTCCCCCTCTTTCCACAGACCTGAATCTATTTGAAGCCTCAGAATCTCATTCTTCCTCCTTCTGTGAGTAGCTTTCCTATAGAAAAACTTTATGTTGTGATCACTCTCCTTTAACCACAAAGCCTTTGACCTTTGCCATCACATGATCTCTGCCATTTCCAACCAAACTTGCAACTCATCTCTAGCCTATTGTAAGCCTTCCATATCTTATGAACTGGATGCACTTTTCTGAAGTTCAAGCAATCGAGCTCGTCCTTGATAAACTTTTGCTTGTACATTCCCAAAGGATTGCTTATTCCATTTAGTCAAATTCTCACTGCACACTGATAACTTATATATAAGATCTTCCATTGCTCTTGTTCCATTAATGACCTGCCAAGATCTATCAATTACTCTTGGGCATTCTTGATCTTTAATCCACATAGCCTCAAACCTAAAGGGTTTCAATCCTCTTCTACTTATACTTCCCCCATCAAGCTGCATTAAATAGGATAGTGATCTGAATATGCTGTAGCTACATGAACTACTTTAGCAAATGGAAACAAAGAATTCTACTGTTCATTGGCCATAAATATGTCCAGTCTTTCACAAATATATTTGCCTTCCTCCTTATTGTTCCACCAAGTGAATTTTGATCCTGAAAAACCCATATCAGCCAGTTCACAGTCACTAACTACCTATCTAAAGTCCTCCATTTGTTCTTTAGGTCTTTTTCTGCCCCCACATTTCTCATTTCTATGCAACAGTTCATTGAAATCTCCAAAAACTAGCCAAACATTGCCTTTCCTCTTCATTGACCTCAAGAGATTCCAAGTCTCATATCTTCTTGCTGTCTCGGGATAGCCATACAGACATGTCATCTGCCGCACAATACTGCCTCTACTCACTTCAGATACTTGAGCATTAATGTGAAAATTTGAATAACTCAAAATGGTGATCATGCGTATAGCATGCATATAACATGATTATTCTTTCCAAAAGTATTACAGTACACTTCAACATCTTCAAGAACCTAAGTTGTAAATCTTTCTTTTCTATGGGGTGAGATAATTAGAAAATTTATTTCCACGTCATGATAATTAAGGTAGATGTGGATGAGCCCATACCTACTTAGGTGCAGTTTGGATAATAAGATAAGATGAGATATTTTTAGATAAAAGTTGAAAGTTGAATAAAATATTTCTATTCAACAGTTCTATGAAATCTCCAAAAACCAGCCAAGCACTGCCTCTCCTCTTCATTGACCTCAAGAGATTCCGAATCTCATGTCTTCTTGCTATCTCAGGATGGCCATACAGACATGTCATCTGCCATATAATACTGCCCCTACTCACTTCAGATACTTGAGCATTAATGTGAAAATTTGAATAACTCAAAATGGTGATCATGCGTATAACATGATTCTTCTCTCCAAAAGTATTATAGTACACTTCAACATCTTCAAGAACCTAAATTGTAAATCCTTCTTTCTATGGGGTGAGATAATTAGAAAGTTTATTTCCACGCCATGATAATTAAGGTAGATGTGGATGAGATCATGAGCCCATACCTAGAGTGCAGTTTGGATAGTAAGATGAGATGGGATGTTTTTAAATGAAAGTTGAAAGTTGAATAAAATATTGTTAGAATATTATTTTTTAATATTATTATTGTTTTGAGATTTGAAAAAGTTGAATTGTTTATTATATTTTTGTGTATAAATTTAGAAAAGTTGTAATTATGAGATGAAATACTTTCACTATCCAAACGAGACCCAAGCGGCAGAAACATGTGTCTTCTAACAAAAATAGAAAACAAAAAAAGTTAGCATCAAAGTAAATGATATTTTGACACTTTCATAAATTGTGTTTTTCTTAAGGTAATGCTATACCTATCGAGAAACGAATGTGCAAGTTTTTTTTAAATATTTTTTTAAACTTCTAAAATATTTTTAAAAGAAAAAATCACAATCTCATTAAAAAATATTTCTTTAATTATTAAGTAAAAAAACTAAAATATAAAAAACAATGGATAGCCTTTTTCGTAGCCACTCTCATTTTCTGAAGTGAAGGGTAACTTATGTTGGGGCCAACTGTTCAAGGTGTTCTCTATGTGCTTGCCGTAACGAGGAGCTATCCTTTTGAACTAAGCTGGGCTTGCCGCATTGGGCCTCTATCAGGGGCCTTCTTGCCCAACTTTAGTCTATCCTGTACTCTTTAACTTTTGAGTTTAGGTAAGAATTTGCATTTTTTTGAGCTTTTGTCCGAATTACTTTTTTGGAATTTTAGATGAGACATAAAATTTTTATATGATCTCGTTTCATTTTATTCAATCTTACTTTTAAACATAATTTAAATATAAAATTTTTAAACTAATCATTACAATTTTTTCAGATTAATCATTATAACTTTTTCAAACTTTCAAATAAAAAATAAAAAATAATTTCAAGTACTTTTTCAAATTTTTAAGTGAAAATTATATTATAAAATTATATTCTTACAATATTTTAATTTATAATATTTTTATTCAATTTTTTTCTCTCATTTCTTAAAATCTAAAAAATACTCAACTCAAACTATCTTACTATTATTCACAAATTATTTTACTATTATTTACAAAATTATCATCTCATCTCACTCCCCAGACTCCACGAGCTTTTGGAGACTCCGAACATTTATGTTCTTGGCACCTGTATAATTTTTTTTTTCTTTCTTTGAATTTAAAGCATTCATTTAAAGTCATGAAATTACCAATTAAAAGCATTCATAACTTCATCCAAACCGTACAACAAGATCGTTTACTTGAAATAAATAATATATATTTAGAATAAAAACATAGGTTATTTTAAGTTATTTCATATTTAACAAGAGAAATTATCAAAATTTTCCACTCATTTAAAAATGAATACCAAGCTTATGAACTACATAACAAAGAAAATTTATATTTGCAAATCCGTGCGGAGGCTCGCGTAACAATATTTATTTTGCAAGATATTTTAATTTTAAATTTTTCTACCAAATTGAATACCATCATGTCAAAAGTATAAATTTTTTTGGGATTTTTTTTTTTTTTTTTGAAATGGAGAGGCATATTGCATTGGATCTTGTAAATTGGGTGGAAATGATGAAAAGTTGTTTTTATCCAAGTTGTTGAGTTTTAACATGCTACCTCAAGAAAATCGAAATGGAAAAAAACAATGTTGTACCCTTCACATATGTAGATTCTGCCAAAAAACTACTGACCATCAACATGCAGGGGGGAGAAGTTTCCTACCACAACCAGATCATTTCAAACAGGGAATTGATTCTTTCTTAGGCTTAACTAAATGATGTTTATCGGAAGATGTGGGCAGTTCATATGGTTACCTGTTTAGTTACTTATTCATCCAAAAGTATCAAGACTATTAAACATTTATTTTATTAATTCCTTAACTTTAAGGATCGTAACATTTTATAACGTTTTTTTAGCTTGATGTTCACGAAGATTCACTTTGTTACACGAACTAGCTAGGAGTAATCTTTTCCACTCATCTACTAATACTGATATTGTATTCATACATAGTAATAACATCTTATGTAATTCGAGCTTGTAGCATGATTACGGACTTAATCATTGATCCAGTAATCTCAAGACTGTTAAATAATATCTTAATCCTTAAAATCGTAACATTACACACGAGTGACGCTTTTTCAATGAATAGAAGACAAAATTCAAATTTATTTTCTTAAAACTCATTTCAATTCTAAGAGTTAAGTTGCTTTTGAGTAGTGAAATATTTTTAGATATTATGTGAATAATAATAAAAAATTAATAAAAAATAATTAATAATAATAAAAAATATATAAATAATAATAATAAAATATTTCAAAAATACATAAACCCAAACTAGATCTTAGAGAAGCTGACAATCATCAATCATCCTCCATCCATCTAAAAAATTGTCAAGAAGACTGGTAGGTTTATAACAATGAACCTTGCCACAATCCTTAAAAAAAAAAGAAAAATAAAAAGAAAAAAAAAAAAAAAGAGAGCTCCGCATTACTGCAAGGGGCCACATGGCATGGCAGACCATATCTTTCTGATATGGTTTTTGAAAAGCAATGCTGGCACAGCCATGTGAGTGACGTATAATATAATATAATATAATATATGCTTCCTTTCCTACTCATAATATTATAGGAAATGATACATTTCTCGCTGGCGCTATCGCTGGTGGCTCCCCTTTTTTTTTTTTTTTTAAATTCTTTTTTATTTAATGATTAAGTATGTATTTTATAATAGAAAAATTCTATTTACAGTGAGAATTATAAATACAGGTATATTATTAAATAAGAGAAAATATTATTTTAAGAAGGATAATTTTATAATTTTAAAAAATTTTAAAATTAAAATAGCCTAGACTTGCATTGCAATCCTCAAATAGAAACTATATCTAGCATTATTTTTTTTAATAATATTATTATTTTTTTATATTTTTAAAAATTATTAAAAAATACACATATAAAAAAAAAAGAGAAAAAAATAATTTAAAACTAACGGCGGCTCTCAGCAGGAGCTGGAGCTGAGAGCGGTGGCTGTAGTGCCACTAATTTTTGTCATCCTTGCCTTACGAGACAATCTTAAGCTTAGCCACGTCATTGACAGCCCATTGCTTTGCCAAATTACTATGATATTTTCTGTCACTTATTGCTGTTTTCCCGCGCCAATGAACTATATATCTCTGGCTTTGTGTATGAAAAGTTATATTTATAAGTTGACGTGAATGATACATGATATGACATCATCTTATTTGTACCAAAAACTCAAAATTAATTTAATTTAGAAGCCATTCACTACATAATTCTGCTTAATCGATATATAATTTATCATTTTATTTTAATACTTAAATATGTATGTATTTAAATAAAAAAAATTATATGTTAATTTGATAAAAGTGTGTGATGTAAAACTTACTTGTCGCATTCTCTTTTCTAAATCTCTAATAATAGTCCTGACCTTCTTTCTTTTTTAAATCTCTACCCTTTATATTTTGTTTCCTTCTTTTTGGATATAAGAAGCAATCTTACTCTCAAAAAGAAAAGAAAAATCAACCAATTTAGTGTCGTGCTAATATTATAATTACTAAATATTAATTTCATGATGAGTAGTTCTACTTATAAGCCGATGATTTACTTTGAAATAGATTTAAATTTTAAACGAAAAATTTTCTTATCATTTTCTGTACTATACATTAATATGTGATTTTTTATTTTTATCATTCTATTTAAATATATGCATATTGATGTGTAAATATATGTATTTAAATATAAATACAAAAATATCAAATCACATTATATAGTGTGTGGTGCAGAGAATAATAAGTATAATTTTTCGTTTTAAACTTCTCTTGCCGATCAAATTCTACAATGTCAACAACATGAAATATGTGATTTACAGATCGACTTACAAATATAATTTTCCTTCCGTTATATATTTCATCAAATGCAATAACACAAAAGCAGCCTAATAATTTATTGGCCAAAATTGAGAAGAAGTTAAAGAACCAAACAAAAAGAAGAGCTGTCCTCCGTGCAAGGACCCAAACACGAAAAGGGTAATAGAGAAGGCCAAAACAAAGTTACTATTAAGATTGACGCGGCAAATGATGAAGATTCGAATCATAAAGCAGCATCTTCTTCCCTAAAAGAAATTGACGCCTGGTTGGAAACCATTTCATTTTATTTTAATATTTAAAAAATAATAATTTAGACACAATATTTTTCACAACACTTTATATAATTATATTTTAAATAAAGAGTATTTTGTTAAACATATATAAAAGTAACGTCATTTTATAAAAATACCGTTATTTTATAATATTATTGTACAATGTATTATATAATATATTGTGTATACATCATTGTTCATATTTAAATATAATAAATATAAATACTTTTTAATTTTTAATTTTTTTATCAAATCATCACCTAATTATTATAACTTTTTAAAACTTTTAAATCAAATATAAAAAATAATTCAATTTTTTTAAATTTTAAAACAAAAATAATATTAAAAATTTTATATTCTAATAATATTTTAACTTTATAATATTTTTATTAACTTTTTTCCCACTATTTTTTCAAAAACCTATAAAACATTTAAACTCAAATAATTTTACAACTATTTACAAACTATTTTACTACTATTTACATATCATATCATCTCATTGTCGAGACTAAGATTTATTATTATTTTTTGTTTGGAAAAATAGAGACCAACCCACACGTGCCACCTTACACGCTTCCATTGCCCCCTCAGTCCTCTCTCAGCCCACCATCGGCAAATCACATCTCATCCCCCCAATACAATCTATGCTACCTGTAAATAACAAACCCATTTAACGGTCTCTCCCTCTAAAAAAACAAAAACAAACTTAATTTGGGCAATAAATTCAAAAAATTAAATAAAATATAATAATTCTGTGGCCTAAAGGTCTCTCTCAGTGACCCCTCCTCCTCCATTTTGTAATTTCTCTCTTTTTCTCTCAATGTTCTTCTTACTCTGTCCATGGTGATCTGATGAAGAGGGAGAGATAGTGAAGAGGAGACTCTTTTAGCTGAAATCTGAAGCTTTGTTTTTTATTTT
Source organism: Juglans microcarpa x Juglans regia (assembly GCF_004785595.1). Lineage (NCBI taxonomy): Eukaryota > Viridiplantae > Streptophyta > Magnoliopsida > Fagales > Juglandaceae > Juglans > Juglans microcarpa x Juglans regia. Next base: position 36,208,759 of record NC_054596.1, read on the forward strand.
TTTGGTTCTTTTGTGGATGTTTTTGGCGTATTCGAAAGCGCAGGTTCGGAGGGATTAAAGAAACTAGATTTGGTTTGAGAGAGAGAGAGAGAGAGAGAGAGAGGCGGCGACAATGCCTGCAATGGAGGGTTTCGACTTGTTCCTCTTCTCTCTAAGCAGAGCCTTCTGTGGTCCTCTTGCTGTTTTCGTTCAGATCCAGGTTTGTTTCTCTCTTCCCTTCGCAATTGCGCTTTTTGTGTTTAATTCAGATCTGTAAGTGTTTTGGCTTTCGACAAATTTGTTGAGAAGGGGAAAAGGGATGGGAAATTGTGATTCTCGTATTTTTTTTTTCTGGATTTTCTGTCTGGAATAGAGCCTCATCGCTTTGTTTGGCTGGTTTCATTCGTTTTCTTCCTTTTCTTTCTAAACAATTACAATCTAATATTCACTTTTTTATTACTTATGTTTCCTACATTTTCTCGGCAACCAAACGGAGGACTAGTTTTTTCTTTTAATCTTTCCCTTTATTTTTAATTGGCTGAGCCGTGGTTTTCCGGAAGATTAAAGTTGAATTTCTCTCCTTTTCTTTATTATGAGACCGAAAACATCCTTCTTCGTTTATCATTTGGCATAAAATAATTTTTTCGAAAACAGTAAAACTTTTCATTATGCTAGTCCGAGATATGGATAGCTCATTCTAGCTAAAGACAGGAAATGAATGCCTTTTATGCCCTTTGATAAAGATATTGGTGTCAATTTTAAATTGGGTTATTACCACGACAATGTGTCTCCAATATAACTTTGACAGTTAAATTAGGTGAAGATGTCATTTTTTTTTTTTTACTTTTCAAAGTACCATAACTCAACATTCAAAGATAAATGTATCTGCTGGCTGTGGCGACCCCTTGAAATCATAGGGTATTGCTTCATAGTTCTCAATTGCTGTGGTGACTCTCTAAACCGAAAGAAGAGGATGTTGAATTGAGAGATGTCTCAACTCATCTCACTACTATTTATTACTATTCACAAATTTCAACTCTTAAATCTCACTACTATTCACAAACCATCTCAACTCATCTCATCTCATCTTTCAATCCAAACAGGGCCGGAATTAGACTAGCGACAAAAAGGCTACTGCAAAGATCAATGTTTTGCATAGTTGCATATATTAATAATCTAGTTTGTCTAGTTCCATCACTGGCATTTCAGCAAAAAATACAATTTGTACTAGCATTGGGAATTAAATTCCTTGTTACTACAATATTAATTGGGGAACAGAATTGGGTATTAAATTCCTTGTTGCTATTATATCCATCGAGGAACTAGTTATCTAAATAACATGGTGTTTGTAATGTGGTAGTTCATTCCCCATCTGTTTCTTTAAGATAAACTTATCGAGTTCATTGTGTATTGACTTGTATCCATTTTCTTAATGTAGGGATGCATGATCTGCTTAATTCTTGCTATTGGGTGGGCTTTTGCAGCTTATGTCAGGTATCAAAATACTATTGATTGAGTTTACTGATAAATTTAGTGACATGACGTCTTTGCTTTAATCCTTCTAATAATCTTAATATAAATAACTCAAAGTTTCTATTTGGGCTATCTTCAACATCCTCTTCTTTCTCACAGGAATAGGGAGATCAACCAAATGAAAGATAGTATGCGGCGTGGCAATAGCTTTGCTTTTCTTTATCACGATATTAATGAACTTGAGCACGCTAAACAGGTCAATCTGCCCAGAGTGTCAGTTGTTATGCCTTTAAAGGGTTTTGGAGAGCACAATCTACACAATTGGAGAAGTCAGGTGAAGAATTATTTGCATTTGTAGTGTGTGCTTTTAATTACATGGGAAATTGCTACAGATTTCAAATGGGCTTAGTTTTCACGATTTCCTTGTATATATGTCTAGCTCTTGACTAGGTATTCTCTCTTGTATACATATTGTGTACTTAGGCTAGCCTATTTTCCTTATTAATATCAATACTATTTTTACTGAATAAAATAATAAAAAATAAAAAAATGCATTTTTTTTGGTCAAAAAAGGGAAAGAAGTCAAGATATGTAAATATAAAAAATTTATACCGTTCCCCACACAAACTATCACCCCCTTCTTAGTTTGCATCCTAAACTACAGAAAGTTTCAATATGCACCTAAAACTGCCAATAGGTTCACATTACACTCTCAATTGAACTATTATCTCTAAACTCTTTGTATTTTATGGTGCAAAGTGAAAAAGGGACAGTAATTTGTGGGTAAAAAGTGCAATTATCCCATAGATATGTGTGTGTAGCTATGTATTTATACATATATCCTACTGTCACTGTTGACCTTGTTGACCAGATTATTTAACATCAATTTCTTTTGGAGCTGATACTTGGCCATTTTAACCATGTTTTGGATTTTCTAATTCTTTTCTTACTTAAATAATTACGCTTCAAATCCTCATACTTATTTTACATTTACATTGAACCTTTCCCCCTCCAATTGCATACATTTATACTTGTCTGTAGAGTTCACATGGTTCTGTCTCATGAATGGTTACAGGTAACTTCCCTTTATGGCGGTCCTGTAGAATTTATTTTTGTGGTGGAAAGTACAGAAGACCCTGCTTACCATCCTGTATCTTTGTTAATATCAGATTTTAAGGTATTTATTTCACGAACTTTATTTACTTCTCTCTTTACATATGCTCTGGCTATATTGAGAAGATACAGCTAGAAGCCTCGAGTACTCTGTGATTGGTTCTGAATGCCAAAAAGACTGATGTCAAAAGGAAAACCTTGTCTTTTAATATCTTTAATGAAGAAATGGGCGCATAATCAACTCATTCAAGCTACTTTACCATGGCTATCCTTCCTCACTTGTATCCATGTTTTATATGCACAGGATGAAGTTGATGCTAAGATTATTGTAGCTGGTTTGTCCACAACTTGTAGTCAGAAAATTCACAATCAGTTGGTATGTAATATGGTCTTTGCCAATCTTCTGATTACTGAAATAATCTTATGAGCTGTATGATTTGAGAATTTACTGTTCCTAGAAGCATATACTTTGTAAGCGCTAGTCATATATAATATAATGCTATTGTGCAGGTTGGAGTGGAGAAAATGCATAATGATAGCAAATATGTATTATTTTTGGATGATGATGTTAGGCTGCACCCTGGTACAATTGGAGCTCTCACCGCTGAGATGGAAAAAAATCCTGATGTATGATAACTACCAAACATTCTGTATTCTAATTCCTTAGGATTTTATTTTATTTACATTATATCTTTAAGGTGAATTTTTTTCATGCTTATGAGACATTATTTGAACTGTGGACTTTGAGATGTTCTTAACTTCATTTGTATTTGATTACAGATATTTATTCAAACTGGATACCCTCTGGATTTACCTTCCGGAAGTTTAGGGAGTTACTGCATATATGAATATCATATGGTAAAGCGCAATCTATGAGTTTATCATTTATTTGTTCTTTTTCCCAAGCTTCTTAATGCATGTGTACAAATATGTTTTGTCCTGTTTTATACTTTAGGGTAGGGTTTTCTTTACTTCCAACCTGGCAGTATGTTTAACCAGAAAATATTAGTTGTAAAAGCTACTGCCTGGGTTTGCCTAGGGTTCCTCACAAAAAGAAAAAGATATTGCTAGGATTATTTTCATATCTAGAAATTTCTGTTATGTTACCGTTCTTAAGATGCTCTCATTTTTCTAATCTCTTCTTTGTTTACTACATGTTAGGTAGATTGGTCCTGTGTTTGAGTTCTTTGACCTGCACTGTGTGTGCTTGGGCACATTTGTGTGGGGGTATGCTTAAATAAGTTGTTAAAAATTCTCTAATGAATAACTGTTCATAAACATATATGTAATGGGAATATGTTTAGATTGATTGAAAAGACTTCACAGTAATCTGTCCCAGAAACTATATCAAAACTAGCTCCTTCATCTCTTGTGAATTTTAAGTAACAAGAGAATAAACAAATATGTGATCATGAGTGTTTTCCTGGAAATTTCAAAGCACTAAGAATTTGTGATGCAACAATTTGATGAGTGATCTATATGTTTTTTAATTTCAAATGCAATGAGAACAGAGTTCTATCAAGGATCAGTTTTTGTCTCCAGGTGGTTTTCTTGAATTTTTATCACAACTACTGGGATAGAGATCTGTTTATTTAAGTTGATTTGAGTTGCTTAGAAGAGAATTTTGGAATGTTAATGGTTTCCTTATTGTTAGCTAACAATTAACAATTCTCCAGTAGTGGGCTGGTATAGATGACACATCTAATTGTTAGCTTTCCTTATTGGGGGTTATCAATTTTTGTATCCTTCTGATTGTGTATATCTGACAATTTATTTCCCTCTCTAATTCACAGCCTTGTTCAATGGGATTTGCTACTGGTGGAAAAACATTCTTTCTGTGGGGAGGGTGCATGATGGTAAACAAATACTGCCTTCTCTATTGCTACCGTATTTACATAATTTAGATGTTCTAATTTCTTTTCAAGTTTTGCAGATGCATGCTGATGATTTTAGATTTGACCGCTTTGGTGTGCTCTCGGGACTTCGAGATGGTGGATACTCAGACGATATGACTCTTGCAGCTATAGCTGGTAATGAACTCATCATTATTTTTATTTTTATTTTTATTTTTATTTTCTTGCAAGCCATTTTGGAGACTCAGAAGCTTTTATCTACACAGAGCACTGCTTTCTGCCATTATAAGCTAAGATTTCTTATTTATAAAATGCTAGTGAACCTTTGGGCATGTTTGGTTTCAAGATTTTTGAGAAAATTAAGAGAATTTTTGAGAAATTTTTTAGATGTGTTGCGTTTTGGGTCTCTTGAAAAGAGAATTTTGAGTACTTTTTTTTTAAATATGTTTTGTATTGGGGTTTGTGAAAGTGAATGGTAGAGTTGAAAAGTTGTTTGAATATAATTATCTAAGAGTAGTTTTTGTTTTGATTTTTGTAAAGGTTGCTTTGACTTTTGTGTTTGAATGATGATTGGATGAAAGGTTCAAAAGTTGTAATAGAGTATTTTTTTGAGATTCGAAGATGTTTGGTTTGATTTTGAAAAGAGTAATGCTATATACCACACTCTCATCCTATTTTGATCATACTAAGTAGTATGTGGCACATTAATCACCATTAGATGATAAAGAAGCATGCAATAAATGATCGTTTAATGGTGATAAATGTGCCACATCATGCTTAGTGGGATGAAAGTGGGATGGTGGTATGGTGTATAGAATTTTCCTTTTGGAAATTGTTTTGAGAAATTTTGAAAAATGCCCTTAACCAAACTAGGTCTTTGTTTCTACCAACTTTGCACGTTTGAGATCACTAAATGAAAGTTTCAGGCTTTGTAGTGTCTCTGGTTAAATCCTAGGTTTAATTCCCTATTTAATGTCATATTGGACATTCTGGTCTCTATCAGACATTTTATTGTAGATTCTCGACAGGTTGATATGCTATCACTGACAAGTCATTTCATATCTTGTGCATAATGGATAGTTTTTGGTGGTTGAAGATTGAAGTGTTGTAATGTCCTTAGCTTTGTTCTCTCCATGAATTTAGTGTGCTTTGACAAGGGTGCGAGCTATGGCTCTCATTGACTGCAGAGTGTAGCTATATTTATTTTCTATCCAGCATGGTGGAGAGTGGCTTTTTGTTTTATTTTTTCTGTTATTTTCCCTTCCCAGGAGCTCATAAGAGGCTCATTACATCACCTCCAGTTGCCGTATTTCCTCATCCCCTTGCAAGCGATCTTACTTTCCCAAGGTTTGTGATTGTCATCTGGTAAACTCACGTCTATTGCATTAATTTCCATGTTTTAAATTTTGGCTTCTTGTGTAGGTATTGGAATTACTTGAGGAAGCAAACATTTGTTTTGGAGTCATACACAACAAAGGTTAACTGGATAATGAATCGTGCATTGTTTACTACTCACTGCTACCTGTCATGGGGATTTGTAGCACCATACGTTATGTCTTTGATTCATATCACTGCTGCACTTAGAGTTTACATTAAGGGGTATTCACTCGAGGAAACTACCTTGACTTCTGCTGGTGAGCACACTACTTTTCCTTTTTAGGTAGGTTGTTGTTATTGATCAGATTAAACAGATTTGCAGGATCTTTCGTGTGGTATTGTTTTTTTTTTTGCACGAATGTTTCATACCATTAATGTGGGGTTAGTTGAGGTAGGATTGCTAGTTTATTCAAGCTATGGAGAAAAGCACCATACTCTTTTATACATGATAGTTGACCGATGAATCTTAGAATTTTATTCAGACTGCCACCATTGCCCACCCTTTTGTTTTGTGGGTTGGGGGGGGGGGGGGTATTTTAGTGTTGTAACCCTGAGGCTTTAGTTTAAAACTCTTACTTTGATAAGATATTTGTGTTAGCAATGAGAAATTTGAGGCAGAGAAGCGCACTATTAATGTGAGAGTTTTAAGTCTATGCGGACAGCACTTTCAATTCTAACAGCTTAATAACTGATATTTTCAGGGTTGTTATTGGTAAACTGCCTAGCTCTATGCACTGCTATAGAACTTCTTTCAATGTGGAATTTGACAAGGATTGAAGTTCATTTATGCAACATGTTATCTCCTGAGGCATCCCGACTCTCACTTACTTCTTACAACTGGGGTCGTGTAAGTACTTTTAAGTCTCTTCTTTCAGTGAAAGGACTGGGTAAACTTCTATTACTACATCCATGCCATTACCATTTTCTTGAAGTTCTAAGAGCTCTGTTAGTGCCATGGATACATTGTTTGGATCTTTTTCCAGTTCATCCTTTGCTGTATAGATGCGACTGGAATGACAATTTGACCTGAATGTAGGGTAGGTAAATTGAGGGATTTTAGGTTCTAGAAACTTCAACGAGTAATCAGGAAAGAGAAGTGTTGCGCCCCCCTTTAGATTAATGTAAGATAGTATGTTGAGATATCTAAAAGCGAGAACATTTTACAAAAAAATTGCTTCAAGCTGATATTCAGAAGCAATAATTGCAAGTTGGAATACCTTAAAAGGTCTGAATTTTAAGCAAAAACCCAACATAATTTCGATTGCTTGAATTGGGACATCCTGGTTATGGTTGATACGTAGTTACTAATGTAATTGAACTGATTTTCGATTGAGCAGGTATTCATTGCGATGATAGTGGATAACTTTTTATACCCTATCTCTGCAATTCGTTCTCATTTTTCTCAGTCTATCAATTGGTCTGGTATCCGTTATCATTTGAAGAATGGAAAGATATTCAAGGTAAGCTGGCTAAGGTCTTTCTGTTGATTACAAAAACATGATTTTCTTCAATCGAAGTATTATTTCACTTGTCTAAATGCCGGGTAATATACAAAATGGATTTGCTTAGAGATGAACAATCTTCCCTTTTTCTCACTTTGCCACCCATATATTCTGGAGTAATGCTACATACAGTCGTGGAATGCGCAAACATCGTGAAGTCGCTTTGAAAAAGAGTGGGATCTACCATTAAATAATTAATTTCTTTTCATGTGGGTCCTGTATTTATTTATTTTTTTCAAAGTGATTGCACGACACTTGCACACTCACGACTGCAACTATCATTTCTCAATATTCTGTGGTTCAAGGATTTTTAATCAATAATTCTTTACCTTCCGCCTATTTGAAGGGCTTTCCCTTGTATCATGAACTGAAACAATCCAAAGGGTAAGGAAAGAAATGGAAAAAGGAACATTATAGTTAAATAAACGATATTAATTATAATGTCGTTTTTGCCTATTTTCTGAACCGTAAGTGATTTTATGTACTCTCTTGCAGATTGAAAGAAGCAGGGATATGGGTCCAGTTTTTACGGACTTGGGAGGAAAGAACTTATATGGGAAGAAAGGAGCTCCTCCCCAAGTCTCGTTCCTCGGTTCATTGGCCAGAACTATAGCTCAGTGGCGCCAGCCTAAGAAATATGACATCTAGAAAAGAAAAATATTGGATCATTTTGCCTCCAATTTCAGATTAAGTGGGCAGCAAAGGCTTCAGAAGCAAGAATTACTGTGGATACTACTAGGTCTTGTTAGATCTCTTGGTGAATCCACCATTGAATTGATTAAAGTGTTTTAGGAATTTTCGCATCATTTTTTAAATTCAGTCTCCCATTCAATCAATTTGATTCTTCAGCTTCACCCACCTTGTTTGGGCTGATTTTGATTTTGATTTTTTTTTTTTTTTGTAATTTATACTTATTTTGTCATGTAATTTTATGAGTTACACAATTCAATTCATAATGTCAGACGGTAGAGTTGTGATCCATCCTCTTCTTCTTCATTCAAGGTTGACCATTAAGTTATGCAAACACAAAATTACAGTTAAGTACATTTCTTTTTTTGACCTCTCCGAATATCAATTTAGTATAAAACATGGGGCATTTGGTCATTTCACTTGTCAACATAACGTCGTAAAATGGATACCATTCATTTATAAGTTCTTCTATGGAGGTGTAAATGTAAAATTTCAGAATAAGTTATAACCAGAAGAAAAGCAAACCATAGAAACGTAGTGAAGAGGAACGATAAAATTGGTTAAGACTATTATTAGATGGCTCAAGATCATCTAAGCAATTGATGGAGCATTTACTCAATAAAGAAACTGAGAATAATTAGTGTGCACAATACAAGACTGTTGCGTTTAAGGCAGGAAAATCAAAAGAGAAATCAGATTTGGAAGGTACGTTTATCTTGTCAAACTTACCAATCAATGGCTGTAATTAATTACTAAAACATCTCCAATTTTTGCTCATAAATGAAAAGCAGAAACCGTCTCTCTTGTCCATTTGACAGGCTGATGGCTGTAATTAATTACCGCTCCAGATCTCCAATGTAGAAGTCATCCATAAAGGCAGGAATGGGGAACAGAACAATGATATTTTCGGAAGCACATTTTTCTTGTAAATCACAAACTGATGGCTGTGATTGATTACCGCTCCAGATCTCCAATGTAAAAATCATCGATCATGTCAAATACTCGGGTAGCATGCTGTGGCCTGCCAAATGGAAGATTGACAAGCTATTAGAAGTTTCACTGCCATAACAGTATATAATACCGATAGAAGTAAAACTACATAAGACAATTGAAAGCCTCACATTCAGTAGGTGAATTATAAAGGCATTGTATGGGTGCGTAGTCCAACATGGGGTTGTTTACTAGGTAAAATTGAGCCCAAGTGATTCTAAGAAATAGATGCATACCCGTAAAAACCTTCAGTTGAATCATCACCGGCATGTGCTAAGATGGCCTCACCACCTGGATGTTCCTCTACGTATGAGGTAACATCATAAACCTGCAGTCCAGAAAAAGAAATATGCCTAAAATAAGTAACTAAGTACATACTTATGAATGCTGTTACTTTAAGGTAGTTCCAAATTTCAGTTTTCACATGAAGCATCAAGCCGCAGTATAACATACAACCTTGTTTAGAACTCAAATGTCATGAATGATTCTTCAGGGAGCTAAGGATGGGTAATGGAGTTCTTATCATTCAACATCATATTAATGCAAGGGGCAATTTTCTGCAACTCTCGGAATTCTGGAATGGAAGGAAGAAAGGTTTGTTGGTGATTCCGGAAGGCGCAAATGGCATTGGATAGAAATGTTTTCTGCAGTCCATTCAAAGCGTTATTGGGTCCAAAGCTGTTATTCTAAAGCATGCAAACAAAGGGGAGTTTGTTGATGGAAAGACAGTGGGAAGGCCTTCCTCGGTCAAAGGTGCCTCGTACGCTTCGGTGTTGAGATCACTGGCGGGTAGTCCGGCCGAGAATAGCTCCACAGCGGAAGGAAAGGGTAAGACACTTGTAGGAGACAAAGGTTGTCAGGTTACGTTGGGAGAAGTGGAGGTCTTGTGGGCTGTCAAAGCTCAATTGACGGGAGTTATAGAGCATGTGAGAGATCTCATGATTAAAGTGGATAAGGGGCTGGACCTAGTCGTGGGTTTGGGTGGTGGGTCGAAATCAAATTGGGTTGGGGGGGGGGGGGGTAGATTCTACAGGTTTGAAGGGCTCAAGTGTGTTGGCAAAGGATCTTTCAACACTGCCACAGATAGGGTCGGACGCCGGTATCACTGTTCACGCCGGTGTCACTCAAGACATCTGTAACTTGTCGTCTGATTGCCCTCAGTCACTAGTTGCAAATGGGTTTGGTACTTTTTTCTAAGGTTCACTTTCAATTGAAGATGGGGGTCCTTCCAGGGTTGTGAGTACTTTGGAAGAAACAGAAGAGCCTCTTTTAGAAGATGAAAATGGGGTAACAGAAGGTAGTGCTTCCCCTATCTATTCTATGTCTCCTAAGGGAGCAGTAGGGTCTGACAAAATGACACTGAAAGGATCGTCGGGAGGTGGAGCACATACAAGCAATATCCTCATCAAAGGAGGGGAGGAACCTTTAATGGTGACAACAACAATGGACAGCAACCATATGGCTGTTGAGGAGGTTCGGGATTTGAATGCAGGATATGGCGAGGAGGAAATTATGGGTTTGTCGTTGGTGCCTTGTGAGGATGAATGTCTAGGATCGGAAGTGCAGTTGGGTACTGTGTCTGGAGATAATGTTGTTCCCCTGGTTTCTCTTCCTCTAATAAACAATATAGCGGATTCATTATCAGATTAGGTTCTGAATAAGGTTAACGAGATTCAGCATACCGTGGGGCTTTTACATGGAGTATGTGAAGACCAATTTAAAACACTACTCACTGCGATTGAGGCGAGCCACTCACTTGAAACCAAATCAAGTTTTAAGAAAAACAGGGAGTTAAAACGTCTTTCTTGGGCAATCAGCTACAACGCTAAGGGCGGTAGCTCAAGTAGAGAGAAGACTAAAGGGAGGGTAGGCATTATGAAGGTGTTCTCGTAGAGGGAGTTCCTGGTGAAGTATTAGTTTTACGGGGAAACAAGGGGTTGGGGTTGGGGTTGGGGAGGTGCGTTCTATTCCAATTCGGGTTTGGTGTATTTTGGGTAGTTCTTCACAGGCTTTTTGGGTCATTAGGAGCTCTCTAGTATGGACTAGGTGTTTTCTTGTATACGTCCAACGTACTTGGTTACTCCTATTAATATATATATATATATATATAATATTTTTACTTATAAAAAAAAGAAAACATACAACCTTGTCCTTGATGATGATCCAGCAATCAGTTTTCTTGTTATGCAACGAGACTTCAGATTTACTGTAGATGCTGGATGCCTAAAAGCAAAAAAAAAAATGCACACTTACAGAGTCATGAAATTGATCTCTGATTGATTAAAGGCAAGAAACTAAGCACATTGAGAATGCTTTAAGGTAAATGCACCTAGATCCCTTGGGGATCTCATTCAACTTATTGCACTCAGTGATTTTAACAGAAAAGTGGAAGGAAGTAGTCAATGATAACAATTGGATACCACTAAGAGTGTGGTTTGGAACAGTTGGAAAACCTGCTGCAGAGGAACAATATCAAACAATAAGGGTATAGGTATATTTTAATTTTTTTTTAAACGCTGCAAAGGTATGCACAAGCAATATAAATCTTGATTCTATACTTCAGTATAGTAGCAACAACAGAAAACATAAGCAGTTTGGCATTAAACATAATCAAGGTTTCATGCAGTATTGTTTGAAGCTCAAGTTTATGGAGTTCAGGCATCTTCATCTAAGATAAATCTATTTACCTAGAAATCAAGTCTACCCACTTGAGCAATTATGAACATGGAACAAGCTCCACCTGCACATACCCCCTTGCCAATCCCAGCTGCAAAGGGTTAGTCCAGAAACCACCTTGATACGGTGAGATTGTTTCAGGGTAAAACTTGAGAGATTATTTTGGTTCAATCAAACAATTGCTTCCTTTACATTAATCCTAAACTGCCAATATTCACCAACTCAAGGGTGGTGTAAATGAGCTGAGTTCAATTGCTGTTTCGGCCAACATTTTTCTCTTATTTTCACCAATCTCATACTCTATAATAAATAATCATCAGCTAGAAAGCCATTAACCAACAAGTGCTTCAATATTTAAGAGGATAGTTCTTTGACCTTGAGTGCATAAGGGAAAGAGTGATCTAGTAAATTTAAGCATGGATCAAGCTTTAACAGCATGGCTCTCTCTCTCTTTTCGAATACACATTCATAGCTTCACACACAGCAAGTTCTCTTTCAATAATTTTTTTAAAAAAACATCCATGAGTTCAAATTTGATAGTACTTGTATGATTTCATAAAAACAAAAACAGGTTCCCAATTTTTTTCTAGTCCATTTAGGAACATCGATTTTCTTTAGTTAGATCCTGAAAGCAAGAAAAATATCCTGAACTAAACATAAGAAAGAAACCTCTTTGACTTTTCACGCATAAGAAACCAGAATAACACGACATAACCACCAAACAGGACATTACATAATATCATGTAAAATATAAATATGAAGGAATCAAGAAAGAAATATGAAGGAATCAAGTAAAAAAATTATTAACTTGAGTTAATTTATTGGGTCATTACCTTCTTATTGCTAGCATTTGACTCAACCTTTTTCATACTACCTGCATTATTTTTTCGCCAATCAAACATGATGTATGTATATTACAACTAATTAAAAGAAATCTGTGTTTAGTCAGAGAGAAAATGTAACAGAAACAAACAAACGTACCAGATTTACGGTCTCGTGGGATCAAAAACAGAAATCCCAACAAGACCCCCAGAATCAATGCCAGTACAACTATCATCATATCTCAAGTTCCGGCTCCTCGTACACCTGATCTTCCATCGGATTTAAGAGCAAATAAAATAAAATAAAAAACTAAACCAGAATGTGATAAACTTAAACAAGTTATACGTAAAACCAAAAATGGAATCTGACAGATAACTAAAAGCAAAAAGCACAATCAATTTAAATCTCATGTGGTTTTGGTCGTAACTACCCCAAGCATCTACTTTTAATTCATATACTACATGTGCATTATAGTTCAAAATCTGTTTTACTGTGCTGTTCAAGCAGAGGCACCCTCAAGTTGGAATTTTTACTCAATACCCGTTCTTTCCAGCTAAAACCCACCAGTTCTGCTAGGGAGCAGCTAATATTTTAACACACTGGCCACACCGGCCAGCGTGTACAGTGACGTGGTTTTAAACAAATAAAACAATTATTCCGCTGTGCATCTCGACAAATAACAAAAGCCATCAACAACGACAGCTCTTCTGAAAGCCCTAGCAGAAACCATCACCGTGATTCATCTTCGTAGCATTTTGTTCCCATGTCTGTGGTCTGAAAGATGTTCCGAAAGCCCTAGCATCTCGATTTGTCTGAGATAGCCTCTGCTCTGCTGCTCTTCTCGACGGCGACGGGAAAGGTTCCGGCCTTCCCACCGAGATCTGGTCTTCCTCAAGCGTGGAATTTGATCTATTATCGGGAATTTTAGATTCAGAGGCGAGAGAACTTGACAAGTTCTCGACTACTCTTCAAGCAGATGTTATCACTGCCCGTGAGATTGTATCCTCATTCAAACACTTCGGAGAAACTTTCATGGAAATGGAAGGAAAGGTGTGTGATGCCTAACCTAACAATCTTTGAAGCAATCACAAGTTCAGGTCTCTGAAATTAGGAAGCAATCTGCCACGTTTCATATCCTCTTCTAATCAGTATTACCTGAAAACCGAATCAAAACAGGTTCCCTTAACCGAAATTTCACTAAATAAAAACCTCGGCTCACGCACAAACCACCATTGTTCAATCACACCCATATGGATTAACCTCCAAACCCTAAGAAGACACGGGTTATAGAAATTTTTTTTATAAAGTAAATACGGGTCATAGAAATGATCATGAATTCTGGCGGAAGTGGAGGTCAGCGCAGCTATTGGAGTGTGTTTCAGTAGACACCAATACAAATGTAGAACGTCCGAGAGAGATAGAGGTGCTTACCGAGTGTGTGGTTGTTTGTCTGAATTTTTACTCCCAAACTGGAGGAGTTAGTATCGGCCTGCTGTTGGTTGATGTTGCCGTCGGCGCCTTTGGCGAAGAGCTCGGCGTGGTTATGGCCCCTCATCATTTTGAAGCACAAATAACTTTCTTTTTCTAATTCATTTATCATTATGGGCCTTTGGGCTATAATTTTTTTGTTTTTCTGAGAGCCCAAAAATGCTGTTAAGTGGAGACCGAAGCCCCTCTTTATGATCAGTTTTTAAAAAAGCACGTCACCGAACGATATACCCTTTTTTTTGGTTAAATGAAAACATCTTCGTATTCATTAAAAATGCATTACAAAGAATGTTTATCTAGCTATTCGGCTTGGGAAACATAAAAGGAATACCGTCCTACCATATCTCTATATCTTCAACATTTCAAGCATATCTAACAAGTCTATGAGCAGCCTCGTTACTAGACGATTGACATATTGAATACTACAATTCTATAATAGTTGCATTAGTCTTCTAGTCTCCTGCACTAACACTCGTTGAGGCATAACAGAATCGCAGCTCAGAAATCATCATTAAACAATCATTTTTCAAGAATGAGGTTTTGAGTTCCCATATTTGCACACATCCGCAACTCATGGCAATGATTTCAACAGTAGATGGATTAGAAACTTCTTCTTCCACTTTGCTAGTTGCCAGCACAACGTCCCTATTGAAATCTCTGAGAATCATACCTACCCCAGCCTTCTTTTGATCATAGAACATGGCACCATCTACATTGAGTTTATAGAAACACACATGAGGAGGAAGCTATCGATTGCATGTCTGCTGTTTGGGAGTTTTTTTTTTTTTTTTAAGTATTAAAAAGATAGAGAAATATGATATTCTGTCACATGCCAGTCAGCATTGTCGAACACTCAAGTTAGATTTAGATGAGTAATTCTATATACAACTGTGAAATACGTAAACGCCATGTAATCGCTTTGAAAAAGAGTGGGGTCCACAGCAACAGCAACCTCACATCTATGAAGAATAATTCCAGAAAGTCATCCAAAATATAAAACTAAAAAATCAAAAAATAATTTTAGAAAGTCATTCATGAAAACAACCTAAAGTCTGAATAATTTCATAAACTCACCCCTCCCTTAATCATCCATGGAATTTTTGTTGTGTTTGCCACCATACCCGAAGAAACAATGCCCTCTAAATTGACTCTTTGGCCCAATGCTCCTTTCCAATAATATTGGCTACATGTTTGTGAAAAGATTCCTAACCTTCTTAGATTTGCTAGCTTATTTTCACTCTTCTTGTTCGTGGTTTTGGGATTACGGGTTGTAATAATCTGATCAACAATGCCACTCTCGTTTCTGAAATCCCATCAACACCAAACCCCAGCATTCCTCCTCTGCTCGCGTCGTTTCTTCTTCTTGTATAAGTAAAGTATACCCAAATCATGCCACAAGGAACTAATATTTATTCCGAAAACAAAACCTAAAAATTAGAATAATAATAAAATTGTGAAAGTCAAATAAAAAATAGATATTTCCCAGTTTTTGGGTTTCAAATCACACTTTCTGTTTTTTGGGTCTGTAAATTTCTAGGTTTTAATCCAAAAACGACTAGGGTTTTAAGTGGCAATGTTTGTAAGAATTTGCAAGAAGCGTGTTGGAATGGGAGAGAACAGAAGGGGATGCTACACGACGTGTTTCAATCGATTGGAGAAGAAAAGAATGGAAGGTTCAGCTATGGGGGAATGGGAGAGAAGGCATGAAACTCCGAGATTAGTTCCACACCAAAACGTAAAACGCAACGTTTTTGTTTTGCCAGGTCACATTTCGTGCGCCAGGGTGCGCCAAAATGCTTACATTTAGACTTTTCCTATTTTTTATCCCTAATTTTGACGTTTCTAATTATACGGATTAATATAACGCATTTTAAATAACTTATAAACTACAAAATGAACAGTTACTTCAAATATAAAACACGTGATTAAAAATGATAAAATTTTAGATTTGAAAAAAAAAAAACAGTTTTCTTTGACAAAGAACAAGCGAACCATGTTGGCATAACTTTAGTAAAACCTTTAGGCTGCTATTAGGTGTTGGAGTGATTTTAGATGATCTGAGAATAATAGTGTTTTGTGAATCTCATTAAGATGTATTTAAATGTATGAACTAAGTTGATATATGTATTTAAATGTATGAAATTAGATTGAGATATATTTAACTTTTTATGAAAAGTTAAAAAAATAATAGATTCAATCAATAATTAGTTGAGATAAATTAAGATGAATTTGACACCCAAACCTACCATGTTAGCGAAGGTCTCAACAATAATTTAGTTTAAGCTATAGAAAGTAAATCTAGCTTGTGATAACAAACAAATAATGATTGGAAGAGTACTCCTAATGGTTCTTATAAAATACATTTTTCTTTAAAAATAAAAAAAAATGGTCAAAAGTCTCTTCCATTAGATCATCTATTGTATTTCTATTTTAAATTCAGCTACAGTAAATCCTCTAGATGTAAAAATTACTGTTCATTCCTCTAAACAATTTTTTATTATTTCTCTCTTATTATTTCATCCTCTTTTCTTTTTATCTTATTTTCATTTTAACCCTTTTATCATTTTTGCACAGACCCACTCTTTTATCTCTCATCTACTCTCTAGCACTTCGTTTATAGTCCATTCGACTTTTATGCATGCAGAAGTTTTGATATTGTTAATAATAAATGTATGTATTTTTTTTTATCATTTTACTTTTTTTTTAAGTAATTTGAAATATAACATTATATATAAAGAAATATTGTAAATATCGAAATATATAATTTATAGAGAAATATTTGAAATATATAATGTATAGAGAATATAATATTTGAAATAAATAAAAAAATTAAAAAATATAATATTTAAATGATATAAAGAAAAAAATAAATAAGTTAATATATAACGTATTGTAAAAGTCACTATTTTATAAAAAAATAAATTTTAATGATATACATAGGATAAAAAAAATTACTGGAGTGCTGATTCCTGTTGCATTATTAGAGGTAGCTGTAGAAATCTTTTAGACTAATTTTTCCCTGCTGTTCTTGTCTCATAGAGAATTACTATGCACACTACAGATTAAAAAATACCAAAGTCGGAATTTTAAATAACAGAGAATCGAAACAATGTTCGAATGGAAAAATAAGAGTGCGTTTGGATGTTGAAGTGAGTTGAGTTGAGTTGATAAAATATTATTAGAATATTATTTATTATTATTATTATTATTGTTTTGTTATATTTTATGTTGGGATTTGAAAAAGTTGAATTATTTATTATATTTTATGTTGAGATTTGAAAAAGTTATAGTAATGAGTTGAGATGAATTGTGTTTCTAAACGAAGTCAAAGTCGCTCTTACAAAAGCGATTTTGGCTTGACCATCCTTAAGGAAGACCAGAACTCGTTGGGAAGACCAGATCCTTTCTCGTAGCTGTCGAAAAGAGCAGCAGAGCAAAAATCACTGCTTGAGGAGTACTCGGTTTGAGGAAGGCTAGGTCACGGGAAGGCAAGATCTCTCATTTCGAGTTTTGGTCTTTTTGATCATTTCCTCTCCTGCTAGCGTAAATCCACATACACCAAGCACCCATTCTCACCCAAAAAATAGAAAATGTGAAAAAAAATAATAGAGAAAAATGCTTGGGACTTCTTGTCAGTTATATCCTACATAACAATTACTAGAGTTAGAAATGGTTGTGGTGGCCAGTGGTGATCGGAGGTGGCAGGTGAAATGGTGGTATTGGGCTCTTTGTCAGTTGGCAGTGGCTGAGGATGAGCCCTTCAGACTTCTCGCCCAGTGTAGACCCGGTTCTCCTAAGCTCCAGTATAAGACGGTCATGTTTGGCCAGTTTTATATAGATCTAACGGTCCACGTAATGCTACGTTATTCATTTAAAAAATAACCGAGCGTTATTTTTTAAATTCAAACTAGTCATACACTCGCGCTTGAGAAATTTTTAAGTTTTTTCTTTTTTTTAGTTTTGTTTATAATTTGATGAGTTTTGATAGGGAGCAGTCACTGTAGCAGTGTGCAACAGTCAGTGTAGCAGTGTGCAATTTTGCACACCCTACATGGCAATACATTTTTATTTTTTTAATGCAAAACGCACCATTTTGCACGGTAGTATTTTCATATTCCCAATCCGAATTTAGCCTGTGTCAAATCTCCTCTCTGCCCACGTCGAACCTCCTCTGCCCATCGTCATTGGCGACGCCGTCTCTCTTTCAAGCGACGCCAAGCTCGTCTGCACAGCGTCACCACTCCCCGCGTCGCCTAGATCTCCTCTGTCCCCGTCGTCTGCCCATCTTCTTTTGTTCCTCTCCCCCCCACCCTCGCGTCGCCCCCCACCACCACCACCACCACTTGTGTTGCTTATCCTCTCCCCACCCCCACCACCCGTGTCGTTCATCCTCTCCTAATATTTTAGTCATCGTCCCAGGTGCGTGTGTGCGTTTCTCCCTGATTTTCTTTGCTTTCTTTATGTTTTGGGCATTTGAGATTGATTTTGGGAAATACATGTCGAGGTTGCTAACTCTCCCATCTTCCCTGCTTCAGAATCGACATCAACTATCCGAATCTACATCTCAGTAGCCAGGTGAGTAGTTTCTTGCCCTAGAGTCCCTCCCTATCTTGCATATTTCAACCCAAAATGCTTGGGTTTTAGTTTGGAGTGCTGTTGTTGATTTTTGGTTTATGATTTGTAGTTTTGGGTATTTTGGGTGTCTGTCGCACGGTTGCTAACTCTCTCATTTTGGGTTGGGTCGTGATTTTGGGTGTCTGAAAATGAAGACACAACCACTTTTTTTTTTCTTTTTCTCTACATATTTTGCTTTCTTTTTATCGAATTTTTACTGTTATAGAGGAGGTTTGTCAATCCATTTTCAATCAAGTATCCTCATGTCATGAACAAAAAGTTCCCAATTATTAGCTGAAAGTGTTGTAATGGGTCTCTAAAACATACCGTACACAAACATTTGAGTAAGTCAATGACAAATGTAAACAATCTGAAATATATTCATTGTATTTTGCTTTTCCAGATAGTTATATAAGACATGGAATTTTAGAATTAAGGGCAAGGATTAAATTGATATAAATGCTTGATCCCCAGCCCAAAAGCTTATACTTTAGTTTATTCACATCCCAAATGTATATAAATAGGCTCTTGGATAACAAAACTTATTGTTAAATTTTTACTCGAACAAGAGTCATGGTGTTAACACGAATGCGGGGTGGTTTTCAAAGATGCATGACACTCCTAGAGTTATATCAGTATGCATAAGAATATTGAGTCAAATTTATGTCAGAGCCATTTGTTTAATTTGTGCAAATTGTTTGTCTTGATATGTTTGATATTCAGTTCTTGGTGTAGGTTTAAGTTTTTGGGCTGAGCAGGGTATTAAAATTATCAATAGACTTTTTGTACTCTTCCTGCATTTGAATTGTGATTCATTGATCAGGAACATGATTTAACTGATTGTCTTAAAAGATTTTGTATTATATGAAAAAATCTTTGTCATTATAATGAAGACCATAGTATGTGACCCAGTACAAACACAATAATTTTTACTTTTTCTTTTTCAGATTCTTCGCTTTCTCTCTCACTTTATCTTCCATTTTTCCGAACGTCATACTCGTGCTGTAATACATCATCCCACATATTCCAAGCCTTATTCTCTCTTAAGAAAAATTTCTCCTCTAGCAACTGAAATATATCCTCCCTGCACACAGTACGAACTCTCAATTAACATAATAAAGTACATCCCGCAATCAACAAATCGATATGCAAATATAACAAATATAAAGTCATTTCATCGAATTATACTTTGAGTAAGTAAAAAATCTCCTTCCAAGATTTTTCTTAGTGTGAGACGTCTTTAGTATGATTACAAAGAAGAGTAGTTCAAGAAATCGAAAAAGAAAGAAAGGTTCCTTCAACAGACCTGTATAAGCTGGTTGACACTTGATGCTAAGATAAGGGTGCAAAGTGTAATTGTTTTCGTAGATTGACAGTGGAATATATCATTTTAATAGTTTTGGAGCAAATTGCAAAACAATTTATTGTTTTACAATGTAAAGTATACTATACCCTTTAACCCTTTAAATGCAGGTACAATTTACAAAGACCCAACAGCCCATGCAGTTCCCTATTAGTGGTTAATTAAAGTTGTATACTTCTTGATTGACCAAAGTTGGCTTACAATATTAAATATCCTTAGCTGGTAAAGGAGATCAATGATAGACTCTTAAGCCGTACATGAAAAGAATTTCATGATTCATCACAAAAGAAGCACCTGGGTTCAATCCCGTATAGCATATATGTGCATGTCTGTGCTTCCAACATCGAGTATAATGAAGAAGTACATAAGCATGTCAAAGGGATCCTAGCATATTGCCAAAGGAAAAGCAGCAAGAATAGGGAAATTTTGAGTTCAACTCGTGGGTTAAGCTAAAACGAGTATGGCAATTGAGTTTACATATTGGGTAGTGATAGGGTTACTACCCTATCTACCCTATCACTACCCATCTACTACTCATATACATTTCAAATTTTTTTTTTATTATTTTTTTTTAAATATTTTTTTAACATCCTTAACCACTAAGAAAAAATTAAAAAAATATATAATTTTACTAATACTCACTTCCTTAATCATTAAGTAAAATTAAAAATTAAAAAAATCAAATAAAAATTGAGTAGCAAATGGATAGTAGTAGAGTAGTAACCCTATCATTATTCTTACATATTAACCAAATATGCATTTGTTTTACTTTTAAAACCAAATCAAGTATGATAAAGATGTAATCAATGAGACTGAGCTAATTTTTGTCTGTTTTTGTCCACGAGAATGAGCAAACTAATAACCCTCAAAAAATTAAAACATAGAACTACCATAATAGAGGTCTAAGATTCCATGAAAGGCGAACAAAACCCCCTATTATCTTCAGCAAATGATACAATGATCTCATAAATGCCAACTCTCTTGAAACATAGATGCTTAGATATTCTCAACTGATCATGTCTATTTCGTTTTGTAATCGATAGATTAAAAATAGGTAGTGAAGTTCATAGAAGTTGAAAGAGCATATAACTCAAGATTCTCATATGTAAATAATGACATTGATTGAACTTGTTCTCCACGGTGAATCAAGTGTTTTTCTGTCACTAATGACATCTACTCCGCACATCAACCAGTAATAATAAATATTCAACCCTCCAGCATATCTACATCCCACCTCTCCACTAACGCTACTCTATCACCAAATTCAAATCATAGACGAAAGAATAAAAAGTATTTTCGACCTTTAAAATTTCATGATCTTTAAAATTATTTTAATTTATCTTCATTTAATATATGAATTGATGATGTGTTTCAATTAAAAGAAGACACATAAGTTATAAATGAAAGAAGACAAAGTGCTTCTAAGTTAGGTTTGGATAATGAGTTTAGATGAGATAAGTTGAGATGAAAATTGAAAATTGAATAAAATATTGTTAGAATATTATTTTTTAATATTATTATTGTTTTAAGATTTTGAAAAAGTTGAATTATTTATTATATTTTATGTGAAAACTTTTGAAAGATGTAATGGAGATGAGATGAAATAAGATGGGTTGAGAGTATTTCTCAATCCAATGACCTCTAAAATTGTCTAAATTTATGATCATTTATTTCATAAAATAGAAGTTGAAGGGATTTTTGTGTATTAAAAAGTCATTTAAATAAAAATTAAATGAGAAATAAAAATGTTTATAAAAAATTTTAAAAAAAATGTTTTGAGTAATGATTATAAAATTAATTGAAAAATATTGCGGTGGCACGTTAGAAACAAAAGACATTGTTTTGAAAATTATATAGGCAATATAAACAAAAGACATTTGTTTGATGAATAATGATTCTATGATTAGTTGGGGATAGGGTTGTTAGCAAAGTCAAACAAGAAGATGAATGAGTTCATGGATGTTCCCTTACTAAATGCTCGTCATCAAAAGAATATAAACAAAAAGATTTTTTTTTGTTTTGTTTTTGTTTTTGTTGAACATGATTGAATGCGTGGTGACATGGATATACATTGAAACACCTAGTTGATCCAAATCGAGGCTTTTGAAGATGGGATATATCAAGGAACTCATATTCCATTTTGTTGAAGGATTTCTTCTCCCCCCAAATTATTTTTTATTGCCATTTTGATTGAATTATCTTGTGCTAAATGGCCAATAATGAAGGTAGATTGCAATGGAAATATGGTTTTGTGGAGTATTGTTCACAGTTGGCTGGCCAGGATAGTAGGACTGGGTGGTAGGGCACTATCACCCAGCTCATCCTATGCGGCATCCGCCTAGCTGGGGCGGGGGACCTTATTCGCAGACGGGGGCCTATGACAGACAGCTGCACCAGCACCCAGTTGGGAGTCGGGAGGGCTCGGGCTAGGGCTAGGCCCAAGCACGCACGAGGTTTACCTCGTTTGCCTGTTCCAGCCCATATATATATATATATATATATATACATATATGATTTTCTTTAATAAAACAACATTTTTTTTAATCTTAGATTTAATTTTTTTTAAAAAAATAAAATGATGTAAATGATGTCATTTCAAACCTAAACCTCCCCCGTCTCTTTCTTTCCCTTCTCTCTCTTTCCTCTCTGGCTCTCTCAATCTCTCTTCATCCCCTTGTCGCTATCTCTCTCTCGTTGGCGCAACAACGCACCCGTCTTCTCCTCCTCCTCGCCCCTTGGCTCTTCCTCCACTTTTTCTTATCCTCTTTCTTGAAGCACGAATGGTCGTAGAACCACGACTATGAATAGTCGTGAGTTTGCAAAGGGAACTATGACTACGAATGATCGTGAGTTTGTGAAGGGAACTACGGCCATGAGTGGTTGTGGATTTGCGAAGAGACCCATAACAGTTCGTGGCCTTTTTCATTTTTTAGATTTGTTGCGTTTTGGATTTTTTTTTGCCCGATTTGTTGTGGATGGATATGAATTTGTTATTATTTTGAATTTTTAGGTATTTTTCGATTGTTTTTCACCTTGGGTGGGCAGGATGGAGCTGTTTGTTGTGGGAGCCAATCCGCTCACTACATTCGGATGGGGGTACCTGCCCACTAGGAACAATATCAAGGTACAGGGGACCAAACTGTCCTCCCGCCCATGGGGGGATGCACTCGTCGGGGGGTGGAGCAACACCCATACAAGATAGATGACATTCCAAAGGCAATGGACTGGTAATTGTGGACTATTGATGGGCTAGTGAGATTGGGAATTATGAGGACAATATTGGTGTACCTAGTTGGGTCCTTTAAAAGAAAAATAGAATTATCATGAAAAAATTCTTATTATTATTATTATTATTATTATTATTTTAAAAAAAAACTAACTTTTTCACTATTCACTTCACTTTTGAACGGAGTCACACATCTTGAGTAAGTACACCAATATTGTTCGAGTTTGGGTACGTACTATAATTAGTAATTACACGTGAATTCATCCGAACAACAGCTTGTCTGACAACACTGCTGCTTCTGACTCATGAAACTTCATGCGCCGACAATCTTGGATACTGTTATTAGTTGCTACTTTTTTTTTTTTTTTTGACGGAAGTTGCTATTTCTTCTTTGTAACCGAAACTATTTGTTTCTTCCGAATTTTAAGGAATAAAGATATAAATTAGATATATTTATATAAAAAAAAAATCATTAGAATAAAGACATAAATTAGATATATTTATAAAAATCGTTACTCATAATCTAAATAATAAGTGCAAACAACCCATCTTAATTAAATTCTAAGATAATTTCTTTCTTTATTGCATCGTTCACAAATACCATTTCTTTACCCATACTTATTACACCTGAAATTAGCTCAAGACCTTAACATCCATGGAGGACCCGGCGGCGTCGGCGGCTGCTGCGACGAAGCTGAGCATCTACAAAGCAGCGAGGACAATAAAGCGGAGAGAGAACACGCTCTACAACGCCTTGAGATCCATCTACGATGACTCCATCTTCGTGGGTGAGATCTCCCAGCTATGGCCCGACCTCCCTCTCCTCGCCAACCTCCGCTGTGGCCTCTGGTATTCTCCCAACTTCCACTCCACCTGTTACTTCAAATCCACCGACGGTCACGCCAACAACTGGTCCTTCAGTACCTCACGCCTCAACCTCCACGTAGCTCAACTCGCCGGTATAACTTAGCTACCTTGTTCCTCACCACTCTCTTCCTTGTTTGGTGGTTGAGATATCGGTGGAAAAGAAAAATTATTTGGGAAAGTGAGGGATTTTACACTTTTTTTGTGCGCATATCGTATTAGAATCAATTGGGTTTGAAGTTTCCATTCTTTTTGGCTTGATTATGTGTTGTTGTTACCTATTTATTTATTTGTGTTGGTGTTGGGAAATTGAGATATTTTAAATGTTTGCTTTTTTGATGGGTAGGACAGAAGGGAGGGTGCATTATAGTTGATTCCACTAGAAGAGGGAAACGGTTTCCGGACAGCATGTCAAAGACCATACCCATTTGGACTTGTGTTTTGAATCGGTCCATTCGCAATTATTTGAACAAGATGCTTGATAGTACGGCGCCAGTGGACCGGGTGAGTACTGCTATAGTTCATGCACGATAAGTTTGGATCTAGAGTTCTGAAATTCTCTTTCACAGCCCTTGCTTGACGCAGAAGAGCGATGCCCACTGTGTTAAGTAATGCCTCAATGATGCCTTAGTTCAATGAAAGGGTTAAATTCGAGCTTGCGTTCTTCCTTTTTGGTTTATGTCTAGTTCTGACTGATTTCTGTTTTATTTTCTCTTTGAGCATGGTGATTTTGCATTATTGTTTTGTGATCAAGTTATTGAATTCTTTTATATGACTCTGTATATTTGCGCCTGTTGTTCATTTATTTATCTAACATCATCTCCTTTTGCATCATTTCCTTCTGTATGTCTTAAACGTATTCACATTTCTCTATGCACTGGCCTGATTTTGAACAGAAGTCAACTATTTCTGATCAAGATGATGACAGTAACTCTCTTGAATGGGATTCCTCGCTACACCTTCCCCTCTGGGTTTCTGAAACAGAGAAGGCTAATATTGAGGGTCGCTTAGAAGAATGGACTAAACAACTAGATGCTAGTGGTGCTGATATTGCCTCTCTAGCATTGTGCTTGAAAAAACCCCTGCGTCCTCTATGGATTTCGCAAAAATCTGTCATCTGGTTAAATGAAGTGCCTGATCATGATTCATGGGATTTCACACCCATCATACTTCTTTCTGCCTCTTCCTCAAACGGAATAATTCAACACAGGTCTATCTCAGAGTTTAGCTGGAATTATATAGCTGGAGCAGGAGACGATGAAGAAAGCTGGGCAAGAGGTTTATCACCTAATCTTTTCTGGGGTCATGCCTATGATCTTATAATTGCAGGGCCTGATTTGTGTAATCAGAAGGTGGCAGATATAGTTGAAAAGGATAGAGTTTATCGTTCACAAAGGGGACAAAATGCTCCTCAGGTCACAGTCAAGGCTTCAAAGAGCTTAGTTCATCTTTCACAAGGAGACGTTCCACAATCGTTGGATATTCCAAACATTGAAATTGATAAGAAGTCTTATGATGAAGATTGTGGAATTTCCTGGTTGGGTTCAGCAAATCTTGCAGTTGGCAGATCCCAACTTGGTATGCTAAGTAGCAATTATCTTTTTTACTTTTAGTTCTGTTTATTTTTCATCCACTAGGGCTGGTTATTTAGATTTTGGAAACTTCTTTTCAATTTATATACAGTCACTCTGCTAGTGTGAATTAATATCTTTGACAATCAATGCTTTGTTACGTACTTAAAAAGGGGAAACTAGTTTCAACTATAAATAAATAAATACAAAACATGAAAGAACGTTGATCTAGGACAAGGTGCTTTGACAACAATTCTGGTGTAAGAGATGGGGGACATCAGGCATCGAATATATCTAAGGTCATGGGTCAAATAGGTTCATGAAAGTTTGAATCTTGACAGGGTTAAAGACATTAGAAAAAAACAAAAAACAAAAATCTTGACAGGGTTAAAGGAGCTGGAAGAAGAAAGCAAAGTTGTTGGTTCTTCTGGACAGCTACTTGTTGTAGAGTTTAAGAAGAGCTAGGGTTAGTTTATGGTGGTACAGAGAGGTAAAAAGTTAGGAAAGATGTGGTTTGTAGTAAAGCGGGGGTGTAGGACAGGGTTTGGAGGTAAACCGGCCAGGAAAACTCTATTTTAAGCTGCTGTTCTGGGTTCTGTGGACAGTTGCTGAGAATGGTAGAATTTAATTCTTGGGCAGCTTTATCTATTTTATGGATGGGGGTTTAGGGTTTAAACAAGAAGAATTTTAGGAAAATAATTGGCGCAAAATCAAAGTCTTTGGTCAGAATTTGATGGGATATTTCTGGCATCTTGAAAGGAATATGTGAAGAAGATATGTTTAGGCAATCACACCAAATTAATTAAACCCAGGCATTGCACCCAGGGTTCCCTCGGATCACACCTTGGAGAAGGAACCACAGAGAAATGCGAAGCATAATTGATCAAAGTTCTCATAAACTTCTTCTCTGTTGGACAGAAAATGTTACATCAACTTTTATAGAAAACTATGTCTAACCATTATAGTGTAGTAAAACTAACAAATAAGACCTAAAAGACCTAAGTTACAACACATTCTAGAAATATATAAACTATGGGAATACACCCGACTCACACAATTAAATAAAAACCATTCAAAACCAGAAATGAGAAGAATATACAGCTTTACCTTGCATCTCACAAGTCTCCCGGCATGGCCTTATGGGCTCGTTCTTCTGTCCAGTTAGATAGTGACTTATGAGTCAAAAGTTGATAATGCCATCACACAGATATTTGTATGCTTTCAAATTATTGCAGATTCATAATCAAAATTGATTTGGATTTCTGTAGTTTATTTATTTTGCTAGGCATTAAATGTTATTTGAGGGGCCTCATCCCCAGATTTCTATGCTTATGAAAAGGATCATTTATGTTGGGTTTCTCTTCATCCTTTTGATTGGGTTTTTTTTGGTCTCTAAATGCAGGTGTTTCACTTATTGTTAGTCCTATATCATCTTATCCACTTATTTTCTCTCTTTCCTATCTTAGTTCTGCCAGCAACATTATTCAAGCAGTAATTCATAATCTCACATGTTTTCACTTGGCTCACCTGCAAGTTTGCATGCTTTTGTGCAGCTTCAAAGATATCTAATGTTGATTGCATATTGAATTGTGACCAAGAGTCTATCTTTCTCTGCCTTCCCGATTCTGAAGCACATTTGCATCTTCCTATGGTGGTGAGTACAATAGAAATTAAAAGCTGACACTTTTTATTATTATTTTGTTTTCATTTTTGGAGATTAGTCTGCTTACTTTGGCTCTTATTGGCCAGACGTCAAAATTGGACCGATTTTCCTTATTAAGCAATCTTCCTTCTGCGGTAAACTTTGCAAAGTTGAAACTTAGTAAAGGGAAGACACTTCTCGTTTGTTGCAATAATGGTAAAGATTCTAAGTTCTCTTTCATCAGTGGTAATACATATTATTAACTTGATGGGATTAGATGTGCCAAGTTATGGACTGATATCCATGTCCATGGACATGAAATCATTTGAATTAGCTCAAATGTGTTTTTATCATATCATTTCAATTGGCCTTTGTATTCATGTTTCGTACAGGATTCATCCTCGAATTAAAAGAACATTTTTCTCTTGTTTCTTGAATTATGAGTATTGTTGTGTTAAATTTTAATTGTTACTATTTGGTCCAAAACCGATTTTCTGCAGACCCTCTTGTTTTAACTCATGCTTTTTCTGAACTCAGTGGCCATCGGCGTGGTCAAACCCTAAGAAAATGGAAAGGAGCCATTTTCTTTACATAAGCTTTTCAAAATTTTGCTAAAGGTGTCTGGCTAATGTATTTGTGCATCTTCTATTTCCAGGGGAAGATATAAGTGTGTGCGTTTGTCTTGCTATCTTGACATCATTATTCAGTGAGGAAGGTTCGTCGCCTTGTTCTGCATTTGTTTTCCCTTGCTTTTCCCTTCACTAAATTTTGATAGAAGTTAAAAGCTATAACTTTTTCTTACCTTGAGCTACTGTATCAATATGTGTTAAGAGATAAAATAAATGATAAAATCTACATCTTCCCATCAGTTTAAGCTTTTGAGACAAGTAGTAATTTCACATGGTATCAGAGCAAAGGTCCTGAGTTTGAACCATAACTCTACACTCTATCTCATTTAATTAAATATTTTACATGTTGGGCCACCTATTGAAGGGAGGTCCACATGTGAGGGGGAGTGATAAGATATAAAATAAATAATAAAATCTACCTCTTCTCATCAGTTTAAATTTTTGGAACAATTGGTGATTTCACAATAAAGAAATTCATGGCCTAACTCATATCATAAAACCGGTTCTACAAGAGAGGATTGTTCATTCCTTATAAATATGCTCAAAACTTTGTCCACAGACAATGTAAGATTATTCCTAAACAATATGTTCAGAACTGTAATAAACTGCATATATTTTGTTAGCACGCATCATATGTAATGACTAACGAGTTCTAACGAAGCGGTATTGCACATATAGAGTCATTGAATATATATTCCTCAATTTTCTCTCCGCAAGCTAGTTTTTTCGTCATAAGCACGATCTTCTGTTGTGTGGTTGGGATCTGTATTTATTTATATTTACCTAGGTTCTTTCAATTATCCAAGACTAGCTAGCATAAATGAAGTAACTGCTATATATTATCTGTCTATACTTATTTTCTGTATTGAAAGTTGAAACTTTGATTAGGAACATTTGACGATGGGATATCGTTCAAGGAGACACGGATTACTAAATGGGATTTGCGACGCCGACTTGTATATCTATGTAAATTTGTAACAAATGCTCGGCCATCGAGAGGCAATCTGAAGCAAGTTTTTGGTTTTCTAAATGGTGGAAGCATCGGTACTTCAGTTTGATGACATGCCGACGGAAAAGGATGCATGTTTCAATGCCTCTCCAAAGCTTACAGAATTTGTAGACCATTTATTTATGAAAATATTTTCTGAAAACTTGCAACTGGCAGCATTCCATGTATAAGAGCTTCGAGCGCAAACTGTACCCGAGTCTCTCCCCGTTTGGATTCAGAGTTGAGTTGAAATGAGTTGATATGGTTTTAAATGAGTTGAATAAAATATTGTTAGAATATTATTTTTAATATGCAGATTTTGCCATTGAGATATATATTAAATGCTCAATAAATGTTGTGGAACTTATTTTATTTTATGTATTTATCTCTCTTTTCCGCTCTAAACTCTAAGGCTACGTTTGGATGTTGAGCTGAGTTGAGTTGAGCTGAGTTCTTTATGAATAGTAGTGAATTGAATAGTAAAAGAAGTTATGTGGAACTATTTAAACTGAGTTTAAAGTGTGTTTGGATATTGAGATGAGTTTAATACTTTTTATGAGAAATTGAAAAAAGTTGTGGATCCTACATATAAAAATGTTTTAAGTTGAAAAATGTTATGATTCTCATATGTAAGAAGGTTTTGAATTGGGATGAGTTAAGTAATTTAAGAGTTGGATATTTAGATGTTAAACTCAACTTAAAATTAGACTGAATTCAACTGAATTTGAGAACCAAATGCAGCTTAAATCCATATTGTTGTTTTGTACCCACTAGTGTATATTGAGCCGAGTTCAATATTGAACTTCCTTCTTGTTGTTTTGCCATAGTACATAAAATTGAGCTTTCTATTACTCTTCATGCCGTGTCATCCGCCCAGCTTGGACTTCAAATTTGAGCTAAATTTGTGTACTATTGGCATAGTTAATTGATCTCCTCTTCTTAAATCATGATGAACAGTGAGGAGGAGAAAAATGGGAAAGAAAAACTGATAAAAAGACAAATTAGCTATATATACGACTTAATTTATATAGTAAACTTGAATGTATTGTTTAATAATCAAGAATTTATAATTTTGTAACTTCACAGAATACAAGTTCTGCAAATCTAGATTTGTATGAACAATACAATTATACAATTACTATAAGAAAATTGTCTATTTGTGGCAAGTTATTTCCTAGTAAAATGATTATTTTTTACTAAAATGAATATATTCTCATAAAAAATAACTCGTCATAAATACTCATTTTTTTTCATAGTGAATATTGATGTTTCAGCATGCATATTGTCGACATATAAAATATAATAAATATTTTAATTTATAAGTTTATTTTTGTAAGATCTTTTTGTGGCTAAAATATTTATCTTTCAGCATATATATCGATTAATTTTCAACAAACACCTATTAGAGAAAGAGCAATGGTACTCATTATACCTTTTATCATCATCCTCTTATCATCCTATAATATGATATTAAATAATTAGAGACTATTTATTATGTTTCACTTATGTGTCTATCATTTAATACCACATCAAGGAATGTTGAAAAGATAATGATCAAAATGATGATAGATGGATTTTTCCTTAGAGAAAGACAACACAATAAAAAAAAAAAAAAATTCAAACACAATAATTATGTGATAAGAAGTCATCTCTTGAAAATGAAATATACAAATTCATGTTAGCAATATTAATATAAGAGAAATAATATTTGCAATCTTAGAATGTGTAAGTCTTGTGTATTTCTTTTAAAAAAAATAATAAATTTAGGACCCAAGTAAAAAATTATTTTTTTAATGATAAACCTTATTTTTTTTCAAAAGTAGCATGTAGGACTGAATATAAGCGTCTTTTTTATAAGCGTTTAATATTATAAGCATTTTTTATACACTCTAAGACTATCTAGCATTACTCTTATAAGATTTGAGGAATTTGAAGGGCCAATTTTGTATCTCATTCCAAGAATTCTACAAGCATTTCAAGTATATGCTTGGAAGTATATATATATATATATACACACACTCACATACACACACGGGAACGGCACCGGGTGCGTTAGCTCCGGGATGTACTTGACATAATAATTTAATTAAAAAAAAGTAAAAAAGTCTGTAACTTATTTGTCTGAGAAAATAAAATATAATGTTAAAGAAAGACAAAAAATTAAGATTAAAAAAAATTTAAACTTCAGCAAAATATGAGTATT
Source organism: Juglans microcarpa x Juglans regia (assembly GCF_004785595.1). Classification (NCBI taxonomy): domain Eukaryota; kingdom Viridiplantae; phylum Streptophyta; class Magnoliopsida; order Fagales; family Juglandaceae; genus Juglans; species Juglans microcarpa x Juglans regia. The sequence goes on from NC_054596.1 coordinate 36,239,822, forward strand.
GATCTGCATCCATATTGTATGAGTACACTGTCAGAACAAAAAAGACATGAAAAAGAGACGTCAATTCATGTGCGGCGCAGGACTATTAAGGACTTTTTTGATAAAAATATGATCATTCATTAAATTCTATAAAGGAACTACACGTCAAATGATCAAGGGTGGCCTTAATGATCTTTTGGTAAAACATGATCATTCATTAAATTTTACAAGGGTGCTATACGTCAAATGATCAAGAATTTTAATGGTATTTTGTTAGAATAGAACTTAACGGATTTAACGAAAAAATAAGAAAAGTTAACGATCATATATTTTTAACCAAAAATTATAAAAAATAAAAATAAAAACAAATGTAATGTGTGGTGTGTGGTGTAATAAGTAGTAAAGTTCTTATTTTTTTTAATCACGTTCATTGAAATGATTTATATTTTTAGTTTCATATATAAATCAATCATTTATAAAAAAAAATAGAAAATTTCAAGACAAAGAGGAAGGTTTTACTATAATTCCAAAACCATGGAACTCACTAATTAAAGGTGACAAATTCTCCCAAAATTAAAGTAACATACATACGAGGGTTTCTAAAGAAATGACTTTCCACCCCTTTTACTATAAGGAACCCAAAGTCCAATTGGGGGGGGGGGGGTGGTGTTCAAGTCATGTCTCGGCAAATCTAGCCTGACTTTGTAACAACTGCAAAACACCCAAACACGAGATCAACCAAGTAAATTGATACTGAATATTTTTTAAGAGTAATGTTACGCACAGTTATAAAGTGTATAAATATCGGATAATTATTTTAAAAAAGATTAAGATATATTATTAAAAAATTAAAATTTTCTTTTATATAGATCCTAATTGCACGACATTTACATATTCATAACTGCAACTATCATTTTTTTTGCTGTGTGTAGCTATGCGTTTTGGAGAGAGAGAGAGAGAGAGAGAGAGAGGAGACCTGAAAATAAGTTTGGAGTCTGTCCCTCAGGGTGTTATAGTCTTGTTTCAATATCCGAACTGCAGCCTTGCATCTAGTAGTACTCCAGGAAAATACATTCCATAAACCACTTGCAAATATGTATGGCACTTACCTTCTGGATCAAACTAATTTACAAAAACAATAAAATGGTACGTAATCCTATTAATTGGAGTCATAAATTATTCTATCTCTATGATTTGGGATCATGAGTTGTTCAGAAGGAGTATCTACCTAGTTTTCTTCCAAACTTTCTTCAATCTATTTAATTAAGAAAATATATTCATGTCTCTTGAGTATGTGAAAAGCACGTATTTTTTTTTTTTTTTAATAATGGGATATATGAAACCCAGTTTAGGATAAAATTCTATCCGGTTTAGAGAAATTATTAACTTGGGGGAAAAAAAGATTATAAATATAGATAAGATCTAGAGTTATATCTGGATCAAGCTTCGTTGTCTTTGCAGATGAGATAAGATGAATTGAGATTAAAGTTAAAAAGTTATATAAAATATTGTCAGAATATTTTTTTTAATAGTATTTTTGTGTTAAAATTTAAAAAAGTTAAATTGTTTATTTTATTTTATATAGAAATTTGATAAAATTATAATAATTAAATGAGATGAAGTGAGTTGTAAAAAAAAAAAGGAGAGGCCTAATTAATTTAGTACTACTATCACAGGAAACTCATACAATTAATAGAGTAAATAGAAACTTAATTACCCTTCCATGTCACCCTTCCTGCAACATTCCAATGCTTTAATGACTCTTGTCAACACCTTTTTAGCACCAACGCTGAGAATTATAATAATAATATAAAATTCTTTAAAACATTATATATATAAGGAATAATGAAGAATCTTGATTTCTAATTAATTAATTAGAAGCTTAATTTAATATATATAATTTACCTGGCAGAGCTGCCTTTGAGCCGATGAAGCTGTATGCCCAGCTTGTTGAAATCCAGGAGTACAAATTCACTCGGCCTACATTCAAATTACATATAAACCAATTCTAAAATACGAGAAATAATATTTATAGTCGAGAAATACGTAAGTGTCGTATAATCTCTTTAAAAAATATGAATAAATATGAGATCTACATAATAAAAAAAATATTTGTTTAATAATAAACCACGTACACTCTTTTACAAATTAAAGATTACGCGACGTTTGTGCACTTTACGTCTGTATCTAACCTCATATAAATATATATATATACACACACATACACACTTACATGAGTGCTTGTTCTATGGCAGCGATGGCCTTAGTTGCATCACTGAAATACAAGGACAAAGTTTGTTCCACAAAGTTGGGGCTGTCTTTATCCTCAAGTCGCTCCAATTGCATGAATTGGCTCATGTCGAGGATTTCCTGCAACAAGTAGTCATGTCTGATTCTTTAGGAGTACTGTATTCCTATCTTCCATGCATTTTGAGTACAATTTTGTATCATAAAAACGTTTTTCTGAATGGAGGAAATTTCATTCAGAACATTTGATATATATATTTTTTTAGATAAGATCATGAATTTTTTATTTCACATACATTAACATATAATTACAATAAATTTTGGTGTGACATATGCAAAATCATCACATGCATATATAGAAGTCATTCTTTTGATTTATAATACGGAATTATGAGACCAAATAAAAAGAAAAAACCCAAAGCATACATCAAAAAAAAGAAAAAAAATCATCCCGTACTGAAATGAATTAAAAGGAATTAGGGAAAAAAAAAAAGGAGCAAGAAATAAGAAGGATTTCTAGCAAGCATACGTAAATAATGTTGAATCCACCTCAAACTTGAAATTACTGATCATCTAGAAGTAAATGATTTTTTGAGACCATAATCTGGATAAATAAAGCGCGCGCACACACACGTATATAACATCGAAAATAAATGAAAAGCTAAAACTATAAATAGAATTTCTTTGCAAAATAAGAGAAAATACCTCAGAGAAAAGGGATTGCCTCGCAGTGGCAATCTGTTGCCTCAAGAGCTCCATTCTTGAGAAAAACAGATAGGAAATTAATTAAAACAGACTCAAGTAGTACTGAATATATATGAGGAAAAAAAGGTAGTTAGTTTAACGTTTAAATTTCAAAAATAACTTGTATTTGAATTGTTTAAGATGGATTATCTGGTTCAAATTTCATTATCTTAATATTTGCTATCTCTAGAGTTCATCGGTTTTTCTATAATTACTTGATAAGAAAAATGCTACTCGGCCATCTGAATTTACCGTTAAGATAGATCACTTAATCTGACAGTACTATCCATGTCATATTAAGAGAAATAATAAGCAGAATATAACACTTTTTTTTTTTTTAATCATAAGGCATATTTTCTTTGGACCCATTTCTCGTTCTATGTTTTTATTAATAGCAATGATTATAAAACAAGGCCCATTAATTGTAGGTAATGATATTTCTTTGACACAAGAAAATAAAAATGAAATTATGATTTTGGAAACAAGAGAGATTGATCTAAACTTCATGTAGTATTATTGTTTGGTAATAAACTGAATAGTAAATTTTGGGTTTTGTCAAGAGACTTGATAATTGATTGTAATCAGTGAGTCATTCTGTATATCTTTACTATCATGACATGATAACAACTTAATACTAGTGACAATAAGAAAAAAAAAAAGAATTTTACTTTCTATTTTTTTTAATATGGCATGGCAGTGTCGTGTGGTACTACCAAGTCTAGTCATCTACTTGATCGATAAACTCAGATGACCGAGTAGCAGAATCTTTTTTTTAATATATAAATTGTTGTGGCATGTTGATAGTGTTGAAATGGCAAATTGAGTGTCATATTAGCTTTTTCCATCACTAATTAACGGAGTTCGGATAAATAGATCCTCTTGAAATAGATATCTTGCCCAAGAATCGGGTTAAAACTTTTGGAACCACAAGTACACTCCTAATTTTCTGAAAAGTAATCTTTCTTGATTTTTATAGGGTGTTTTTTGTCTTGCTTTTTATGTTTTTTTTTTTTTTTAACTTTTCACTTAAACTTATGTGAATGAATAGTTAAAATAATTTTATTTTAGATGGAAAGATGTTTGAATTGAAGTTTAATATATTTTCTTAAGTTTAAAAAAAAAATTAACCAACGATTAATCCCCCCCCCCCCCCCCCCCCCCCCCCCCCCCCCCCCCCCCCAAAATCTCTGTCGTCAAGGACCTACTCGGCCTTTTAGAAGACGTTGAGCTGCCAAAGCCCATCTCTAGTCATGAAAGTGATCTCAGGCACTGGAATTCTTTATCCATGCCCCCTGCAAATACAGATCACCTCGAACATATGGAGGTAGACTCCGAGAAAGATCCTTATTATTGCAAGCTAAAATGAAAGTTGACCAGATTATTAATGTTTTTTGAAACCAAAGTGGTTGGAAAAACAGCTTGTATTGAAATAATAATAATAATAATAATAAAAAAAGTAGTTGGAAAAAGTGTCAAACCTGATATTTGACCAGTGTGCTTGCTTACCATATAACCATCAAATTCCTTTGCCAGATGAGAGGGTCTTTCAAGTTTCAATTTTTTTTTACCCTTTGAAAGTCAAAAAATCATCTCTCAATTAAAGAAATAAACTTTATTAGTCTTCCTCTAAACCCTTTTTTTACTTAATAAATTGGGAGGAATATCATGTACAGCTTGAAACAGACAAACAAGGACAGCCCAAACAAGAGCTGGGCATAAGACGAATTGCCCAAGTTGCAACAACCATTTCCGTTTATTACGAACGTGATTGAAAACTAGAGTCCACAGCAATCTGTCAATTAATGTTCCAAATTAATTGGCCTGTTTTTTTTTTTTTCGTTGGAAAGAAAGCAGATGCAAAAAGTCTTTGCCGTCCCATTCCTGAAATTAAAATATCACTCTGAAAGTGACAGTTTCGCCATAGATGAGCTTTAACAGCATTAACAGTAGATTATATTTTAATCAAAATTTAATTAAATTGTATAAAAATTTACTACAATGGACTCAATAAAATTATAGTAATTTTAATTTTGATCATTTTTACTGGTCAAATCTGTTGAGTCTAAATTGCTGGCCAAATATTATTTTAACATAAAAAACTTTGTCTCCCAAATGTCATTTGTTTTGCGTGAGCTCACGATTCCAAAAAATTCATCTTTATCTTAAAAGCATGAATCGCTCAAATTCTAAATTAAACCATAGAATGCAGCCAGTCTTTATTGGTCATCATTTCAATGACGTGGCATTATCTTATTAGAGTAATTCAAATTCTAGTTCTGTAATATTATGATTAATTGATTTTTTTTTTAAATCTAATATCAATTTTAGAAAATTAATGTATAATTTTTTAATAACGAATAAATATTTAAATTATAATTAAAATTAAAATAAATGAAGAGGTTAAAATCAATATTTTAATAAAATAATAATAAATTTAGAGAATTTGTTATTTGATGTTGTGAAAAAGTGATAAGTTAAATTTATAAAAATAAATTTTGTAACTAAATTTTGAACAAATTTCAAAAATGCTAAATGTTTCGAAGATGTGTCTCGAAGATGTGTTTCAAAATCTTTTTTTTTTTTTTTACTTAGTAATTAAATAAGTATTTTTTAATAATGTTAAAATTTTTTATTTTTTTTATAAATATTTATGATAATTAAAAAAATAAAAAATAAAAAAACACTTTTTACCTGTTGGGTGGACTTTCGGGCTACATCTCTAAATTTTATTGAGCCCTGCTGGCATATCAACAGTCTTGTGTACCCTCAGCTACCAAACAGGAACTTTCATTATTGCCTTTCCGGGTTTATATATAGCTTTCCAACTGTACAGTTTTCTCACGCACACCAACCTCTCTCTCTCTCTCTTCTCTCTCTCTCTCTCTATCCGTCTCTCTCTCTGATCCCTTCCATGGCTGCTGTATCTTCAGAATCTTCTACCATGACAAACTATCCGATAGATCTACTCTTCGACCTCGACGAAGTTCTCACTCTGCCGGAGGATTATTCAGGCAGTCAGATTGCAGAACCGACATCCTTGGTGATCATGAACATGCCAACGGTTACTACAACTGAGGTTTGCTCAGTCTGCATCGAAAGCTTCCGGTCCGGTGAGGGTGGTAAACAAGTCCCCTGCGGCCATGTATACCATGAAACATGCATCGCCTCGTGGCTCGCCCGCCATAACTCTTGCCCTCTCTGCCGCTGCGAAATCTCCGGCAACGTATGACGGGAAAACCAGCTCTATATGTAGAAATTAAACAACTATTTTTTAGTTCAGTTTCGATGTTTCTGTAGGTGCTGTACTCATGGGATTGTTACTTCTTTTAATTTCCTTGATCTTTTTTTTGTGCGATTTCTTTTCTTATAATTAAAATTCCCGTCAAAATTTTGTGTAAGATCTGATCATACTGTATATATCGTCCATGAATTCCTCCACATGCACATGAATTATCTAGTCCAGCAACTTAATTAGGTTCGAAGTTTGGTAGGCAGAGCATTCATTCTGCTTTGCATGTCACAAGAATGAAATCAATGCATATTTCATTAATGAAAGCAAGAAAATAGGTAAACAAATTGTCAACAGCCCAGAAGAGACCAAACCATGCACACATGATCGATGATGATCATTTCAACGCAGATTTTTTCTGATCAATATGTGCTAGATCAGTATTATAATCTGCAGACTGGTTTTACATCCACATGATTAATCCTTCGAGTTCACGTCCGTGATCCGAATATATATGAATTAATTCGAGATGAACGAATTTGAGAAAAAAATTTGAAGTTTATCCATTATATGTACGTACACACTCGGTGGAAGAGAGAATCTTGCAATTCGTCGGCATGATGAGAGCTGGCGCCATCGTTAACGTCGTTAGGGCAAACCACGTACCTTGTTGTCATTAATGAAAGGTCATGTTTATATTCGGTCAACTTTGACGGTTCTTAATTTAAAAATTAACAAGACTATCGCGTGCACGCAACTTGCCTATCAAATTGATCTATGCTCTTTAATTGAGATTTTAAATTAATTGGACAATATTAAATAATATTAAATTAACATATTTATTAAATTATAAGCAAATAAGGGAAAATTAATATACTTTTTAATTGGATGTGATATACTATTTATATATAGCCGGCATCAACAAATTAATATATAAATAATAGATAATAAATTATTTTTCAATCGTTTAATGACATATAAGAGATGATGAAATGATAAATGCTAGTTAAAAAGATGACATATGATGATATTAATAGTAAAATGAATGACCAATAATAACAGTTATTTCAACTAATATAAGTTTTATGTTTTTGAAACTTAAATTATTAAAAACTAACACATTGCATGACTATTATTTACACATATATATGTGTGGGCTGTAAATATATAATTTACTCTTGTCTGATTTTTTTTCTATGAGATGAAAGAAAATAGGTAATTAAAAAAATAATGTGACATAATATTGATGATTGTACGTAATTGTGTTAGCTTTAATTAATTGTTTAGGATGCAAAAACGTAAAACATTTCATGTTAGTTCAAGAATGACAAGAGATTAATAGAACCAAAGTAAGTATATAAGAGAATCCAACAATTAAGCTTATATATATATATATATATATAATTAAACTAATGAAAAGCGATCTTCTTTTAGTCATTTTGCTCGATCTGTATGGACTGATCGATATTATATCTTTGAGATTTAATTAATTGATTAATACTTCATTAGGATTTAAAGAAAATATCCAATTGTGAATTTTGTTTTTAAATAAGATATTAATTAATTAGTAAAGATAAATAATGAGAATTGACATTTATACGCCTGGACTTTGACTTCGCCAGCAGTACTACTGCCACTAATTTGAATCGATAAGATAATGGTCATCGATCAATGCATGCAGTCGGCCGAGCACATGTACAAGCTGGAAGATATGCCCAAGACGTCAACCTCAAGCTAGATCACCTGGTTTATTTGGATGATGCTTAGAGCATTCTTACGGGGTTTTCATCAAATTCTCTATAATTTAGTTAAAACATATATTTCTTAAATTTTTTTCTTAAATTTTACTCATCTTTTAAAAACTTTCTACATCTCATTCCCTATCTATTTTTTATTCTATTAAAATAATATTTCTCTATTATTTCTTTATTACTTTTTTAGAAAATTCTTATTGCAGTCCCCCATTCGGGATCTGTATTGCAGTCCTTTAATGAAACGCAGCAAATGAAACGCTGCGTTTCATTAAAAAGAAACCCCCAGACCGAAGACCCCAGACCCCGACCCCCAGACCCCTTCATCGCGCAGACCCCTTCATCCCCCAAACCCTTTCATCGTCCAAACCAAGCCCATCGCGCACGCGCACGCGCAGCGCCGTCGTCGTGCCCAAGCCCATCGCGTATCGCCATTGCCATCTCCGTCTACATCGCGCAGCGCCGTCGCCATCTCCGTCTACATCGCGCAACCCTGTTGTCGTGGCCATCTCCATCTTGGTGAGGGATTTCCTTCTCTGCGATTTGAGCGGTAGTTGGTGAGGGATTTCCTTCTCTATGATTTAAAATATTTCATTCTCTGGGATTTCGCTTAGTGTCTTCTTCTGCATGTAATTCTTCACTTGAGCGTGAATTTTGAATTGGTTTTGTTTGTTTATAAATTTGTGTTAAAATCTTTACTTGTTTGTAAAAAATATTTCTGGTTTTAGAAATGCACTCTACGTGTTTGTTCAAATTTGTGAATGGATTCTATATGGTAATTTATACTTGAAGTGTATGTGTTTGAACTTGTAGACTTGTTGATAAGCTTCTTGCAACTCACTTATTACTTGAATACTATCATTTACTAATTGTGTAAATGATTTGCAAAAGGCTCTCTTCTGAAAATGTGTGCTTAATTTTCAATCTCAAGCATGATATCCACGCATGATATCCACTATCATTTACTTAACATTAGGTGTTGCACCTGCACGCATGATACCCACCAGATATTATTTAACTGCAGTCTATCATATGTCTTTCATTGTCATTGATTTTTACCTTGTTTTTGAAACTTTGGAAACTTTAAGGAAGAATGTACTAGCTACCCAAACTTTGGAAACTTTGGTTTCTACTAACTTTTATCCATTTTTTTTCTTGCTTTTGCTGGAGCAGCAATTACGAAGAGATGACACATCTAAACTTTGGGAACTTTTGCTTTTGTTGGATCAGCAATTACTAACTTTTTTCTATTTTCTATGTAGGCGTAACACATTCCCAACATTACACAGTTTCGAGAACTGTTTCTATTTTTGATACGCAATGTCTTCATTGCATTCTTCATCTTCTTCGAATCATGCTCCAAAATGTCTATGCGGAGAGATGGCACGTTTAAAATTATCGAAAATAACAAAAAATCCAAGCCGATTTTTTTATTATTGTCCAAATTACAATAGAAAGGTAACACTAAAAAAATTTGTGTGTGCAACCTTTTTTAGTATTGTGTATTAATTGTAATTTCTCACACTAATTAGATGTTTGTTGCAGGGAATGCCATACTGCGAGTACTTTTTATAGACAGATATTGAAGTAGAAAATATAGGAAAAGTTGTGTACGAAAGAGAACGTTGCCTCCAAAAGAGAGGAAAAACTCCAAAATGGGAGGAAGAACTCCAAAAGAGGGAGAAAAAACTCCAACGTGCAAGGGTACAGATGTAAAAATCGAAAGATGATATCCAAAATGATCAAGATGAGCTTCATGGTGTAATGAAAGATATTAACCATACAAGCATGCGACCCTACGTGTATTGGAGACTTGCAGTTCTAATATTTTGTTGTTGGATAGGATCATGAACAGTTACAAATTAGTAGCGGTGTATATCAAACTGTGAAATGTTGTTAAGTAGGTTGTAATAGATAGGTTTACAACCTTTATCAATATTGTAATATTCAAACCCATCAGACTTGTGAACATTATGAATGGTTATGAGAAGTATTTTCCTTGCACTATATTTCATGTATTTTATTCTACATTAAATAAAATCCATGAGATTATAACTTTGAACCAACACTTTAATATAAGCATCCAACACTTTAATCAATTCTCATTCCAAACAATAATAACATATCTCATACCCATAACATAATTCATACTCTTAAAATGATATAAATATCCAATGTTACAATAATACACCAAGTTTACAAGAATACAAAATAGAGTTATACAACTGAAGTTATGAACTTTTGTCAACATAACAGTCTACAGCGTCTTCAAATCTCAAATACTTTGATGGGGGCAGCAGTCTACCATGTCTTTCATCAATCATCGAGAGGGCCAGGAAATGCGAAATTCACCTACAAGTAGTTTGAAATATCTTGTAAAACATTATGTAAAACTCAGCATTATTTGTTCAAAATATAGACAAAAAGGAATATTATTTGATATTTACCTGAGAAATAACGTTTTGTTGTGTACCAAGCAGTTGCGAAACAATAGCTTCTGGTGTGTCGTGCAGTATTACCGATTCTATGGGGTTTAATATATCTTCCGTCCGTGATGGGGGCTACATTTGAATACATAAACAAATGACATAACATATTCATAAATTTGTTAAAACTATATCAAAATCACATTATTTAAATCTTCCATACATTCTTTCTTTGTCGCTTGCCATCAGCCTTTTTATTTTTGGTTTGTAACTTCTCTATTGTAGGTTGTTTCCTCTTTGATGGGGGCCTGCATTTACCTCTGACAACACGAGGGCTCAACACTTTTTTCGAACTTCTAGTTTCGGCATCAATGGAAGCATGAATGCTTGCAACTGTGGCATGGGGCTTCAATTTAGTGTAAATTTCATTCATTGCCTTTAGCTTCTGTGTCATGTCTAGAGAATTATCTTCCATTTCACATGCATTTGTAGCTACTTGAAAACATAATTTTATCAAACAAGAGTACCGACTAGCAGCTGGTTTACCACTCAAGTCATCGTAACTGCTTTGAATGAGAGCATATCTACGTTTAATGTCCTTCCTCCACCTCTTCATAATGTACTTTTTCAGCAACACTTGGACATCTCTTGCGGCGAAAATTGAAAGAATGTGCCTATATATAATCCATCTTATCTCAAATAGTTCACACATGCACTTTGCCTCACACTCATCTTCATTGAAGTACGCCTGCAAAGTTGACTTCTTGATGCCGTCTTCAGGTAACCTTTGGTCATTAACTTGATACGTGGTAGCTGCCCCTTCTGTTTTTATGACAACACAATGAGAGTAGATAATTCCCATTACTTCTGACTGCACTTCCTTAAATTTAGAATTCGTGTACACTGCTTGAAATTTTTTCTCCACGGGTAAATGCGATATACAAGGGACTGTGCAATTGAATGAGTGGAAATCTGCTGCCATCTCATTCTCTATTTTTTTCCTCAGTGCATTGTCAAATTGATCAACGAATTCTTTCAACATAGTCCCTAAATGTACATATTTATCAAAAAAGGCATTCATGCTCTCACTCCTCTGAGTTGTGCTCATCCCAGCCCAAAATGTATTTTTCAGGTATACGGGAACCCAATACATTCGCTCACTATAGATACTTTGAAGCCATGCATTTTCCTTACCATTGTAAGTGTCAATAAACACTTCCCAAGACTTCTCAAACTCGTCAGAAGTCTGAGAATCATAAACATATCTCTGCAATGCACTTTTCAACCTACACTTAAATTCAGCATGTGAGCTCAACTTCTCTGATAGTTTTCTCATTATGTGCTACAAACAGTATCTATACCGGATATTTGGAAAGACTATTGCAATAGCATTTTTCATGACCCTGTCTTGATCAGTGATGATAGCTTTTGGCGCCCTCCCATCTATACATTTCAACCAAGTGTCAAATAACCAAACAAATATTTCAATATTTTTACTTGATATCAAGCCTGCTCCCAAAAGTATTGACTGTCCATGGTGGTTAACACCAACAAATGGAGCAAATGACATGCCATATCTATTTATTAGATATGTTGTATCAAATGTCACAACATCCCTAAAATAATCATATGCTGCTCTGCTGCGTGCATCGGCCCAAAAGACATTTTTTAATCGACCATCATCATTCAAATCCATTAATGAGTAAAACCCATCATTCTTATATTGCATCCTCTCAAAATAACCACGAAGTGTATTAGCACCTCTTTTGCCAATTCTAAGGTGTCGAGCATTTTCTATATAATTCCTTGCATCTTTTTCAATAAATGGAAGTTTCTCAAAACCACCAGCCTCGACAACCAATGCGTTAAAACTTTTGGTCATACCTATGCCTGCCTTGTCGTTAATATCTAACTGTCTCTTCACGGAATCATCAATTGCGCAATTACATATAAAAATCAGTCTTCGTTGTATTAGAGAGTTGAGTAGGAATATTATTTGATATTTACCTGAGAAATAACGTTTTGTTGTGTACCAGGCAGTTGCGAAACAATAGCTTCTGGTGTGTTGTGCAGTATTACCGATTCTATGGGGTTTAATATATCTTCCGTCCGTGATGGGGGCTACATTTGAATACATAAACAAATGACATAACATATTCATAAATTTGTTAAAACTATATCAAAATCACATTATTTAAATCTTCCATACATTCTTTCTTTGTCGCTTGCCATCAGCCTTTTTATTTTTGGTTTGTAACTTCTCTATTGTAGGTTGTTTCCTCTTTGATGGGGGCCTGCTTTTGCCTCTGACAATACGAGGGCTCAACACTTTTTTTGAACTTCTAGTTTCGGCATCAATGGAAGCATGAATGCTTGCAATTGTGGCCTGGGGCTTCAATTTAGTGTAAATTTCATTCATTGCCTTTAGCTTCTGTGTCATGTCTAGAGAATTATCTTCCATTTTACATGCATTTGTAGCTACTTGAAAACATAATTTTATCAAACAAGAGTATCGGCTAGCAGCTGGTTTACCACTCAAGTCATCGTAACTGCTTTGAATGAGAGCATATCTACGTTTAATGTCCTTCCTCCACCTCTCCATAATGTACTTTTTCGGCAACACTTGGACATCCCTTGCGGCGAAAATTGAAAGAATGTGCCTGTATATAATCCCTCTTATCTCAAATAGTTCACACATGCACTTTGCCTCACACTCATCTTCATTGAAGTACGCCTGCAAAGTTGACTTCTTGATGCCGTCTTCAGGTAACCTTTGGTCATTAACTTGATACGTGGTAGCTGCCCCTTCTGTTTTTATGACAACACAATGAGAGTAGATAATTCCCATTACTTCTGATTGCACTTCCTTAAATTTAGAATTCGTGTACACTGCTTGAAATTTTTTCTCCACAGGTAAATGAGATATACAAGGGACTGTGCAATTGAATGAGTGAAAATCTACTGCCATCTCATTCTCTATTTTTTTCCTCAGTGCATTGTCAAATTGATCAACGAATTCTTTCAACATAGTCCCTAAATGTACATATTTATCAAAAAAGGTATTCATGCTCTTACTCCTCTGAGTTGTGCTCATCCCAGCCCAAAATGTATTTTTCAGGTATACGGGAACCCAATACATTCGCTCACTATAGATACTTTGAAACCATGCATGTTCCTTACCATTGTAAGTGTCAATAAACACTTCCCAAGACTTCTCAAACTCGTCAGAAGTCTGAGAATCATAAACATATCTCTGCAATGCACTTTTCAACCTACACTTAAATTCAGCATGTGAGCTCAACTTTTCTGATAGTTTTCTCATTATGTGCCACAAACAGTATCTATACCGGATATTTAGAAAGACTATTGCAATAGTATTTTTCATGACCTTGTCTTGATCAGTGATGATAGCTTTTGGCGCCCTCCCATCCATACATTTCAACCAAGTGTCAAATAACCAAACAAATATTTCAGTATTTTCACTTGATATCAAACCTGCTCCCAAAAGTATTGACTGTCCATGGTGGTTAACACCAATAAATGGAGTAAATGACATGCCATATCTATTTATTAGGTATGTTGTATCAAATGTCACAACATCCCTAAAATAATCATATGCTGCTCTGCTGCGTGCATCGGCCCAAAAGACATTTTTTAATCGACCATCATCATCCAAATCCATTAATGAGTAAAACCCATCATTCTTATATTGCATCCTCTCAAAATAACCACGAAGTGTATTAGCACCTCCTTTGCCAATTCTAAGGTGTCGAGCCTTTTCTATATAATTCCTTGCATCTTTTTCAATAAATGGAAGTTTCTCAAAACTACCAGCCTCGACAACCAATGCGTTAAAACTTTTGGTCATATCTATGCCTGCCTTGTTGTTAATATCTAACTATCTCTTCACGAAATCATCAATTGCGCAATTACATATAAAAAAATCTTACCTTTTGTGGACTGACTAGACCCATGGTTTTGTGCATTGCAGATAGTAGTTATATGTAAGACACCATCAGCCAAAACTGCATTAATTATCGCCTTACAATCAGTCTTCGTTGTCGGACGTGTTTTAGAAATGTTGGTAATACATTTCCTTGCCTTACCACCACGAGCACACCCAGGTGTTACATATCTAACACCCCCATCATCTTTCATTTTACTTCTTTAGGTCATTATACCGAATTCAGCCTATCTCCTATATTGCTTGTAGTAGTAAATGAATTCTTTCTCAGTTTTAAAAAACATCCCCGGCATTGGCTCTGAAACCCCATCATCATCATTTCTCGGTGTTGGTTCTGAAACCCCATCATCATCATTTTCCGACGTTGGCTCTAAAACTCCATCATCATCATTTCCTGGCATTGGCTCTAAAACCACATCATCATCATCATTCCCCAGCACTACACCATGATTATCAATCACTACCTCATCATCTCTCACATTTGGGGTATCCATATAATTACTGCTTTCTGAAAAAAACAGTGATCGCCTAGTAGATGTGCATTCTTCCCTTTTCTCCATCAAGAAAAATTTTGATATATTTAAAGCACAACATGAAAGTAAAAAATTAAAAATTAAAAATTAAAAATTAAAAAAATAAAAATAAAAATAAAAATTAAAGCACAACAAATTAGCAAACCTGACAATCAAGAATAGAAAACAATTGAAGCAAAAGTTAATAAATGCTAGAAACAAAGTTTAGATTTTCCATCCCTAAATCATCTCTTCTCAATACCCAAACCCGGCAGCAGGACTAGCTAAAACATGAAATCAATATGTGTTATCCAGAGTGCAAACTAGCTAAAACCCAAGAAAAAAAAAAATTTGAAAATACTAAGACATGTTCAAACCATACACCTTCAACCATATTGTGGTTGCTGCATCATACTATTTGGAGAATAGGATTTGATCGAGTGAATTTTACCAAATGGCTAGATCTAATATGAAAAATTATCCAACCCACTTAAATAGTAAAGTAAAATGGAAAAAAATTATAAGCATGGAAAGAAGCAACTCATGTAAATCATATCCTACAACTTCATTGGAAAATCATTCTGCATGTCCACAATTGTAATATGCATCAAATTAGAGAAAAACCTCAATTGGGCTAAAATCCCACAGTAACTATAGCCTTAAAAGCTGGTGTTCATAAATTTCAACACTTCAGCCAAAGTAAATTTCCACTTTGCTCCTGTTACATACTTTTTAGTTCACTCTATATGAGCTCGAGTCCTCAACCCTGTAAAAGTTCGCCAGTTACATACTTTCTTAAGTGCTTTGCCTCTTGATTTTGTTCATGAATGATTATTCTATATTTATACAGATTGATTCAGCAAACAAAAATCAGATTGTCCATCCCTAAAACATGATTATTCTATATTTATACAGACTGATTCAATAAACAAAATTCAGCAAACAACCAAAACACGACAGTAGGACTAGCTAAAACATGAAATCAGTGTGTTATCCACAGTGCAAACTAGCTAAAACAACCCATGATGTATGTAAATAAACAAGTGCAGATCAAGGTTCTCAATGAGGTCGTCGGTAGTCGATGGTGGGTTGAGGGTGGTCATCGATGGTGGATGAGAGATTCGTTCGGGTCGAGGGGCACGCACGACGGAGAGGGAAAAACGTAGGGGCCAGGGAGTGCGATTTGAATTTGGGTCCAATTTGCTTCAGATTTAGGTTGTAGAGAAGGAAGGGTAATTTAATCAATTCATGGATTAAAATGGGGATAAGATGGTCATTTCATGGACTAGGACTGCAATACAGTCCTCTTAAGAGGACTGTATATAAAACTACTCTACTTTTTTCTCTCACTTTTATTTACAAATTTAACTACTCAATATTTTTTCTTATATTTTGAACTATTACTTTAGTGAATATTTTAAATAAAAATTTAAATTATTTTTAATATTTTAATTTTTTTTTATATTTTTTTATTTATTTAAATTATTTTTAAAATTATTATTTAAAACTATAACAAATATGAGTATGAACGAAAATGTAGATGATTGTAAAAATAATTAATTTAATTGAAATGAATAAAATATTGATAAAAGCGATTTAGGGGATGAAACAACTATTCATTCCCTAAATCTTTTTCCTAAAATAGGGATCCAGATGGAGGGAGGTTTTAAGAGCATTTCCTAAATTTTGCCTCAAATTATAGGGAAAAAGAGGTAATGATTCCCCATAAAATTTTTTATAATTTAACTAAAAAGTACATTTTCTAGAAGTTTTTCGTAAATTTTACATATCTTTCAAAAACCTTCTACATCTCATTCTCCATCCCTATCTCTATTCTATTAAATAATATTTCTCTATTTTTTCTTTATTATTTTTTTCTATCACTTTTATTTACAATTTTAACTACTAACTATTTTGTCTTATTATCTTCTTTTAAAATATCACGTTTTACTAAATACTTATACGATTTTAACTATCAAATATAATACTATTTTTTAAACCGAAATATGTATTATAAAAATAGTAATTTTTTTTAAATGACAAGGACCCTAACTTCCGTGGAAGGAAAATGAAGAGGACTACATAGCTTTGTGCCCTGTGTTGAAAATGGAGATGAAGTCGTGTGGGCGTGGGCGGATTTGCATGTAGGCGAAAATGGGAAGACGTCGAAGTGGAGAAGGGACCTTCACTCAGGAACAAAACAAAGGGAAAAAATAAAACAAAACGTGTTTTGGGGCCCAAGAAAATATTTGCAACGTTTTTCCTCCATTGCAACACATTGTTTCTTATTACAGCGATTTTTTTCACCACAATATAGTGAAAAATCGCTGTAACTAACAAAATGGTTGCACCACCGAGTTTGAATTCAAAGTCAATGTGACTAAGCTGCGATGATTTTATTTTTGTTGTAAATAGTTATTTATTATTGTGATTTTATTTAGAACAAAACAAAAATCGCTCGCAAAAGATCATTTTTCATATGGTGGGGAAAACAAAAAACGAAAAACGAAGGGAAAATAATTATTAAACGCAAAAGTTGGCAAGAAGCTAATTAATTACTATACCACCTTCCAAAGTTGACAAAAGCAAGTACTGTTCTGCATGTAGAGGTAGAACCCTAAGAAAACAAGGTGTCGGGCGGTAGTTTTCATACTAAAAATTGGTCAATAAACGAGAGGTGGACTAAATTTTCAATTGCTTGACCAAAGCAGTCTGACAAATTAGAGGTCCGCAAATCAAATTAATATATAATTATATATTCACCATCGATAAAAATTCATAAGATTATTTAATTAATTGATTAGTGGTTTTTAAGAAAATGATGGTTTGGTTTGACTAACTAATATTCAATTATTATATTCATATCATGCGTGATCACCACTGACTATATATTATCTGTTCGGATGAAGAATCTCTCTGATAGATGTATATACAGGTGCTCACATGGTATCTGATTAATGTGTAGTATTTAATGTTGTCTTTCAAATAATGTAAAGAGGGCTACTAGAGACATAAAGGGATCAGACACAATGATGTGGCATATTACATCTTTTTTTTTTTCCCTCTCTCTCTCTTCCTCCCCCCTCTCCCTGTGTCTCCTCTCCTCCCCCTTTCCCTCTCTCTTTCTCTCCCCTTTCTCTCCTCGTCGGTGTTGTCTGCCCTTCCGAGGTGGTTCCCAATCAACATAGACGGCCAAAGAACAAGCTTTCCGCTTAGATCTCGCCACCTCAACCACTTAGCGGCGCGCGGTCGACCATGCACACTGTGTGCGAAATGTGGTTTCCGGCCACCAACGTGCATGACAAGCTACCATGAGCTGGTTTCTGGCCACCAATGTGCATGACAAGCTACCATGAGCTCTGTTGATGGTGCCGCTTGGACCATTGTGTCTTCTGCCTAGTTTGAGGTGGTCCCCGACCACTATGGCCAGCACGAAGAGAGGACACGGGGAGAGGGCAGGGGTGGCGGCACGGGGGAGAGGAGAGAGAAAGAGAAAAAAAAAGGTATGGAGACTTGCCAAGTGTGCGACATCAGTGTGTGAGATCCCTTTTATGGGATTCGTTTATATCTATAGCGTTTTACTAATATAAATATTGCTATGTGAATATTTAATTATGTATCTTTCTCTTTAAAATACAAATCCCGAATAAAAATTGAAGAGATTTAAATCTATTAATGTTAATTATCTAAATTTATAGACGAAGAAGATATGAAATTAAAGATAAGATTGAGAATATTTTTCAATATTTTTTGTGAGGAGAACTATTAATACTCTTTAGGACTCTTCGATCATTGACCACATGTAAGGTTACACTAATATATAATATGCTCAAACAATAATGATGGTTGTAATTTTTCTTTTCGTGATTTTAAGTATGATTATGAAATAATAAGTTGGGAGGCCTAATAATTTTTTAAAAGAGTACTAATGATGAAGGATGTGACCACTAGAGATAACTTTAATGTAGTGCAATATAAAGTGGACATTAATTTTCAAACAAGTTGGACGTGTCACATGAAAATTAGATTTAATAAATTGGGATTCAACTCCTCACAAAGTTTTCTTTCCTTTACTACTATAAATATAGTGTCCGTTCCGTCCATTAATAAAAGTCAAGATTAATTCCTTTACAACTTGTGCAAACACATCAAATTATTTTTATCTTCAATTCGTATCGTTTTATTAAATGAATACTTTAGATATTAATATCGGTGTGCATATTGATGCACGAACTCGTTTATAAGAAGATTTTTTCTTGAATGAATTAAAGACGAAAATAATTTTCGTAAGATAGAAATCTCAAATTTTTTTCTTTTATTTTTTTTTAATAAAAAAATTATGTCAACATGATACGTGATTTATTACGCTAAACTGATTATACCTAACAAGATTATGTTTTTAATGGGCTTTTTTATCTGTCAATTTCAAATGAAATACATTAGGGGACACTTTTAGGAACGAGGCACCCAAGCATTTTCCTTTCACAAAATAAATGCTAAACCCACTTTTTGATAGAGAAATAAAAGTGCGTGTAAAGAAAAGAAAGGAAAGAAATAAAGGCACGTGCGTCCACTTTTTGACCAAGAAAAAGAACACAAAAGATACGCCAACGTGGCAAAGAGCGAACGTTCCTCGTGTTTGTGAGGTGAATGTTGTGGAATTCGACGACCACCGACCACGTATATTCTTCGAGAAATCGAGGCCGTTCGTGTATTTTTCGTTACTGTTCTGTTCCTTTGACTAATGTCCCAAAGTTTCTCATATTTACACTTCCGTCCCCCAGCCATTCCGTGTCAGTCTTCTCCTCGTGCCATAATGATTCTTTTCAACGATGGCTGCCTTATATTTCGATAAATTTATTAATAAATTATTTTCGGGGTTATAATTTAAATTTGGTGAAATAGAATCTTTTTACACTTTTTAATTAAAAACCAACCTATAAACCTTTTACGATCACACGAAATGAGTTAAATATATAAAAATATCGAAACTCCAATATTTAGATATATATATATATATATATATGTTACAAAAAAAAAAAAAAAAAAAAGAGTGCTACCGTCCCCAATAGGTGGTCCAATGGTGCAACTTTTAAAAATTATGTTTACAGTTATAAAGTCCGTAAGTGTCACATACTCATCTTAAAAAAAAAAGTTAATTTCAAACTCACATGAAAAGAATTAATTATTTAATAGTAGACTATATTTTTTTTTTAAAATGAGTACGTGTCGGTTGCACAATCTATATTCTATCTAGCAATATTACTAAAAAATAATAGAATCTTTATGTGGTGATTTATATATAATTGGATGGTATTTCACACAACATCCTGACAATAAATACTCGATCGGTCTCTCTTTCAATGTGTGTTTATGCTGTCTAAATTTGTAGTTTCCTAGCTAGGCAATTGATATATATATTAATAAAGTTAAACTATATATATATATATATATATATATATATTTTGTATCTTACCGTATTGATCTCATCCCTCATGCATGTTGTTGTATTAATATTGTCATTACTTTTACATCAGCTTTTATTTTTATTTTATAAATAAACCAAATATTTGGGCATGCAGTGCCATATTGACATAATGTTTTATTCTTAAAAGGATTAGATCCAACAAAATACTTATATTGACTGATTAAATACGAAAAAGATCGCCTTAAGGCGCTACATTAAATGTCCAGAAATTCATGAACTATATTGCATGTGTTTACACTACTATGGAAGTAGGTGCGTTTTGGTAGATTGCAATGGAGAATTTGTCTAAGAATTACACCTTTTTTTTTTTTTTGGTTATAGGTGATGGGATCTCTCTCTCTCTCTCTCTCTCTCTCTCTCTAATTTTAAATCTAGGGAGAATCAGACATTTTAGCCTTTGGTGGCCATGGTTTGGCGACACCAGAGATCAATATATGTTGCTGAAATGGTGAAGGCCAGGATTTTGAACATTTTTATTTAGGGAATGGATTTTGAACAAAATGGTGTCTAAAAATACAAAATAATAATAATAATAATAATAATAATAATAATAATAATAATAATAATAAAATAAAAAAATAAAAAATAAAATCTTAGGTTTCATCTATCATTTTATGTCTATGTTTTTAATTTTTTTTTTATCAGCAGACAAAGTGAATATATAGTATAAATTAGAGTTATAATTATTCCTTAACGATATCCCAAACATGCATGGAACATATCGCTCGGTGATATGGAGGAACGGAAGAAAAAAGGGCACAAGGCGTAGGGGCTAGATGATCCGGTTAGGAAGAGATATAATAAGTTGGAGAAGATGTCTGTACTGATCAATTAAGCTCTGTTTAGATTGAGAGATGAGATAGAATAAAATGAATTAAAATGATTTATAAGTAATAGTGAATAATAATGAGATAAATAAACTCAACTCAACTCATAATTCAAAATCACAATTAATTTTTCGATGTGCTTTGTTTTTTCAGACATGCTTTTTAAGGCAATGGCATGATACCAAAGATCATCGTTTACATGCTTTGGGCGGGGGTATAACTGTAGAAGAATATGCCCACGACACTGTCCATGATTGCAAAAAACATAAATAAAGTGGCACAACGTAAATAAAATAAATAAAAAGGTTTGGCCACCGAGAAGAGAAGGGAAGAGAAGAGAACCGGAATTTTGGCGACCAAGAAAAAAAGCAATACGGGATTTGCTCCATTGCTCAATTTTGCTCTATTGAGCTAGTGCTACTTCTCCTCCTGAGGCCCTTTCGTTTTTTCACTGGGAAATGGAAAACCAGAGTGTGAACGGCATCGAAGCCGCGAAAATCTCTGTCCTCAATTGTATGGATCTCTCTAATCCTGACATTCACCAATCCGTTTCGTTGCTCAAGCAGGTGCATGTCCCCCTTCAATTTCCTAAAAGAAATTATTTATTTCTGATATTTTTTTTTTTTTGCAGTTTTTTTATAATTTTTTTTACTATTCTGTTCTAGGCGTGTTTGGATTCGGGATTTTTCTACGTTGTAAACCATGGGATAAGCGAGGAATTCATGGACGAGGTTTTCGCACAGAGCAGAATGATGTTTGGTCTGCCATTAAGCGATAAAATGAAGCTTTTAAGGAACGAGAAACACAGGGGCTACACCCCTGTTCTTGACGAGATTTTGGACCCTGAAAACCAAGTTTACGGTTTGTTTTTGTTACCCATTTCCACTTTTGTTTTAATTATGTTGGTTCTTATTTCTCCATGATTTGTTGCATGCTTGAAATAGGAGATTACAAGGAGGGATACTACCTAGGAGTGGAAGTAGCTGAAGATGACCCTGCAGCTGAAAAACCTTTTTATGGGCCAAATGTTTGGCCTGCACCAGGTAACTCAGTCCTACAGGAGCTCGATAATTTTGAAGGAATACTTTTTTTTTTTTTTTTTTAATAGGTAAAAGTTAAATTCTACTTGGGGACTCAAGTAGACGATTTCTCATTGTTCTTTCATGATTCATTATAATAATGATAATAAAGATTAAAGAATCAAAAAAGTAATTACCCAAAATATATTTTTTATTGTGAAAATAATGCAATAAAAAAAACGAATTTTCCATTTCATAACTATAATTACTACATAGATTTTCATTATTATGAAAGCTTAATTCTGCCAGACTTCGTTTGAAAGAAAGCTGCGTTGATGTTTCATTTATGGCTCTTTCTTTCTCGTGGTTCTTTTGGCAATTAAAGCCGGTCACTTTTTTCCCCTTTTATGGGTTTTGGAAAGTATATTATCGAATATTGAACTTTATCTTATTTTCATTTTATTTATTTATTTTTTATTTTTATCTTTTAGGACTATTGCCTGGATGGAGGGAGACAATGGAGAGGTTTCATCAAGAGGCTTTGTAAGTTTTAACAAACATAAAGTTTCTATGATGGCACAATTAATAAAGTCTTTATATACAAGCAGTATGTGTAATTAAAAACAAAGTAGAATCGATTATTGAAATATACTTACCTCTTATTTTCCCCTCTTTCCTTTTGCTTTGGATAATTCATGCTGTATAGGCGCATATGTATCAACCTATCAATAATGGAACTGAAGATAAGAGTAATGTCTAATGGGGATGAGAGTAACCTTTTGTTAAAGTTTGTATGATGGAACAATTAACAAAGTCTTATATAGAAGCAGGATGTGCAGTTAAAAACAAAGTAGAATCAATTCTTGAAAGCTGCATACCTCTTATTTTCCCCTCTTTGCTTTAGTTTTTGATAAATCATGCTGTATAAGGGCATACGTATCAACCTATCAATAATGGAACTGAAGATAAGAGAAATGTCTAATGGGGATGAGAGTAACCTTCTGTTAGTGAGCATGTTGCTACACAAATTATGGTGGGCCCAAATTACAGCGTTCAGGGTTTTCTAACTATCCAAAATGTAAATAGCTTTTGTTTTGAACGTGAAGATGAGGGTCTGACTTAATTACCAATTGCTATAGGCAGTGTGTGAATGACAGTGTGTGCCTAGCAATCCTAAATTATTGTGTTTATGTGATTTTGTTAACCACACATATGTGGGTTTTAAACACTGAACCCATTCTTAACTGTTTAATTTATAGTGGATCAATTTTCTCTAGAATGGCTGGCATTCAAGGATTCAGATAGTATGAGTTATGAGCTATATATTTCATTCTTGCCTTTTGAATTGATTCCTTATGTTCATTCAGAAAGGTTTCAAGAGCAGTTGCCAGGATAATAGCTCTTGCACTTGATCTGGAGGTTGATTTCTTTGACAGGCCACAAATGCTTGGCGAGCCAATTGCAACCTTGCGCTTATTACACTACGAAGGTTGAATTTAAGTTCTGTTCTTGAAGAAAATGTTGAACCTGGCCTTGTTGTGCTGTTGCTAATCTATGGTAGGGTTGTTTTAGGTCAAGTTTCTGATCCCTCAAAGGGAATATATGGAGCTGGAGCTCATTCTGACTATGGTTTGATTACCCTTTTGGCAACAGATGACGTCGTAGGTCTCCAAGTAAGAATCCTGTGACGATGATTTTTTTAAGGGTGATTTTTTTTTAATGTGATTGGCTATTGCAACCATATTACTTTTGCATCCAGATATGCAAGGATAAGGATGCTAAACCTCAGATATGGGAATATGTGCCGCCATTGAAAGGGTGAGTAACTGTAGCAATTTTGGAGGTTGAGATTCTTCAATTCAAAACGAATTGAGTCTGGTTGATGCATAAATGCTTAAGTTTAGTTTCTTTTGGTTAAACATTATTCTCAAATTTTGTATGAGTTCTATCAATTCATATTTCTGAACAAACTTGATTCTTAGTTCCTTGCCACTTAATTAAATATTATTATTCTTTTCTTACTTATCAAACAATATATATATATATATATTTTCTCGAAGTCCCATCATATTTCTTTTGATAAGTTGAGCTCTCCCATCTTGCATATCAATTATTAAGTTTTCTATACACTGCGATTTTTAATTATAAGAAGATTGTGTGTTAAAGATAACAAATGTAGATACAATTGCTTCCACTTCAGTGTCATTATAATTTTCTTCTACGTTGTTTTTCTGTTCTGAAGGATAACATTCTAGAATGCCACATTTTTGTTGCACATTGTCCAGCTGCAATCCTAATTAACATGCAGTAAATATATTTTGACATGCAAGGTATTTATGTGAAAAATGTAATATGGATATTTATATCGGTATGGTGACATTCTTTTTCTGTTGTTTATCTTTGACAGAGCATTTATAGTGAATCTTGGTGACATGCTGGAGCGCTGGAGCAACAGTATTTTCAAGTAATATAGATCTCTTAGCAGTTGCCTTGATCGAAGTTGCAGACTCGCAGTTTTATCCCATATAAAAAATAATACCGTTTCTAAAGAATCGTTGCAGTGCATTTATGTTCCCAAATTTTTTTATCCTTAATGGCATCTAGCATTTAGTTGTGATGTCTGACTGTTGTTTTTGCCATAGCCTAGTCTGATGGTGGCTTTCATTGATGTTGGAAACACTTCTTATCTTCCAATATGACATATGGAGAAGTTTCCCCCATCTAGAATTCTTAGATATGATTTGAAACATGAGCTTAAATGGAAAATCTAAACTTAAAATAACTCACTGGATTTTACAGAGTTAAGTACAAAAACAGTCTATGGGTTTTACACATTTATCTTTTCACTCATTGGATTTTCATATCAAACCTAAAGAGTGAACCAATAAATTGAAAACCCAAGTAGTGAAAAGATAAACATGTAAAACTTAGGGACTTTTTTTGTACTAAACCCTATATAAAATGTATTTTCTATGACATTTGTATCTCCAATGAAAGAAAAAAGACATTATTCAATCTCATATCAGAACAAATTGCAGCTGTAAACTTTAAACTGCTGACGAATTTTATTATTGTGCCAGAAGTGGTGATTATACTGAGCTGTTAAATGTTACTGTTAGGAGAATTTGCATTCCAGATTGAAGCTTGTAGGGTATAGATTTTTCCCAATACATCATCCTTTCCAAGACGGTAGTCATGAACATTTTTTTTTTGAAGTACGACAGTCATGAACTTGCAGCTGCATTGCCATTGCTGCTTTGTTTTTCTCTTTATATTTACATAAAAAGAATTATTACCATTCTATGCATTTCTCAGGGCTTTGGCCAAATCCATAGGTTGCCCCCCATTTTCTGTGAAATTCCTAACCCTTGGATGACTGAAATTTTGTTACTCAGGTCCACCTTGCACAGAGTTTTGGTGAATGGTCAAGAGAGATACTCTGTAAGGCCCCTGTTTTTAATTTTATTGTCCTTTCTTTTTCAAATAGTCTTTTGAAGGCTCACCACGAGCTTTCAGATGATCCACAATGATGGGTCACCAGTTTTATAATGTCACTATATAAATTACTCAACTTTATCTTTTATATGTTCTCTGTTACTATTTATTGCATTTATCTGGATTTATTTGCACAATAGGACCTATGTTACAATTGGCACTTACATTTTGGCCATTTGAAACTTTCACTACTTGGATCTCCTTTGAAGTGTTCCCCCTATTAGTGAAAGAATCAGTTATAGTTGTGGCCACCGGGAAGGCAAACTGGGGTTGTTTAGAAATCTGAGATCAAGTGTTCTCCACACTCTGTTATTTTACCAAGCCAATTCGACTGTCAGTAATATCAATATCTATAGTGCACAAGTTTCATGCCCTCCACTATTGCTCTCTCTCACTAGCCCCTGGTGACTTCTCCCTTGTTTCTGAATCTAAAATAAGACACAAAAGAATGTATTTGACTTCTTGCTGTTTCAAAGAACAATCCCTATGTCTTGTTGCATGAGAAAGCAGCTGGGTTGTAAATGAAATTGTTAACTTGGTGAGGGGCTCTAATTCGTTGCGGATATCTTTCAATCTTATTCATGTTATTATTGGATGACATTTTGCTTCCAAATATTTAGCGACTTGCTTATTATTATTTGCATAAATGCATTTTCTTTTGAAAGCGGTCCTTAGTACGTATATCTCATTTCCATTTTCCTGTGGCAGATTGCATATTTTGTGGAACCAAGTCATGATTGTCTTGTTGAGTGTTTGCCAACATGCAAGTCAGAAAATAATCCTCCCAAGTAAGTTTGTATTCACACAATGTTTTTATTTTCTGTTTGAACTTAAAATGTATATTTTTTTTATTCTCTCCCACACACAAAGTGAATGGGCACTGTGCTGTGGGTTTTTGTCCAGTGATTGAAATAGAAGAAACAAGTAAATGAATTCTAAAAGGATGCACAATTATTGAAAAATATGGACTACACATGATTATTTAGACTTTTAAACTAAAATTCTAAAATATATAAATCATGAACCCTAAAATCCCTAATCCTAATCCACTCAGGGGTGGCCACGACTAGAATCCGGAGGACCACCCCCACCAGAGGTGTCCTAATAGCCATTCTGGGTTTTTTTTCAAGTTTTAATTTTAATTGTTTTAATTTTGAATGTGTAATCTAGTATGGGTGTTGGTATTTTATCATCTTATAGAAAGCTGACGTAAAAGAGGGATGTCCTAGTTGAAATTAAATTAAAAAAAAAAGGGTAAATAAAAGCGCCTCAAATTGCTGATAACAGGGTGACACAGATGGATGAGCTTCACTTTTATGGCAGAAAATTGAATATTTTAGTTTAATAATATTTTTGCTGCAGTTTTCTTCTAAAATTTGTATATCACTATGCAAGTAACTTTTTTTCTTGCCTTCAATGGTCCGGCATTAGCTCTGCTCTTCAAGTGTTTATTATCATGAGATGCAGTGATCACAGCTATTAAATAAACTATTTTCTATTATTCTGTTGTAAGGATCAGGTGTTTCGATTATGAGATCCTTAAAATGCTCCCTGGCTTCTGTTTAAACTCGTACACATTCCTCATTTGCCTATGATGTTAAATTTCTAGATCATCCCAAATGGTGCCTGAATAATTAGCTGGCAGTTATAAATGTGGTATCATTAGCATGAATTTGGAAATATCATAGACTGCAATTTAAATTCTCAACGTACTCTTGTAATTCTGTGTTGCATTTCTCTGTTTTGCCAGGTTTCCTCCTATCTTATGTCAAACTTACCTCAGCCAACGCTACGAGGACACTCATACTGATCTGAGTATATACAACAAAACTGAAGCTTAAGTTTCGCCCCAGGACGCTGTGGGAGATCTACACACCTGAGCAGCCAGAAATTTATTCTACCAAATCAAATTCGAACGATATAATCAGACCAGTAGAGGTTTCTACATAGATTTACACTTGTTTTTACATGTTTTCTATATTATGTTGCTTTAGGTAAAATCATAAGGTAGGTTGGCTATGTCGGTGAAGAAAATGTCGATTCCGGATGTGTAACCGTGCTATTTTAGAATTTCGGTGGGCCATTATTAGAGATATGGTGTCAGGTGTGTAACAAACGGATGTATATAATTAGTTATTGGAAAACCGTTTGGGGCATCCTCAAGCCATTTTCGGATTTTCGCGTGCATGGGTGCTGTCCTTATGACATGGTCCACAGGACCACAACATGCCAACTCTGGTCTAGTGCCCCACATATTAAGAATGAACAGTACTTATTGGTCGAGTGGAAACAGACCATTCTTGATTTCATTTTCAAGGGCATGCGCAACACCGCTTGGGGATGAACCTGGACTATGTTTTCGTTAAGAGAAGTACAATCTTGCAAAATAAACTTATAAATCAACGTAATTTCATAAGATACGTTAGATCTATTTTAAAATTGTTAAGAGTATATAGTTGTAATTAATGTAACTTATGAGGGTATAGTTATCATTTGCATGTAGTATGTATATGTTGTTGAACATCAATGAATAACAAGTATTCTCTCTCTATGTTCGATTACATGGTATCAGAGAGTTGAGTAGTCGGTTGGAGGTGGTTGTGCGACAGAGCTAGTGGTGGTTAGTGGTGGTTAGTGTGGTATCACCATCGTTGTCTGTGGTGGTTAGTGTGGTTTTTCATTTTTCTTCTTGTTGGCGGCTGGTAGCTTTTTCAAGGTGTTTTCGGTGACCTCAGGTGTCGTCTCTAGTATTGGGCACCATAATCAAGCTCGTTGGGCTTGTTTGTGCACTCCGGTGAGTTTCTCGTCGTCATCGGTTGCCAGAAGGTCTGTTTATCACTGAGGACGTCGAAGTCTCGAGGTTTTTAGTTGCAGGTCTCAACTATCGAATCCTCAATTGCATATGCCCCCAACCTGGAGTAAGAGCTTATTCCTATCTGGAATAACACCCATTTGGTAACAAGAATACGGTAAACTTAGCTTCACTTATCCTCATTTAGGATAACTTATTCCTGTTTAAGGTCAGTTTTGAAGCCGGTACTGGTAATAACCGAGATATACCTGATACAGGCCGATATAATCCGATACATGCCAGTTTAGTCCCGATACATCCTGGTTCAGACTTGAAACAAATGAGTTCATACCCAAAACATACCAGTTCAAACCCGATACAGGCTGATTTTACTTCATACAGATCCGAAATTTGGGTTCTTAAGCAGAGTTTCTAGTTTTCCAAACTGTATTTCTCAGGTTTTCATCCATATTTCATATTCTGTGTGGATTATGTCTCCAAGTTGAATTGTTGTGATACTTTTCTCCATGACAAATAAATTTGAGTCACTGTCTCTTGAACCAAACTTTAATATGCCTATGACTTTAGTAAAGTTGAATGGAAAAAACTATATATTGTGGTCAAAATCTATTGTAATTTTTTTGAAAGGCAAGGGACTTCTTTGTATCTATTTGGTTGATCCAATGCGTAACTCAACTAGTTTTACATTTGCTCAATGGGAGCAAGAAGATGCTCAAATCTTGTCCCTGATGTTAACCAGTATTGAGCCTAATATTTGCACTAGCTTAATACATTTTGACATCGCTCAAGAGGTATGAAGGCATCTCAAACAGATGTATTCGGGTACTAAGAACATAACCCATATTTATGAGTTGTGTCATCAATTCTTTGGGTTGGGACAGGGTGCTTTGGGCTTGAAAAAGTATTATTTTCAAGTGATGAGCATATGTGTAGAACTCAAAATTTATCAACATATCACTCTTGATATTTCAACTATGCTACAACAACGTGAAGAGTTTATTGTCGTTGGTTTCTTTTTGGCTTAAAACTTAGTATGAGTCGATGCATTCTCAAATTTTGGCAAGTTCACGGCTTCCCTCATTTCCTGATGTGTTCTCCCGACTTCAGCGAGCCACATTATATGGACAAGGATCTCAGTTGTCTTCTGATCAAAGTATTGAGAGATCTACTTTAGTTGCCTCCTATGTTGGTCCTGGAGGGTGTGGAGACCGAGATGGTAGAGGTGCACGTGGGGGATGTGATGTCAAAGGTAATCGCACTCAAGGTCGTGAATCTCGTAAGTGTACCCATTGTAGTCGTACTAACCACTCGGTGGACTATTGTTGGGTTGGGATCTACATGGTACACCATTTGGGTATGCTAATCAGACCATTTGCCAAGATGCTACATTACTGTCAACGAGCTCCAACCTGACTCCAAAGATGATCAGCATGTCGAAGGATGAGTATGATCAGTTTTTGGGTGGCACACGAGCGGCTTCATCTTCCATAGCTACTCTTGCCCATTCAGGTATAGTATCCGCATGTCTTGTCTCATCTACTCAAGATCCATGAATCATCGATTCAGGAGCTAATGAACATCTGACTGGTTTGTCTTATTTCTTATCTAAGTTAGATACTATGACATTTCCAAAGAGTGTTATTCTTGCTAAAGTTACAGGCATTGGATCCACTAAGCTCACTGATTCTATATCCTTGTTATCTGTCTATATGCTCTTAGTTTTCCCTTTAGTTTGCTGTCCATTAGTAAACACCATTGTGTGTCTTTTGTACCTCGAGTTGATAATCGAGCATCTAATCATTTTGAATTGGTTCACTCTGATATATAGGGACCAATCAATATTGTATCAAACAAGTTTCAGTATTTTGTTACATTTGTTGATGACTATTCTCGTATGACATGGTTGTTTTTGATGAAGGCACGATCTGAACTTCTTTCCATATTCAAAGTCTTTCGAGAAGAAATTAAAACTCAATTTAGACAAAAATTTCAAGTTTTGTGTTCTGACGATGCTAAAAAATATCAATCTAATGCCTTTACTACTTACTTAAGTAATAAGTGAATTATTCATCAAACTTCATGCTCTTATACAGGCCAACAAAATGGGGTGGCTGAAAGCAAAAATTGTCATTTGTTAGATGTAATCCGAGCACTTTTACTGCACACGCATGTTCCTAAACGTTTTTAGAGTGATTATGTTCTTACTGCATGTCACCTTATTAACCGTATGCCTTCATCAGTGCTCGATGGTTCCTCTCCCTTCTCCATCTTGTTCCCTTCCTCTCCATCTTTTTCTCTCCCTCCAAATATCTTTGGGTGTGTTTGTTATGTTCATAACCTTGGCTGAGGCTTTGATAAGCTTGATCCATGTGCTACCAAGTGTTTCTTTGTTGGTTATTCCCGGACTCAAAAATGATATCTCTGCTATAGGCTTGCTCTTAGACATTACTTCACAAGTGCTGATGTCACCTTCTTTGAGTCCATACCCTATTTCTCGGACACATATTCAGTTGTTGAGTGTGATTCTCTACCATTACCTACTCTTACCCTTTCTCCTGTACACTCACCCACTTTTGTCCAACCCTCCTCAGTGCCTTCCCTTGTTCCTTTACAGGTGTACTCGCATTGCTTGCGGCCCCCAACTCCCATGCCTCCAGCAAATTTATCTCCATCTTCAGATCCTGAGTTATCTAGTACTCCAGACTCTTCACCTATTGCTCTCTGAAAAGGTACTTGTTCTTGTATTACTCAACATCCAATTATCCAATATGTCTCTTGTCATGTTTTATCTCCATCATTTTCATGTTTTACTTCTCAACTTTCAAAACTTTATGTTCCTAAGATACTTCAGGATGCTTTATCTAATTTGGGATGGAGGACAGCTATGAAAAATGAAATGAATGTTCTTCACCATAATGAGACATGGGTTCTTGTTCCTCTACCACCTGATAAACAACCTGTTGGTTGTAGATGAGTATATACAATCAAATTCCATTCTAATGGTTTTGTGGAACGTCTGAAAGCCTGCTTGGTTGTTAAGGGTTACACTCAAACTTATGGCATTGATTAAGACGAGACTTTATCCCTAGTTGCCAAAATTTCTTCTGTTCGAGTATTGATCTCTCTTGCAGCTAATTTGGATTGGTCCTTATTTCAGTTGGATGTTAAAAATGCATTCCTACATGATGACTTAAATGAGGAAGTGTATATGGAGCAACCACTTGGGTTTGTTGCTCAGGGGGAGTGTCAAGGTACTGTGTGCAAGTTAAAAAATGCATTATATGGTTTGAAACAATATCCTCGAGCATGGTTTGAGAGGTTCTCTGATGCTATATTGGCATTTGGTCTTCATAGATGTCAAACAAACCACTCAGTATTTCACCTACATAATGATGCAGGTCATATTTTATTAGTTGTATATGTGGATGACATTGTAATTATTGGAAGTGACTCAATTGTAATTACTAGGCTGAAACAATTTTATATGATCAGTTTTAAACAAAAGACTTGGGCAAACTTAGATTCTTTCTTGGAATTGAAGTCGATAGATCTAAAAAATGTATTAACCTATCTAAGAGAAAATATGTACTTGACCTTCTAGAAGAAACTAGTATGTTGGGTGCACGGCCTATTGACACTCCTATGAACCCAAATTGTAAACTCTTAAAAGAGGAAGGGGAGTTGTTTGGAGATCCAGGTCGGTATCAAAAACTTGTTAGGAAATTGAATTAAATTACTATCACTAGACCTGATATCTCTTATGCAGTGAGTATTGTGAACCAATTTCTACAGACGTCCAGGGTCTCACATTAGGATGTTGTAATTCATATTCTTCGTTATCTTAAGCGAGCTCATGACCTTGGATTGTTGTATAGACCAAATGGACATATTAGAATTGAAGCTTTTTCAGATGCTGATTGGGTAGGATCTCCTTTAGTTAGAAGATTGACTATTGGATATTGTACCTTTGTGGGAGGTAACTTGGTTACATGGAAGAGTAAGAAGCAAACAGTAGTAGGTTGCTCTAATGCAAAAGCTGAATACAGAGCAATGGCTCACACTACTAGTGAGCTGGCATGGTTGCAACGCTTTCTTCAAGATATTGGGTTTCCAACTCTTGTCCCTCTTCAGTTATTTTGTGATAATCAAGCTGTAGTGCATATTGCATCTAATCTTGTGTTTTATGAGAGGACTAAACACATTGAGATTGATTGTCACTTCATTCGGAATAAGATATTAAGTGGTGACATTTCTACACCCTTTGTGAAGTCTGCTGATCAACTTGCAGATATGTTTACCAAACCACTGTGTTATAGTCGGTTAAAGCTTATTTGTTCCAAGCTAGATTTATATGATATATATGCCCTAGCTCGAGGGTGAGTGTTAGAGTACATAGTTGTAATTAGTGTAACTTAAGAAGATATAATTATCATTTGTATATAGTATAAATATACTGTTGAACATCAATGAATAACAAGAAGTATTCTCTCTCTATGTTCAACTATAATAATAAAAGTAACTTTATAATTTAATATATTATATTAAATCATGTCAATTTGTATATTTATTTTTGTAGTTAAGCGTATCTCTTTGGTTAAAAAAAATATGGTCACGGCTGGCATCACGTTGGAAGAGGGACAAGAAGAAGCAGGATATTTTTATTTTTTATTTTTTATTTTGCTACAGATAATGTATATACTGTATGAGGAAATTGAGGGGCCACAAGGGGGTTGTCGTCCATGCATGTCTAGATTCATTTTGGGAGCACTATCCTACATTATTGAATCGATAAGGTTCTTTTATTTAAAGCCTGAACAACCCTATCTTTATAGTTGGATGTGGTCTCGAAAGAAAGCTATTAATCTGTATTTCAAATCATCTAAGGGAGTAGAAGGAGCAGCAGTAGACGAACTCCCAACCAGATCAAGTTTTAAGTGGAAAATGTTCTAAAATGCTGAAAATGCTTTCGAAGCCAGCACTAGCACTGCTTTATCATTGTGTCTCTAACAATCATTATCGCAAGTCGTTTTCATAAACATGTTTTTCTAAATATAGACCCAATCATACCCAAGATAGCTCTAAAGCCATATTGCTTCACGCAATGCCATTCTTTCCAAGTTTGAACCCCATTCAGCAAAACACCAGAGGAAATGGAAGAATATTACAATTTTATTCCAATCAACATGCCGTAGGATACACGCTTACGAAAAAACATAGTGGGGTACATAATGTTGATACTATGCGGAACTGACATAACACTCCAATTGACAAGAGACATGTTGTAAACCGTTTTTACATGAAAGCTATTTCCAAACACACCATAAGCAACATCCAGCTCGATAACAAGGTTTTGACATAGTAAAACACTTGTTAAGACTCAGCAATAGGGAGCATTCACAGATAGTTTCGGTAGACTGGAGTGTACATGCTACTCTCGGCACATTTCACAAGATCCTTGGGACGAGGAAGACGTGTAGCCAAGCCTACAAAAGCACGATGAGAAAAGATGAGAAATCTTAATTACATGTTTGATCAGAGTTGAAATTTGAACAAGGACACTGAACGAAAATGTTATAACTTACCAAGTTCGTATGCCTTGGCAGCAACATTAGCAGCTATATGAGCTGAAATCTTTCTTATACCAGAGAACGGAGGGTATATCAAACCCTTATCAAGGTGCTCCTGTGTCACTTGCCCAGCCAAGGCTTCCGCTGTTGTAGGGGAGAATGGCAAAGACGTCAGTCAAACCATCTTTACAAGATTTCAAAATTAAAAATCCATATGTTTTGAGTGTTTAAGCTCAAAATAATTGTTCTCAAAATAATTGTTAGCTAAGAGATCCAAAAGAGAATACTCTTCCGTGGAACTCGCTCCACATAACAGAAGGATAGTGTGCAGAGAATAGTATACAATACAAGGAACGCATAAATGTATAGGCCTTTCCCACCAGACATCGGTTTACCTTCTAGATACTGCAATAGAACTTTAAAGATAAAATTGCAGAATATTTTTCTATGAATGTTTTATTTTTGTGCATTTAATCATTCCTACATGCTACTTACAGGCTGCCAGAAGCATTTCATCATGTACACGGATTGCTCCTGAGATCACCACCCCCAAACCAAATCCAGGGAAGATGTAGGCATT
Organism: Juglans microcarpa x Juglans regia; assembly: GCF_004785595.1. Classification (NCBI taxonomy): domain Eukaryota; kingdom Viridiplantae; phylum Streptophyta; class Magnoliopsida; order Fagales; family Juglandaceae; genus Juglans; species Juglans microcarpa x Juglans regia. The sequence continues at coordinate 36,274,462 of NC_054596.1, forward strand.
GTTGGACTGAAAAGGAATGCTAAGCCTCAGTCCGGGATGTACAACTGATTTTGTTTAGGGAACTTAATACGAATATGAAATTATCTTACCTGGCCAGGGAGAAAAGTCTTGCCATTATATTCAAAAGGATCAAATGGACTTCCACTAGCAAAGATTGCTTGACCCTACAATTGAAAAAAAAAATAAAGAAAAAACATAAAGCGTTAATGGTACTTGAAAAAGGAGAAGAACTGAACATCTTTTGTCTGGTAAAGACCTGAGCAAAGTTGAGACACACGAGTTGTGAGTTAATTTTACCTTACTCCAAGTGTAAGCTTCCTCCGCTGTGCACTCAGACTGTGTAGTTGGGTTGGAGAGAGCCAAAATGATAGGTTTCTGCAGGTCACTTATTGCAACAAGATTGGTTCTATTTGCTTCGAGTAATAGTTGTCAATAGAAAAGACATGGACAAAATTCTGTCACACCCACACACACACAGAGGGAGAAAGAGTTTACTTCATTGAAAGAGGACACAGTTTCAATCACTTCCTTCGTGAATGTCCTTCCAACTCCAGATGATCCAATCAGAACTGTCGGCTTAATTGCCTGAGGAAGTAAGAGAACAGGATGAGAGACCGAGAACTTCATATAGATTACTCACCATACCTCAAACAGTGACACATTTTCACACCTTGACAGCACCTAAGAGATCCTTAACAGGTTCATGGTCATGAGCCCAAGGCTGCTTGAACTGTTGAAGTGATTCCTTACGAGAACTAACAATCAATCCCTGCAAGAATATTTACGCGATCTTTTAAAAGAAACAGCTCATATATATTTTATGGCCAAGGGGCTGATAAAGCTTTTTACTACCTTTGAGTCCACAAGCCAAATTTTCTTGCGGGTCTCTTCTATAGGAGCCTTTGCCTACAATGGCAAATGAAAAAATAATAAATAAATGAACACTCCAAACTAACTGCATGTAATCATTAGATGAGCAAACAAATGGCATGAATAAGCTAATTGAAAATTGGTACCTGTTTTGCAATCTCACGAGCTATAAGCTCAGCTATTCCAGTCCCTGCCTGCAGCATGAAACAAGAGAAGTTGGATACAAAACTTGGCTACTAGTACATGACAAGTATTTCCCATGGACAGGGTAGTAGAAAGTAAGCAGCATCACCAAAAGGAAGGCATGAGAAGTGCATGCCCGTCCAGAAAAAACATAATAAGTCCTATTCTATTGTTATCAACTGGGTTAAATTCGCTAGGATCATTTGTGGTGCGCTCCACTATGTTTTTGTCCCCCCTGCCCCCCAAAAATTTAACAGAATGTATAGAAAAACCAGTTACAAAGTGCGGATAAAAAAAAAACACAATGGGAAGAATCTTACTTCCCCCGCACCAAGGAACACAAATCTCTGGTCAGCCAGGTTACCCCCCAATAACTTCATTGCTGCAACAACACCAGCAAGGACAACAGCGGCAGTCCCCTGAACAAAAGACAGTATAAGCTAGAATGTACAACATAACTCCTTTAAGTACAAGGTCGCCACTAATGTTACTGCATGCCTGTATATCGTCATTGAAAACAAGATGAGTTGTGCGGTATTTTGCAAGCAGCTCAAAAGCGTTGTGATTGGCAAAATCTTCATACTGAAGAAAATGTTAAAATGTATTAGATGACATGAGAAATGCTTGAAAATTTCATACCATGAAATTTTGTCAATCAAGGATGTAATATAACTAATGCAAAACCTGTGTCAGAACTTTTTCTCCATAGTTCTTCTTGACAGCACTCATGAACTCATCAAGAAGTTCGTAATATTCCTGTCAAAGATTGGCACATGGTAATTTAATTGCATAATAATAAAAATCTATGAATCTAAACTTGAGAAAAGTACAAAAGTAAACTATGAAACCTGGCCAGTTGCCCTCCTCTGTCTAAGCCCAATGTAGAATTCATCTTTCAGCAACTCCTCATTGTTTGTCCCCACATCAATTGTAATAGGCAAACACTAGCACAGGAAAGTCAATAAGATCATTGATTAGGAGGAATTAAAGTCAATGCTTTTTTATCCAAACTTTGCTTTAGGTTGCAACTTAGCAGAGTCGTGTTAGTTTCTAAGAAATGTCTTCTACATTTTCAAATGAAGTGCATTGAGTGAATTATGCTCATAATTTACAGTGCAGTAAAATGAAGAAGAGAGGACTTTTATCTGGAAATACTTACTGCAGAAGGACGAACTCCTCCAAGTGCCGTGTACAAAGCCAATTTTCCGACAGGAATCCCCATCCCCTGGAATATTAGACGTTTTCATGTCATGTGAAGGTTGTTAGTTCACTTCTACAGCCCAGTAATTATATCCACGAGCTTTTTTCAGAATGTTAGATTCGGACAAGATGATTCACCACATAATTACCTGACAGCCAAGATCCCCAAGTCCCAAAATCCGCTCACCATCAGTGACAACAATAACTTGAACACTCCTCTCAGGCCAGTTCTTCAACACCTCAAGAATCTTACCCCTACAAAAATCCAGGTTCTTTCAATTATGCCAATATTAGCTCTTGTTTGAACATAATTACATCAGAACAGAAATCCATACTTCTCTTTCAAACTTATGTAAAGACCCTGAGGGCGCCTGAAGATGCTCCCAAATTTCTGACAAGCCTCACCAACAGTTGGGGTATAGACAATTGGGAGCAATTCTTCAACATTATCAATGAGAAGCTTGTAGAACAGCCTTTCGTTCCTTGCCTGAAAACCAAAAACAAACGCCGTATTATTTTCCATCTTTGTAGTTGAATAAAAGGCACTTATCATCAAATAATATCGAAATAGGTCCATTTGTCTTTCTACAAAAATTTTGATAGCATAACCTCACTTTCGAACAAAGACTCATTAAAGAAGGGGTTTGATTACAGCAACAAAAGAAAAGGGAGAAAGACGAAGAAGCATCCAAAAATACTTGTTGTCATTATCAAAAACTTAATTCATAAAATTCTCAACATCTCAAAATGATCATAAACTTGGGAGTACATAACCATTTCCGAATGCCATGAGGCACAAGCCAAGTCATTTTTTAATGCTACATAAGATATTATCAAACGATTCTTCTGCATATGGTCGCCACATGCAGATAATATACTACAATCAACACCACCACAGATAAATTGGATGAAGGTGAAACAGCTACCTGAAGGTCCATCACGGCCATGTATTTTTGTAGCGGGAGTTGATATTGTCGTATGCTCTGCATCAGTTTCTTCTCCTGAGAACAGTAAAATAGAAAAGGATGAGCAAAAGAATGGAAATTGAAGGTAATGAATTAGATCAAAGGTGTATACATAGACTTCAGACAATAATCACAAATACAACCTGAAGCGCTTGAGACAATATTGCTGGAGGCAGAAGACCCCTCACGTAATGGGAATCCCTCTCTTTCTCGGTAAAAGCAAGGCCTTTGTTGTACTGAGGGTCCCTTAGCAAAGTATACCCACTGCGCCACAACCATGGAAAATTAATAGTTTAGGAAGTTTTGTGAACAGATAGTATGCTTCTCGCTAGCAACATGAGTGTCATAGACCATTCCCATCCCAAAGTACCATTCCTAGCTTCTGAAAATCATCTATAGATGGACAGTACATCTAGAAGCTAGCCAGTGAAGCTCACTCAAACAAACTAAACGATTATGATGAGTTAAAGCAAAACTACTTTTTGGATTAAGTAAAACAACTTCAACCAAGCCATCAAAACTGATACGGATCATGAAAGAGTTGTAGATGAGAGAGAGAGAGAGAGAGAGAGAGAGAGAGAGCGAAACCTGGCAACCGAGAGAGTCCAGGGGGTGACGAGCTGGTCCTCGGAGGCACGATCCTCTCCGTAGACATCCTCGACGCCTCCACCTACAGTCTCTTTGGGACAGATCTCTGGCACCGGCTTGCCATCTTTGAGAGTGCTCGTCATCCTGATCACCTCTTTAGAACCTCTGAACAAAGTCAACACTCTCCTGATCTGCAATACACACAACACAAGAAGCAGCTACACTCAAAAACAGAAGATACCCAAAACTCTCTCTCGCTCTACTATATAGATACCCACCAAAAAACAAGGCTGGGAAGACTTTCGCTGTTTACAGATAAATAATAAAAAACAGGCAGTCAAATCGGGAAAAAGAATCAAAGATGAGTTGTTGGCGTCGTTTTCAATTTGAAAAACGCATTATTCTTTTCTTTTTGTAAGGTATGGATAAGATTTATCGTGTTTCTCTTTTTTCTTTCAGATTGTTTTGATTGCAGTAGAAGTGGTGGTGGTCACTCATGATCATGATCGACAAGGAAGAGTGGTGGGTGTGGATGGATATTTTATTATTTACAAGAACATGGGCTGCAATAGACGGGATTATATGGAGCTCATCACGGAGACATTGTCGGTAGCGTCTCTCTCTATTATAGCGATACCCTTACCTCTTCTCCACCACTGCTCTACTACCCAGCCCACGTGGCTCTCTTTTTTATCTTTCTTCCGTCCTTTGGTCTTTATATTAAAAACACTGTTAGAAAGCTCGAAACCTGTTCTTCCGCCCAAAAGCCACGCTTGCTTAGAAGCTCAAAACTCTCTCCCCTCCGCCCAAAAGCCACTGTGAATATATTTGATATTGCTCTTGATTGTGTCTGCAATTCAGATTGTTTTGGTTATATGCGTCCACTGAAGCTGTTTTACTTCCAGCACCAATAGCTGTAATAGGTTATGATGTAGAAATTCTTAAACCATTTCACCTTGGTTGATTTTGCTATTCACCTTGACTTGAAACTATCTACAGCTATGGTTTGTATCTTACGCTTGTTGAGTTTTGTCAATTCAATGGAGAACCTTGGTAAAAAGCAAAGGCTGAAGACTCTATAATTTTCTTGCTGTTGTCTATCTTTCTTTTGTTTTAAGGGTAACGCTACCCATTGGTTCTTTGGAACATAGCTCTCTTTCAAATCCTTTTTATACTCAATTAGTAAGGTTATCATTTTCCCTATTCTCTAGTCTCTCTCTCTTGGATCGACTTGCAAAACTGTTGTTTCGGTTCCTTTCTTTCTTCTAGCGTTAATCAAAGTGAAAAACAGGACGGGAGATGTGTCAGCGTGTCGGCTTTCCAGTCTTTCTTTCAAGTTTTCAGAACCTGTTATAAAAGGTAAAAATTTAGAACCTGCATCTCATTTTGTTTTCCATTTATATGCATCTCATATAGTACGAACAAAGCAATGACATATAAAGAAGAATAATGATACTTCGACATTTTATTATGATACTTCATTTATTTTAATTTTTTTATTTAATAATTAAGAAAATAATTATTAGTGTATTGATATATTTTATATTTTTAAAAATATTTTAAAATGATAAAAAAAATATGAATAAAAAAATTGAAAAAAATGAAAAGTTGATTTTGTCTTAGTGGTAACTTGCAATTGGTAAATATGAGAGGCAGAGTACCACCCTTCTATAAAGAATAATTATACTTATAATCTCTACACACCATGCTACATCTATTTTGTTTTTTTGTTTTTTCTTATAATAACTATGTGATGTATGAATGATAAGTAGAACAACTCAATTAGTTTAATAAAAATAAAATAAAATAAAAAATAATAAAAATAAAAATAATAAAAAATAATTTTAAAATATCTAAAGCATGTGTTGTGGGATGATGGGTAGATCCTCATGCCGTAATCAAATTCTTAGAGCTCATTTTTGTCACTTTTTCTTTTTTGAAAGATGATAATTATTTTTCCATAAATTAATGTAATCATGATATTTTATTAAAATTTATTTGAAGATTATATAATTATATTTTATTAAAAATAAAATTATAACATAATTATAAGAAAATTGTAATTGGATCACTGCCTAGCTAGATCCATTGAAAAATATAAATTATTTTAGATATTCTAGATTATATATTTTAGATATTATGATATTAAATGTTTTTTTTTATAATACTATTTCTTAATAATATGACATCAGTGAAAAAAAAGAGTGTTTCATATATTCTTGTTTTAAAAAAATCTATATTTAGATAATTCTTTTGAAAATACCTATAAATAAACACTACCGTGAGACACGTGGGAATATCTTTCTCCACGTGTTATTCTAACCGAAAGTACTTGACACGTGCAACCATCCACGTGTTCTACTCAGATCGATCGAATTATCTATATATAATTGATCACATCGCGCAATATTTGCATGTGGTCTGCATCTGGGGGGAGGTCAGATCTAATCACAATAATTAAAAGGAGAAAAAATAAAAAAAATCCTCAAACGCTGGCCGTACTTTATTGAGGACAGATGCTATTCATCATCTCATACTACATAATTTATATATTTTAAAATTATTTATTATTATTATTCTATTTTATTTTTATTAAATTAATTAAATTATTCTATTTATCATCTATATATCATATATTTATTATAAAAAAAATAGAAAGAAATTAAAATAAATAGAGTCTGCGGTGTATAGGAACTTTTGAACGAATCAGAAAACACTAGATCTGTGATGAATAAAGGCTCTTTTCTTTAAAAAAGAAAAAATTATGAGAAAATAATTGAGTGCTGTGTTCATGCGTTGTTGATCTGCTCAAACTTTTTATTGTAACTTTCTGTCGGTCGACGGTGGAGGAAGGATATATATATATATATATATATATATATATATAATTGATAATTGAAGGCGCAGGCGAATATTCTGAATAATTGAAAAAAGAAATTATTAGCAATTAGCACACAGCTTTTGACATGGTTGGGCCCTTTATGCATGATGACGTTATCAGAAACCCTAATCATTTGAATGTAAATCTTCATTAATTTCTTTAATTTATTCCACATCGTCTTTACTAAAATTTAGTCACGTAGGAGAGATTTCTTAATTAGTTTCCTGCAGCCTAGCCTCCACCTTGAATCGACAAGAAAGAGTACTCAAGTTATATTATCAAGACTTTGAATTTTTTCGAGTTTTCATTTCATTTTATTTCATTTATGCTAATCAACTCTATGTAATAACCTCGTTACATTGAATACTGATTCTAGAGGGGTAGTTCATGATTGATCTGGAGAGGGACTCTTGGGTGGTCTGCGAATTTGTACGTACTATGCTACAACAGATAAATGTCGTGGTTGATACTAATTCTCGACTGTTGGTTAATTGGTGGAATGGAGAGGGTGATGTACATTGATCTGTGCAAGAGGATTGGGAGATAATTGTTTATTCTGCAAAGGATTTGAATCTAATAGTTAGACACACATATAGAGAAATAAACCAAGTTGCTGATCATTTTCTTGCTAAAGAAGGTGCTAATGGACATGACATGGCTCCAAAGGAGATAATAGGTTTGTTGAGACTATATAAGATAAGATTACCAGTGATATGTTGTAAGTAATAGGCCTTGTTTTTCATATATATATATATATATATATATATATATATATATATATACTAGGTCGGGAGCAATGTGCGCACGTTGCTCCAGTTGAGTGAAACACTTTTTTCTACAAAAATGATATGGTTTAAACAAAATTATTAATGAATACAATCAAATGATAGTGACAAGGTGAACCAAACAGAAATAAATGGCTCTGATAATATAACTCACTTCTGATAATTCACATCATTTATCTGAAATTTAAGGGTAAATGCATGTCTCTTAAGGAGTTCAAGATGAAGCCTATATGCCACCAGCCATGATTGTCGGTGCAGAATGACAATGTACAAAAGTTATCTCTGTGAATGTGACTGCCTAAAATAAGATAGTTGAACAAAAATGATAAGGTCACGCACATATACCTATACAACACACACACACACACATATATATATATATATTACACACAGTTACGCGCAGAGAGAGAGAGAGAGAGACCTTGAGGTACAAAGAAAGGAAATGAGTTCCTTGATTTTGTCCATCATAACATACATGTACCATGTACAATATCATCTTGTCAAATGGAAATGAGTTTGTTATAGGTTTTTCTTCTCTACCAAATTAAGTTTTCATTGATTTCTCACACAAAATACGAATTATCAAACTTCAAAGGGTCAGTTGTCCAAGGTAGACTTTCGAATCTTGATCTCTCATTGTGTGCCTTTCCCTAAAGAAACAAAATGAAAGACAAATTATGTAGATGATATGAATTAATAAAAAAAAAAAAAAAACCTTTTCCACACATATAGTTGAATCTTTGGAGAACTTTACCAATGTGTGGCCTCCAGACAATGCCACAATGTCCTTATCAGATAAGCCCATACGATAAAAGACATCTCTTAAATGCTTTGCACCTATAACAAAATGGAACAAGACGTGAATACATTGTTCAACATCCCATTTGTTCTGTGTTTTCTATTACCATGAAATAGACTGTCCCGTGTCAATTGCTCTAATATATGCATGTACAGATTAGACTCAGAGTAAAGAAACTTATACATCAGCCACAGAAGAACCAAGTTTTTTCCAATATTTATCATACATAAGCACCGTGATGGATAGCTTAGCATATTCATGTTCACTTTTAACAATCTTCAAAGAAGAGATATAAAACCTATACTTCATTCCATCATCATAAATCAAACAGCAAACTGGGATAGCTTATGTTTCATAGGAAATCACCCATAAAAACTAAAGCAACTTGGTTAATAACATACCTTGTCTAGCATCAGGAAGGCGCCATTCTTCAGGAGATTCCAATGAATCCTACTTGAGGTTAAGAAAGTTAAAAAAGAGTACAGATCATGGATAGGTGCTTTAGAAATTCTTCCATGAATATACCTTCCTTCCTAGAACAAAGTCAATAGAGGGGCCTCTAGTGACTTCCACTGCAACAATGCCAGCAAGCTAAAAATCCAAAACGCAGTTGAAGATGAGTTAAATTTGTAACACCACGTAGTTGAAGACAAATGTATGCTTCTCGAAATAGAATCGTAACTTGGTAGAGATCAGCATATGTAATCTTTGGATGTTTGGACTTTACTTCTTCTGACATCAAAACGAAGAAACAAGCCCAGGAACAGTGAGAAGAGAACTAATGCAAAATTAGGTGCAAAATATCAATTCATTTCGCTGGAGAACAAACTAAGCTCTAAACTTCTTGACCCACCCGTAATCAGATTTGCTAAATAATATTACATATTAAGCTGTAAAAGCTCACTGCAAAATCCAACTGCGATTTCCAAACCAGCATTTGCACTATGTTTCAACTCCACCCCACTCCTGATTGAGCCATTAGAACCTCCAGTCTTCGTTTTGGCATCATAGGTCCCAGCATTGTGCCACTTGTCCTAGCATTATGCATGGTTAATGTCCTGTACCATACGCTTGCGTGCATGCTTAAGATCAATCATAATGTTTTAACATAGCATGCCTAAATAGTTAATTCTTTGTTTTGTCAACCAGCAATGGTGAGAAGATCAAAAAAGAAGAAAAATTGCAACTTTCCAAGATTACGGCGATAAGAAGCAGGAGATTTTCAATTTTCATTTACATTCTCTCTTTTCGTAGTTTTCTCGGGAATGAAACGGGGATTGCATTGCTAAAGCAGAGCAAGAGAGAGAGAGACTTTACGCTAAACAGAGCATTATAGGAGCGCATTGCTTGCTGTAGATGAGAGCGCGAAGGTCTTGACGAGCCTTGCTGATTTCCTTGCGGTAGTCTGCGTCAACTACTGGTGCAGCCATGAGAGTTAGCGAGCTTGCTTCACAAAGCAATCTCACGTAATTTCGATTATACCCAACAAACAATATCCCAAAAACGCCCATTCCAAATCACCAAAACAGTCCCACCAAAAATAAAATAAAACAAGACCCAGAAAACCATTCAAAACAGAAACACAAACCTCGTGGAGAGCAGGGCAAGGTTGTTGTCGTTCTCAACATCAACCTCCAGAAACTTCCAGAGAATAGGAAGGTTGTTGTCCTAACAAATGTACGACACCAACACGTCGGCGAGCTCCATAGATGGCAGAGCCACTCCAGCGGAGTTTAGTTCGAAGATACCTGTAACGCCCAGTGCAGAGGATCGCCACCCTTTCTCTGGGCCACTCTGGTTAGCTCTCTCACGTTGTCCCAGATACCAGTATGTACAGACACCGCCATTTCTGAGCTCAATTTGGCACCCCATAAGAACGAACAAGAAATTTCACATCCAAGCAACTGGCAAACACAACCAAAAATAGTCCATAGCAATGAAGAGAAATCCAACAACCAGATTCACATGGAACAAAAAAAGAAAATGCAGAACAAAAAGAGAACAAGCAAAAAAAAAAAATGAAATAAAAAAGAACCACACAAGTTTTTCAATCTAAAAACAACGAGACGGCAAACAAAATCCAAAACATCCCACAGATTCACATCCAACCAAGAGAAAATAAAAACAAAACCATAAAAACCATACCCAAACCACACCGACAACAAGAACAGAGAAGAGGAACCCAAAGATACACCACTATGAGAGGAAGCTTTTCCTCCGCGTCTGACATCCAAAATCCATCTTATGGATACCGAAGACCAAGAAACCAAAACTTTCGCCTCGAGAGGGTTTAAAACTAAAAAAGTCCCTCCAAGAGAGATCAAAACATCTTTAGCTTGCTTGTGCTAGTCTCTGAGCATCTAGTCTGCTTACAAAAACCAAAAAAAAAAAAAGAAAAAAACATTGAGACAAGCTATGAGAATCGGAAGCTCTAGGGGAAGAATGAGAGAGAGGGAGAAGAACCACAATGTGAAGAATCAAAAGCCTTTAAGCAGATTCCTGTGGAGTAGGATGCCAAAAAAAAAAAAAACTTCAGATCTCTAAGAATCATACATTCAGATTTAAAGAAGAAGGAAAAAAAAAAAAACTCAGATCAGAAGAAGAAAATAAAAAAAAAAAAAAACTCCACATTTCCCGTGAAGAACAACCGTGTTCTTCGTTAGCTGACCTAGGTTGCAGTTTTCTTCATTTTCTTTAAGACCAAACACGGGAAACGTTTGTAGAGAGGATATTTGAGAGACACGGTTGAAGAATCGTGAGGACAGAGAGAGAGACCTCTGGTTTCCCACGAAAAATAGTTTACAAAAAGGAGAGGTGTGAGGGAGTGAGTTTGAGGAGGGTCGAGGGTGAGAGAGTGTAGGTCTGAGTGTGTGAGGGTTAGAGAAGCAGATGGAGGTTGGGGGTTAGAGAGAATCGGCGAAAAACAGAGATAACTGAAAGAGAGTATAAGGGGGAGAATATATAGAGGATTGAGAGAGAGTGAGAGAGTGGGAGGGGGAGAAGCTTCGAGAGAATGGGAGTTCCGTTTGATAGCCGTTAAAATAAGTATTTCCGTTCCGTTAAAATAAGAATTTCCGTTTACAGCCGTTTAATAGGCTCTTATATAATAGAAAGATATATATTTTCTTTAGCTTGAGGTTTGTCTCCACGGTATTCCTCCGTCACAGGGATTTCAATAAAATTGGTGTCTCTTTCTCTTTCCTAAAAAAAAAAAAACTCCTCATTAGATGGGTACTGTCAAAGGTAATGGCTCATTGATCCTTGAGCTACTTTAAGTGGTTTGACATATACTAGGTATTGGGTTTAAATCCGAATATGCATTTATCTTAAACTATTAGTATTAGCTGCCTAGTGGAATTAAGGTCTAACTTATGGCTTAGACTTGACTCGAGGGAGTTTTTGTTGTTTCTCACCGCTTATACCTCTATTCGGCTCCAAGCGGATGAAGTGTTATTATTAGGGGTGCTACCTCCGTGGAACCGCACCCCGCCCTGCCCCCCATGCAACCTAGTAATTTATTGGATCTATAATTTTTTTTTTTTTGTCTAATTTTTTTTAGATTCAAATTATAATATAATATAATTATAAATTTTATTCAAAAAAATATAAACTCATTAGAGATGTATTTTTTATTGTTTTGGCCTCTTAGGCCAACTTTTATATAGGAAGCTAATGCAATACAATAGTCATTCTTAAACAATGTGAGACTTCACAAATTTTTAACAAATTACATATATTTATATAAATATAAAAAATATTTTTTTTATTATATTTGGGAGGGTGCAGAGCGGGGTGTGGGGTGGGGCTCCGTTGGGGTCAACCTGCCCCCTGCCCCCGTTATGGATCCTTCATGCGAGGCGGGGTAGTTGGGGGCGAGCTCCCGCTGCCCAACTCTAGTTATTATGGTCACGCCTAAGTAAGGAAGCTACCTTCGATTGCCCCCTTCTACCCTTTTCATTTATTAAAAAAAAAAAGGTCTCGTTTGTATTATTCAGAACATTCTCATACAAACAATTTGCTCTTCCTTAATCAATACATGGAGAGTTTTGGATACAAAAAATAATTTAACTCATCTCATCTCATTTTTACAATTTTTTTAAATTTTATATAAAATATAAAAAACAAATCGACTTTTTCAAATTTCCAAAACAATAATAATTAAAAAATAAAATTCTAACAATATTTTATTTAATTTTCAACTTTCATCTGAACTCATCTCATCTCACTATCCAAACATCCCCTAAAAGTATTAAAATCTTAATTTTTTTTTCTCTTTATAAACATCTTTTTGCTCCTATGCTTGGATTATTGCTCGTGAGTTTATCAACGTTTTTGGAGTTCCAGGGTGCAAACGAGTTCATTTGTGGGGAAAGTTATAAATAGAAGAGACCGAAGTTAATATATCATAGAAACTGAAAAAAAGTCACTCAAAGAGATTATAAGTCAAGTTTAGAGTCAGTAAATATTTTGCAAGATGTTAAACTAATTGTACGTAGTCATTTACTTTACATTTTATTTATATGTAATGATTGAGCTCTGTCCCTTGACATTTCTTTGACCAAGAAAAAAAAAAAGGGGGGGGGGGGGGGGATGAATCCCACCGTATTTCAAACTATAAAGGGACACTCGCCAAAAAGGTGTATGGCCTGAAAGTATAACACTCAAATCTCTAAAATGGAAGTCTTAAATTCGACCCTTCTCCGACTTTTATATATATATTGGGACACTCTAAACCAAGTTTGGAATTCTGTGCCCTTCATATCCATCGCATGCCATTTTCTTGCTTCGATCGAACTTTAAGAGATGCATTTTTTACATTCTCAAGTACAATGTGCTTGATGTTCTCTCCGGCAACATACTTGGCGTCGGTAAAGGTAAATGACGAGGTCTTCGTGATCTCTCCCGTAGACTCTTTTGTGGGAGATGAAAGAGCACGAACTTCACCTTTCGTGGGAGATGAAAGGGTATGAAAGAGCACGAACTTTACAGCTTCTATAATTCATGGAAAATGATGGTATGCTCTCTTATTTTGTCTCCTTATTTTGACTGATATTTAATTTTTTTATTTTTTTATTTGCTTAATGATTAAAGAAACGACTATTAGTGTATTTATATTTTTTTATTTTTTAAAAATATTTAAAGATATTTAAAAATTATGAAAAAGAAAAAAAAGTAGGATTTAGCCTAAGGCCGGCCACGTACCTTATTTAGGTGAATTAATTATATCTTACAGTTATATATACATATATCATATATATAAGAGTAACTATATATAATGCAACATTCCCTCACATATATTATATATATGTGAGAGTGGTTGTTGCACTATTTAGGTGAATTGTACCCAAGCATTCATCTATGTTTTTGTGCATTTTTTTTCTTATTTGAAAAAATATTTTTGGCGAGTAAATGTCGCCGAAAATACTTTCTTGTCAATTTAACTTATTTGCGGGGAATTTTAATCGCCAAAAATAATCTATTTCAGTGACACTAACGACTAGGACTACATAATAGCGATGATAAATTTTAATCGCTGGAAAAAATAACGAGTCTTTTGCGGTAATTTTACAACTTTTTGTGACGATATATCGCTGCAATTGATTTTTCTCAACAATTTAATAGTAAATAGAAATGTCATTTTCTTCAATTTTTTAGACAGTTGTGAAGCACAAAAATTGCTGGAAATAGTAGTTTTTTGCAACGATTTTTACCTATCACTGAAATTGATCAAAAAAGACACTTTAATTTCGTCGAAGATGCAGCAAATTAAAAATCACCGAATATGCTCAAATGCAGCGATTAATAGGGATATTTGCGACAATTTTGAACACTGAATAAGACCTGATTTCTTGTAGTGCACGCGGGTCACTACTGGCACAAAAAATAAGATATGGCATCAATGGCACAAAAAAAAATGCATTTAGGAAGATATGGAAGCCATCAAAATAACATCATGTTAGAACAAAAAGGGCTGCAAAACAAAAAATAGTGAGAGAAAAGTTTGCTTCAAGACGCGTTACAATGTTGCTTTCCTTAAGACAATATTCATCTCTACCAATAACGGTATGCACAAGCGAATTTTACTCCAAGAGACAACAAAGTCTAGAACAAGTTTGTTTGTCTAACTGCGTTATGCATACACAAAATTAGATCCCGAATACCCTTAAATTTTGCTATTCAACCAAAAAATTAGAAATTTATTCTCTCAAACAGATTCTAACAAGTTTTGAAGAACTGAAAATTTTGGGAGAGAGAGAGAGAGAATTTCGAATTTGAATTTTGGAATATTCAAATGGCAGGCCAATGGGTCTATTTATAGATGTCAACTAAGAATGCGAACGAAAAGTTATTACTTTTTATTTTTCAGAAAATTGTTCGGAATATGTATATATATATATATATATATATATATTATGTCTATTGCCATAAGACACAACAGTTGGACTTGTTATATGCTCAAATGACATATGTCATTTTTATAGAGATGGATTGTGGAAGTTTCTTCCTACCTAGGGAAACTCTGTTTATTGCTAGAATATTATTATTTTATCTTAAATTTATCATTTCTTCACAACTACACTTAATGATAATCCTATAGTAAGAAATTCGTAATAGGATTCACAACAATATTTATCTTATCATTTTCAGTCACACTTGTTTGATATGATATAGTTAAATGACTTTCCATGTCAATCACTTAAATTATAGGATTATTAGAGGAAGTTATTCTTGGAAGGGCATTTGAGAAGCTAAGAGAAAGTCTTACAGAGAGTTGTATATAGAGAGTAGGCAATTATCCGATGTTAACATTTGGAATGATAGCTGACTTGAAACAATAGTCATTTTAAAGTCACCCTGCATGAAGATATAGGATTGTAAGAGAAACTTATTATTTTGAGCAAGGCACGGGATGGTGGAATATTAAAAAAAAAATATTAGGAATATTGCCTGAAGTTCAACTAATATATGAGGTGATAATAAGTTTGGGAGAATTCTCATCTAAGAGCACCAACTTGTAAGTGAAAACAATGCAGTCTAACAATGGTGCAGCAAAGAACTCAAATTATGGGGGAAAAATGGAAGATTTAGGTTAAAAGTTTCCCTTGAGAGTTTGTCACAAGACCTTGACTACCAGACAGAATCTAGCTCCAACGAAAATTTAGCAAGATGATAAATTAAGCAAAACCCTATTTGGCTCTAAAATATGGGCATGAGCCCCCTTTGCTACAATGTAGCCTACAAAAGTTTTAGGTACCAAGAATATCACAATAAATAGTTTCGATTCAGAATAGATTGGGTGTCAAATGGGGTTTAACAACCCCCAATGGAAAGAGGCCACGTCGATGTTACACAATTTACAGATAAGGATGATCACAATGAATTCTTACTAGAAACAAAAACCTATGAGTCCCATTCTTCCTCATTTGGTTGTCTTCTTTCCAAGGCTTGATTTTGTGGTTGTCTTCTTGCCTCATAGTTCATTTTGCCACTAGCTGCTTGGTGCCATCGCAACCAGTCTATCTTTGCTTGGTTCCGTCGCAACAATTTGCCACTGCTTGGTGTCGTCGTTGCTTGGTGCTTGAAATGGTTTGTTTTTTCAATGCATCTCTACATTGAAGCCAAACAAAAGTATTTCTACGTTGCAACAAGGAACCCACCTTCCAATCACTTGTCTCATTCTTCTTATTTTGATTGTCTCTCTTTCTTTTTTTTTTTCTTTTTTGGTTATTCGCTTATTGTTCCAATATTGGAAATTAGAAAAACATAAATAACGAAGTTTTTTGACAATCCTCCAAAAGGTCAATATCGCACCTCAAAATAATGAAAAATGCTGCACAAATTCAGAAAAAGTTTCTTTTTAACCCATCAAATATGTGGAATGGAACCTTACGTCGTGTTTTAACCCATCAAAACAACTCATTATATCATGTCGTGTATCCACGACATCTACACCCTGGTCATTCTAGTTTTTATGATTTCTCAAGTATGACTAACATATGATTTATGGTTTTTGTGCATTCTGGTTGTTATAATTTCTCAAGTAGGATTTGTGGAAATTCTAAACATGAGTTTGTTGATTGTGATATATATATATATATTATATATTTGCACAAATTGTGATATTTTGCTAATTGGTAACCTTGTGTTTATTTTTTATGAAGGATCATATTTCGAGTTTGGATAATGATGAAATTGTGAAAGTTGAATGTGATGTGAATGTAAAAGAATAGTGTGATGCGAATGTGGAAGATACAGTGAATGTGAGAGATGGAGTGAAAATGAATTTCTCTTCCAGTAGTGATCCTTCGGATCCATTTGTTGGTATGAAATTTGAAGAAATAGAAGACACCTAAGAATTTTACAAGGTGTATGCAAGAGGGAGAGGTTTTGCAATAAGAACCAATCATACTCGATTGTCAAAAGAAGAGAGAAAACTAATTGGAGTAAATTATGTTTGCACAAGACAAGAGTTTCGGTGTGAAAGCCACAAACAAAAAGAACGAAAAATTCCTGAATCTGCTGAAATAAAGATTGGATGTAAAGCAACGATGATAATAGAAAAAGATGATGAAAAGTTGATAGTATGCAAGTTTGTGCCATCACATAACCATGAGCTATTCATACCGAGAAGTACTAATTTACTCCGTGGACATAGAGGAGTGACATGTGTCCAAAAAAAACTCATTCTCACTTTGAATGAGTCTAGTGTACCGAAAAAGAAGATAATTTCAGTGTTGAGTAAAGAATCAGGTAGTGATTTTAACGTTGGTTGTATTGGTAAGGATGTTGAATTACTTGGGAAACAAAATAATATAATTATTTGAAGAGAGAGATTCATAACAGTTCTATGCCTACTTTCTTGATCAACAATGTAAAGAATTTGAGTTTATGTACTCCATGCAAGTTGATAAGAATGGATGTATGAGAAGTTGTTTTTAGACTGATGCAAGATCAATGGCTACATACCAATATTTTGAGAATGTTGTCACCTTTGATGCCATGTACCTGACAAATATTTATAAGATGCCATTTGTGCTATTTTCTGGAGTTAACCATCATCACCAAACTATAATGTTTGGTTGTGCCTTGTTAGGTAATGAAATAGTTGAATCATATACATGGTTATTAAGAACATGGCAAGAGGCAATATTTGGGCGTGCTCTTACAACTATGATTATTGATGACGACAAGGCCAAGACCAATGTCATTATAGAGGTTCTCCTAAATATGACTCATAGGTTGTGCTTGTAGCACATTTTACAAAAAATTTCGAACATTCGGTCCATGTACATAATAAATCTCTAGACTTTCAAAAAAATCTTTTTCATTGTACCAATGAGACTATAACAAATTATTAGTTTAAGCACAAATAAAGTTCAATATTAGTGAAGTACGGACTAGCAGATAATACTTAGCTACAAAATCCTTACATCTGACTAGATAAGTGGGTTCCGGCTTACTTGCATTCAAAGTTTTGTGCCAGTATCTCAATAACCCAAATGAGTGAAAGCATGAACAAAATTTTCAAGGATTATGTTCATTCAAGCACTATGGTTAGTAACTTTGTGCATTAATATGAGAAATTTTTATATGCACGTTATTTTAAAGAGAAAGAAAATGACATACAAACAAAACATACACAAGCGATATCGAAAACTTGTCACAAAATTGAAGAAGAGGTAGTCATAGTCTATACAAGAAAGTCTTTCGTGTTCTTCTAAGATGAGTTTTTAATAGTCAATGGTACAAATCAACCAAATTTCATAAAGAAGGTGAAAACTAAACATATGGAGTGACACCTTGTGGCAAAGAAACATCTCTTTATTTTGTGACATTGGAGAGTGGAGAGGAGAAAACAAAATGTACATGCCATATGTTTGAGTTTATAAAAAATTATTTATAGTTATATCCTATGTGTCCTTGACAAGAAATCAAAAGTAGATAGTTTGCCACAACATTATAAACTAGAGAGATAGACAATCAATGCTAAGAGTCGAGCTATTCTCGATATACCAAGCTCTCTAGGGCATGTAATGACATAAGATGATCTTACGATAAGAAAAAGCAAGTTAATGATGCAATTTTACGACATTGCAGAACTTGAAGACGGGAGCTATGAGCTATAGAAGACGAGAGTTATGAGCTGCAGAGGTGATATGGCTTGTGCTGGAGACAGTAGCTGGCATATGGAGAACTAGTCTCCAAGTGGGAGATTTTTAGGTTATGGAGTAAGGTTATTTCTGAGTTGAGAAGACGTCAAGTCGAGAGTTCACTCAACTCTTACTTATCAAGGTGTTCGAGCGAAGCTCAGGCAGTGAGTTTACTTGATGTGTACTCAATAGCTAGCTCGAACGAAACTCTGGCAAAGAATTAGCTCGAGACTCGCTCAATGGTTGGCTTGACCGAATGTTGGACGGAATATTCACTCGAGGCGCATTAGGGTTTCCCAGCAAATAACCCAATTTTGCCGCATTAGGGTTTCTTAGTGCCGTTTGTTATATATATGTTATGTTTTGGAACAAAAACGTATCAGATTAAGTAGAAAAAGGCAAGAGGCGTGTAGAGCAATATATATATATAGAGAGAGAGAGAGAGAGATCCCTAGAGAGAGTTTAAATTTGTGTGAGTAGAGTGAAGCTATTGTAATTCACTATGTGTGATTGTAATCTCATCTGGAATAAAATCTCCTGTAATTATGTGGACGTAGGCTCGTTGTCGAACCATGTTAAATTTTGTGTGTCATGTGTGTATGTTTGATTTCTTTGTTTTTGCATTTATTTCATTGTTTATCTCATTATCGTTGTGTGTGAGTGTGATATTTCTCATAACAATTGTTAACAGAGCTCCAAAGTTAGAATTCGGGACTAAATGATGGTTGGAGAAGACATGAATGTTGGAATCGAGAAGTTCGATGACACATATTTTGGTTAGGAGGATGTGGATCGATAATTTTGGTTATTAGGAAGAGGCTTCACCTTTTTCTATTGGGATAGAAGCCGGAGAGTATGGACAATGTTGATTGGAATCTGTTGGATTGACATGTTCGAGGGATTATTCGGCTCACCCTATCTAGATCAATGGTGCACAACGTTATAAAAGGAGAGAACTATGACGGATCTTATGGTGGTTTTATATGGTATATACAAAAAGCCGTCGGCAAATAATAAGGTGTATTTGATGAAGAATTTGTTGAATATGAGAATGGCAAAAGGTACCTCTGTGGCCCAATATTTGAATGACTATAATACGATCACAAATCAATTTTCATCTGTAGAAGTTGAGTTTGATGATGAGATTAGAGCATTGATTATGTTGGTATTGTTACCAAATAGTTGGGAGGCCATGAGAATTGTGGTAAGTAATTTAGTCAGTAAGATGAAATTGAATTACAATGACTTACTGGATATGATTCTCGCTGAGGAGGTATGTAGAAAAGACTCTAGGGAGTTTTCTGGTACCAGTTTGGCCCTGAGTGTTGGTGATTGGGGCAAGGGACATGATAGGTCTAAGAACAGGGGTGTGAGCAAGTCAATATCCAGGGCAGCAGATCACTTGTTGGAATTGTGGTAAGTCAATCCACATCAAAAGAGACTATCGAAATCGGAAACAGAATAAGGATGACGTTGTGAATGTGGTGGCTGAAGAAATATAGGATACTCTATTTCTTGCAATGCACAGTTCAGTTGAAGATTGAGTGTTGGATTTAGGGGCTTCGTTCCATAGTACCTCAAATCAAGAGATCATGCAGAACTATATTGCTGATGATTTTGGAAAAATGTACATGGTTGATGGAGAGGCACTGGATGTAGTAGGAGTAGGCGATGTGCGCATTGCACTTCCAAATAAAAGCGTGTGGACTTTGTAGCAAGTCAGACACGTTCCAAATCTAAAGAAAAGTTTGATATATGTGGGATAGCTTGACGATAGTAGTCATGCAATAGCATTTTCTGGAGGAGCGTAGAAGGTCATGAAGGGTACGCTGCTCTTGGCGTGTGGTAAGAGAACTGACACTTTATATTTGACATTAGTGTCTAGTGATATGTAGGAGAATACAATAGTGCAACAAAGCAAGCTTAATCTTACAAATCGAATAGGGAAGCAAAATGAAGTTAGTTTCGCTGTTTCTCATGTAAGCATGGGAAAATCTCCCAAGACTAAGATGCGAAGCAAAGGTGTGAGAGATGAGGACAAAGCGTCTAGTGTTCTAGGGACATCTAAACCTACAGTTGCTGCTCGCAAAGCTGCCAGGACGACCAGTCTTCCATGGTAGTCATTTACCTTGAACAATATCCTGCAGACAGAAAGTAATGAGCCATGGTACAAAGGTGAAATCTTATAAGACAGGAGATCGAGCAAGTGGAAGTTAGCTGAGAGGACGCAAACTGGACTTACAGGGAGGAAGCAAAGACTACACAAGATATGAGCACGTCGACTGAAGATAGAAAATGTTAGTAGTAGGAGGTGGGATCAGTCGCCTAAATCAGATAATAGGACGTCAACAACAAGTTCTCTGATATTTGCTAGGGTTGATTCGAGACCGGATATTCCTAATGCAATGGGAGTTGTGAGTTGCCCAGTAAATGTGTTGACTTAGGGCAATGTACGTGAGAGACTAAAGTTAGGCTCGATTTCAATTCATCTTCTGGCTTAAAGACGGGAGCTATGAGCTACAGAAGACAGGAGTTATGAGCTGCAGAGGTGATAAGGCTTGTGTTGGAGATAGTAGCTAGCATGTGGAGAACCAGTCTCCAAGTGAGAGATTTTTAGGTTATGGAGTCTGGTTGTTTTTTAGCTGAGAATATGTCAAGCCGAGAATTCACTCAACTCTCACTCGTCAAAGCGCTCGAGCGAAACTCAGGCAGTGAGTTCGCTTGAGGTGCGCTCGGCAATTGGCTCGAATGAACCTCAGGTAAAGAGTTCGCTCGAGGCTCGCTCAATGGTTGGCTCAACTAAATGTTGGACGAAATATTCGCTTGAGATACACTCGACATTCCGCTCAAGCAAATAACCTGGTTTTGCCGCATTAGGGATTTATGGCTCTGTTTGTAATATATATATATATATATATATATATATATATATATATGTAAATGTATGTTATGTTTTGGAACATAAACGTATCAGATTGAACAGAAAGAGGTAAGAGGCATGTAGAGTAATATTGTATGAGAGAGAGAGAAAAAAAAAAGCCCTAGAAAGAGACAGTTGAGATTTGTGTGAGTAGAGTGAGACTCTTATAACTCAGTGTGTGTGATTGTAATATCCTCTAGAATAAAATCTCCTGCAATTCTGTGGACGTAAGCACGTTGCTGAACCACGTTAAATTATGTGTGTCGTTTGTGTGTGCTTGATTCCTGTGTTTCTACATTTATTTCACTGTCTGTCTCATTATCATTGTGTGTGGGTGTGATGTTTTTCATAACAGGACGTGATTGTCCATATTTGCTTAATTGTTGGTTCTTGGCTGTAATTCTTGATTGTAATTGTGGACAAATATTGTTAAGTGTAATTTTAGATAGATTGGTTGTTGTAATTCTGAAAATATTTTGGTGGTTAGTGTATTTTTTAACAGATTTTTATTCTAATTTTGTACATATATTGTTAACATTACAATCACAATTAAAATCACAATTCACTAGAATATAAACAATTACACTATAAACATGTCTTAGAAGCAATTCAAAGTTACATTCCAAAATGTCTTACAAATATTACATCATTACAACATTTCAAAAAAAACATTAACTGGATGACCATTAGAAACGACCTAATATCTATATCTTAGCATTGGCTGACGTACATTATTATTTTTGCATACAAAATAATTTCAACACAAAATCATAACAAAACAGAACCATGCCAATGATAAAGCTTTCAAGGTTCCCTTGTACTTCTTCTCCATAGCTTTAAATTTGGCTTATTTAGTAATTACACATTCAACATTTATCCTATTGTTCCTCTGCTGAACTAACTCCAAAGTAATTTTCCAACAAGTGTTTTGTTCCATTTCAAGATCAATCTATTCAAAAAATCCATATTGTTTGTTGATCTTATAGTTTGGATAATTGTAAAATCGTCTACCAAACCTATTAGTCTTGCTATAACTCCTTAGCTTCAATGGAATCCCACAATAGCAAAATAGTCTCTCTAGTCTAGCTTCATTGCTCTTGCAGTCCAAGAACTTGAACTGGAATGAGTTTCTTTGCCTTTTATATTGCTTGATTCTGGTCATATAACTATCACAAACTAATCAACAGAGTGCTGTCAAGTTAAATTTACATTCTATGTAAAAATTTTGGGTCTATTGTAGGGTACTTGACTAGGACCCCAAGGCCTGATTTGTTTTCACAAATAATCTCTTCTCATCTCATCTAATCATTATAATTTTTTCAAACTCTTAAACAAGATATAATAAACAATTCAACTTTTTCAAATCACAAAACAAAAATAATATTAAAATTTTATATTCTAACAATATTTTATTCAACTTTCATCTTATCTCATCTGTGTGACCAAACGAGGCCTACGTCTTGTTTTCAAATTATAGAATACAATTCAGAGAAAAGTATACACAATACCTTACTAACGTGTTAGGAATTAGAAATTTGACTAGCACAACAACCACATTTATGCAATATAGTCCCGCATATAAAACTTTGGTTGAAGCTAATCAACACTTGGCCTTAATCAAAAGACCATATAAAATTTTACAAGAAGAAAGCCGGCATTAATTTGTTTTGCTTTTCAAAATGCTAAGATTCATCAAATTCCTATCTCTTCGTCATTGTCTATGTGAATTTGTAATGTGTTTGCGTGGTAACCAAAACACAAAAAGCATTGTGTAAATACCAGCCAGGACCCAACAAATCAAACGAACTCAGATAAATTCATACTATTAAAATGCGCAACACAAGTCCCACAAGAGGACGACGTGGTAATCCTTCATTGGAGGGCGTTTTTTGTGGGGGCATTAGCGGAAGGACCGATTAGAAGATACTCGTCATGACAAATGGCTGCCAAAATAAAACCAATGGCATTTTGTCTGAAGGATTAGTTAAAAATTAAATTTATTGAATATTTAGTTATTAGAGAGTAAAATATACTCACAATAAATTAACTAAATTCTAAATATTTTGAATTTAGATGTGAATAATCAAAACCAAATTTATCTTATATTATTTTATTGTTATATAATGAAAAAATAGTTATTCTAATATAGAAATTTATGTGAATGGAATAGTCAAAAGTCAAATTTCTCTTACATTTATAAAAAAATATTATTTAACTTTGACTAATCCATTGAGTGCTCTAACAGTTGCAGTCTTTAAGCAATACTAATGTCAACCACCTCAAAGGCCCTCGAATACCTAACCACCTCTCTGTAACGAAGGATCACTTCCTACGACAAAACACTCAAAGCACCCAAAAAGGAAAGCTCCGTCCATCCCAAGGTATGTGAGCTATGAACCCTAAAACAAATGTAAAAGTTACATTAAAGAATGTAAGGCAAAATCTCCCTAAATTACTAAATCATCAGTGCATCAATTTTCATTATGCAAACTTCTTCCTGCTAACTACGATTGTCCGACCAACTCCATCAGGAATACACACACACACTACAATTTACCTGGAAATAATGAATATGTTTATACAGAATGTACAAGTAGGTTGAAATCCATACATTCTATACTATGATGCATATTTTACAGTACAACACGTCATATTCTTTATAACATCGATACACTATTGCAACCTGTTAATTTAATATCTCCCGCAAAACAGACGGGAGACAGATGAAAGACTTTTCATCCTGTTTCATAGCATGGAACTTGACTAGGGCTGGACCTGCAACCTTCCAAGCAAACCCACAATAGCTGGCAGAGCCTTTGCTTTTAGCGTAATCGTAAGTGATGTGATATATTGCAAGTGCCTCGTTAAATATATCTTCCATCCTTCTTTTACTCTCTTCATATTCCGCTGCACCATACAAAATCTACAGTGAAAATAGTTAGCAATGCAATTAAGGGAAAGGGTTTTCCAATATTCATGGGAGTGAAAATTTGAGAAGCTAAGAAGAAGCATATGTTAAAGCATCACCACCTTCTTATACTTTTTGATGACTTCTTCGGCAGCCTCATTTTTGCCCTCATCACCCTGGTTCAAGGAAGTAGTCATCTCCTTCCTGTATTGATCGTAGCATTTCTTCCATTTGTCCAAGCAGGCTTCAGGGATTTCAACTTCAAAACAAGGGAGTTTCCAAACATCTGGATTGCACGAAATATAACCATATCATCAATTGTTGTTCATCTATCTCTCCCTTTCACCAATTCGACAATCTTCATTAAGTTAAGCAACATATGGTGTTGAAAATTTCTAACGACAGAGTTTTACAATTTTCATCAGAAAATATAATAAATGAGTCCAGCAGAACATAATTTGAGGAAGAAAATTAGCCTCTGTCCTTTACAGATATCTAGCTTCTGTCTTCTTTTGTCTCACTTATAGCATAAACAGTCTTGGGTCATCAAACCAATGGGGAAAAGTAATAGATATCTATTGCAGATTTAATATATATAATCGTCACCTTTCATCGGCAGACATTTTGCTTGATATGACTTAACTGCATCATAAATTGAACCCAGAATAGATGTAGAAGTGAAAGAATTCCCCTTCTCCATATAATGTGGAAACAATTCTGCTTTCAATTCTTCTGGAACTTCAATCTGTTAAAAGAAAAAATGAATATTATTAATATCAAAATAGAACCAATCACCACAAAGCAACTTGCAATAAGGATCATGGGACTAAATAACTAAATATGAATAAACATAGGATGATTTCTAAAAGAACTAAGAGCTCCAATTAATATCCGATTATAAAACTTTTATTAATTATTGATTCCAAGTAACCTTAATCATATTAGCCATCTACCTGCTATTGATGAGGTTGCTGCATTACATTATATGTCTTTTTCAAAAAATTTAACAAAATATATATGCAACCAAGTAGGCATATTTTGAACCATAATAAGATAAACAAAATCTTGATCTTAGCACATTGATTTTTTTCTAAAAGGAAACCTTGCCCATGTTTTGGTTAACTAATTTTTCAAAAATTTCTCGAAGAAAAAGGAAGAGTAAAAAGGCAGCTCAAAATTAAGGTGATCAGCTGGTGAGCATTGCAAAACTTCAGCCTAAGAAGGCAGGTGATATAAATATTGGTAATGAGAGGATAATCAGCCTAAAGTTATATGCAAAATATCGAAATTGGGGGAGAGTCAAACAGAAACATAAGATGCTTCTGATGCCCGAGTATCTGGCAAATAATGGGAAAAAATATAGATCTAACCTTTCGTCCCCCCTTTTTTGGTGCATCTAAAGCATCATAATATATATCAATTAACTGAATTATGTTTGCCTTCAAAAGATCTCTTTCTTCAATACATTCATCTCCAAGTATCAGAAGCCGATCCATCAATGCCAGCCAACTGTCAGCTGCCACACCCATAGCATAACTGTAAACAGCAGAAAGAATTCCAAATAAAAACATCATTGTCTCATAATAATAAAGGTTAGATCTATATCCCATATTTCAGGTGTAAGTAATATTTCA
Organism: Juglans microcarpa x Juglans regia; assembly: GCF_004785595.1. Taxonomy (NCBI): domain Eukaryota; kingdom Viridiplantae; phylum Streptophyta; class Magnoliopsida; order Fagales; family Juglandaceae; genus Juglans; species Juglans microcarpa x Juglans regia. The sequence goes on from NC_054596.1 coordinate 36,300,346, forward strand.
AAGATGAAATTATACTATACACCACAGTCTTAGTATCAATATGGCAGATTCACCACCACAATTTTCAGCTAGGCAACGAAGAAACCTTACCACCTTTATTGTGGAATGAAAAGAAGGTATTTCTATGAGTTTTCTCCATTTAAGTTTGTCAGTACAAACTCATTATCCAGGCAAACAAGGTTTTTGGGATCCAACAATGAGTTGAAACTTCAAAACAGTAAGCAATGTATAAGCTAAAATGATTTTCAAACTAATTTTATTTTCTGTGGACTATAACCGTAATTGTTCATTTGAAATCAAAAGGTTAAACTTTGGATATGGGTTAGCAATAGCTACAAGATTGTAAAGCTTAAGGAAATTTGCGTTAACCTGAATGTTATGTTCCACAGTAAATATTAGGAACATGATTGAGTGCATACCTTGGCTGAAACCTAGTGGTCAGGAATAACTTAAAAAGCTCTTCTTCGAGCTTCTCAGACGAAAAATCACTGGGCTTTATAGTGGCCACATCATGATTGGGCACATGTTGCATTGACAAAGTTGGAGTCCAAGGCTCACTCTCTTTGAAATATTCCAATAGCTGAAGATTCAAAAATATGTACTGAATGTCAAAATATTTATATCAGACACATTGTAAATGGAAATAAGTATTTGAAACAAGGCTGACATTTTACTATTGGTTTATTAATGCAGGCCTCCTCAAATTTTAACTTGAGACCCAACCTCTGCCATTTTTTTCTTTACTCAATCCACTCATCATTTAACATATATCAGTATCAATTTGGTTTTCCTCAAAAGATTTTGACACAAGACTAGAGAGTTGACAGTGATTTGGTTTCCCAATATACAAGGACATCAGAAAAATTAAGTTATTGACCAATAGATACGTACCTGTGTATGTATGTGTTAAAGTTTAAAACTGATACGAAGGGTACCAATTTGGGACAACATCATAATATTCAGGGTATGCATGCCCTTCAGAAATTGTTGATAAAATATCAGATTGAAGATCATGTCCCTACGGTGTTTCTAAAATAAACACTTAATACCTAACACTTCAAATGCACAAATTGTTGACCTAGAATTATGAGGTTCACAAAAATAATCTCTATACAAATGCACAGAGGATATACTGAAAGAAGGGAAAAAGTAACCATTAACAAGAATTTAGAATATGATATTACTTCCAGCATAAAAATCAGAGAAAATGAAGAAACTAGCTGACACTGAAACAAATGAAAAATGCCAACCTGGGGGTTTCTTGAGACCCAATACATGTCACCATCAAAATCACCACCTGCCATTTCGTCTGCCAAGGACCGTGGACCCTTACAAGGGAAGAATATGGCATACTTGGCATTTCCAATAAGAGATTCTAAGGCCTTCACATAGGTAGCCTTTAAAACATGAATATCTCCAAAGTGTAAACCAGGATTCCTGTACACCAATACCTTCCCGGATATTTGTCCATTTTCACTACATTTAATGTGAAGGGAAAGAAAAAAAAAAAAAAAAAAAAAAAAAGAAGGATAAAAGCATGTGTGCACAGAAGAAGTATAAAGGGAACATTATTAATTGACACTAGAATAGACCAAAAAATAAAAACAGAGAGAGAAAAACCAATATATTATAATTAAGAAAATAGAAAATGTATCCACCCATGTAGTCTTTACAACATCATTATTATATTAAAATTGCAACAGTATGGATACTTTTACACCCATTACAGGCGGGGATAACTATTTAGAGCATTGGCAATGTATTAACCAAATGTCAATACAAGTCCAAACTTTAGCTAGATGTGAGAAAAAGCCTCCACATTGGACTAGCCAATGGTCCAAAGCTTAAGACTTGAGCTATAGTAAATCTTAAGTCCTCTCCAAACATGGCTAGCTACTATTCATAATAAAAAGCAATATTTTATTATTTCATCACTTCCCTCTCTCTTTGAATGGTAAAACATGCATGACATGCACTAGTAAAATTTTTTATTTATTCTACTGATTGCGAATATTTTTTTTTTATAAGTAATCGATAATATTATAAATAGAGATAGGCAAAAACCCAAGTACACAAGATGGATACAAGAGCTAAAACCTATCTAGGTCAACGAAAGGGAATCTAGAAAGTCATGAACATTCAGGCCATTAAAATCTAAAGCAATGGCCCATAGCAATAAAGTACGGAAAAGTAAAGCTCTAAGTTCCTCCGACGACCACTCCTTGTTTTCAAAAGTCCGATCATTGCGCTCTTGCCAAATGCACCACATGATACAGATCGGAATCATTTTCCACACCTCCTTAATTTGTTGAACTCCTCTCGGAAGTGTCCAACTGGCCAACAGATCAACCACAGTTGCCGGCATCACAAAGGATAACTCTACTCGACTAAAAACTTCCACCCACAAGGCTCTGGTTATCTCGCAATGTAACAATAGGTGTTCCACTGTCTCCCCTGATCTCTTACACATGCAATACCAGTCTAGTATAACTATCCATCTCTTCCTCAGGTTGTCAGTGGTCAGAATCTTCCCCCACATTGCTGTCCATGCAAAGAAGACCGCTTTCGGAGGCGCCTTATTTCTCCAAAGTCTCTTCTATGGGAACTGAATGGTTGCAGCTTGGGAAAGGGACTTATAGAAAGATCTAACTGAGAAGATGCCCTTACCCGCAGGGTTCCACCATAAACTGTCAGCTTGCTGTCTATTCGGCTTCACAGAATATATGAGGTGGAAAAAGGCATCAAAGATGTCTACTTCCCAATCTTGTGCCGCTCTACTAAATGTCACGTTCCACTGCACTTGATCCCCTGCTATAATCATGAGGTCCTCAATGGATGCTTCCTGATTACGAGCCATTCTAAAAACAGTTGGAAAGGCATCATTTAGAGCCTCACTCCCACACCAAATGTCCTCCCAGAACTTAATACGGGATCCCCTCCCCAACACCAATTTAGAGTGAGCCATAAAATCCCCCCACCCGTGCCTAATGTGTTTCCACATCCCCACACCACTTGCCCCATTTACCTCTTTGGTGCACCAACCCCCCCCCCCCCCCCATACGCTTCCATATTTACAATCAATCACCAGTTTCCATAAGGCTTCTGTTTCCAAGTTATACCGCCATAACCACTTCCCGAGCAAGGCCCGATTGAAAATTCTCAAATTCTTTATACCCAATCCACCTGACGAGATTGGTCTACACACCTTGTCCCAGCTGACCAGGTGAAATTTGAATTCATCTCCTATCCCACTCCATAGGAAATCACGATACAGTTTCTCAATCCGAGCCGCTACACTGACAGGCAAATGGAACAAAGATAGAAAGTACGTAGGTAAGTTAGAAAGGGTGCTCTTAATGAGAGTCACCCAGCCACCTTTCGACAAATATAATCTCTTCCATCCTGCCAATTTCCTTTCTATCTTTTCAATAACTGAATCCCAAATAGATGAGGCCCTAGCAGCAGCCCCCAAAGGTAATTCCAAGTAGGTAATGGGAAGAGAAGCTACCTTACATCCAAGAATGCCAGCTAGCTGTCTAGTATTACTCACATTCCCCACTGGTATTAATAACAGAGCCTTCAATGTCCTCAACTGGTTGTGATCAGCCTCACAAAATAAAAGGGTGTCATCTACAAAAAGTAAATGAGACAAAATAATAGTACCCCTATTGGGGTCTCCAATCGGAAAACCAGCCACCAAACCATGCGTAACCACTGCCGAAAGCATCCTAATCAATGCCTCCATAACGATAACAAAGAGAAGTGGGGACAGAGGATCTCCTTACCTTAGACCTCGAGAGCTGCTAAAGAATCCAATCAGGCAGCCATTAATCAAGACTGAAAATCTGGCCGTAGAGATACACCAACTGATCCAACTACGCCATCTAACCCCAAAGCCACATTTTCCCAACAAATACAAAAGGAAATCCCAGTTTACATGGTCATATGCCTTCTCCATATCTAGTTTGCAAAGAATCCCTATGGATCCAGCCTTTAATCTGCTATCTAGGCCCTCATTTGCTATAAGAACTGAATCCAGGATTTGTCGCCCCCTAACAAATGCATTTTGTGGTTTCGTTATAATCTTCCCCAAAACCACTCCCAATCTGTTGGCAAGAACCTTGGAGATAATTTTATACACTCCACTCACCAGGCTGATGGGTCGAAAATCCTTAATCTCCAACGCACCCATCTTCTTAGGGATCAACGCAATAAAAGTGGCATTTAGGCTTTTCTCAAACTTCCCAACCAAGGAAATTTCTTGAAACACATTCAATAAATCCACTTTCACCACTTCCCAACAAGAATGGAAAAAGCCCATCGAGAAGCCATCTGGACCTGGAGCTTTATCTTTACCCATACGTCTCACTACATCATACACTTCCTCCTCTTCAAAAGGCCTCTCCAACCAAGCCGCTTCTTGGGGCTCAATAGTATCAAAACCAAGACCATCCATCTTTGGCCTCCATTCCTCACGTTCAGTAAGCAGTTGTTCATAGAAATCCACCACATGGTCACTAATCACAGGAGCCTCCTTACACTCCATACCATTAATATTCAACATTTCAATGGTATTATTTCTTCTGTGAGAGTTAGCAACCCTATGGAAGAACTTTGTACTCCGATCCCCTTCTTTCAGCCACAATGCTCTCGACTTCTGGCGCCAATAAATCTCTTCTAATGATAATAATCTTTCTAATTCTGAAACCAACTCGGCCTTCCTCGATATTTCTTCCGGTAAAAGAGCTTTAGCCTCAAGTATCCGCTCAAACTGTTGCAACTCTTCCACCATGAGTTTCTTACGCTCCCCTATATCTCCAAAGGATTGTGTGTTCCAAAGCTTAAGGTCATTTTTCAAAGCTTTCAGTTTACAGGCTAAGATGAAAGAGGGGTTACCGTAAAACTGATAAGAAGACCACCATTGCCTCACCTTATCCACAAAACCTTCACTTTTCAGCCACATGTTTTCAAACTTAAAGTATCAGCGCCCACTTCGAATGCCCCCACAATCCAATAAAATAGGAAAATGATTTGAGCAAAGACGAGGCAATCTCTTTTGGCACACCTCCGGATAATGCACCTCCCACTCTGGTGAGATGAGAAATCTGTCTAGCCGGGGACCATCTCTGATTATTCGACCAAGTAAAGGCGCCCCCCGAGAGAGGAATATCCAACATGTTTAATTCATAGATACAATCTGAGAACTCTATCATTGCAGGTCGCATCCTACTCTCACCAGACTGTTCACTAGTGGATCTGGTAACATTAAAATCCCCTCCTATACACCACGGAAGCTCCCACCAGCTGTGTAGTCCCGCAAGTTCCTTCCATAAAAATCTTCTATCGTTGTCAACATTTGGGCCATAAACCCCAGCCAAGGACCACACAAAATTATCTGTCACACTCTTAAAAGAGCATGCCACTGTATATTCCCCCACAAACTCCTCCTTTTTGTTAACGACTCTTTTATCCCACATTACTAATATTCCACTTGAAGCCCCATTCGAAGCAAGATACACCCAATCCGCATAAGTACAACTCCAAACACTTCGAACTAGTCTTCTAGAAACAGTTTTCAACTTAGTTTCTTGTAAACATACTATGTCCGCCCTCCATTCTCGTAGTAAATTTTTTATACAAAGCCTCTTATTTGCCTCATTTAACCCCCGAACGTTCCAAGATACAATTTTTGGCTTCATAAAGGAGAAGCAAGCCCCTTCTCTTTTGATCTTTCACGGCTTGAGCTTCCTTCATAATTCAAGGACCAAGTGAGGCGCTTGAGCTCCCGCTGTTTTTTCGACCCTGATTTCTTCGACTGTGCATGGCCAGCTTCAATGGCAGTAAGTAGCGCGAAAAACTGCTCTTCATAACCCACACAGTCCATACCTATTAAGTGTTGTAGGTCTTTCACCTTTTGTAGCATCCAATTCGATGTAGTTGATTCATTTGGTAGTAGACGGTTCAATGGGATAGGCTCCCCTACACTAGAAGCCCACTGCAGAGAAGGTGTCTCCCCCCTTTCTTCCTCCCCAAATAAATTTCTACCCTCCCATTCAACCACAGCATCACTAGGGGGAAATTGAGGCTCAGGAACTATCAAAACCTCACTGCCAAGGAGCCCAACATCCACCACCTCCATCCCTATCCCCTTTGCCCCGAGAACTGGAGCTTCAACATTGTTCTTGAGATGATCCTCGAGTTGGACCTAGACTTTTAGCGAGGGGGATGAGCCTCCCACAGAGTTCATCGGCACTATCTGGCTACACGGAACTACAGCAGCGGCGCTCGGTGGCAGGATCTCCACCATCTCCCTCTGGTCTTCGCCTTGACAGTTTCCTGGGAACCCTCCCAACACAGGACAGAGAGGGGATTCCAGGTTCGGAACCTCAGCCAAAGACACAGGAGACGCAGACGAAACCCTGTCGTCCCTCACCGTGTTGACCCGGTAAGATTGAGACTGACCCAGTTTCATCGTGGGTTGAAACTCAAAAATCGGACCCAGGCCAGAATCCGGTAGCTTCGCCACTACCGATGGTGTCGCCGTGTTCGCCGGAACCATCTTGCTCGTCGTCGGCATTATTTCTACAAAGCATGAAGATTTAGGAAATATATGAATTGTATTTGCAAAAAATATATATATATATATATAATATTATATTATTATTTTAACTTTAAGATAGCTAGTTCAATGTAGACTTATTTAGTCAAAAATTGATATTATAGCCAAAAATTAAGATTCTAGCTAAATTTTGGACTTGGCAATGACTAGCCATTGCCAATGCTCTAATGCATTCAATTTATAATGTCAAGGTAATACTGTGCAACCAAAAAGAGCTTTTTAATATGGCAACATATAAGGATCAGATATGCAATATGTTCCTGACTCAACTGTAAATGAATGTCTAATTTTGGAAAAAAAAAAGGAAAATCCAGTCTGAGGGAACATATCCATCAAGAACTCGACAGACATTTTTTTATAGTACTGCAGCTTAAATCCTATAGAATATAGATTTTAGAATATAAATGTCCAAGTATTTGTTGTCCAATGCTAGTACGGTTGCTTTCTCCATTTGTTTTTTTTCACAAACACTTCAAATTGTTTCAACCATATAGAGAAAGTGAAAAAGGTACATACAGGATAACACAAACTTCATCACTTTCGAGGATTCCAGTGGGATCTGCAGTGCCCATTAAATAGTAACATTCCGGTACATGAAGCTTTCCTCTTGCAAGACTCTTCTTTTCCTCCTTCATCAGTATAGAGAGGTGATGTTGCAGATAAGATTCATCAAGAGGAATCCCTGATAAAATCATTCTTGCAACACAGAAATCATCCATCTCACCATAGTTAATGGAAACTGCATAAAGCACAAGAATAGAAGAAATACATCAAGGAGTCATAAATATTGTAAGAGTAGATGAAAAAGACAAGTATAGTTATGAGACTTCTATTAGTGATACAGTGGAAAGTCAATGAGAAGCACATAAAAACATTCAACATGGAAAAAGGAAAAACTTAAAACACTCAAATGCATATAGATATAGCAACACATGAGATTTTATTCCAATAAGCCCAGAAATAATCAAATAAGAGACATTATGATATCCCATAAGCTATAAGCTTTTTTAGAAAGAATACCTCTTAATGCTGCACGCTTATTGGAGGAGGCACCATGGGCATCTCTTAAAGCATTTATAAGTAAATCCAAGAAATATTCTTTTGGGATCCCTCCATAGCTTAAAAGTGCAATCAAATTTCTTGACAGAAATGATCTCTTTGGATGATTGCTGTTAGATTAGAACTCAAAACATGTTTAAAACAAAACAAAATAAAATAAAAGCTATGTATCTGAATTCTTCTTTCAAGATCAATCTATATACTATATAATTTTCTAAGCATGAAGTTTTGCTTCTAGGTAGCCACAACATCCACTATCTCATTATATTATTAGCAAATGAAAGTTAGTCCTATAAAGCAACATCATCCACTATCCAATTGTATTATTATTAAATTAAATAATATACATATCAAACTTAAACAATAATTATCTAATTGAGTTGTACGCGGACCATATGGGGTTTGTGGAAAAACATTAGAAAAGGATGGGAGATTTTTCTAAGACATGCACATATTGAGGTAGGTGACGGTTCCCAAGTCAACTTTTGGCATGACAAATGGTGCGGTGAACATATCCTCAAAGACACATTCCCTGGCATTTTCGAGCTTGTACAGTCCAAGGGTGCCTCAGTAGCTGATCTCTTGGTCTTCTCTCATGGCTTCCCTTAATAGAATGTAGATTTCATTAGGGTAGCAAATGATTGGGAGTTGGATCTTATCACCAAGTTCTTTGCTTTATTGTATTCCGTAAGAGTGACCAAGGGAACCATAGACAAGATCAATAGGATCCCCTCCAAGAAAGGTAGATCCACAATTCAAGATCAAATCTTTCTACCAAGTTCTAACTAGTCAAGGCATGAACACTGGAGGAATATATGGAAGAAGAAGGCTCCTCTGAAAGCAGCTTTCTTTATTTAGACAGCCACCTCAGGCAAGATTCTTACTATTTGAGGATTCATCTTGTAATGGTGTTGGATTGATGTTGCATGTGCAAGAACAATGGGGAATTAGTAGATCACCTACTTCTACATTGTGTGGTGGCCAGGACCATTTGGGATTTTTTTTTTTTTTTTTTTTGCGAGAATTGGAATATCATGGGTCATGCCTCATAGGCTAGTGGATTTTCTATCAAGCTGGAGAGGCCTCCAAGGCAATCCCCAAGTGGTAGCAATCTGGAAGATGGCCCCTATATGTGTGTTGGTGCATTTGGTGAGAGAGAAACTATAGAAGTTTCGAGGATTGCGAGAGGACAATGGATGACCTTAAAGTTTTCTTTATCAAAATCTTGTTCACTTATGTGGAGGGTCATTGATTTTAATGGACTAATATCCATGATTTCTATTTTTGGTTGTTAGGTATGTACTTTTCATGTATACATCCTGTGTACTTGGGCTATGCCTTCTTTTCTTATGAATAGAACTTCTTGATTAACTACAAAAAATAAAATCTAATTGAGTCTCTAAGTTTTATATAAAATTAAACTTGTTAAGTGAAGTGACTAAATATTATTTAAAATTAGTAGCCTTTTTGTTTTCAAAATGTCTCTTTTAAAGAGAAAAATGAACCTGATATAGAGAATAGAGAACAAACCTCATTACTCAATGATAAGGGAGAAAAAAATAGATTCACAAGGATGGGTTCCTCAACTTATTTATTGATTTTACATAGTATATGGTATAAATTTTTTTTTTTTTTTTTTTTTTTTATTTTTTTTTTTTATGTCGGGGAACCTCTCCAAGGCAGGGCCCTTCGGACCCACTCCTGCAGAGTAAACTCCGATCCTGTGCCCCGCACTCTCGGAAGTTTCCCTACACGGAACTAGTTAAATCGATGGCTTTTCACCAAGGGGTGTAGCCCCTAGAGATTGTTTGCACCTAAGGGGATTTGAACCTTGGACCTGGGGGAGCATACCCCCAGGCCCAAGGCCTTTACCACTTGAGCCAACCCCTAGGGGTTCTTTTTGTCAAAGTGAGTCGAAATATTGTGTGAATAGCCGGATCGCTGGCCTTTCAGTGATCTGTATATTATATATGAACTTTACAAGAGAACTATACATGGAAAGAAAACTAATTGCCGAGTGATTCTAGTACTCTAGCCTAATATGGAAACTATATCTTCTGTCAATATGCTAACTGTAAAAGCCTAAGTAAATGTCGTAAAGGTGTAAAATAAGGAAAGAAGAATAGAAGGAAAGAAGAATAATTATGGACAGCTTTGCTGTCCATTGACACTTTTATGTATCTTTAAAACATTTTATACATATGTGAAACATTTTTAAATACAAAATATTTTAAAAAATTATATATGTGTATCATCTTTCATTGTATATCTTAATTATTATGACACATAATGTGGGTCTGCAACTAGTTATATCATAAAAACTAACTTCAACAGAAGAAAACAAGCAAGTCACAATAATGTATGGGTACAACTATTATCTTCATATGCATCTACTCAAAACAATATCTTATGTCAATCATATCAGCTGAGAACTCTTTTTGAACAATGAATTAAATAGTTTTTAAATTAATGATTGCATGAAGTATAAACTTCATTCACTTAATTGAAGTGCTATTCATAATCCTTTCTTTATCTCCTTATGTAGCATTAAATTATTAAAAAATTATTTGTTATCTTTTACTTATTTATCAATCATTTGATGCCACACCAGAAAATGATAAAAAGGATGATGTTTGAATGAATAATGAGTAACATTTTTCTTCACTTAATCAATATGTCCCTCATATTTATGAACCTACCAAAGATAATTTTGGCAGAACGAAAACTAGCCCATAATTTTCAGGACAAGTATCGAGTTTCAACAGGTACATGTGAGGACATAGGCCAAAAGGTGAACTCATTTAGTCTTATAACCAATATCGGAAAGAGTGGGAACACAAATCTCATCCCCTCATATTCAACATGCCAATCTTCAAATGTAAGTGTCCTTAAAATCATACCAATTAAGAGTGTCTCTCCCTCGAGAACAACATTTATTTTGGAAGTCTTCAGTTCAACACTAGACTTGAAATGTGATGTGAAGGGCTAGGTGAGTGCAGGTTGTTGCAAGTTATGTGCTGTCAATTGGGCATTGCCGTTTTCAACGGAGTTTTGAGGTCATTGAGCATTTTCTTTTTTGGAGAATACACATTATTAATGATCTGTCTGGTCGTGGTATCTATAGAGATTATATTTAAAACTTTTCTTGGCACGTAAAGATTTGTCAGACTTCAACGGTAGCTTCATCTACTACTAACAAAAAATGTAAAAATGAAGATTTATCAGACTTCTCTCCAAGGTCAAGATTCTTATAAACTTTTAAATAAGTTATAGCTTACGTGCACGAGTGTAAACCACCACCACCCACTACCCACCATCGACCGGAGAGTGGCATCACAACTCTGCCACAGATGAGGCCGATGGACCCCGACGTATGTCCTCTCTGAAAAACTGCTTCTTTTCACTAGTTCTCCTTGTTAGAGGTGCCATCTGCCTTATACCCACACTTGCCAGCGAGTGCATCCTCACCACCACCACAAACAAGGCCAATGGCCCCGACGACCTCGCTGAGGGCCATCCGGCGCCGGTCATCCCACCGCGACCTGGACTTTCGCTAGGTCTTTTTCTGCGGTCTTCTAGAGTGCTCCGGTGGCCATGCTGCTGACTCAGAAATGTTCATATATTCTAGAGGACTACGGTGACAGCCCAACACCTGCATCTTTCCATTCCCTTCAGCCGGCAATCTGGTTTTTCTCTGTCATTTCTTGGAGACGACAGTACAGTGGCCCTCCGACGTCGGCATAGATCTGGTTTCTGATCTCTTTTATATTCCTAAGATGACGAATGGTTGCTGATCAGGTTTACAATTTTTTCACGACTGGGTTTTGGGGCTGTCAGGCTCAATATGGATTCTTTTATGGAGTTGGTCATAGAATCTAAATCCTTCACACTAGTTAAGGAGGGAGTATGTTGGTCATTACTGAAAGGAGTCAAAGGGTGATATTGAAGTTGGTTCTGGGTTCAACAACAGTACAGTGCCTGGCTAAGGCCATGGATGTGTGCACAAAGGATGAGAAACAAGATTTTTTCTCCACTGTTCGGGAAGGTAGACGCAGTTTCACTGCACATTGCTACTCGAATGCTCGAGGACGTTATCTAGTGGTGGTGGGAGGAGGAATTTTATTTTCATTCTCGAGAAGGGGCAGTGGCTGAGAAGGATGGGGGAGGTGCTGCGTGATTTTTCCTTCGACAAGATCAATCACGTGGATCAGTCCCATGGGTGTTGTTTTGGGAGTGATGGCTTGGAAGGAAAAAAAGGTGCTGCAGGACATGGCTCTGTCAGGGAGTCACGTCCAACTCAGAGGCAGGGGGGCTGTAGCAGACATGTAGGTGGCGTGGCAGAGAGGGAGAACTTGCAGGTGAAAGACCCAGTACATCCTCAGTGTCGAGGCAATCCTATGTGGCCAACTCTGAAGACAGGTCATACCTCGAGGATTCAGAGTGAGGGGGGTTTGCAAATCATGCCTCAGGACCAGCTTGACAATATGCACAATTCTTTAAAGGGGATGGAAACCCAACTGGTAGAGTTGAAGGCAGTGATAGCTTTCTTGTCTACGAAAATAGACCTGCTTTCAACTGGAGGCAACAGGGTTGTAAGAAACAAGATAAACCCGAACCATTTAAACTTAGATAAAGGAAAACGGAAGATCGGATTCAGCCCTGTCCCTATAACCAGATCTAGGAGAGTATGGTGAGTCAAAAGGAATTCTGGGTTATTTGAAGCGGGGTCTACATCGAGTATCGGCGTAGAGACATCAGTAATGAAATGTCATTCGCCTCTTGTAACACAAGATAAACCAATAGTTAGGAGCAGTGTTTTTGGTACCGTACCGTACCGGCCGGTACAGCCGGTATATGCTGTACCGGCCGCTCGGCCGGTACCGGAAATATATATGTTCCATTTCGCTCAAAATACCGGGTGTACCGGCCAGTATTTGATGTTTCGGCCGAAACACTTATTTCGGCCGGTACGCAATTCTGCAACTAGCAACAATGGCATTTTTGAAATTCTAATAAACTTTCAGGGGTAATTTTGGACTTTCACGTATTAGGGTTTTGACTTTTCTGATTTCTCTCTTCTCTTTTTCGGTTTCACACAAACAAATCCAAATTTGTTCTCTCAGCCTCAGCCGACCAGCCCTCAAGCAGCAAGCTCTCAAAGTTCAAACAAAGTTTGATTTTCTTTGAATCTTTCAGCTAGCAGCAACAACAGAAGAGGTGCAACTCGTAATCCTCAGCCGACCTCCATCGTCTAACTCTCTACCGGTCTGCCCTTTTTCTTGAAATTAATTTAATTTTTTTGTTAGTTTTTTTTTATTTATAAATAAATCAGAATTGTATTTTTAAATTTTATAGATGTTGGCATATATAGGTTATGTGAATATTTTAATGTTGTTTTCTTGTTTAATTAATTTGTTTTTCGGGTTTGAGAAGTGGCGGCTGGGTAGGATATATATACATACGTAGTTGGTGCCATGAAAATCTTGCCGGAAGAGTTTTTCTATAAAGATCACGAAAAATGCTTTTAAAAAAAGGCAAAAATTAGTCTGGTATTTACAATGAGAATGTAATTATTCTGTAAAAGTGTAATTATGCTTCTACATCGCCCAGAATAAGAAAGCTGGAAAAAAAAGAGGATTCTAACTTTTCTTATTTTCCTATATTATATAAATACATAGTGATTGGAGTTGCATTCATAATATAATTTTTAAAAAATAATCTATTCATCGTTATTTTTTTTTATCAATCTCTCATCTTCTAATGATGTAATATTAGATTATATGTTCACAAGTTTTCCAATACATTGATTTAAGTGATAGAATGGAATATATATATATATATAATATATATATTGTCTGATGTTTGTTGTTTTTTATTTTGATGGAACAAGACTGAAACAAAGGGAAGGGAGTGAAAATCTTTTGAAGACCGTTTCTTTACCCAGAAAATAAATAATAATAAAAACATCCTTATTCAAGTATTAGCTAAAATTCAGTGGGTGTTTGCATTGTTTGGTACTTTTTTATGATGAATCTGGTGTTTTTTTAAAGCTAATCATGTTTGGATTTGATATTTTGATGAATTTCTTCTTTTTTTAATTTTGCTTACTTATAACTTATAAGTGTTAATTTTTTATACTTTAATAGTTAAAAATATCTAGTTGTCAATCAACCGGTGGTATGACTTCAACTCCAACACTTGCTCCGGTAAGATCAGAAGATCCAGCATGGGCCCATGCACGTGCAATGCCAGGGGCAAGAAATAATACTGAATGTTTATATTGTAATAAAGTAATTAGAGGTGGCGGAATCACTCGGTTGAAGCATCATCTAGCTGGAATTCCAGGCGATGTAGAAGCATGTAAAAAGGTGTCTGAAGATGTAAAATGGCAAATGAAGGAGTTGCTTAATGAAATGAAAAAAAGCAAAGAGAAGAGAAGGAGAATAAGGTCAGAGATTGGAGGCGATATAGATTTAACATCTGATGATATTGATGATCGTAATAATATGGAAGGACAGTCTCAGCTTTCAAAAGGTAAGGGGAAGTCAAAAGAATCTGGAACTGGAGAGTCAGTGGGGGGATTGAGTAGATTTTTTGCTCCAAGAACAACTCCTGGGGCCCAACCTTCAATTAAGAGTTCTATGTGTTCAAATGAGATGATTGTAAAAGCAAAGATGGCTGTAGCACACTGGTGGTATGATGCTAATCTGCCTTTCAATGCTGCTCAATCTAAGTTTTATCAACTAGCTATCGATGCCATGACTGCTATTGGGCCAGGATTCAAGGGCCCATCTTTATATGAGTTGAGAGGAAATTTATTTAAGATGGCTGTGGATGAGATTCAAGATTATTTACAACAAATTAAGAAGGTTTGGAATGAGACTGGTTGTTCACTAATGGCAGATGGTTGGACAAACTAGAAGCAACAATCAATAATCAACTTTCTAATTTATTGTCCGAAAGGTACAATGTTTTTTAAGTCTGTTGATACATCTGGCCTTAGAAAATATGCTGAAACATTGTTTAATATCTTTGATGAGGTTGTTCAAGAAATTGGAGCTGAGAATCTTGTGCAGTTCATAACGGACAATGATGCAAGTTATAAAGCTGCAGGAAAAAAGTTACAACAAAAGTATGGCTCTTTCTACTGGTCCCCATGTGCAGCTCATTGTATAGACTTAATGTTGGAGAATTTTTCAGATCCAAGATATTTTCCCCTTATTATACCATAAAAAAGGCAAAAAAGATAACAAAGTTTATCTATAACCATGGTTGGGTTTTGGCATTGATGAGAAAAGACTTTACCAAAGGTCATGATTTGTGTCGTTCTGCAGTTACAAGGTTTGCGACAAATTTTTTAAGTATCCAATGTTTGCTTTTGTTTAAGAAAGAACTCAGACAAATGTTTACTTGTGATAAATGGATTGCATCAAGTCATTCTAAGAGCAGTATAGGGAATGAGATAGCTGAGATCGTTTTAGAAGATAAAGAGTTTTAGGCTCAATGTCAATTTATTGTTAAAATTAGTGAACCTTTGGTTCGTGTTCTACGACTTGTTGACGGGGATGAGAAGCCTGCAATGGGATACTTGTATGATACAATGGAAAGAGCCAAAGAGAACATAAAAGCAAGATGCAATAACAAAGTCAGTTTATTCAGTCCATTCACCAGGATCATTGATTCTAGATGGGATAGGCAGCTTCACAGTCCATTACATGCTGCGGGTTGTTTTCTTAACCCTGGAATTTACTATAGCCCCAATTTTAAAAATAAAAATGATGTTATAAGAGGCTTCAACAGCTATGTTATGAAAATAGAACTTGATCCCGATAATCAAGACAAGATCATTGCAGAACTTGACTTGTATAAGAATGCAGTAAGTGAGTTTGGACATTCTTTAGCAATCCGCCAGCGTGATAAGATTAATCCAGGTATTATTATTTATCAATATCATTTGTTAAATAGTGTGACCATGTACTTTAAATTTTATCTTATTTTATTTTTACTTGTATTTAATTAATAATTTATAATTGCATTATTGTTATAGTTGCATGGTGGACCCAATTTGGTTGCAAGGTTCCAACGCTTCAAAGGTTTGCTGTTCGAGTACTAAGTCAATGTTGTAGTGCAACTGGATGTGAGAGAAACTGGAGCACATTTGATTTTATTCATTCGAAGAAGAGAAATAGATTAGTACATAAACGTTTGAATGACTTAGTATTTGTTCGGTATAACTTGAAGCTGAGAGAGGTAAATTTTTTTAATACTAATGTTTTCATTGTTGAAAAATATATAACATTTTTACTTATGCTTGATTTTATTTTGACAGGAGCATAAAAAAAGGAAGAGATGCTTTAGATCCAATCAATCTTGAAAACATTGATTTGATGGAAGAATGGGTAGGTGAAGAATCTGAGCTTCTTGATGGAGAATATTTGGATTGGGCAAGTATTGAGGAGCCATTAGCCTCACTAAATGAGGAAGACAATGAAAATGTTGGTGTTGATGTTGATGACAGTGATGACATTGATGAAAATATTTTGATTAACATGTCAAATCCTGATCCTTATTGTCTTTTTTATGAGGATTAGTATTTTTGATGACGTGATGACGTTAATGATTTTATCATGATAATGTTAGTATTTATAACTTTATGTTAGTTGTAACTTAAAACTTAAGACTTGTATTGAGAAGTATTGAGTTTATGACTTATTTTGTTGTTATTTTGGAATACAGTTAATGCTTGTATATATATAATTTATCCAGGTTTAAATTATTCCGAAACGGTACATAAAACGGTACCGGTACGGTACTGGTACCGAAACGGTATCGTGACCGAAATATTATCCCAAAACGGTACACGAAACGGTACCGGTACCGAAATATTTCGTTCCAGTGCCTTGACCGGTACGGCTTCCGGTACGGTATTCAAATCATTGGTTAGGAGTGCAGTTGGATACTGTGTCTGGGGATAATGTTGCTCCCTTGGTCTCTCTTTCTCCAATAGCGGATTGGATTCTGCCTAAAGTTAATGAGATTCAGTAGTTCGTGAGAATTTCACATGGATTATGTGAATACCAATTTAAAGAATTAATCACTGCAATTGAGGCAAGCCACGCACTTGAAACCAAATCAAGTTTCAAGAAAAGCAAAGAGTTACAGCGTCTTTCTTGGGCAATCAACTACGACGCTAAGAGTGATAGCTCAACTAGAGGGAAGTCTAAAGAAAGCATTGTGAAGTTTTAGTTCTATGGGAAATAAGGGGTTGGGGTTGGGTTTTCGGGTAGAGTTTTAGTTCTACGGGAAACAAGGGGTTGGGGTCGGGCTTGGTGTATTTTAGGTTGTTTTTCACGGGCTTTTTGGGTCATTAAGGGCTTCTAATATGGGCAAGGTGTTTTCTTGTATACATTCAGTGTACATGATTACTCCTTTTGATATATATAATATTTCTACTAATAAAAAAAAAGTTATAGAGTAAATTGCATTTCCTCACTCCAAACAATAAGGTCATTTGCAATGTTGTCCCTTAGGCTTTAAACTAAAGGAATCGGCCCTCTCTACTTCACATTTCCCTTGAAAAATATCGATCATGGAAAAATAAAGAAAAAAGCATAAGCATGTGATCATCTAATAATGTGGTACTTGTATGATTTTTGAGATAAATGATAGAAATTGGAGAAACTTCCATGGTGTAGTGGGGACATTGTAACTAACTTCTTGGTTTAAAGTGGGAAGATTTTACCTTATTTATAAATTTAATAATTGCTAACCAAAGTTTGACTCTTTATCAATTTCAAGCTTTTACTACATGCAAATATTCCATTTCTTGCGCCATAAGCAATATGCCCACTAATATAAACTAAATCTCCTCATTCATCTACATATCTATGATTTTTCTTTTCTCGATTTTGAACTTGAAGCACACTCGAAAAAGTAGATAAGTAATAACTAAGAAGATTACAATGAAAACCAGTACCATGTTAAATGCAGAGCACATATAAACTGCAGATTAATATATGAAAGGAATGGTTAAATGATGAATACCTTGTTCCTACTATCTCCAAAGAGTTCTCTGTTCTAATATTTGAAAGTTTTGGATCTTTATCAACTTTAATCATGGAAGGTCGAACTTGAATTGTTCTTGGAGGAAGCTACAACATTTGAATGCAGAACACGAACTTCTTATTATGTGACTATCGGATAGAATTTGGAGGTTATTCCCAATTAATATTACAGCCAAAA
Source organism: Juglans microcarpa x Juglans regia (assembly GCF_004785595.1). Taxonomy (NCBI): domain Eukaryota; kingdom Viridiplantae; phylum Streptophyta; class Magnoliopsida; order Fagales; family Juglandaceae; genus Juglans; species Juglans microcarpa x Juglans regia. The sequence goes on from NC_054596.1 coordinate 36,318,266, forward strand.
ATGCAATCAAAGTAAACTTAAAATCCTAAGATATTACCACCAAAGATGCATGGAGTGAGGTCATATACTATGATACTTCACACTGACTGATAAGTGAAAGTGGTGTATGAGATCCTACATTGTTTGAGAGGGAGAAGAAGTTCTTGCTCTTTATAATGATGCCAATGGGATTTTAATTGTATCATTGACTAGTCCATTTGGAGTAGGGCCCATATGTGGCTTGGGCTTCCCTTGGGACATTACATATAAGATTAAACCAATAGCATCAGGTCATGCTTGCAGGGTTTTCTAATATGTTCCACTATTCGCCCATTTCCATATCTATTAAATATTCACTTCCAATAAGATTCCTAATAAGGCCATCCATTGGCACTAGCATGGAGAAAAATTGCATTCTTGATGTAATGATGCATCATCACTTCATTTGTTGGAATAACAAGCATATCCATTTTCCATTAAAGTTGAGTCATTTGAAAGCAACTGTTGAGAAGAAAAATCAATCCATTTTCTCCTCTTATAGAAACTGGAAAAAATACCTTTTTGTTGACCAAAAGAGTTCCCTTAATAGCACAACCGTTGTTAAAGAGACGGCACTGGATCAGCAAAGGCTAGAAACGGCATGCAAAAACAAGTGAGAATAAACTCCAAGCCATAAAAAAAAAAAAAAAAAAAAAGAACACATAAAAAGGGACAAAAAGAGAAAAGTATGCGGTACTAGATCAACATACAGGTTCTCGGATACTAGATTCTGACAGTTCCATGGCCAAAAGCTTACCAGCAAGTTCATCAAGATTGGGACTTCTCTAACAATTGTAAAAAGAGAACATTAATCAAAAGACAAATCATTTACACAGAAAACAATCAAAAAGAATATGGAAGCCAAGAAGACAAGAAGAAAATAAATATCCAGCCATGAGTTAAGAATGCAGATCTGTTAATGGCAACTGCAATCAGTTCCAATAAACTATAATTGTTTTATCTTCATTACTCTATATATGCCGCAGTATGTGGGAAGTAAATCTTATAAGGAAACAAATCCAAAGTTCGCAAACCTCAATATTTTCATCTCTGATTTGCTTTCCTCTGTATAAATTACTTGGGCAAAGCAAAGCTAAATCCTCAGAGATGAAGCCAGTTCCGTCTGTATGTATTCGATGTTTATCATCTCTATCATAAACAATCTTGCCATCTCTATCCTGCAATTCAGCCAAAGAGGAATGAGAAAACAAATGCATGTTAAAGACAAATGGAGTGTAAAAAATTGAATATAACTGCATTCATGGAACTCAAGTAATTGCACTTCAAAATTATTCAAAAAGCATACCCTGCAAAATACATCTTCAATTACTTCAATATTCACAGATGCTAAATCAACATCCAGCTTCATGGTCTTGGACAAGATAAGAGAAAACCTGATTTCAAATGAAGATTACTACTCCAAAGCATTAAAAAGGGCTTCAATATGTCTCTCCGAATGGGATTCTTTAATTTTCTACATACCTAGCCATATAACTGGCCACACTAGACAATCTATGTGCATGCATAAAACGAGATCGTGCTTCACAAACGTTTTTATTAGATAATATACAATGGCTTTGACCAATAGTAGCATTAGAGTCCATGTGAATGAAATAACACTTCACAGGTGAAGAAGTTGGGCTTTTCTTCTTTTCTTCCTTGCCTCCGTCTTTAAACACTGATCAATAACCATAAAAGAAAGAACAAATTAGGATAGGTCTTTCAATAAGTATAAATTTAGGACCATGCACTACTCGAACCCATACTTGGTCCTATTTCCAGTAGAAGAAAAAGCAAAAGTCAAACTTTCTAGTGGGCAATAAAAATACCCAATACATCAATAAGAAAAAAAAAAAAAAAAGGTCCTCAAAAACCTTCAGACCATCTATACAAACAAGTTAGGCAGGGATGAACGCATGCATGAATATGGATCTAAACATCCAGAGTCATAAATTTAAGATGGTTAACTGCTGTTCTAGACCATATATGAGACAAATCACACGAGAAATAAATTATCACGATTTTATGACTCTCTTACTCTTACATGCTTTATACAATGCCAGCACTTTCAAATGAAGAAATCGCACTCCCTTAACCATAGAACACAAGAAAATGCACAATTTCCATGGTTGTATGCATCAATACAAACAAGTTAGGCAGGTATGAACTTCCATGGCTGGTGTGCATGCATGAATGTGGATCTGTACATCCACAGTCATAAATTCAAGATGGTTAACCGTTGGCTGTTCCAGATCATATATGAAAAAGATTGTATATGACTCTCTAAACAAGAATAGGCATAGCCCAAGTACCAACACTTGGGCATAGCCCAAGTACCAACACTTGCAGCCCAAGTACCAACACTTGCTTTTGCATGTATGATATAAAATGATTGAGTATCAAGTGCACGTCCTGACTTTAATTGCTTCTGAACTATAGTACAGTTGGAATAACAGTGAGTAATATTAAGAAAATAAGAAAGAACCAAAATTCAGAGTTCATTTCACCAATGGCATATGGAATGGCTCACCAAAAAAGAAATAACGTCGGGTACCAACATGAATCCCTTCTCTTGCAATCTTGCTGTACATAGAATAATCATCAAAGGAAATGATACCCTGTCTGTTCCTGTCCACCCTCTCTTCAGCAAACTTGACAACTAAAACGTTCTCATCTCCTAAAACTCTTTGCAGGTGAGTTTTCGTTTTGTGTAAATAAGGGCCCTGAATATAGTTTAAAAGATATAACAATATATTGAGCAAAAAATATATTAAAGTGATAAATCAATAGTAGAATTTTTTTAATGAGTTCCAATCTTCTTTTAATGAAGAAAATCAACATAAAGATGTCATTTTATATTATTACTTTATAAGAATTTAAGAAAATAAATGCCTGAAATCTGTAATGTATTTAATCTGTTATGATGTATGAATCAAGTACTTCACTTTGTTTAAATGTGCGTTTTTAATAAAATCATACGCAGCTCCTTTCTTCTGAAAGAGATTAGCAGACAACTAACACACATTACCACTGCAAGCTCCTACAAATAGGAATAGAAGCACTGAACTCCAAACCTGTCAAACAGGAAAGTGCCACATACCTATTCTTGATGTGCATTAGAATGAATAGATATAAATCACAGCCACCCATGAAAGTGAACCCAAAGGGCACTTCTTTCTATATGATAATTTACAATAACAGTGTCTCATGCATGTTACTCGTATTACATTTCAATACGGAAATATCAACTATAATGGACTAGAACCTGATTAACTTTAACACCAGCAACTGAGGTACACTTCCATGAGTTTAAACCTTATCCTTGGAACATAATTCAGGTATCTACTTGAGTTTCGCCATGTCCCTGTATATATATACAAAACAGAGGAGACATACAAACCTTGAACATGCATTTCCCATCCTGAGAAACATGACAATGGTAGAGGTGTGTCTTTTTGGCATCCCAATCAGCAGTCTGCAAGACAACAAAAACATAGACAAATATTGCAGTTGATACAAGGGATACGAAGCCAACACTGGAGGACAGCATTTTTCATCTCGAAAATCAACAAATTAATCAGGAATCTTGTTTGAATTCTATCCACCATTCGATAAAACAACATTCTCTAAATAAATTCCATTTATCAATAGGTCAATTAGCTCATTATTGCTTATAAAGCACATAACCAAAGAGTCCTAGCTCAACTTATTTTCGTGATGAGAGGAAATAACTTGTGTGTGTGTGTGGTGTGTCTAAAAGCACAATCATTAAGATATTTTCAATAAAAAAATAAGTCTCAGGGAATATGAATTCCATTCCTTCGTAAATACAAAAGACAGGACCATAAAATGAGGAAATATTGAAATGAAATGCATTCATCTGTTAATTAATCATCCGGCAAAAGAAACAAGCAAAGAGAATAAAGAATAATGCACTCAGTTTCACGTGTCATTTTATAAAAATAGCAATTTATAAAAAGTTCGGATTATTTAAATCAAGTCAGAAGCATACATTATTTTTCCAGGAAAAATAAACTTAGTTTTGCTAACCCAGGTAAAAAAACCTTCCTGTTCAGAATGGAAACAAAAACCTAACAATATGAAGAGCAAAGCGGCTTCAATTTTCTATATCTTCAGTGGACTTTTCAGGCAAAAATAAATTAGTCCAGAAACGGTAAATATCATAGCTCAACAACAATTTGAACATAAAATTCACCATTCTTCGGTGTTCTATGTTGACATATTTTAGGCCCAAGGCTTTCCAAACTCTTTCTTCAAACTCTACCATTCCTAAATCTTTCAGACTTCTAATCTCATCAGCAGATATATCAATATCCTCAAGCTGATTTCTGTGGGAAAAAGCAGATCAATATTATAAGCATAGCATCCAGAAACTGCAACTACCAATATAAAGCAAGAAAAACTTACGCCCCAATGTAACTTAGTATTAAGAAAGCCTTTCGGAACTCAAGTTCTCCCCAGGCCAGTAACCTGGGACTAACAGCACCCGCTGAACTTAAATTTGAAGAGGGTGAGCCTCTCAGACTCCCTAGAATTATAATAATTTGCGTCAGTAGAAGCACCACGTGTGGGCAGAAAATGTACCATAATAAAATCATATAGAAGTACTTGGTTCATAGCAAACAGACTGAGTTCAATCACAAGACACTGGTATAATAAACTAATGTACCCCCTAACAAAAATTAAATAAATAAAATATTGAACACTAGAAAGGAACATATAGAGCCTCGCTGTAATAGGTTTTGGTGAACTCAAAGCAGGGTTGCCTCTCAGATCCTTCGAAGGTAGAGATAGATTAGAGGTACTGCTTGTCCCAAGTACCACTTTGTACAAGACCTTAATTATTTCTAATTTGTATTGAAGACCGTGAACTTGGAGCATGGGTATTGAATAATCTAACAATCTACCAAGTTGTATCATATATATTTATTAAACTACAATAAGGGGCAAGCAATCCAAGTTCATGGGTCAGGTATATGTCATTCCGGCAATGAATACAATAGGTGTCAATCCTAACCCAACCCATTTAATCAAACAAATCAAACCTCTCAATCATCACATTATCTGTTTAAATAAAATGGTACATGACACTCCCATAACTCGCTTAATAAACACATTATGTTGGGTTGGCTCCAACATAGTTTCATCTTATTTCGATCTATTTAATATAAGAGTTAAATTGACCCTAGTACTTGAACTAACCTAATAAATAAGGTTTTATATCTTACAAGCATAGAGGATTCATTGCCCAGCACTGTGCAAACTCTCGTGGTTCCTACATGGCTCTGGTGGAGGTGGGGGAGGTCGTCGGAGTTTCATTTTCATTCCTGGGGATAAGGATGGAATCGGGTGGAGGAAGCTCGCGGCAGCGTTGAAGGATATGGGCAGAGAAGGTGGTCAGGGGAGAAATTCACCATCAACGACGGCGACAGTTAGGGGTGGGCAGCGGAGGCCCGCCCACCGCTTCCCAGCTCCCGTCCGCCCCACCCTCACATGGGCAGGCGGGGGCCCTCACCCCGCATGGAAGTCCCTTAGCGAGGCCCCGCCCCACCCCCAGCTCCGCACCCCTCCCCTATTTAATATAAAAAATTATATTTTTAATATTTATATAAATATATTATATATAAATATATACAATTTGTTAAAAATTTGAAGTTGAATTCAAATTTGAATGTATAAATTTTAATTTATAATTTAATTATATTATAATTTAGGTCTTAAAAAAATTTTTAGATCGTTGGGTTGGGCGGGGGCAGGGCGGGGTGTGGTTTCAACCCCACCCCCTGGTACCGGGGCAGGGTTTCCCCCCCGCATGGTGCGGGGCGGCGTGCAGGGGTGCCCCGCACCATGCAGGTAGCACCCCTAGAGGCAATAACCTAGTCGTCGCGGTGGTACAGGGAGGTCTTGGAGATACCTCGAGCTATGCGGCAACCTGCTATGGCAGACCTGCAAAGGGCAGGCGGCGCACCCTTTTCGGTAGCTATCCAGAGTCGAGGGGAGATGCCAGGGCTTGCTGGGTAGAAAGAGGTAAGGCTTCTGAAGGAGTTGTGTGTTATGCAGAGCTCGCTGGATGATTAGTCTGATAAAGCTAAAAGCCTAATACAGTGCGTTGAGGGTAAAGATGAGGTGGGCTTGGACTTGGGCTTGGGCTGTGATTTGGTATCAGATCAAATGAAGAAAGGGTTGGGAGTGCTGTAGACGTTGGGCGTGGGTAATGGGCCTAAAGGGAAGGGCCATGTCTCACTCCAATTTAGCCCTAGTGATGGGCTTCAGCCGAAGGAGAGGCCTGAACAGACTGGCCAGAGGTATGACCCATTTTGGAGGAAGAAGCACCAACACGTCAGTGGCCCATCGGCGAGTGGATCCGCGCCACAGCTGCCGACGAAGCCTCATAAGACCTCGCCGAAGGTCACAGAAGCACGAATGGAGGTCCCGTCGCCAGAGACAGTACCATCGGAGTTTGGAGGCATGATTTATGTCTTATCTTTCGCCCACGACATCTCGATAACTGCACAGACTAATTTGACGGAGGTCGTCGGCGCACAGGCAACCACGTTGAGGTCAGAGGAGATATCTACGAGAAGAGGCAAGGCTGCCGTCAAACCTGATATCTCGGTTGTCTCAGCCAACTCTCATGAGGTTGTTTCGGCGTTGATTCTCAAGCCAACGGCTTCATCCAAGGGCCCCGACAGGAAGCTTCGGGAGGGCTAGAGGTGGTGCCTCAGGCGCCGTCAACCGAGGAAGGGGAAATTGTGGAAATTTCAGTAGGAAAAAAAGTCTCGCTAGCTCCTGTGGGTAAGGAGATAAGTCTGGTGGATGAGGGTACTAGTCTGTTGAAGCATCTTCTGAATTTTGAGGGTAGCAGACAACGGGAGGTGTATGCAGATATTCATGCAGAATCTGAGAATGAGCTACTTGACATGGAAGAGAAAAAGGAGGTAGATTCTGACCTACAGATGGAGGTAGTTGCAACAAATAGCAATGAGGAGGAGATGGGTAGTCTATCACCCTAACAGATGCTTCCCCCTCAGATTGCACCTAAAGTCTCAAAATGAGTGTTAAAAAAAGTGGAGGAGATTCAAGATTGGGTGGGACTATCCTGTGATGGCTATGAAGAACAATTTATGGCTCTCCTAGTAGCCATTGAAGCTTGTCGTTCCACAACCAGGAAGTCAGTTGTTAGAAAGGAGAGAGAGTTGAAATGACTGCAATGCTCTATTAACTATGACAATAAGGAGGGAACTTCAGGGAGAGACAGAGTAAAAGGGAGGGACTTTACTTTTGCTAATGAAGCCTAAAATACTGTATTGGAATGTAAGAGGGACCAATGACGTGAATAGACGTCTTCGCATTAGATCCCTTCTCCGCAGTCAAAAAATTGACATTGTTTGCTTACAAGAGACTAAGTTGAGTGGTATTGACAGAAACATAATCCGTAGTTTGTGGGGTGATGTTATTTAGCTTCATCAGGGACTTCGGGAGGTGTGTTGGTAATGTGGGATAAGAGAGTGGTGGAGATGGTAGAGGATTGTATTGGATTTTTTTCAATGGCTGTAACGTTTAGGAATATTGCAGATGGGTGGAGGTGGGCTTTTGCGGGCGTGTATGGGCCCAATTTGGATAATGATAGAAGCTCTTTGTGGGAGGAATTGGAGGGTCTATATTCTTTATGAGATTTACCTTGGATTTTTTGTGGAGATTTCAACATTGTTCGGGTCCTTAGTGAGAGGGCAGGGGCATCTACGTTGACAAGAGCAATGGAAGACTTCTCAGAACTGATTTTTAATTTGAATCTTGTGGATCTTCCTTCGGTGGGGGGGCCTATACTTGGTCCAACAGTCGAGAGTGGTCAAGGTTGGATAGATTTCTAGTCTCTTCTTTGTGGGAGACGCACTTTCCAAATCTATGTCAGAAAAGGTTGCCACGTGTATGTTTCGATCATTTTCCAATTTTGCTTGATTGTAGTGACATTCATGGGGGTAGACGTCCTTTCAAATTTGAGAATGTGGCTGAAAGTTGAAGGATTTGTGGAGAAGGTAAGGGCTTGGTGGGATGATTATTATTTTGATGGTATCCCTAGTTTCTTAGTGGCGGGTAAATTTAAATCCCCTAAGGCCGATTTAAAGAAGTAGAATGAAGAAGTATTTAGACATACGGAATTGCAGAAAAATATTCTTTGGGATGAGTTGCATGCATTGGAGGAAGGGGATGTTAATGATGATTCTTTGTTACGGAAGAATATGGTGGTGACCAAAATTAAGAAAGTTTTGTTGATGGAAGAAATATCTTGGAGGCAAAAATCAATGGCACTTTGGTTAAAGGAGGGGGATAAATGCACTAAGGCCCGGTTTGTATTCGCAACCCATCTCAACTCATCTCAATTAATCTAAACTCATCTCACTACTATTCATTACTATTCATCAACTTTAACTCACAAATCTCATTATTATTCACAACCCATCTCAACTCATCTTCGAATCCAAACGACACCTAAGTTCTTTCACAAGGTCGCTAATTCTCATAGGCGCAACAATGCTATTGAAGTTCTCCATTCAGGCTCAAATGTGTTACATTCTCCCGAAGAGATCCAAGATCATATGGTGCAGTATTACGAGGATCTCCTTACTGAAAAAGTAGAATGGCGTCCCAAACTTGATGGTTTAATTTTTGATCAGCTGGATTCGGATGTAGCAAGTTGGTTGGAGAGGCCATTTGATGAAGAGGAGGTGCATCTAGTGATGAGAGGTATGTGCAAAGATAAAACCCCAGGCCCGGATGGTTTTTCTATGACTTTCTTTCAAGAGTGTTGGGAAATAGTGAAGGAGGAAGTGATCTAGATTTTCCATGCTTTTCATTCTAGTCTTAAGTTTGAGAAGTCATTAAACGCTACTTTTATTGCTCTTATCCCGAAGATAGTTGGTGCCTATGAATTGAAAGACTTCCAGTCTATTTTTGGTAGGTGGGATCTATAAAATCATATCAAATGTGTTAGCTAATCATATGAGTTTGGTGATGGACAAACTCATTTCCAAACCTCAAAATACTTTCGTTTGAGGTCAGCAAATTTTGGATTCAGTTTTGATAGCAAATGAGTGTTTGGACAACCGGTTGAGAGAATGCATCTCAAGAGTCCTTTATAAGCTAGACATGGAAAAGGCTTATGACCATGTGTGTTGGGACTTTCTCTTTTATACACTTAGAAGATGTGGTTTTGGGGATAAGTGATGCGAATAGGTTAAACATTGTGTTTTGACTGCTCAGTTTTCAATTTTAGTCAATGGAAAATCTTGTGGTTTTTTTCAAACTTCGAGGGGTTTGCGACAAGGAGATCCGCTATGCCCTTTCCTTTTTGTTATAGTAATGGAGGCATTGAGTCGCATGGTGAAGGCTGCCATAAAGGGGGATTTCTTGCTGGTTTTTCGGTGGGCAACAATAATAATGATGTCAGTTCCATTTCTCACTTGCTATTCGCTGATGATACGCTCATTTATTGTGAGGTTGTTAGTGACCAGATTCAAGCTCTAAGGGCGGTTTTGTTGTACTTTGAAGCTGTTTCGAGACTCAAGGTGAACTTGGGGAAGTTGGAGTTGGGGCACCAAAGTGAGGGATGTGAGTAATATTGCTTCTCTAGCAAAGTTGTTGAGCTATAAAATTGCCTCTCTTCCTATGAAATATCTTGGACTTCCCATGGAAGTGTCATTCAAAGCAAAGAGTATTTAGGATGGTATGATAGAAAAGATTGAGAAAAGATTATCAGAGTGAAAGCGGTTATATCTATCGAAAGGGGGGAGATTAACACTATCAAAAGCACCCTCTCCAATCTTCCCACTTACTATCTTTCTCTCTTCCCATTACCGGTGGGTGTGGCAAACCGGATCGAAAAGTTGTTTAGAGCTTTCTTGTGGGGTGGCATGGGGGAGAAAATTAAATTTCACCTTGTGAGTTGGCAAAGGGTGAGTTGTCCGATTGTGAATGGTGGTTTAGGTGTGCGAAATTTGTACGTTTTTAACAAGACACTATTAGAAAAGTGGTTGTGGAGGTATCTAATGGAAGGAAACTCGTTGTGGAGAGAGGTTATTGATCACAAGTATGGTAGTGCGTGGGAGGGATGGTGTTCTAAGGAGAGTAGGAGGTCTTATGGAGTAAGCCTATGGAAATTTATTAGAAATGGGTGGTACACTTTTGAAAAACATATGACGTTTGAGGTGGGTGATGGAGCAAGAACCCGCTTTTGGTTCAATGTTTGGAATGGGGAGAGCCCTCTTTCCACTGTTTTTCCAGTTATATTTAACTTGGCTGGAAATCAGCAAGCTGCAGTTTCAGAATTGTTGTGTCATGCAAATGGGACAGTAACTTGGAATGTCACTTTTACTAGAAATGCGCAGGATTGGGAACTTGAAGAGCTGGAAGATTTTTATAGTTACTTGTATTCAGCAAAGTTAGGAGGCAATGGGGGTGACCGTATGCTGTGGATTCCCAAGGGGAGAAAAAAGTTTTCTGTTAAATCTCTTTACAAGGCCTTGACAGTCCAACAACCCCACATTCTTTCCATGGAAGAGCATTTGGAAGGTTTTAGTGCCGTCTAAAGTTGTGTTTTTTACTTTGACAACTACATTTGGGAAGATTTTGACGGTTGATAATCTAAGGAAGTGCGGTATGGTGGTCACGAAGTGGTGCTACATGTGTAAAAAGAATGAGTAATGCTACATACAGTGCGCAAGCGCCGTGTAGTCGCTTTGAAAAAAAGTAGGGTCCACTATTAAGAAATTAATTTCTCAACATGTGAATCTCGTATTTATTCATTTTTTTCAAAGTGATTGCACGGCGCTTGCTCACTCACGACTGCAAATATCATTTCTCAAAAGGAATGGGGAATCGATAGATCATTTGCTTTTATATTGTAAGGTGGCTAGGGAGTTATGGGCTGGTATCCTTAGTAGAGTCGAGCTGAGTTGGGTAATGCCTAAGAGTGTGGTAGAACTACTAGCATGCTAGAATAGGAGGCAGCAGTGTAGTGAATGATACATTTGTGCTTAATGTGGTGTTTATAATCGGAAATGAATGATAAGTGCTTTAACAACAAGGAGCGTGCAGTGGGGAAAATCTGGAATTTATTTGTATTCCCTCTTTTACAGTGGTTTTCTGCTATTGTATCAAAGGGTGAGAATGTTCAGGAGTTTCTTTCTTCTTTCCAACTTACTAGAATATAAGTAGGTGTCTCACTTTGTATACTTTCTGTGTACTTGAGCATTGCCTAGTTTCATTCTATTCAATAAAGATTCTTACTTATCAAAAAAAAAAAAAAAATTGATATCAACTATACATTCCCGCAACTATATTTCAAGATAGAATTAATTTAAATATTAATATATATTTCACATATCTGTGACCATTTAATCTCATATCGAGTTCACTAGTAAAACATTGTCTGCCCAAAAACTACTCTAGTGAGTGAGAGAGAGAGAGAGAGAGAGAGAGAGAGAGAGAGAGAGAGAGCATAGAAATTATCAGGAAATGAAAACTCGGGTTGGTTTTATGGAAGATATTTCTTTTCCAGAAAATATATTCTAGGGAGCAGGAAATGCTCTATCCCGGATAAACAAGAAATTACAGAGGTTAAAATGTAAATGTTGAGAAAAGCTCGAGACCAAACCCTTGTACAAAGAAAAATACAAAGTCTGTACAAAGAAATAAAACAAACTGAAACAACAATGTTGACTGTTATCAGAACCCAAATTTGAAATCTCTACGTCGAAGAAGAAGCACCATCATCATCATCATCGAAAACACTTACATGTATCTATACAAAATAAATAAATAAATAAGAAAGTTCCGAGAATTATAATGTGATAGGGAAATGTCCGTATGTACCTTGAGGAGGGCTCATCACGGGCGGGAAACAGAGGATGGACTGCGAAGCTGAGAGGCGGGGGCGATACACTGAGGCGGCGAACAGGGAGTATTGCGGACCATGTGAAGGATGAATCCGCCGAGGCTTTTCCTAATTTTAGAGCCCGAGATAACTCGGAGGTGCTGGACAGCCGCTTCTTCGCCAATGGAAGCAAGCGCCTGGCGCACCTGGGCGCCGGGGGGCATCTGGCTCTGCTCCCTGCAGATTTGCTGGAGCAGCTGCTCCACCGGGTGAGGTAGCGGGACTTGCATGGAAGAAGGATCCGCCATCGAAGATATAAGGAAAGGCTTCAACTGAAGGAAACGTGAGAAAAATGGGCGCTTTTGAATATGGGAAAGAAAGGACTGGATCTTATACAGCATAGAGATTAACATTGGCGTACAGGGAAAAAGGCAGAGCTGAGAATATTCACTTTACAAAAAGCAGTATTTCGCGGCCTCATAAACGGCACAGGTGAAATCATGGATGCAACGGCTAGTGCCTAGTATTGGGGGGGGGGGGGGGGGGGTGTAACTGGATAGAGAAAATTAAAGATTATTATTTTTTATTTAATGATTAAAAAAATATTTTTTAATAATATTGTGAATTTTAAAAAAATATTTAACAATATAAAAAAAATAATATTATACTCCATACTCTCATCTTATTTTCGTATTACTAAATAAGATGTGACATATTTAATAAAAGAGTTAATTACACTTGATCCTTCAAACTTTTATTCAATTCATAATGTACGTTCGAAATTAATAATTACATCAAAGTGAATCCTCAAACTTTCAAAACTTCTCAATTCCTTTTCGTCTATCAGTAGCATCAAATCTAATAAAAATTCACTGTAAAGATGTAATGTTTATTTAATTTATTATCATTGATTATATAAAATATAAAATAATATATACTATCAATTAATAATAAATTATTAATCATTAATCATATATAAAATTATTTTATACTTAAGTTATTATTTATTAATCATTAATCATATACAAAATTATTTTATACCTAAGTAGTAAGTAAGTATGAATAATTTATAATCATAATAAAATTATTTGATATTCATTAATCATATATAAATTAATAAAAAATTATTTAATGATTTATGATTTATTATTAATTGATAGCATATATTATTTTATATTTTATATAGTCAATCATAATAAATGAGATGAAAATTATATATTTGTAGTGAATGTTCTGCACATAAGAAGCATGTACAATGAATTTCTGTTAGATTTAATGTTGTTGGTAGACGGAATGGGAGGATTAGAAAGTTTTAAAAATTTAATAGTCTACTTTAATGCAATTATTAGTTTCAAAATAACATTATAAATTAAGTGAAAATTTGAAAGGATAAAGTGTAATTAACCTTTAATGGAAAGATATATGTAAATTATCATTTAAGATATTAAATGTAAGTGTTTGTGATGATGATATATTTATAAGATGAATTGAGATAAAAATTAAAATTAAAATAAAATATTATTAGAATATATTTTTTTTATATTATTATTATTTTAAAATTTAAAAAAATTAAATTTTTTATTTTATTTTATATAAAAATTTTAAAAATTTATAATAATTAAATAAAATAAGATAAAATCAAATATGTATTCCAATGATTGGTCACAAGCTGCCACGGAAAAGAGACATTTCAGTACTGATGATGACCCCTCTGACACTTCCGTGTTTACTTTCCTTACCAAGTTCTTCCCCCCTCCCCCAAAAAGTACTTTTTGCCCCACCACGACTTCCTTGCTAAGTAATTAGGGGTGATGCTACACCCCAGAAGCTTCTCTACCCATTTTATTTTATTTTTTAAGCAGAGGTTACAAATCTATTTACAATTTATATACGATTTTAAATATAATTTTTTATTATGTTTAAATTCATCAAATCAAAAGTAAAGTATTACATAACTGTAAACAAATTGTTATAAAGTAATACTTCTATCATTTTTTTTTAACCGAAAAGTATAACGTTTTTTTAAACATTTTTTAAACTTTTTTAATGATTTATGATTTATTTTTAATTAATAATATATATTATTTTATATTTTATATTTTATATAATCAATAATAATAAATTAGATAAAAATTATATTTTTATAGTAAATATTATACAAATAAGCTGCACGTACAGTAAATTTCTATTAAATTTAATGCTTATTGGTAAACGAAATGAGAGAATTAAGAAGTTTTGAAAGTTCGATACTCTATTTTAATGTAATTATTAGTTTTAAAATCACATTGTGAATTGAACAAAAATTTAAGGAGATAAAGTGTAATTAATCATTAATAGAAAGATACATGTAAATTATCATTCAAGATAATAAATATAAGGCTTAGTTTGGATCTTCAACTCATCATTACAATTTTTTTAAATCTCAAAATAATAATAATATTAAAAAATAATATTTTAATAATATTTTATCATCTCAATTCAACTCACTTCAATATCTAAACATATCTTAAATATTTGTGATGATGATATATTTATGAAATGAATTAAATTAAAAGTTAAAATTTAAATAAAATATTATTAAGATATATTTTTTTAATATTATTATTATTTTAAGATTTAAAAAATTAAATTATTTATTTTATATAAAAATTTAAAAAAAATTATAATAATTAAATAAAATAAGATAAAATGGAATAAAACGATATGTATCGCAATGATGGGTGACAAGCTGCCTTGGAAAAGAGACATTTCAGTACTGATGATGATCCTTCAGGCTACTCTGTAGACACCTCATGTTTATCTTCGTTACCAAGTTCTTTTTCCCCCTCTTTCTTAAAAAAATAAAAAAAAAAATATTTTTCCAACCGCGACTTCCTTGCTAAGTGATTAGGGGTCATGCTACTCTCAAAGCTTCTAAACCCATTCTTTTTTGAAAAAACAATTACTATGCCGTCTCAATGTGACTGTTTCATTTGACAGTTTAGTGAATTTTTTTTTTATTTAATAATAAAGAAAGTAATTTTAAGTATATTATTATATTTTTTTAAAAAATATATTTAAATACATCAGAAAATTTAAATAAAAAAATAAAAAAAAGTTGTAAAAATAACTGTCGATAAAAGTGGGCTCGTTTGTTTTCAGAGATGAAATGAGATGGGATGAGATTAAAGTTAAAAAGTTAAATAAAATATTGTTAGAATATATTTTTTAATATTATTTTTATTTTAGGATTTGAAAAAGTTAAATTGTTTATTTTATTTTGTGTAGAGATTTGAGAAAGTTGTAATGATGAAATGAGATGAGATGAAATGTTTCCTAAAAACAAATGAGGCCTTATACTCATAGGACATTGTAGCACCTCTCTTCTTTTTTTTTTTTAGTGGAGGTTACAAATCTATTCACAATTTATATACAATTTTAAATATAATAATATTTTTTATTATATTTAAATTTGTCAAATCAAAAGTAAAAATATTACATAACTGTAAACAAATTGTTATAAAATAATACTTCTATCATTTTTCTTTTTTTTAACCGAAAAGTATAACTTTTATTTAAACATTTTTTTAACTTTTTTAAAAATAAAAAAATCCTTAAAAAATATTCTTTAATTATTAAATAAAAATATCATTATAAAATATTTGTCCAAAATTTCGATAGTTTTATCATTTCTCTTAAATTAGTGCTAGTTGTAAGCGGTTTCCCCCTTCTGTCTTAGTAAGTTTGAGAAGAATAACTAAAAGAATAAGAAATAAAAGCCCAATCCAGAACGAATAGCTAGACTCTTCAGCCCGGCCCATGGGTAGGCCCCTTGGACATAACCTCCGTGAGGGAGCATACTGCAAGGGGATGGGACTCGCCGTCCTGGAGACCCCTCGAACAACGTCCAGCCCTTTAGTACTTGTCCACTTAAACGGGCGGGAAGTAAGGGGGCCCTCGATCCTCTAACAAGGAGACATCGACGGACCACTAAGGATACCAATAGGGTAAGGCAAATCGGGAAACCATGCTGCATTAATGACACTACTACCCGAGCTACACGCCACATCAATGAAGCTGTCCTAGAGACACATCGCATTAAAAGACTCTGACAAAAGGAACAGTAACAGGACACAGACTCTATGGGGCAGACATGATTTATTCTCCCAAACTCTCGGTATAAACAGCAACTCCCAGGTACAAGAAACTCTCTCTGATCCCCAGACTTTTTCATTATTTACAAACTTCCAAAATACCCTACTAACTTTGGCATCGGATACTTCTCAGCCACAAGGCCACCCTCTCCTAGCTTCTCTCTTCTATGTTTTCGCAGGTCTAGTTCTTAAGACTTGAGTTGCTAGAACTTGGCCTAAAGGCGTACGAAACACGACGTTAATAGTAGAGTCGTCTGTAGGATTGAGATTGTTTTTGCACTGGAGGCGGAAGAATGACTATTTCTCAACGTGCTAAATAGTCTTTGAAGGAGCAGATGAGACTCTTCTTGATAAGTATTCTCAACCTTTCAAATTTATTTTTATAGGCAGCATTATTGCAGAAACTGGACGAGTAAACCTTCTCTTACCCAAATGGAAATCCCAAAGTACTCGCTGCTTGAATTGCAGTTTCTCATACTTTTTCAAGATATTGTGCAAAAAAAAAAAAAAAAAGAGTATGGGAGAGGGTGCAGTATACTGAACAAGCACATGGGCACAGACCAAGTGTGCACAGTGCAATGGTGCAACGTGGTGGTCATGCATGGCGTCAATAGTGCCATGCACGTACCACGTCGGGTCCACAACAACATTGTCGTGCACCCAACGACTCGAGGCATCCCCCGTTTCTAATGGTAGCCTCGCCAACCCCCATTCCCTTGGGAGGGGGCGTGAATAGTGCTCCCGATGTGCACCTCCCCTTGTGCACGGGATTGAAGCCCAGCCAAGCTACGGTGCTACCAAGGAGGGACGCCGACGGCCAACAGTGGCCGACAGCATTGTCTATCTCCATTGGAGAAGTCCATGACCACGACAACGAGAAAGAGGCCGCCAGTGGCCACGCACAACAACACACAATAGTGGGCAACTAGAAGTGCCATGACCCCGCCATGGCGCAACACAAGAGTGGCACTAGCGGTCACCTGCTGAACTGTCAGCGCCGTCTGTCTCCTTGTGGATGGTCCACGACCGCCCCTCACAATGAGGACCTCCCGCCCGGCCACGCACATGGAAGCACATTGGCTGAAAACTACTTAGCCCAGCCCTACCGTGGCATAGAAAGGACAAAGGTGGCTACCTCATGACCCGTCGGCATCTTCTAACTTCTCTGGGTTGGTCTCCGACCACCCCTAGCCAGCAGCAGCCCTGCCACGGGCAATATGAACACTCCCGTTGAGGATACATGGCACTCCCCTCGGGCTATAAGTGCACTTCCACGGGCAACACGACCCCACCACATGCACGATCATGCAACCTGCTCAGCCGCTAACTGGCAGGCAAACACTTCCTCACTCATACTCCCAGGCCATGTGTATCCCGGCTAGTGGCTCCTTATACAAATCAATTTGTCGGCCAAGACAAACTCTTTAGATGAACTCCAAGAAAATACTCATAGACCAGAACAAACTCGTCGGCTACATTGCGAGCTTTTCACCATCCTCAGATGGACTCACCTTGGCCAGATGCTCCTAAGACATCTTCCTCGGTCAGACAAGCTCCGACACATTGCTCAGACTCCAAGACCATGCAAACTCATCACCCAGCACAGTTTTTAGCCATAAACCTCTCCTCGACTCCACAACAACAACATCAGCACATGACTCCATGACCATGGGCCACCCTTAAGGCACGTTACATGGACCATGCAACGTGCTCATTGGCCACGTTCGCTTGGCCGCCACATGCACGGCTCCAAAAACCTTGTGTGTCACACGCACGCACCATCGGTACCCTACATGTCGCGTGCATACCTTGGATGGCCGCCACCTTAGCACATCCGGGAATGGATCTTTCTCCCCTTCTGGGCTGCGTCGTTTTTGGACATTAACAGTAGTGCAACTTTTTTTTTTCTTTTTAGATATTTAGAAGATGTTTGGAAATAAAAAATGTGATCAATTTGGAGTGCA
Organism: Juglans microcarpa x Juglans regia; assembly: GCF_004785595.1. Classification (NCBI taxonomy): domain Eukaryota; kingdom Viridiplantae; phylum Streptophyta; class Magnoliopsida; order Fagales; family Juglandaceae; genus Juglans; species Juglans microcarpa x Juglans regia. The sequence continues at coordinate 36,336,274 of NC_054596.1, forward strand.
TTGATTGATAAGAAGTTTTTCACAAAATGCATCCATAGTAATTCAAGCGAAAACTCTTTCAATTCCACCGATATGAGAATGTGAATCTGGAATTTCGATTTGAGACTATGACGTCCATTTATACAATCGTTCCATGACCGCTACACCCCTTCGGGGTTAAGCCAAGTTTATTATTCTTATTAGCTATACTTTTCTTTATAAGATTAAAGTCTCGTTTGATTACATGAATGAAATGAGATGAAAATTGAATAAAATATTGTTATAATATAATTTTTTAATATAATTTTTATTTTTAGATTTGAAAAAGTTAAATTTTTTATTATATTCTGTACGAGAGTTTGAAAAAGTTGTAATTATGAAATTAGATTATTTGTGTAACCAAACGAGCCTAAGGGCGGGTGTGGAAAGTGAGATTTAGGGGATACTTGAAGAATGAAATGAGATGAGAATTTTGTGAATTAAGATAGTTTGTGAATAGTACTGAGATAGTTTGAGTTCAGTATTTTTTAGGTTTTAGGAAAGGAGAGAAAAAATTGAATAAAAAATATTATAAAGTTAAAATATTGTTAGAATATAATTTTTTAATATAGTTTTTGTTTTAAGATTTGAAAAAGTTGAATTGTTTTTTATTTTTTGTTTAAAAATTTGGAAAAGTTGTAATGAATAATTTGAAAATGTTTATGTTTGAATGGTGTTTGTGAATGAAATAATATGAGATAAAATAAGATGGAATAAGATGAAAATGATTTCCAAACATCCCTGATCTCATCTCAAAACTTCTCATAATTTCATTTTCAAACATTATTCAAATACAAACATTTTTCAATTTTAAATATTTAACTTTTTATCTAATTATTATAACTTCCCCAAACTAAAAGAAAATGACGAGCACAAAGAGAAGTTTCACAAAAAAGAAAATGGACAAACACAAGTTTCTATTATTCATTTACTTTTCAGTCTAAAAAAAATCTATTTTAATTTTTTATCTAATCATTATTATATTAGTCAAAAACAAAAACAAAAACAAAACAAAACTCGATACAATTTTTATAGAATTAAAAAAATTATATCCAGATGAAAAATTATTTTTTAAAAGATTTATTTAAATTTCTCTATATACTTTCACAAAATTTAATAAACAATATATTAAAAAAAAGGACTAAAATTTCTCAAAACTTCCCTTTCCAAAATCTTCGAAACAATTCAATAAATTTATGTTTCAAACAGAATTGCTTTAGTGCAAAGTTGGAACCATAAGCGATAAAAATCACGGTAAGATTCTAAACATTTTCGACAATGTATTGTTTTATATAATTTTAAGAAAGTAAATAGAATTTTTTCCTCTCAGAAGCTCAGTTCCCCTCCAACAAAAGCCCTCCCCTCCGACCAAAAGCCACTGTAAACGATATCAACAAGGAAAAATCTTGGAACAATTGTTTGTGTGTACCAACAAGTGTGTGTAGGAGATGGGAGAAAGAGTGAGACTTAAAAGTGAAGATCTAACAAAACAGATCAGATTCTAAAGCTACTTCGGAAGAGTGCACACAAAAGAACATAGAAACCAAACTTTTGTTGAAACAAATCAGGATACCATAAACTCCTTAATCAAGCCAAATGGAGAAGACAACCGTGGGTTGGGTTGGGTTGGGTTGGGTTGGTTGGGGGGGGGGGGGGGGGCACAAGTATGCTATAATAAGACCTCATAAAAAAAAAAGTAGATAAACTTCAGTGTACTAAAACCACCACAAGGACATTACAAAACAAAATAAGAAGTACAACAAAACAGCTCAAAACACAAAGAGTCCAAGCCACTAGTATTCCTGCTATCCAAACAAGTTTGAACACCTTTGTTTTGACAAATAAGTGTTTTGAAATACCCCATCCTTATCGAGTTACAAACTCAGAAAACGAGCTGGTTGGCTTGGACTTGGTCCTTCTCGCTAACGAATGTTTAGACAACAGGATCAAGTCAAGAGTCCCAGGTATTTTATGCAAAAGACCCCATAAAAAAAAAAAAAAAAAAAAAGTAGATAAACTTCAGTGCACTAAAACCACCACAAGGAAATTACAAAACAAAATAAGAAGTACAACAAAACAGCTCAAAACACAGAGTCCAAGCCAATAGTATTCTTGCTATCCAAACAAGTTTGAACACCTTTGTTTCGACAAATAAGTGTTTTGAAATACCCCATCCTTATTGAGTTACAAACTCAGAAAATGAGCTGGTTGGCTTGGACTTGGTCCTTCTCGCTAACAAATGTTTAGACAACAGGATCAAGTCAAGAGTCCCAAGTATTTTATGCAAATTAGACATAGAGAAGGCCTACCATCACACTAATTGGGAATTTCTTTTTTATTTGTTGAGGAGATGTGATTTTGGGGAGAGACGGAGGGGTTGGATGAGGCATTGTGTGTCAACGGCTCACTTCTCGACAAGGCGATCCAGTATCACCCATCTTATTTGTTATTTTCATGGCGGCCCTAAATAGAATGTTGTCGGCTTCAGTGGAGGGTGGCTTTTTCCAGGGTTCATTCAGTGGGGGATACTAACCATGATTCTACCATTATTTCACATCTTTTGTTTGCATATGACACGCTGTTTTTTATGAGGCAAATCCAAGTCATATTCAATCTTTAAAGGCTATCTTGCTTTGTTTGAAGCGGTCTTCGGGTTAAAAATAAATCTCTCTGAAACAGAGATGGTTGCTGTGGGTAATGTGCACAATGTCAGGGGCTGGCTAACATATTGGGTTGTGTGGTCTCTTCGCTGCCTATGAAGTACATTGGCCTTCCATTGGGAGCATAATTCAAAGTCAAGACTATTTGAGATGAGATAGTAGAGAAAATAGAGCGTAGGCTAGCTGGGTAGAAAATGTTGTATTTGTTTAAAAGGGATCGGATTACATTAATAAAGAGTACCCTCTCAAACCTTCTCATATATTTCTTGTCATTATTTTCTCTTCCAGTTAGTGTTGCCTCTCGTATTGAGAAGTTTCAACGAGATTTTTTGTGGAGTGGACTTGGCGATGAGTTTAAGTTTCATTTACTTGGGTGGGACAAGGTGTGCTCTCTCTTGAGGGGGTGTTGGGTTGGAGGTTCGCAATGTGAGGGCCTTCAATAAGGCTCTTAGAAAATGACTGTGGAGATATAATTATGAGAGAAAAACATTATGGAAGGTGGTGATTGATACTAAGTATGGGAGTATAAGGGGAGATTGGTGCTCTAATGAAGTTAGGGGGCATATGGAGTAGGGTTATGGAAGCATATCCAGAAAGGTTGGTGGTCTTTCTCAACAACATTAGGCTGTGTATGGGGGGATGGCAACAAAATCAATTTTTGGCATGATGTTAGGGTTGGGGATATAGTTCTTAAGGATGTCTATCCCTCTATTTTCATAATTGCACGGGAACAAGATGCTTTGGTGGCTGACTTGCGGGAAAAAATTACTGATGGTTCGCAACAATGGAATGTTAATTTCATTTGGGAGGCACATGATTGGGAAGTAGGTGTCCTTGTTGAGTTCTTTAACTTGCTCTACACCAATGGACCTGTTGTTACAATGGTGGATAAATTGGAGTGGTGGCCTTCCAGTAAAGGAAAATTTTATGTACACTCTTTCTATGAGACTCTCACTACTTAAGCTCATAATCATTTTCATTGGAAGAACATTTGGAGTAAAGCACCGCCTAAGGACCCTTTTTTCTTTTATTTATTTATTTGGAAAGCAGCTTTAGGGAGGACTATAAACATTGATAATCTAAGAAAATGTGGGCTTATCATCATTGTTTGGTGCTGTATGTGCAGAAATAGTAGTGAAACAATGGATCATTTACTTCTAAATTGTGAGTTTGCAAGGGCCAAATGAAATTACTTTTTCAGCAAAGTAAGATTAGTATAGGTTATGCCGGGGAAGGTGGTTGAATTACTAGCTAGTTGGAAAGGGATCACAGGGACACTACAGATTGCAGCTATGTGGAAGATGGCTTCCATTTGTCTATCACGGTGCATTTGGAGTGAAAGAAATGATAGAAATTTTGAAAATCTTGATAGCTCCTTAGAAGAGTTCCAAGAGTTTTTTTTTTTCTCTGAAAGACTTTATTTACGTGGGTCATTGCTATAAATTTAAATGGTTGCAACTTCCATGATTTCTTTGTAACCGTTTCTAGTTCTTAAATAGGTGTAATCACATGTATATTTCATGTGTACGGGAGCTATGCCTATTTCTATATCAATAAAATATCTTCTTCCTTATATGGAAAAAAAATGTAAGCATTACCTTCAAAAAACATAGTAGCAAAAGGAGGACAAGTGAGCAACAAAAAGGACGCGGCAAGCAAAAGTGTGATTTTCACTTCCATGGCAAAGCACCAGGAAGAGAGAGAGAGAGAGAGTTGTAATGGATTTGGTGTGAGAGAGATGAGTTCTAGGATGACAGCCCTAATATTTATATTGAAAATGGAAAAAGGTGAGGATTAGGAAATGTAGCCCTTTTCAGTGCTGGTGGTTTTTGGTCGGACGGGAGGGCTCTTGTCGGAGTGGAACTGAGCTTCTTAGAGTAGAGGGACTGGCGTGGACGCAAAGGGGACATATAGGAGAGAGAGAGGGGCTTCTGAATTAAGGCATAAGGAAGGATAAAAAAAACAAAAAAACAAAAACAAAAGCCACATGAGCTTAGGTAATAGATGGGTAGTAAGGGTATCATTACCCATCATTTAATACCACATAATGGAATGATGGGAGGATGATAATAAAAGGAGTGGTGGGTAGCATCACTCATATAATATATATATATATATATATATATATATATATATATATATATATATTATGGTACGAGTTTCCTAGTAATGTGGAGATTCAAGCCTTGTTAGAAACTTTAACAAGAGTTGGAAGGAAGGACTAAAGTACAAATTTTAGAAAATCCAAGAAGTAATGTACAAAAGCTGAAAACTCAAAAAGCAAATGAATGAATCAAGGATTTAATTTTCCATTCAAATATGAATTCAGTGTCAAAGAGGCTTACAATGAATTATAGATACATGTAATCTGTGATCTTTCAACATTTGCATGCGGATCCATCCGTCCCAACTCGCCATACAGCCAACTGTCTCCCTTCTTCTTAATCAGTCTACCAAAATCCAACCAATGGATCAACTATTTCTAAAATGGATGATGGTTTGTGAGAGGACGAATCGACCAACAAAAATCTCACGTTCTTTTTTAATATTTTCAAATCCATGCTTGTCTCAGAATGTGAAAATGCACCCTTGTAAAAGTGAAATGAGTTGCATCGGCTTTCCACCTGCTGCAGCTACACCAATCATGGCAAGGTAGGGTTCGCAAGTCCCATAGATTCTGCAACTTCTCTAGCGTCAAAACTGTCTGCTTGTGCCTAAACAATGCAAAGAACACATTTCTACGGTTAGATATGTGAATGGCGGCATAGGGCTTGGTGGGGGGTAGTTCCTAACGTTGATTTTCACAAAGCAATACCTCAGAAATAAACACGAACCAAAGATAATTTTTTAAAAAACATATTGATTCCTTTTATTTTTATTTTTTCTTTCCTCTCTTTTCCTTCAACTTCAGACGAGTTTTTCCGTTTTATCTCAAACGTTTTATTAAATCTTCTTCCATCTCTCTGATACCATTATCCTATCCTACAACATTGATGCCAGGCATGGATCACCATCACTTGGAAGAGTACCACAATTATCATATAATACAACAAAATGCTCATTAGTCAAACTTTGAGAAGAAAAGTTATATATATATATATGTCATGATATGTATATATACACATCATAACTTATCTTTTTTATAAGTAAAGCACACATATATATTAGATACACACATCATCTATATATCTATATATGTAGGTACAGATGAAAAAAAAATATCTACATATGTACGTAGATTTATGATGCGTGTCCTAAAAGATTTCAAACATATATATCATGGCTGAAAGTATACTTTTACAACATTTTCGCAAATTTACCAAATATACATACCTGAAGACGATGCAACAGATACATCAAGGAGAAATGTACAAATACCTGAAGACAATTTCTAATAGTTATCAAACAATTCAAATCCATCCATATAATCTTCATTACAACTACAAGATGAACTCTTCTTACCAAATAAAAAAGCAGGATAACTCGAGCTGTCGGGTACCGCCAGAGAAATCTAGTAGCCCTGACAGCCCCTGAATCCAATAGTTTTGCAGCCTTCTGCAACTGCCCAAGATAAGGTGAACACAAAAGTCAACTAAGGAAACAGAGGGCAATGATGCAAGATAAAAGAGCAGACATACCTGTAGGCTTGCCCCAACCATATGGCGGTGATACAAGGGGAGAGGCCTGCAGTTATTACTTCATTAGACAATTTTCCAAACGAATGATAAAAACCACAAATTGAGATGAAACTGCTGCACACATGTTCATAGGGACACATTTATCAAGTGTAGCCAATCAAATAAATTCCGTGGAATCGCACTTCAATGGAACTTTGGCCTTAGCTGGTCACCATGTCAATCACTACGAGTATGCTTTATTTTGTTTTTTATTTTTTTGGTTGGGGGTGGGGGCCATTGGAGGGGGTTCAAGTTGAAGGTAATGCAAGGACTCCGGGAATGACAGGGAAATAAAGAAGAATATGCTCAGGCAGAAATAACAAGGCTGTCCAAGTAAATAAATCATACAACTCCAGGGAGAATTGAGTGGGAAAAGGATGTGCAAATTCGTAGGAACTTAAGGCTTTGTAAAGCCTAATCGCATTGTGGCCCTATAAAAATGTTTTTTAGAGCTTCCTAAAAAACACCTTCATTTCCTTTGTTCAGTCTAGGAATAATAATAAATTTAACAAATAAGTGATGTGAGACCACTACTCTTTAGCCAGATATCTGCCTACCCCACTTATCAAAGAAACAAAAGATCTCTGCCTACCCAATAACTTCACAACGTGCAAGGAATCACTAACATCAACTAGCACCTTAAAATTGAGTTCAAACCAACTCTATTAGAAAAATCCAAGAAGAAGATGTGTTAATGTGTTGTGCTCGTGACGAGCCAGAACCATCAAGGAAAGCATATATGATACGTATATGACAATAACAATAATAATAATACTTCAACAAAAGTCAACATACTCGAGTGCTTTAATTTCAGTGTCTTCTTCCCAAGTTGTTGATGCCCTACGGGACACTCTACTCCTTTCAACCTCTACCTGTTCAATATAACCGCAACATCACAAGTAAATCTGATGATATTTAAACAAGATATTTCTTTTATAAGTACCCAAAAAAAAAACAAGATATACAAAGATTGAACTCCAGAATATAAATGACTCAAAGCAAAGCAAAGCAAAGAGCACCAGACCTGTACTTCTTGAATGCGCTTTTTTTCCTTCTCCAATTGAAACTCTGCAGCAGCTTTTTCACTAACCATGGCCTCTAACTGTGTTTGCTTGTAGTACTGAATAGTAGATAAAATTCAGAGATACAAGAATTCATTATAATATTGGATATCGTATAATAACTGAATTGAGGAACCATGCAGTTTTAAGTTCAAGTTACCAGTAGATCAGTTAGTTCACGGTAGCGTTTCTCTAGCTCCATGTGCTCCTGTTCAATGGCAGCTATTATAAACAAGTGCTTCTTAGATATGTACTGTTTACAGAACTAATCATATCATTGAGAGACACCTAAAGAAATTAGAACAATAATAAGAAATGCCAATAACTTAATTGAATGATGTCCTAAAAGTCACAAAGAAAAAAAGGATAGTCTAATGGAATCAACAAAAGTTCTCAAGTTCCAGTATGTAAACCAACTTAGTATAATTCAACCTCATACCTGAAAGAAGAAAATATCTTCAATAAACAATAATTGTGGGAAGCTTTATTACTGAAATTCTTGTTATGAGATTTTCCTTGGTTGCACATTACCATTCAATTATAATACCCCTTTTCAAAGCTTTAGAAGATAGATAGGATTTTTTATGTATACAAGTAAATGTACATTGAATTTTTTTAATACTCATTCCTGTGCACTGCCAACCATGATACCTAGCCATAGTATCCAAATATGCATGAAAAGAGACAATTTTGATGCCTTGCGTTTAGCTCATGTATTCATAGAAATAATAAAATCCTTCGGAAAAATTTGTAGGAGACACCTGTGAGGGAGCTCAGTCTGATACATATTACAAGAAAGTAGGGCATATGAAGAGTATTTTTTTGTGAGTAAGACATAAGAAAAGAATATAAAACTTAAAGTTGCAGTTATATCATGCACCTAGTGTTCGGATATGACTTTCCATGCAAAACAAGAAAACATCAGTACCTATGTAGCCATTCAGCACCCATGTAGCCATGTTGATGTCAAATTACCAAGGTTGTCACGCATATATGTCCAAATTAGTTCAATTCGACACGCATGAAGAACTAAGGTTGAACCCCTCATCCATGCACAGAATACAAACAATGCACATTACCATAAACAAAAAGGTGGATCAGTCAGAGAGGTTACCTGACGTGAATAATGTTCAGCATCTCTTCTCATTGCAGCCATTTCTACTCTCATTTTTTGCACTTCAGCCTAAAATCAAACATTCAAAAAAGTTATGGCAAACAAAGCCTTTCCCGGCCAGCCAAAATCATGATGAAAAATTACAAGATTTATATGAGAACATCAGCAGGCAAAAAAAAAAAAAAAAGAGCTTTAAGTTTCTTTTTTTATATATTAAAAAAGATCCATTAGGCTGATCACAGTTCAGATGGGATAAAGGCTTAGTTGTTTTTCAAATAACAATAAACAAAAAAATCAGCAATCCCCCACAAATCCTCAAGTCAAATCCTGAACGTCCTCCCTTAATGAGAGGAAAAGGTATCGCTATGCAAAAAGTTGTATGGAATTAAAAAATTGTAAGGCAACAAGCAAATGACACTTGCCTCCAAAGAAGAAAGTTTGCCCTCAGCATCTCTCTGACCTTGGCGTGCACGTTCGACTTCTTCCTGCCAAGCCTGCATCTAAATACCAAAAAAAAAGACATGATGGAATCTTTTTTTTATCAGTAATAACGATTTTATGGATGAGGAATAGGCATAACCCAAGTACACGGGACATATACATACATGCATACATGATGGAATAATAGCAACATACCATAAAAATTACTACTACTACTGCCAACCGCTGCTAAAGGACTAAATTATTATTTTTGTCATTGGTAAACAAGATTTTATGGATCATAAGAATGGGCAAGAGCCCCAAGTACTGACATAATTGTATGTAAATAGCACGATAGTTGCATAATTTAAATTCTTGGTTCCCAGAAGTAATAAAACCGTGTTCACAACTGAAACCAATCAAAAATTGAAAATATTCCCAAAAGCCAAAAGTCGAAAGATTGCATTCAAAGCACAAAGCAGTCAAGCACCTTAAACTTTTCTTAAAAAAAAAAATCTTAAATTTGTATAGCACACCCACTGTGAAACATGACACACACATCCCACTAAAAAAACCACTGAAACACCAAGCTTCAAAAATCCTGTAGTCAAATCAAATCCAACTGACTTCAGGATAACATCTGTTCTTTCAGAATTAGGAGTTTTGGATAGGCAATTGAGGATTAGAAATTATTAGTCAAGTATCAGATTACTGATCATGAAAGAAAAACCATTGGTTCCCTGAGATTATCCCATATCAGAATTTATCCATTTATCAATAACGAATAAACTAAAGGAGGTCAGTCACAGACAGTGAGGCTAAGATTTTTGAACTCAAGGTTTATTATACTCTTAAAATGCAGACCTGAATCATTTGATTTGCCTCATCCAGCGACTTCTTTTGTCCACGACGAGCACGAGCTTCCATGTCTTGCAGCTCTTGATTTAAAGATGCACATTCAACCTAATGGCATATGGTGGGGAAGATCTAACTCTATGCCAGGAAAGGAGAGAAAATTCCTTTGGAAAAAAAATTAAAAATGGAAACAGTAAGAATGTTTTTATCTACCTCAAGCAATGCCACCTTCTGCTCAAGCTCGGCTGCCTTTGCTGTCCTCTCATCTACTATTCTCTAAATGAGGAAGAAATTCAGGGAATTCAATGGATATGATACACGTGATGATCAAATGACTAAGACATACTTCAAAGTTGCTATTGGGAAAGGAAGAAAATGCATCAAATACATCACATGAATATTATCGTGGAACAGTAAGCGTAAGACAACGGGATATGAACATAGCATACTTCATCTATACAATTATCTGGTTTTCAAGATGTACCGTCATAAGCAATCGATCACTAACATAATGTGTGCTTACATTACCTGGATCCTTGCAAGGGCTGTGGATGCCTCAACTGCTCTATGTTCCAATTCCACTTCTCTTTCCATAGCAGCCTGTTTCATGAAATAACAGGTTATTTGCAAGAAAGAAACACAACAAACATGAATCAATTATTCTAGGTACAAACCATTTTGGTAGCATTATGTGCAGCACGCTCATCTTCTGCTCTCCGTTCCACAGAAGCCAGCTCCTCTCGCACAGCCTGGAAAAGAATGTCACTCTCACAAACCTTGGAAAAGATTCTATTTTTTACTAATCTCACCATGTCAGCACGTGATTATATGTAAGAGATGTTACATGCAAGGATGAACAACCAACTTACTTGCATCATCCTCGTCTCTGTTAGTTCCCTATTTCTCATCATGGACTCCATGTTTGCCTGATGGAGTAATCTAAGCGTTAGCAGAGCATCATATTAAATCCAATTCAGGAGCTTCCACAGTGAAATAAAGAACATTTTGTTCGTGGGGATATGAGGGGCAGCTCAAAGTAGTTAAATGGTAAAACATAGATAGAAACTGAAGAAGTATTTCACATGATTATTGTGTCCAAATAGAAAATATTAGCAATGGAGTTATTCTTATCCCCAAACTAGACCTGGGGCAGTAGCAAATGAACAAACAGACAGCAGCTAACAGGGTCTTTTTTAGGGTTGAAATGTGGGAAAGGTCACGAAAATATGCACATCCTTTTCAATTAGTCAGGGAAACAGAAGTATCTAATACAAGCCTAAATGAAAGGAATGTGACAATGTTTTTTTCTTCATTCATAACAGAAATTGAGTCAAAGGGTTGTTACCGAAGGTTGATGGGTTGGAAAGGTTAGGAAAAATGAGAGTTTGGAAATGACTCACAACTTAGTTCAGTTTACAAATAAAATACATAACCCAGATATTATTAGTCTAATCTACTATGTCATAAGCAGGGGATTGGAAAAAAAATCATCACGTTGTAATATAACAACAATTTCAGTGAAAGGATAACAACTTATGAACCTGTGGCATGAAATATGCATCTACAAGCTTCATCAATACCTTCAAAATCCATGAAAATCCCTGTGCTTCCTTTCAAAATTTATATATTCCCTCTGATTCATCCTTAGTCCTAACTCAATAAATGGACTTGACACACTTTGTGCAACAGCTGAGATACTTTACAAGAAAAATACCCTGAGATGATATAGGTCTTTCTGGCTGATAATTTAAAGAGAGGATCTTTTCTAATAAACAGGCAAAGCAAACTGATATTCAAGTTATAGAAGGTTTAATAAACCAACGTATGAATACTACAAGAGAAGTATCTGAATATTTAGGGCTGGTTTAATTACACAAAACCAAACTTCTCATCTCATATAATCATTATAACTTTTCCAAACTCTCACACAAAATACAATAAACAATTCAACTTTTTCAAATTCCAAAACAAAAATTATATTAAAAAATTATATTATAACAATATTTTATTCAACTTTCAACAAAACATCTCATCTCATCTCATCTAATCTGAACTGCATAACCAAATGAGGCCTAGTCATACCAACATCTAAGTGACCCAATATGTTTTATCTTAATACATTTTTTTTATTAGAGTTTCTAGTAAGACAAAATAAAGCTCGTATTTGACATAAAATCATAAATATGGGAACTGAAGAAAGAATTGGTGAAGACGGTTACTTTAGGTATGGCACACTAGAATAGACTCATAATGCAAATGGTGAGTGTGGTGAACCTGCAATGAAGCTAGATTTCCTTCCGACAAGGCAGCTTGTTTCTTAACTGCGTCCAGAGAACTGACAAGTGCCTCAATTTCAGAGTTTTTTGCTGCCAAAGCCTCAACCATATTTGACTCTACTCTTGTCACTTCACTTTTGGATTCAGATAGATCTTGCTGCAGCTGCTTTATACGAGCCTCAAATGATTTAGACAGCTCTCTCTGAAAAGATAGCAATTTAACTAGTGATCAGCACTCCTTACTCGCATAACATCAAGATTACAGAAGAAAAAACCAGAAATTTATTACTTAATTGAACAGGGATGGTGTTCTACCTCAGCAATAAGAAGTTCCTCAAGCTGTGCATTCTCAGATTTGTACTCCTGAAGACGGGATGAAAGTCCGGCACAGACCTGACCACTTAAAACAAAAAAGATTAAAAAAGAATGTAAACAGAAGGTTCTGACAACCAAGTAACCCTGCACTGGTGGGCTGCTCTAGATTACATGTAGAGCATGCTTATCCCAAAAGGTAACATTTTCTGAAGAATGTTACTTTAAACAAGCAACCGATGCTGAAAGGTGTGTGGTTCAAAAAAAGGTAGAGCAGTTTGTATTTGATGAGATGATTTAAACAAACTTATTTTTTTAGATAAACAGGAATGAGGCAAACAACCCTGTATAAGGAGGAAAAATCAGATTCAGTTCCTTTTTATTTGGTCTGTCAGAGAGATAAATGCAGGTAGGAGTGTACACCAACCCAATCAGGTTGGAAACACACCCCTTCAGACTTCTGATCCAATCAGGTCGGGAGAACAAGACACATGCCATTTTTCATTGTTTGTTACGAAACAAGTATGATCCCATAGTTCCATTAATACTTAGATCCAACAACCATACTTCATTTAATATCAAAATAATATTTTTTTTTTATAAGTATCAGCATAATAGAATATGAAGAAAGAAAGGTAGACCAGAGAGATCCCAATGTCAATTACTCTTACTATGGTATACATCTGCAAGTGTGAATAAAGGGGCAGTTTTAGAGCTTACCCGAGCTAGCCTTGCCTCTTTAGACTGACCAGTGGAAACTGTAGTTTTAAGCAGTCCCTGAGCCTGCACATAAATAAAGGAACTAGTCAACAGAAGCTCTTAATTGCAGGCATGTAAGAAATATAAAGCTCGAACAAATAAAGTGCATATAGCTAGTCAACTCCCCCCCCCCAAAAAAAAAAAAAAAAGTTACTTTTACCTCATCAAGTTGGTCTTGCACTTTCATTTGAGAATCATCAACTTTAAGCTCCTGTTGTCTTTTTTGATCAACGAGAGGTTCAACCTTGATATCAGCATCTTTCAGTTGAGTATCGCTAGTACTGGGGAAATCAGTAGACACATATTGAGATCTCTCTAGGTCAATCTTCAGCATAACATCTGTGTCTCCGGATTTGATACTTTGGCTAGCATCATTTGGAATATCTTCATTAAAAATCTCAACTTTTTCGGCAGGTAATGACAAAAGGGGATGCTCTTTAGGAACATCTGAAGCATTCTCATTGACAAGCTCACCATTTGAAGTTGAAGAGACAGCTTCCACATCTGTAAGAATTGAGGGAACTTCCATATGGTGGTCGTTATTTTCAACCACATCACTTACCGGTCTCTCTGTTAGAGGAATGCCTACCAAAGGGGAATCTTTTTCAATATTGTGCTCCTGGACATTGTTTGTTTGGGCGACAGATATAGTAGGAGTCCCATCATTTTCAACTAATTGAACAGCCATATTATTTTCGGGTTGCACATCTACTAGTGGCATCAACGCACTAGTTTGATCCTGTGAAGTATCTGATTCAATTCTGGGGACATTCTTTTGGGACTGCAAGAAATCAACATGTGAGAAGAGCCCTTTGATAAGAATACATAAGAACTACTTCTGGGTACAGGTATACTGGAAAATACCTTGGTCTTTGACTTCCTCTTGGCATGAGATCCTTGCCCATTAGAAGCTTAATAATTCAGAAAGGAAAACAAAAACAGAAATAAGCACCAGATATTTGTTCAAAATGACCACTTGTGGCCAGCTAAAAAGCATTTTAAATTCTATGAAAATCATTTGTGCTTATTATTCATTATGGAGTGAAGAAATGAAGTCCAACTTCCCCATAATCAGTGGAATTCTGTTCACTTCTTCATTTAACAAATTCCAAAAACATGAACCCCACAGGCATCCCAACAGCTGTGGAAGGAGAAGAGTTTAACCCTCACCATTTCAGGAGGGAAACATTAATATTTTTTTTTATAGGTATAACTTATAAAAATAATATTATTTTTCATAGGGAAACATTAATATTATAGTTTTATAACAAACAAAAAGAATTACAAGATAGAACCCTACGTGTAGTGTCAACAAGAACATATCCTGCAAAATGAGATAAATTTAAAAGTTTCCCAGTTAATTGAGATCTATACCTGCAGATTGAGAATCAGATTGCTCGTCAGCCAACTCACTGACAACCAGCTTTGCCCTTCGATCTACAACTTCAAACAAATCTGACCAAAAAAACTAAACAATTTCAGGTTCTTAATCTGGGAATATGCGTGACTAAATCCTACAACAGGTACTGTTCCAAATCAAAAGTGAAAGAACTATGATAAAGAAACTTGATCTAAACCTTCTATATGTAGACATAATAAATTAAAGGAAACCACAGCTATAGTTTTCCACCTTTAACTGACACCATATTTGAAGTAAAATGTTCCTGAATGGTGAAGTAATGCCACAGGGGAAGGTCCAAACCACATCTGGGCCATACTTCAAAAGAACTAGTCAGTGGTCCAATTGGAGCCCCATTGCACTCATTATAAGGAGTTAGAGTTTCTCCCTCTCAAGTAATGCGGGGTCCCAGACACCACCTACACTCATCAGTCAGTATGGGGTATCACAATCTCCCTTAAATTCCTGATGTCCTTGTTGGGCCATTCCTCAAAGGTGGCATGGCTCAAGTTCCACACTTCTGGGTGGGATAGACTTTGATATCATTTCCAACATCCTAAGGGAAGGCCCAATCCACAGCTGTGTCATACTATAAAAGGACTAGTCAATAGTACAATTAGAGCCCCTTGAATCATTATATAGAGTAAGAACTTCTCTCTCTCAAATAATGTGGGATCTCATACACCACCTACACTCATCAGTCAGTATAAGGTATCATAGGTAGTGATCAACTCAAGTATAAATGAACCTTTTCATGATACAAATTCATAATGCTAACTTTAACCATTTACCATACAAAATAGATTTAAATATGTATGTTCTAGGAAAGTAGTTTGGGATGTAAATAAATCAATGAACTTGGATTACTTTCGTAGGAAGATCTCCTTTACAATTAAAAAAATGAATTGATCTCTCCAAGCTACATTTTTATTCAGTTGGCTGCAAAATACTTCCCAAAGGGGAGAGGGAGTAACAAACACATTTCTAATACTAGTAGTTTTTTTATAAGTCACAAGGAACCACCCACCCCGTTCATTTCTTACTCTATGCTGGGATTGGGTTTGGGAATTCTGCTCAACAGGAACTCTCTCCTAAATATTTTCTCTCCATACACATGCACATTTTTTCTTCTTGTTTTGCTCCCTGAAATGTATTTGCATCACCATTGTTGCGTTGATTGTATTCTGAAGTGGTGATGGTCATGATGGGTCGTTTTATAGAAGTAGTTATTGAATCAAAGTGCTTTATTTTAGCAAAATGTGGAGGTGGTGGGTTGAGAGTCACTGAGCGTAGCTGGAAATCAGAGAACTTGGTGATGCTGGGGTATTCTTCAATTCAATGGCTTGGGAAGGTGTTAGAGGAGAGCCTAAGCAGGGGGAAAAAGGAGGTGTATTCAGCAACACGAGATGGTTTTAGTAGTATCATTGCTCAACGATGTGCAAATAGGAGAGGGAGATATATTGAAATTTCAGAGTATAATCAGGGGGGGAGAAGAAATATTTTATGTATTCCAGAAGGTGAGAATGGATGGGGTTGGAGGAAGATGAGGGAGGTGTTGTTAGAGCAAAGGAAGGAGGACACTAAAGTCACTGGTTGGCCTGGTGGAGGTCAACCGAGTGATGGAAGAGGGGGGCTGAAGCACCATGCGCGGTCGTATAAGGAGGTCCTCTCTTCGTCACTACCGAGGACTGTGAAGGAGACGGTGGCTGGTGCAAAGGTCTCTGACAGAGGAAAGGGGCTTCGGCGTGGTGGGACGTTGAGCCATACTCTTGGCGGGGCCTCTATGGCGTGTCAGGATACATGGGAGGTGCAACGGAAATTGCTGGAAATGCAGGGGCAGTTGCGTGCCTTGCAGAGAGATATGGCTACAATTGTAGCTTTTGTCGGTTCTTTTAAGGAGAAAGAAGTAGCTGTTAAGTCAAAAGGCTTTGAAATGGGAACTGGGCCGAGTAAAGTCCATAAAGGGACCCAACAGAAAAATAAAAGGGGAAAGGGCTGGAATGTCTGGCGTCGGCCCAAGTCACAAGACCTGTCTGGTGGGGCTGGGCTGTCTCAACCCAGGGCCCAGAGCAGTGGGTCTCAGCCCAGGGCCCAAGGCTGCGGACCTCAGTCCAGGACCCAAATTAGTGGGTCTGAACCCGATCCTAAGGAGATTGAGAACCCGAGCCCTAGCCCGATACCCTCTATCGAGCTTTTCAGTCTCGGTTTCGTGCCGGACAGCTTACCGACGGTGAGGGGTCAGGCTGCGGGGACACAGACGGCGCCGATGGAGGCAGTGGGGGTTCCGGTGAGGTTTTGCCGGAGTTCTGCACGCGACAGGCCCTGGGAGGCTTCGAATCTCGTGTTTCTGTGTCTACAGAGAACCAGAGTTCGCCGATGAGTGGTGCTGGGGTGTTTCTGACCCCGGCGACAGTGTCTGTGAAACCAGTTAAGGAGTTCGAGTTGGCTGAGGTTGAGGATGACTCGGATGATTTTATGCATTCCGTGGAAGACGAACTTTTCATCCCAGAGGCCTGTGGGTTGGAGGAGTTTTCGGTGGGAAGTGAGTTTCAGAATTTTCAGAACAATAAGATGGGCATTCCTATCCCATTAAGTTACTATTTTCCAGATCAAGCATCAGATTGGGTTATTCATAAAGCAAAAGAAATTCAACATGTTGTGGGAATTGAGTGTGATGGGTATGAGGAGCAGTTTATAGCCTTGTTAACTGCTATGGAAGCTGGACACCACCAAAAAAAGAGGGGGAACACAAAGAAAAGTCGGGAATTAAAAAGATTGATGTGGTCGATGAACTCGGAAGCTAGTTCCAGCAGGAATAAGGTAAAAGGGAAGGGGCTGAATGTTTCCCAATGAAGCCCAAGATTGTATCTTGGAATGTCCGGGGTCTAAACGAGGTAGAGAAGCGTCTTCGGATTAGACGTCTACTCCGTGAGTGGAAGGCGGACATTGTATGTTTACAGGAAACGAAGTTGAAGATGATTAGTAGGAGGACTATTCGGAGTTTATGGAGCAATATTTATGTAGATTGGGTATATTTGGCCTCTTCAGGGGCTTCGGGAGGAGTTGTGGTAATGTGGAATAGACGGGTGGTAGTGAAAGTGGAGGAGTACATAGGGAGATATATGGTTGCATGTTCTTTTAAGTGTGTGTCAGATGATTTCTTGTGGGCATTTGCAGGTGTGTATGGGCCTAACTTAGACGTTGAAAGAAGTTTATTGTGGGATGAGCTTGCAGGGGTACAGAGTTGGTGGGAGCTCCCTTGGTGTATTGGGGGGGATTTCAATGTGGTTCGTTTCCAGAGTGAGAGTCTTGGAAGCGGAAGACTGAGGCCAGCAAGCCTGGAGTTCTCAGAGTGTATCTTTGATTTGAACTTGATAGATCTTCCACTAGCAGGGGGTCCAGCCACATGGTCAAATAATCAGACTTGGTCCCGCTTGGATCGCTTTTTAATTTCACCTAAGTTTGAAAGTCATTTTCCGGAGGTATGGCAAAAGCGGTTGGCACGTATAACATCGGACCATTGGCCTATTATGCTGGATTGTGGAGGTATTCGTAACGGTAGAAGGTATTTTAAGTTCGAAAACATGTGGTTGAAGTCAGAAGGTTTTGTGGAAAGGGTTAAACAATGGTGGACTTCGTATCATTTTGAAGGTACACCCAGTTTCATTTTTGCAAGCAAATTGAAAGCCTTAAAAAGGTACTTCAAGGAGTGGAATAAACAATATTTTGGTAATGTGGAGGAGAACAAAAATACAAAGTGGATGGAAATTCAGATGTTAGAAAGACTGCAAGAAGGGAGGCCACTTAATGAGGAGGAACAAGCTCAGAAAACTTTGTTGGTTGCTGATCTTGAGAGGATAATCTTACAGGAAGAAATCTCATAGCGCCAAAAATCAAGAGCTCTTTGGTTGAAGGAAGGGGATCGGAGTACAAAGTTCTTCCATAGAATGGCAAACTCACATAGAAGAAATGACAACATTGAAGTGCTGAGAATTGAGGGTGCTGAGAGTAGAGAAGAAGAAGTTATTCAAGATCACGTGGTCGTTTTCTATGAGAAGCTTCTTACTGAGCAGGTGGGTTGGAGGCCTACTTTAGACGGATTGGCTTTTGATACTATTGATCTTGGGGATGTCACCAGGTTGGAGAGGGTTTTTGAAGAGGAAGAGGTTGTTGAAGTAGTAAAGAAGATGGCAAAAGATAAGGCTCCCGAACCGGATGGTTTCTCTATGGGTTTTTTCCAGGAGTGCTAGGAGGTGATTAAAGAGGATCTTTTGAAGGTAGTTCAAGAGTTCTTCTCGTTAGGAAAATTTGAGAAAAGTCTCAACACTTCTTTTCTCGCATTGATCCCTAAAAAGGTTGGGGCCATTGAGATCACAGATTTTCGGCTCATTAGTTTAGTGAATGGTGTTTATAAAATCATTGCAAAAGTGCTTGCCAATCGATTAAGTGGGGTATTGGGGAAGATTGTTACTAAACCGCAGAATGCTTTTGTTAAGGGTAGACAGATCCTTGATGCAGCTTTAATAGCCAATGAATGCTTCGACAGTCGATTGAAGGCTGGCAACTCAAGGATTATGTGCAAATTAGATATGGAAAAGGCGTATGATCATGTTAATTGGGATTTCCTCCTTTATTTACTGGATATGTGTGGGTTTGGAGAGAGTGGAGGTCTTGGATCAGATGGTGTATATCTACGGTACGTTTCTCGGTGTTGATTAATGGCGGTCCAGAGGGTTTCTTCCCAAGCTCTCATGGTTTGAGATAAGGGGATCCGTTATCTCCTTTACTTTTTGTTATTGTTATGGAGGCACTAAGTAGGATGATTTCAGCCATAGTGACTAATGGTTTTATCAGTGGTTTCCAGATTGGAGCACCGAGTAGGGGTATTACAACTATTTCACATTTGCTGTTTGCAGATGATACGCTCATCATGTGCGAGGCTGATCAAGCCCAATTGAGGGCTGTGAAGGCACTGCTGCTGTGTTTTGAAGCAGTGTCTAGTTTAAAAGTGAATTATGATAAATCAGAGTTGGTACCAATTGGGGAAGTTCAGGATATAAGGGTTCTGGCTGACATACTAGGTTGTAAGATAGCATCTCTTCCTATGACTTATCTGGGATTGCCGCTGGGTATAGCGACGAGGGCACGCATGATTTACGATACAGTGATTGAAAAAGTAGAGAAGAGACTAGCAGGGTGGAAGAGAATGTATTTGTCGAAAGGGGGCCGGATCACATTAATCAAAAGTACACTTTCTAACCTACCCACCTACTTTTTATCATTATTCCCTTTACCGGCAAGTGTGGCGGGTCGACTTGAGAAATTACAGAGAGATTTTCTGTTGGGGGGCTTAGGAGATGAGTTTAAATTCCACTTAGTTAAATGGGAGATGGTTTGTCGTCCTATAGCCAATGGCGGTTTGGGTGTCAGAAATTTGAGGTTGTTTAATAGGGCATTACTTGGCAAATGGTTGTGGCGATATACCAAGAAACCAAAGGCCTTATGGAAGACTGTGATCGAGAGCAAATATGGTGTTTTAGGGGAAGGGTGGTGTACTAGAGAAGTTAGAGGAGCATCAGGTATGGGGCTATGGAAACATATTAAAAGAGGATGGGAGGTCTTCCACCGTCACACTAGATTGCAACTAGGGACAAGCTCCAAGATCAGATTTTGGAAGGATGCTTGGTGTAGTAACAGTGTTCTACAAGATCTGTTTCCGTCTCTTTTCTTGATTGCAAGTTCCAAAGATGCCACAGTGGCAAAGGTTATGGAAGTCTCAGGTAGGAACATTCATTGGAACATCAATTTTAATCGAGCGGCACAGAATTGGGAGATGGAGAGTTTTGTAGATTTTTATAGCCTCCTATATTCTGTTCGTCCAAACCTCCAGCAGGAAGATGGGTTGTGGTAATGTCCTGCAAGGAAATGAGTGTTTTCTGTTCGCTCTTTCTATAAGGTTCTCACACACAAGTTCCAGAGATACAGTTTTCCTGGAAAAGGCTTAGGCGTCATAAGGCTCCTCCCAAAACCTCTTTCTTTGTGTGGGCAGCGTCGTTGGGTAAGATTCTCACCACGGATAATCTAAGAAAGAGGAAGATAATTATTGCAGATTGGTGTTGTATGTGTAAAAGTGGGGGTGAATTGGTGAATCATTTACTTTTACACTGTGAGATAGCCAGGACTCTTTGGGACGAGGTGTTTAAAAGAATGGAGTTAGCGTGGGTTATGCCGGAAACAGTTCTGGATGTATTGGCTTGCTGGACTTCGATTCGTGGGGCGAGACAGATCAAAGCAGTTTGGAAGATGATCCATATCTGTATTATGTGGTGTCTATGGCAGGAGCGCAATAAGAGAACTTTTGAAGATAAAGAGAGATCTTTGGAGGAGGTAAAACTGTTTTTCTTTAGAACTCTTTGTACTTGGGCCATTGCCGTAGACTTTAATGGCATGGGCATTCATGATTTCCTAGTTTCTAATGTGCCTACATAATTAGGGCATTTTCTCTGTATTTTGACACTTGGTGATTTAATAAATTCTTGTTTTACTTATCAAAAAAAAGGAACCACCCACCCATTTGCTGTTATGTTGTCACTGAAACCATCTGAAATTGATGCCACGTGATACTGATTAAAAACAAAGAATGCCCCAAAAAAAAAAAAAAAAATACAATAGGTTTACGAAATAATTATGAAAACCAAAAGAGGGACAATCAAGCTTAACAGATTCCATTTGAGTTCTACCAATTCCAATGTGTGTTGCAAATTCTAATACACAGTTAAGGTCTAAACACAAAATCAATCCCGATAAAGCTTCGGAGCAGGCATGAAACACAATTAATCCCCAGCGTGAAGCCGAATATCGAACAAGAGCAAATAATCGAAAGAAACAGGGGCCCAAAGATCTACACCTTCTGCGGCTTTGAGCCACGAAGCCATTGAATAAACGTGGTTAGGATCTGAAACAGCCGCGCCCTATAGACCAATCAACGGGGAACCCATGAACCAGAGGGAGAGTGCACCAGACGGCGTCGTTGCAAAATACCCAACAACTAGAATCCGAAAAAGGATTGGTTATGGAGAAAATGAAATGGTCTGGTTTGGAGAGAAGAAGCTGATAAAAGTTACAAAACCATGAAAAAAACAATCAAACAATTTCGGCGATGCTGAGCCTACGTTTAGCGCATCGGATCGGAACGTCGTGATTTTGTCAAGACAGTCGGTGGTAAGGACGTGTTTGGTTCGGAGTAAAATTGAAGGAAGTTGGGAGCGATCAAGTGCTACCTATACTACTGAATTATGAAGGTCTCACTAATGTATGAACTCCACGTGGCAGGTGAGAACAGTAGAAAATTTCGGGCTTTCGAGGAAAACCAGGCCTGAAAACACGGTAAGGCCCATTAGGCCTGAAAACCCGGTAAGGCCCATTACATCTTGTAATAAGACGAGAGTAAGTCATGCAAGGAAAGATGATCTTCAGCTACAACGTGATTGTCGAGTATGTTTGGTGTCGTGGCATGCTTCTTACCAGTGTTCTTTGTGGAGGAAGAGGTTGATGAATTAAGGTACATTAATAACTTGAAGACACTATTAATATATATTTCTTGCAATATTAACAAGGCTTGACAAAGATCTTGAATAACAATGGGCCATCAACATTGAAAAAATAATAATTTATCAAAGTGGAAGAAAATGTACGAGAGAGTATATAATTTGTGTTATTTAGATTGACAGACCTCTCAACTTATCTCATCTAATCATTATAATCTTTTTAAACTTTCACATAAAATACAATAAATAATTCAATTTTTTCAAATCTCAAAACAAAAATAATATTAAAAATAATATTTTAATAATATTTTATTCAACTTTTATTTTATTTCATCTCATATCAACTCACTATCTAAACCTCTCCTTAGATTCGATCAATCGTCAATAGATTTCACCATATTATACAAACTCTTTAACCAAAACCCAACAATTAATTATTATATCTTCATGATCAGCAACTTCTCGTAGAAAGTACATCTATATTTGAACATCTTGATGAAGGAATAAAATAGTAATGGATCTCAAGAATATTGATGTTAATTAGCTTAATGATGAGGAATGGCCATGACTTGGTTTGCTGTCTCCTCGACTGTTTTGATAACAGCTTTATCGATTCGGTGATGCATAGGGAAGATACTATCTCCTTCTCTATTGTTCATCATGCATGGCTAGCTACTAGGGATGATCACTCACAAAAAGGGAGAGGAAAAACTATTTATTTTTCTAATAAATAAAAAGGAAGTTCATTGTTACTACTATCACAAATTTGGTCATTAAAAATTGAGTATTTGAAAAATAAGAAAAAATCATCTAATATATATAACTGGTATATATGGTCGAATAAACTTCTCGTCATTGAAATTTTATCCTTAAAACTAGCATTTCTGTATGCTTGGCAAGTGGGATGAAATATAAAATTCTCATATCATCTCATCTCATCTCATCATTACAACTTTTTTAAATTTATGCACAAAATATAATAAACAATTCAATTTTTTCAAATCTCAATTCAACTAATTTTTCAAATCTCAAAATAATAATAATATTAAAAAATAATATTTTAAACTTTCATCTAAAACTAAACTTTCGTCACAAATACTCGATTTTCTTGCGATGACATTTTACATGTACCCAATAAAGGATTAATGGTATTGAAGTTCAACAATTATAGTTCAGCTAAATCGTTGTTCACATGTGTCTGTCGACCATACGTATCACTACTTTTGATTAAATGTATACGTTTTACATGTGCCCAAAAAAAGGATTGGCTTTTTATTTAGAACAATAATCTGCATAAAGATCCATGGCGGATTTTCTATGATTTGAGAGTGAAGTACTACTTCGACATCTATAATTAGTTGATACTTCTAATTTGGTCAATTTTCTGATCTCCCAAGGGTATAATTGATACAATGCTTTAGGTGGAGTCATTAGAATTTGTGAAACCTCTTTTAATTGTGATGAATGAGACATGACCTTGAAGAGAATTGTTATTTTTGGTGTATCTTTTCTTTTTGTGTGAGAATATTTTGGGATATTAGAACTAATTTACATTTGAAGTATTTTTTACTATTCGGTTATAATAATTTTAACAAAAATAATTAATCTTTATCGATCATCTTCACCGATGATAAATGTATATATATATGCCATGCCTTTCATGTTGAACGGATTAAATTTTGAAATTTTATGTGACTATTTGAGTTTGTATCGATCATCTATTTTTAATTCTTGATGAACTTAATTAGATCTCTATTTGCAAGAACAAAAAGTTGTTAATTGAAAGAGATCATGTCAATAACTAGCTAGAACCAATTATATATATATATATATATATATATAAAGGTTTGTTTAAAACAGTTAAGCTATGATGAATAGAAGTAACAGGAGTTACAAGAGCTGCCATATCTAAAGTTGTAGGTGATAAAGATGAATTATCTTCTTCTTTATTTGCTTCGTCATTTACGGATTTATCTTTAGAGGATTCAATATCATTAACAGTGTTGAAAGCAGATTGAACCCATATATATATATATGCCCCACATGAATCCCACAATAAAAGAGTGCCACTTTATAGAGTTTCAAACTTGACCAATGAAAGTGAACTACTTGTAATATATATGCGTCATTTTCTTTAGATTAGCCTTTATATAATATGGTTCGATTATTAACAGAAGAAACAAGAATTCAAAGTGGATTAAAAAGTACTAATAATTAAAAGTCGCTTTCATTTGGAAATCCTAACTTAGATTTAATGCGATTATCTTGTTGGCCACAACAAAATGTTCCTCTGCGATCGGCCGGCCTCAACGAGGCACATGAGGTGAAGACTGCAGAAGGACTACACTCATGCATGCACGCTAGTTAATTAGTTGTATTTCGCCTAATTCGTCTACTCGATCCATACACTCTTGCATTTCGAAGGTCACCACCTGCATGCTTTGTCAAAATGCTTCTCTCCTAGTTTGATCGGCCTGTACGTGAGCATTAATGATGCTCAAGCCCATTTCTCAATTAATCACATAATTTTCCCATGTAGTAACACCATGCATGCATCATGTTTATATATTTCTTCACAATCATACTATTCGTAACATTCACAGAGCTAGGGCGCCCTACACTTAAGCTATGCTTGGGTAGTGAAGTGATCGATTTCAGATGATCTGTAAATAAAAATAAAAAAAAATAGTTAAAAAATAATGATAAAATATTAAATAGTAAGTAAATGATCTCATATTATTCAACTACTCAAACATAGCCTTAAACATCCTTAACGTGGCAAGTGTTGTCTATCAAGCTTGAATACTTGACACATCAATGATCATTAATTTATGTGCGGGTAACGCTCAAAATGTTACTTTGATTAAGCATTTAAAATGTTACTTTGAGGAACCAAAAATATTTGGTAAAATATAAAAGAAATGAGACATATACAATAGGGTTGTGCAACCGGATCCAAATATCCGGCCATAATCGGATTCGGATCCAGATTCTAAAAATCGGGCGGATAATAAGATTCAATCCAGATATTTTTTTCCCTTTTTAGGCTATAAATTCGGATATCCGGATGGTAACCGGATTTAATCTTGATTTAGATATCTGGATTGTAAACGAATTTAATTCGGATTTATTAATAATTTTTTGTTTTAAAAAAAACTATTTGAACTTTAAAAAATATTTTTCTAGCACCTTTTAAAATAAAAATAAAAATAAAAAAGAACCCGGTTACGGATAACAACCGGGTCATAAAACCGGATTTAGGTTTCTCTCAACCGCCCGAGTGCAATCCAGGCAGATAACTGCCTAGATGCACCGGATTCCGGGTTTCGGACCGAACCGGAAAAAAATTCGGCCGATTCTACACCCCTAATATACATAGTTAAAAAGAATGGATCATGATTGAGGACACCAAAGAGATGATAGGAGGTACAGGCTCCTACCCCTTCCAAGAGAAGTAAAGATTGGAGGGGAGGAGGAGATCAATTTAACTATGATTATTAGTCTCATCATGTTTGGAGCAGCAAATGAGAAAATTCTTAATGCTCATATAAACCTAAAGGTTTGTATTTCATACCCATTTCTTTTGAAATATATATAATATAGTACAAATGTCTCAAATTAGAGCCATTACTAAAAAAAAAAGAAAAAGGTTCCTGAGATGATGAGATGGAAGGACAATAGGATTACACACGTTCGCTCACTTACACTGTCCCCCCTCAGCTCACTCTAACCCCAGTACTTTTGCTCTTCTAACATAAGCTCGAAGTCTTCACTGACATAATATGCATGCTTAAGTAGGGCTAGGTAGAACCGTTGTTGCCTGATGGGAACTAATTCACCCATATTGCTATTAATGTCTTCATGTCACACAACCTCTTAACATTACACCACTGAATCTCCAATCCTTTGCTTGTTGTGCAGTGATAGTACCAATATCTACTAATCATTGTTTTTAGATATGGTTGCCGGTTGACATCTCTTCTAATTTGTCGATACGAGAAGTAAATTGTTGTGTGAAAGAATAAATATCTCGACATAAGCAAAGAGGTAGATCTTGTGCCACTCCACCTGGTCATATGAAACTGGCGTACGTGCATCCCAACTCTTGAGACTCTTTCATAGAATTCCAACAATTTCTCCCTCTCCTCAAAAGCTCACAGGAATGGAGTTGATGCTCCCACATATATCCATAGTACCATATTATATATAATAATTGAGCTCGACTTGAAGCTGCTAGCTTGGAGAAACATAAATTTTACACACACCCACATACCCATTTTCTCCCACCTAACAAAGCAGCAAATGATCTACATATTTGTATCTTTTTTTTCTACGACTTTAAAGCAATTCTACCTTTTTGTTGAGCCTCGCCTTCAAAGGACTACAACTTTTGTATATCTTGGCCCCACCCCACAGTTTTTAAAGGATATATACATAGGTGGACATGGTGATTTATACACCAATTATGGTTATTGAATTCGCCCACCAATCTTACCCACTAGCTAGCCAATCACAGACGGGCATAAAAATGCTTTTTGATCTTAAAGTCTTCCTCGAAGTACTCGTTTGTAGTGGACCATAAGTCTACCAAGAGGAAATTTAATTAATATCCGATCAGCTTATAAAGTAAAAGAGCATGATTTTATTTAAAAAAAACTTAGCATTATTAGCCATGGATCGAAGATTCGAAAGTCTTCATGGATTAATAAACTTGACTCTCTCTCTTTAAACGTACATGAAAGCTTAAACATATATATGGATAGTGATAGAATTTCTACCAATTTTACTATTTAGCTACTACTTATAATGTATTTTTTTAACATTTTTAATCATTAAAAAAAATAAAAAATATATATATAATTTTATTTATAGTCACTTTCTTGATCATTAAATAAAATTAAAAATTAAAAAAAAATCAAATACAAAAAAAAAAAATTGTAAGAAAATAATAATCTTATCATTCTCCAATATATATTATGGAAGAAGGGGTAAAAAAATTGCGATTTGGATGAATCAAAGCTAGTGACACAAGCCTGACACAAGACAAGGGTCAAAATCAAGACAGACAATACCAGATAATCATGCACGATACGAGTCTTCGAGCTGGCTCTACAAATTTCCATGAATTAAGAAAAAAGAAAAAAATTAATAGCCACAAAAAATTAAAAAAAAAAAAAAAGGATGGTATGCCTCATGCATCCATGCCCTGGCGTACTTGTGATCATGATCTATAGTTTAAAGAAAGATAAGCATCCAATGAAGCTTTTTTTAGTTGAGAAAAAGAAAAGAGATAGAGAGCCCAGCTAGCTCTTTAATTACTGCTTGAGAAGGACTAGATGATCTCTCCTTCAATCATCGAGGTACTACATTCAAAATCTCTTACCTACTTTTATTAGTTCGGTCATTTTCTCCGCTACAAAATTATTTTGCAAATAAGATGAAATAAAAATTAAAAATTAAATAAAATATTATTAAAATATATTTTTTTAAGATTTAAAAAAAAATAAATTATTTATTTTATTTTATATAAAAATTTGAAAAAATTGTGTTGATTAAATGAATTAAAAATAGTTACGAAAACAAATATGACCCTCAAATACCCGCTATTGCCAAAGAAAAGAAAAATACACATATATATATATATATATATATATATATATATATATGCCAATGATTAACCCAATAATTTCCACTGCTTATGGTACTGATCATCACGAGAAACATATATAAAGATATTTTGGAAAAGATGTATAATAATCCTTCCTATAAGATATCTAAAAAATTAAAGAATAATTCTCCACATACTCATGTTATGGAGATGATCATCTTAATTCTTATTGTGTAGAACATGTAATTTGGGTCTAAATCGTTCAGGACAAAAACAATTTGACCAGTTTCCTAATCTTACTCTGTTCTTATTTGCTCATGCTTATCTACTTGAGGCTTAATTATCTCATTCTGTATTATTATTAATTTTTGAGAATAAACCAAACATAGAATCTCATATATTCGCGAGGTTATAACCGTCAAATTCTTACTCATTTCCAAAAAAAAAATTTAGTCATATATATGTATATATATAAAAAATAATAATATATACAAGTCTCAAATATACAAATTTCGTGCAGACTTTTTATATATAAAAAAGTGAATTCCATTTGAAAGAGTGTGATTTTTTTTTTTAGGGTCCACTTTTTTACAAGAAAACTTGCGCAAGGCTTGTACGTTTGAGATTTATCCCTAACATTAGACATATATATATATATATATATATATATATACTATATATATACACACATGTATTTCCAGGAATCCAAGTTTGTAAGCATTGATAGTCCTGCATATGAATATTTTCGAATGAAATGTTAGATTGATCTTCGAGTTCAGTCTAAAAATTAAAAGAAATGTTAACATGCAGCTGGCCTGTATCTAAAACCGACAAATTAAAAGCAAATGGAAGTATGCATATAAGACTATTTACCTCTAAATTAATTGGGTAATTATATATGTTAATCTTTCATGAGCTGCTTGCGAAGCATGCATAGATCGAGAAACTGATGAAGAACTGTAGTCTTTAACTGAAACCCCCTAATTAAGTTGGCAATTAGTCCATTTGCAAGCAATTCTGGTTACTTTCCCTGAAAATGTGCTTAATAATTTACCTCTACATTCAACTGATAACGTAGACGATCAATTAGTTTCTCCCAAAGCTAAAAAATGGGGGCCAAGGTGCATGGATGTTGTTTACCATTGAATTACCAGTTAGCTAGCCACAGCAAGTGAATCAGATCGAGCTAATGGCACAACAAAATCGCAATCTTCTTCAGAGCTGATATTCAAATTTCTGCATAGGTGTTAGCTA
Organism: Juglans microcarpa x Juglans regia; assembly: GCF_004785595.1. NCBI lineage: Eukaryota > Viridiplantae > Streptophyta > Magnoliopsida > Fagales > Juglandaceae > Juglans > Juglans microcarpa x Juglans regia. The sequence continues at coordinate 36,365,234 of NC_054596.1, forward strand.
GCTAGTTCCCGTTCCAAGATAACAAGCTAGAGAAGTACTCATATAAGATCAAGAGATTACCACGATCATGATCTTGCATGGATGGCACCACCACAGGCCTGCAGCATGCATGTCCTGGATTTCTTTTAACCCTCCATCGATCAGTAATATTGAGTTTCAATCTACCAACAGTGGGAGGAAACCGATGAACCAGAATATTTGGCCTTTTCACCCTTACCTGTAAGGCTGTAAAATGTAAACCCTTACCATTTCCAGGACTTTCTTTAGCTTTATTAACAAATTATGCTCTTCAGGCCATTTCAAAACTTTGTAAATTGACAGATCGGTTAGAACTTCTAAGCACTCCATTAATTATACTTTGCTTCATTTATGGTAATTAAGCCATAATTCCCAAATTACAATTCCTGGAAGCAAGCAATTTTGTGTTAGAAACCAAAAAAATGGTAAGTTTTACAAAGATTATTGCTAGTTGATTTTTAAATTGGTGTCTGATACAAATAGTATTTTTAATTTCTTAGCTACAAATTAACATGACACAAGACTTTTGGTCAATTTTGATATTAATTAATTTCTCTATTCCACGTGATACCATGAGCCATTCCATGACCACCTCAGAATTATAATACCACTGAAAAATCTCCGTCCCAAGAACTTGGGAATCATATATATATATATACTTATAAACCCTGTAAGAGCATCAGGCATGGCAGGGCAGGGCAGGGCAGGGCAGGGCAACCTTAAATATACTGTCGAATTAATATGTGCCGTATATTGAAGGTTAACTTTACAACCACTCATGAGGTAAAGCAGTTAGCAGAGTACCACTAAAATGACCCAATTATTGTATCTGAGAATGACTACCACATAAATTGACAAAAAGCCCTCATTAATATAAAAGCTAATAAATCGAAAGCTCCAACCCACCAACCTTGAAAAGCAATACATTAAAAATTCCACACTTGTTTTCGACAAAACATAAAGCTGATCTCTGCCTCCTCTAACTTATTTAAAACCTTCTTTATACTGCAACGTTGCAGTAGGTAAGAACTTTATAAAAAGAAAGTGAAACTCATACAAAAGATCAGAGACTAGTGGAAGAAATTAAATTCCTGATTTTTTTTTTTTTTGTCTTTTTTATTCTTCTATATTACGTATCATTAATTTTATCTATCAACATGCAGGACATCATGATGATTATATATGGAACATGAGTGGATCCAAGTACTGGAAGAAGGTTAAATAATTAAAATGAAATTTGTGAACTAAAATCAAACCCAAAAAGAGTTATTGTTCAATGCAGGACATCAATACAGAAGTAGATCAGAACAAATCATGATGTGTGATTCTAATTTGACATAACAAAAACTTGATCATGTTTTACTTCAAATGGAGGTGCTGGCTGCATTAACAACTTTCTGATCCCATATGCATTTGCTGTACAAAAACATGGATTGAAGTTACTCCAGCAGAGCTCTGCTAGCTGCACACCCTATGTATAATAACCATGATCGATTTTCATCGACGTCCTCGCGTGGCATAATGGTATGGTGATTCAAGTGCAGCCTTCCTTTTCTGCAACGTGAGGTCTTTGTAGAACTTCTTGATGAACTCCTCGGCGGCCTTGTCCACCTGGCTATCTCCGTCGTCCTTCAAGGGAAACGGCGAGTCGGTTACTCTCAGCTGCCTTACCATCGGGCTCTTTCCGAACCCTGGTAACGTCACCAGTGGAGAGGCCTCCACCGGCGCGGCGGTACTGTCGTGGTTGTTCAGCATCTCGAGCACCTTCTGAAAGGCAGTAGCGGTAGTCACGTCGTCAAAACGATAGCGCTTGGCGCCGAAAGAGTGGTGGTGGTGCTTGCGCTTGTTCATGTTGAAATGGAATGGGCGAGGATAGGCGGGGCTGTTGCTGCAGCTGAATTCATATTCGCGTGGGGATATGAAGGAGAGGGCGTCGTCGGAACGGCAGCTCAAGGCTGAGAAATGGTCGTGGAGAGTGAGGTTGTCGGCCATGGCTTTTCCCGCCAGCTTGCCACGCTTGAGCATCAAATGGAGATCGCTTATTATTTTGCTCTTGCATATGCCTTTTCTCAGCATGAAGAACACCACGCGAACTATGTTCCATAGCTTCTTGGCCGCCACCATTGGTGGGCTTGGTTCCATTTCCATTATTTCTTTTCTTGGTTGACTGAGAGAGATTATTTTTGTTCTTTCTTCTCAGAGATCGAGAGAGAGAGAGAGAGAGAGAGAGAGATCTGCGAGGGTCTTTTGGATGGTCATGGGGAGAGGGGGAGGAGCTATTTAAAGGGCTAGAAAATAATTATATTAAGGAAAGATTAGGCTAAGTTTTTAGAACAAAAGGGAATCATACACCACTCTCAACTCTAGCGCGTTTTGTTTCAGGATAGAGAGATTGCCTATAAAAGTTTGGAAAGTGTTCCCACGCGCTTCCTATCGGTAAGGGTTTCTTTTGTTCGAAGTTGTCGTGGAGATTACTAGAAGGTCCCTGTGGTGGCAACCAAATTACTTAAGTAAGTCCTCGGCTTCAATGATTAGAGGTACTTGGCACTTTCTTGTCAGAATTAGCCATTTGTCTCGACACAAGGTAAAGTGAGATTCAACGAATTCCACCGCTCGGGAGAAAATCAAACTTTTTTTTGTCTTTTCCGTATTATTACCATGGGATGTAATTAGCTTTTTTTTTAAATAACAAATAGAAGAACTTATTTAAATTATAATAAATTAATTAGAAGTGATTAAATATAATAAATTAAATAGAAAATTAGCATTTCTCTCTTGTTCAACTCCAAGTGTCTGGTGGACTAAATGGAAAATGGACACACCTACCAAAAATAATTACCAATTGACGTGAAAGCTCACGTCCAATACCGTTCTTAGAAATCGAAAATAAAATAAATAAATAAAACAAGAATGACAAGAATGATAGAATCTTGAAGTTTCCTTTGGTGAAACTTTGGTTCGGCAATTCAGGTAAGATAATATATTTTATTAAAAATTAAATAAAATATTATTTTTTAATAATATTTTTATTTTGAGATTTAAAAAAATTAAATTATTTATTATATTTTATGTATAAATTTAAAAAAATTATAATGATAAAATGAAATAATATAGTTTTAACTTCATAAGAAAAAAATTAAGATTTTGTGAGGAATCACATACATACAGCGTATAAAATTGACTTCTATAGAAATTATATAAGTCATTATTTATATGCGTTTATGAAAGGAAAATTGACTTATTCAGAAAGTTTATAAAAAAGAAAAAAAAGTTTATAAGTTCTACTTTGATATTAGGGGTGAGTATCGACTGACCCGATTAGTGTTTAGAATCAACCCGTCACACAGAACAAAATAAGCAGCTTGACCCGACCCTACTCGAGTTTGATGAGTAATAAGATCTTTAATCTCAAGAGATCGAGATACAAACGAAATTGATGTGAGATCGAGTTTGAAAGGGGGTATAGGGACACAAACGCAGAGAGAAAGCGAGAGTGAGAGGAACTAACAGAGGAAGTCAACGACATCACTGCGTTCGACAAGAAAGGACGAGTTGCCATGGTTGGAGCTACATTCGACGACATCGTTGTGTGGATGCTGCTGGCTCTAGCCGTGGCACTCGCGGGTGACGGTGACAGTGGTGACCACAAGAGCCCCCTGATATCAATTTGGGTTCTCCTCTCAGGTGCTGCGTTCGTCACTTTCATGTTGGTTTTCATCAGACCCGTGATGAAATGGACATTTTTTGCAGAGCATCCAATATGGGTTTTATGGAGATTCTTGGATGGTGCTTGGACCGAGCTCCTCACGGTTGATGCAAGGAAGCCTTGCTTTTTTTCTTCAATTTAATCGTTGGTTCGTTTGTGTATTTTATAAGGTTGGGTTTTTTTTTTTTTTCCGTGATGAAATGCTCTGTTTTGTTCTATTTGTTTTTCGAAATTGGCATAAAACTGAGGATTTTTCTTGTGGTTGAACAATGGATCAACAATCCGTATAACATGCTCTAACTCGTGTTTTAAATCGATTGCAAGTGGTTATGACAACAGAGAGAAATAGGGAGGGATGACAACTAGGGTTTGAGATCAATTGTGAAAACGTGTAGTCCGTTTCAACGGGTTCGACCCGCAAGTTCTTTCAAACCACTTTTCGGGTCGAGTCGGGTCTTACGGACGGACGGACGGACCGGGTTACAAAATTTTTTGCACAACCTTACTTGATATGATTGGTTAGATTATAAAATATTTTAATTTTATTAAAAATTATGACTGACATATCAAATTACACCGTATCAATTTATATTCTTACTTTTGTAACGTCACTTTATAGGCATAGCACTTCTAAACAAATAAAAAAATATTTTTAGTTTTATTCCATATTAAAACGTAAATCTACTATAAGAAAAATGGACTTTTATGACTATTTAATTGCTGTGAAAATACTATTTGTGATCAAAACAGACTCATTTTAACTGTAAATAGTCATTTCGCTAGAATTAACTGGCCACAAATAAGCAGTTTTCTTGTAATGATATCATAATGTAAAACGATTTGAGAAGATAAATTTTCTTTGACAACAAGATTTACTAGTTCGTCAGTGTAGGTCGTAAAATGCTTATTAAATTGTAGCATTGTAGGTAGAAGAACTTGACGAGTATTAATTAAATATAAAAAATTCCATTCATCATCTTTACATATCATATATCATATTTTTTTTCTTTTATCAAATGTGTAGTATATGGATGATAAATAGAAAAATTCAATTAGTTTAAGAAGAACAAAACCAAAAAAAAATTAAAAAAAAAAGTGTGGTATATGTTGTGTGTGGAGATAAAGAGTAACAAAGCTCATTAAATATAATATAGAAAATAGTAATTAAAAAAAAATAGAGAACCAATGGGATGGAGAGAGGCTAGGACAGTATAATTTTGGATATTTTTGGGATATAGTGAATCGTTTGATCTGTGTGGACAAACCGATGCGTCGTTAATTTGTTTTCGTAGATGAGATGAGATAAGTTGAAATAAAAGTTAAAAATTGAATAAAATATTGTTAGCATATATTTTTTAATATTATTTTTATTTTGATATTTGAAAAAATTGAATTGTTTATATAATTTTGTGTGTAAATTTAGAAAAGTTATAATGATTAGATGAATTGAGAAGTTTTGTGAAAACAAACGAGGATAATGGGTTTCAACTTGTTGATCATTAACCTTGCTTTGGCTTTGTTGGTTTGGCCACAAAAAAACGAGCATTTGTGACAGATTATTTACGACGAGAATAACCATTTGGGACAAAAACAAAATCATTTTAATAGGAAATAGTCATTTTTGTACGAAATAGCTGGTCACAAATAAGCAATTTTTTTGTAGTGGAGGCAATGGTTCGAGTCTTTGATCGGGTTGACCTGCTTTTGATGTAAACGAATCATAGAATTGTAAAAAATATATAAAGAAATAGTTTTATATAAGAATTTATACGTCCATTTGAATGATTTTCATGAACCTCTAAACCATTTTAATTTCTTAGTGGATTTATTTAAATCGATCGTTAATTATCAAAGGGTTGAGACCCTAGATTAGAGGTCAATCAAGATCAGCCCTTTGTTAAAGCATTGTGTTCGAAAAGAAAAGAATATCCCAATTAAGGGCTCGTTTGTTTTCAAAGATGAAATGAGATGAGATGAGATTAAAGTTAAAAAGTTGAATAAAATATTGTTAGAATATATTTTTTAATATTATTTTTGTTTTGGGATTTGAAAAAGTTGAATTGTTTATTTTATTTTGTGTGGGGATTTAGAAAAGTTGTAATGATGAAGTGAGATGAGATGAGATGAGATGAGATGTTTCTTGTAGCAGCCTTGCACGGAAAGAATTTATTATGTAGCATTAAGGTATGGTTTGAATAGTGAGTTAGATGAGTTGAAATAAAAGTTAAAAGTTGAATAAAATATTATTAGAATATTATTTTTTAATATTATTATTATTTTAGGATTTGAAAAAATTGAATTTTTATTATATTTTGTATGAAAATTTGAGAAAATTGTAATGATGAGATGAGATGAGATGAAACGCTCATTGTATCCAAACGGGAGTTAGATACATACGTGACAAATTAATTACGTATATAATACAAAAATGCATTTATTATCATATGTATAGTAAACATAAAACAATATTAGTATAAAGTTTTTATGAATAATTCAGTAACGAGGAACTAATATTAACAATGTTGATTGCTTCACTCGGTCGAATTTAATAGCTATGATTGTGGGGTGGGAATTTCCATTTTACTTGAAATGAATATCATCTATTTAATTGAAAATACGGGATGTTTTAGTAATTTAACTTATCTATGTAATCACTTTTAAGAACATAATTATTAAAAGAGAAATAATATTTACAATTTTAAAGTATACAAGTCCCGCATACTTCTTTTAAAAAAATGAGTAAATATGAGACTCATATGAAAAAATAATATTTTAATGGTGAACTTCACATTTTTTTCAAAATGATGGTGTAAGACTTGCACATCCTAAGATTATATCTAACATTATTGTTATAAAAATACGTCATATTCTAAACTAAATGAACAACATTTATTTGAATCAATCTACTTGCTAATTAGAATGGAGAACAAAATTTTCATACATTTTAACATATTAGACAAGATTATATATATAATATATATTATTGAGAACAAAAGATTACTTACAATAGGTATCTAAACATCCTAATTCAATGTCTGGATTGCTAACTTCTTCTATATCTGTTTGTAGATATGTGAAGCTACAATTTTTTTTTTTTTTTTTTTCCGAGATTTCACTATCAAAAGTCTCTTAACTCTCAAGAGTTTATAGATTTTTTCTTTTTTCCCGAGTGGTATTTGTAATTGGTTTATTTCAACTTTAACTTTGCATTCTGTTTTATAATGATTTTTCTTTCCACATTTATAACATTTTATTTTGCTTTTATCCTTCTTGTTATTTTTGTAGTACTTTTTCTTTTATTATAAAATTTTGGTGCTTCATAATTTTTTCTCTTCTTATTATATATATATATATATATATATATATATATATATGATGCCAAATGCAAAATAAGGATTATTCTTACGGCTAAAAAAACAACGAAAGTTAGAGATTCAGATTAAGAAAAAAGCAAACAGAGAAAAAACTCTTAAGATAAACTCTAATATTAGAGTTTGTTTATAAAAATTGAATATATATTCTGAAGCCAACAAGCCAGGATTAAATAGTTAAGGAAAAAGAGGCAAAATTACAATTATCACCAAATAATAAAATATGGAATAAAATAAGTATCTTGCTAAATACTAGTCGAAAATTCAAAATAAAATGATTCATCGAAATAAGCATTACTGTAAAAGAAAAATATTAAAAAATGAAGAAATAATTAAAAATGATGATTTGGAAAGAAAAAAGGGCTGATTTTGGACTCGAAACAGGGACCACTAGGCGTAGCATGCAAGTGATGAAAATGTGCGTGTTGAAAAGAGCTTTTCGAATTGGAGTCATGTGCACAATGTTGTCACCTGTAGCTAAAGTTATAGTCAAAACACAGGCACATGTGACATACACAATTTGCCAACCAAGAATTGTCTTTCCTCACTCAATCGAGAAATCAGCCAACCGACGAGTCTTCATCTTTTTTTGCCGGTTGTATGCTGATCTATGTTCTTGAGGTAATCTAGTGCTATTAATGTCAAATCACCTGCCATATCATCATCAGACTCGAATTGTCCTGCATCAATATATGTGTATAAATAAACCCTCTATACCTATTTGTCGGTAAAATATTCATCTCATTCATTTTAAGTATAAAGTAATGTATACAGTCATGAGTTGTATAAGTATCACATATTCATTTTGAAAATGAGTAGAATTTATTATTAAAACATTAATTTTTTTATGCAAATTTCTTATTTATTCATTTTTTTTAAATGAATGCTTAACACTTGAATAGCCTATGACTACGAATATCATTTGGTACAACGTTTACCATGCATGCGAGCTGGGCTTGACCAACTGTCACTTGCTTTGCAACGTGTATAAGGCGTGTGGATTTGGCCTTCAAGATTAGGAAAATGCCAGTTCGTTGCCTTAGTTTGCCCACTCTTTTTGATTGTTCGTATATTTAATTTTTTTTAATAGTTTTTTTATTTAATAATTAAGTAAGTAACTTTTTAATATATTGATATATATTTTTTATTTTAAAAAATATTTAAATATGTTCAATAAATATGAAAAAAAATAAATTTATTCTATGTGGCACGCCGAGCTATAATTTTTGCGGGGCAGGCTAGCATAACTCTAAAGATTATTGGTTGCCCCATCAAAGCAGGAATGAATAGCTGAAACCTACTAAAGACACGTGGTTCTCCAGTTGAGGCGCAAATGAATCGATCTATAGCCGTACACGCATCTACAAACCCTTTGCGGTAACCCACAGCTTGGCCGTCCAAATTTGCCACACACAAGAAATTGACCAAATCAAGGTGCGTGTAGTCTGGAAAATGCCTCTTTCCTAGGGGACTCATTTAGCTAAATGAAGTCTGTAAAATGTCTTCACAAACTCAAACCAATCAACCTAATTTTATATGAAAATATTGTAAATTAGTTTTATTACACTAGAGGCTTTGCATATAGAAAATAATGACTTTAAATCACGTAAAAAAAGTTAAGCAGTAAGAGTCATAAACATGCAGTATAATTACACGGCCGGATATTGGAACTGACTCTTCCATCAGACTTAGGTCTTGTTTGTTTTCATAGATGAGATGAAGTTTTTTTTAGATGTGTGAATAGTATTGAAATTTGACGATATTTTTGTTAAAACGTGTGTTTGTTTATAGATATGAGATGAAAATGTTTTGATATTTTTGTAGTATTTGATAAAGAAGAAAAATTGAGACCCACCAATTATTGTGTATTTTTTTGGATAATATTTTTAGAGTGTGTTTGAAAAAGATGGGAAGCCGACAGTCAATTCAACCAATGGAAAACGACCCGTACAAGACAAGTAGATAGTCACTAAACTGAGATAAAATATTATCAATGAACAGTTAATGACATAGATAGTAGACGAGATAGAGAAAGGAGAGGGTCGAATGCAACTTTTTGTGTACAATACAGTCAATGAACAGTGATAAAATAATGAGAAATGAACTAAGATATTAAAAAAAAAAATCAAAATAAAAAATGAGTGTTTGTTTTCAGAGTGTCTGATCGTATAAAACTTAAGAAAAGTTTTCAAAATTTTGTGTTTCATCTCCTAAAACAAACGAGGCAAGCAATTGCTAGACTTTCGGTGGAAGAAGGCCTCTCAAAACATCTAAGTATAATTTTTTTTAAAAAAATACTTAATTAAAAAAAATAATTAACTTGATGAAAGAACATAAAAAATATCAAATAGATATTATATTATTATTAGTTTTAAAGTATTCCACATAATAATTATTTCACATATTATCCTTCTAAGAATACACTTCTATTTTATCATTATTAGTTTAATATATAATGTGAAAATTATAAATAGTAAACGATTGTTCATAAAACTTTTTCGTATAATCCTTGAAGAGGCAAGCTAGGGACCACTTTTTTCTCAAATGTATAGGTTATTTATAAAACTTTATTGACAATAATAATTATAATTGCTTCTATGGCATGTTTGGAAATTAAAAATATCTAAGAGATCAAATGCTTTCGCAAAAAAGAAATCAAAATAGTAAATTTATAAATTGAAGTGGTTTGATGTAGTATATAAAATTGTAAAATTACTTTTTATTATAAAGTAAATCTAACGTATTACATGAAATTACGTCAGTTTGTGAATTTATTTTTATGAAATCTATACATAGATGTAGTAGTACTTATGAAAATATTGACATTTCTGGCGAAGTAATACCATTACATTAGTAATTAGTTGTAAAATAACTGTATAAATATCATTAATTAAGTTCGTGTGTATATACATGCACGGGCTTTTCCCGTATAATTAATTGAATTTAACTATATATGGGATAATATGGTGCAGTATTTCACTTATTATTATTATTTTTTATAATGATAGATTTATTATCCTCCTATTACCTTTTTACTATTTTTTTTAATTTTTTTTATCTAATAATTAAGCAAGTGACTATTAACAAAATTTATATTTTGTTAACCTCTTCTTAATGATCAATGATGTTAAAAAAATATTTAAAATAAAATAAAAAAAAATAAAAAATTTCAAATACAATAGAGTAGTAAAAAGGTGATAGGAATAGTGTTTTAAATTTCGTACCGTACTGGTTAGTACGGTCGAAATTTTTCATTTCGACCGTTCGGCCGGTACAGGTACTATACATGTTCTGTACCGGCTGTACCGGACTCAATTTCGGCCTGTACCGGTCTATATTTCGGCCAGTACCAACCGATATTTCGGTCTGTGTGTGTGTATTTTTTTTTTCATTTTTTCAAACTACAAGCTTATTTTTTAACTCTTAATTCAGACTAGACTATTTATAATTTATATATATATGTATTTGTATATAATTTATTTATATATAGACTATTATTTTGAAATATAATTTTTATATATATTTATATATATAATTTATTTATAGATTGACTATCCCGAAACGTTATCCCGAAACGCCATCTCGAAACGGTACCGGTATCGAAATATTTCGTTCCAGTGCCTTGATCGGTACGGCGTCCGGTACGGTATTCAAAACATTGGATAGGAGGGTAGTAAACTATCATTATTATTTTTTATTACTGTGAAATACTGTTGTACGTACGTAGGTGTAGGTGTAGCCTGTAGGTAATTTAACAGTGCAGTATTGTCTTATACGTATTAACAGTGCAATATATATTGTCTTATACGTCTTAATTGTATGTGCCTGTTGGGCAGTACTAATAATTAGAAACTTTGGCATGTGTTTGCCGCACGCTACCTGTAGGGACTTGGAAAATGAATTAATATGTGAAAATGATTGGTCAATCCACAATTCACACACTAATTAATTATATTTTAGGGGCAAAAAGAAAAATTAATTTATATTTTAGGGGCAAAAAGAAAAAAACCGTGGGAAAAAAAAAATTAAAGAAAAGCATTAACAACATTAATATTGAATGAAGAACGTCGTTGAATATATATAATATTATTAGTTAATGTCTTGATCTAGAAGCCGCCAGCTTATAAAAGTAGTACTACCCCAGATGTGGACCGAGGCGCATGCATGAATGATCGTCCACCATTAATTTCCTCACGACGACGACGATGATGATGATCAGCCATACAGTACGTACGTACCTGATCTTTCGATTTTATTTTTAATTTTTTTTTCATACCTGGCCCCCTAGTTTTTTTTTTTCTTCTTCCTCAGGGTGTTGAAAGTAATTATGTTGAAGATGTGTCAAGTTTTTAAGAATGGATGAATCTATATGAAGATGCTATTTATGGAGTTCGATATTGTCGTTTTTATTATATTTGTATTTTAGTAATGACACTTTTGTAATTGTAAATAGGTTAATGACAGTTTTGTAATATTTGATTAATGATAAACTTGTAAATATGTATTTGTATATAAGACAAGTGTACCGTTATGAATCACTGAGTTCAAGTCACTTTATCAAAATTGAAGCCACAATCTTGGGAGAGAAATAGAAGGAATTTTCAAATCCTAGTCTTACCAAGATTAAATTGAAGTTTGAAGAGATGATCAAATGTATTTTATAGTGTGATTTCGTTAGAGAATAATACGAGGAAACCAATCCATATTTTGTATGGTAATCAACGGTTGTAAGTGATTGTAAACTCAAGTTTTGATGCATTTTTTAATAATAAAGACTCCTAGACTGTTCCTGCTGTGGATGTAGATTGTTAGAGTCGAATCACGTAATTTCTTGTATTGATTTTGTATTTCTTTTATTATTTTTGCTTTTATTTGAATCTTACATTAATATATACTGTGATTTCAAATTTCTAATATGTTTAAAATAGAAAACTAAATTGATCATATTAATTATATATTTTCTTAATATTTTAGTTGTTTGTTGTTTAATATTAATTATATATTACAATCAATTACGTTAATCTTTCGATTGTTTAAATATTTGTTTTTGAGAGTTCTGAAAATATAACAAACTAATAATTCCTAGCAGGGGCCATGAGTCATGACCCTAAAGCTTATAGCAAGCATTAATGGGGGATCGTCATGAAGAGCTTCTGCCACCTGTCAACTAATTAGCCTCCGAATTGGAGGCGTTCTCATGGGGCATGCATGCATACATGACATTATTAATGCTGACTTGCTTTTTCCATATTATGATTTCATCATTTGAGAAATATATATTAATGGGAATTAATTCTCAATAGTTGAAAATCATGCATAATTCAGAATTATATACACATATTCCTGCAAACTGATTAATAAAGATAAATAGTGTATAAGATTCAAATAATTTTTTATTTTATTTTTTATAATAATTTTAACAAAACTCCAATCATATTATTGATTAGTAGTTTTAAAAAATCATCAAGCAATTTCGTCTTTCCTTCATATATTTACCATTCCATGGATGCATCTTTATCATTAAAGGTCATTTTTTATCCGTTGAGAGAGTGTGCGTACGTGTGATTAGAGTAGAAATAATTGCAATGTGAAAATATGTTGAAAATTGATCATAGCCCCTCTGTATACGCTTCCCTGACATCATGCAATAATAATTGAAGACTTTGATGTTTACTTCTTTTAATAAACCACTTTGATATCTCGCTTTTTGGGGTCCTTACTGATGCAGAGCGTGGAATTAATTAACAACGTGACAGTTTTACTTTCACACGAAATTGCAAACTGCGTCATGTGTAAGTTGCCTGATTTTTGAGAGTTGGAGAATCCTAGATTATGTGCTAAGACTGTTATGTGCTAGATCAGTCATGTTCACCCGCGAGGCGGTGCCTATGATCGATTATATCTTAGCATTTCTATACGAACTCTCGAATTTAGAGTATGGAATTAAAAATATATAGCGTGTGGATCTTACAAATTAAATTACAACAAATCTATTCATTATTTTGATTTTTATCATCTATAATGTATCATTAAATGATTAGATATTATTTATTATATTTTGGAATGTGATTAAGAGTAATAAACGCCCCAAATAATTGGGAAGAAGCAGCTTTCAACTAAAGAGAACGGGACCAAAGGGGCGGGCATGAGAGAATTAAATAAGGAGGTAGCCAAGTTGATTATTAATTGATGAGTGACTTTGCGGTAGAGGAAGCTGCTTCATGAATGATAAGCCCTACAAGCAGGAACCACTGATTTCTATTCTCCCACCTACCTTTCGTGATTTTTCCTCTTGAATATTGATTAAAAGGAGGAACGAGCTTCATTATTTGAGATATTTAGGGTCCTAAATTAAATTATTGGTGGTCCGCCAAAGGACATATACTTGGACCTGTAATTTTCATGTCACTATCTTTGTTCTCCCGAGTACTACTCTTTCTAAACTTCACACGCATTATTAAATCTCTCCTCAAAATTATTGAACACTTTTTTTTTGTTTTGTTTTTGAATTAATCAGAATAATTTAATTATAAATGTGTTCCTATCCCTTGAAATCAAGCTTGATTGCCTATCCATGCATGCATGCATGCATGCATTCATACATACATATATGGGCTTTTAGCTTTTATTGGTGGCTAGCCAGCTCCTGTGTACATATATGGGCTTTTAGCTTTTATTGGTGGCTAGCCAGCTCCTGTGTAAGGCTGTGCTGACGTGAGTCCCTAAAAAATCCTTTTAATTCTCCCATGTAAGGTATTGGGTTATATATATATATATATATATATATATATATATTTTAAAAAAAAATCTATTCATCATTATCTCAACTTCTATCATCTTTCTATCATCCCATAATGTGACATTAAATAATAAATTTACAAGTGAAATATAATAAATAATTTCCAATCACCGAATGCCACATCATAGGATGATGAAAGGATAATGAAAATTGAGATGATGAGTATCATTACTCATTTTTTTTTTTTGGTTCATTTTTAGGCTTTTAGATTTTTCTTTTTTTTTTCCCATTAAAACTCAAGGTTTTTATTAAAATTAATTAATAGAGACATGTTTGTCATTCGGTTTGTATGGTATTGGGTTTTATATTTATTTTGGTTCATTTTTTTAGGGTTTTAGTTTTTTATTTTTTCTTTAGAACTCAAATGATTTTATTAAAAATAGAGACATGCTTCTCATTAAGTAAAAACTAATTGGACTTCACCAAACATGGCTGAATCGGTTTATTGTTTTTGGTTGATGAATTTTTTTAATTTATTTTTTAGTTTCTCATCTATATATATAAATTTCTTTTAAAAATTTGGAGCTTTTTTTTTTCTTATGGGAATTTTATATTTCTAGCATGTTGACTATTTTTTTTTTCTTTTTTGTATATATTGTTGGATTTGTATATTTTGGGTTTGTCATTTCTACTTGTCTTTTTATAAGGTTTAAGGGATTGAAGGAAGTGCTTGCAAAAAAAAGAAACAAAACGAAAAAAAAAAAAAAAGACTTAAGAGAACATTTATATTTATTCATCTTTCTGAAAAAAAATTTGACTTCCAGACTTTTTTTTTTTTTTTGATGTTTTGGTGAGTTTTTCCCTTTATTTAATCAAACTTGTTGGTTTGCTCCTTGCAGGAAATTTGAAGTTTTTAATTTGGGAAATTATGCTGTTTTGAGGTTTGTATGTCTTTTAGTTCTTTTTTCAAGTTTGTATATTTTGGTTCGTAGTTTTTTGTTTGGAGTTCAAGCTACGTAATTGGAATTTGTATATATTTTTCAGTTTTATTTGTTCGGTTTGTATATTTTTGGGAGCATTTATTTGATCAATTGGGTTCAAAATTTATATTTTTGGAATGTGTGTCTTTCAGTTTTTTTCCCAGTTTGTATATTTTGGTTGGCAATTTTTATTTGGAGTTCAAGCTGCTTTAGAGTTTGTATTTGTCTTTGAGTTTTGTTTTTTCGGCTTGAATATTTTGGTTGGTATTTTTTTGTCAAAATTTATATTTTTGGAATGGTGAGTATTTTTTTTTTTTTTTTGTATATATTGTTGGATTTGTATATATATTTTGTTATTAATAGGTTAGTAGATGTTCTTCTGTTTTTTACTGTAAGAACAGTCAGATCTTTGTATTTTATCTTTGGTTTTGTTTGTATGGTACTGGGTTTTATATTTTTTTGGGTTCATTTTTTTAGGCTTCTATAAGTTTTTCTTCTTTTTCATTAAAACTCAAGGTTTTTATTAAAAATAGAGACATGCTTCTTATTCGGTTTGTATGATATTGGGTTATATATATATATATATTGGTTCATTTTTTTAGGGTTTTATTTTTTATGTTTTCATTAGAACTTAAGCATTGTTTTAAAAAATAGAGACATGTTTCTCATTGATTAAAAAATAACTGGACTTCACCAAACATGACTGAATCGGTTCATGGTTTTTGGTTGAAGAATTTTTTGTTTTATTTATTTTTTAGTTTCTCATCTATATCTGTCTTTTAAAAATCATCAAGGGAGTGAGAGAATTTTTTGTAAAAAAAAAAAAATGAAAGGAATTGCATGTATATGATTGGTGAATTTTCAAGGTAGTTAAAATGTTCGTAAAAGAAATTTGTGTGCAGTCCAGGAAGAATTTTTGTCTAGGTTTCTAGGTATAGAAAAAAAACCAGGTGAGTTTTGATTGATTAGAACTCAAGGTGACAAAAAGGGGAAAAAAAAAAACCTTATACGATCGTTGAACTTAAGAAAACACCACTAAACAAACTGATTAAAAATGTTTAAAAAACAAAGTAAAAAGATATTATATATATATATATATATTTATTTTTTTGTAAATTGGTGCACTTTACAACAAAATAAAGATATGATCTTGAATAATAAAAATTGCCTTTTTCTAAAAAAAATCAGTGGACTTTACAAAAAATAAAGATATGATTTTGAATAATGAAAACTGATTAAAATTAAAAAAAAAAAAAAAACAAAGGAAGAAGAAATTATAAAATCGATGAGGTTTTTTTTTTTTTTTTTTTTTTTTTTTTTTTTTTTTTTTTTTATCCACTCTGTGGACTTAACAAAATGTCACTCAACCTAATTTTTATTTATCTTTTAAAAATATTTAAGGTAAAAAAAAAACTTTGCAGAAAAAAAAGATATGCTTCTCATTAAAGAAATAAAGAAATGTAAAATTTTTTGCTTAAAAAAAATTGTACAAGGGTTGAATAATTTTCATATTTAAAAAATTTGGCTTAAGTAAACATCACAGGAATGGTTTGGATTTAGAGATGGGTTCAGATGATTTGTGAATAGTAGAATAAAAGTTGAATTACTTATTATATTTTGTGTGAAAATTTGAAAAAGTTGAGTTATTTATTATATTTTATATGAAAATTTGATAAAATTGTAATAATGAGATGAGATGAGTTGAGATAAATTTTAAATGCAAACGAGAAAACCGATTCTTTATTTATTTTCTAAAAACAAAACATGTTTAATGTTGTCAGAAAAAAAAGAAGAGAAATTATTGTACAGTTGCTCTCTTAAAAACTCAAGTTAACAAAATTTGACTAAACCGAATCATGTTTATTTATCTGTTAAAAATGAAGTTTTCTTTTTTTTTTAAAAAAAAAAAAAAAGAAAAATTGAAAATGGAATTTAGCTTCTCTTTTTGGCTTTTTTTCGTCGGCGCATTTTATTTCGTGAAAAATGTATATGTTTTTAAAAAAAAGTATATTTTAATTCTGCTTTAAAAAAAAAAAGAACTTAAGAATTAGACCTAATCAAACATGACTAAATCGGTTTATACCATTTTGTTTGGCAAAATTGATGAAGAATTATATATGAGGTATTTATTTTATCCGAGAAAACGTATCATTCTAATTATAAAATCAAACGTTACTCTACTTACCGTAGCCAATTTTGTACATGATGTCTTTTAAAGATACAACTAACCACATTTTTTTCGTGAAGAACACTACTTTAAGAAAAATTTGTTAAATGTTAAGAAAAACTATTCATTTAGACCATTAATATATAGGTAGTTCTGTAACAATGGTTAATTTTAAAAACATACAATAAAACTTCATACAAAACCCTTAATTTCTTGGCAATTAAGTTACGTACTATGGTAATTAGTTAGCATATATATGGTGCAAGTACTTGTTGCTATTTCCGATTTTACTTAATTGCTCAAGTAAATTATTTCTTATAAAAAAAACTTTACTGCATTATTTACAGAAGAAGTGGACATATTGTAATTAATAGCAAAATAAAAAAAATGCTTAGCATATTTCTTGTCAACCTTTTGTTTTTATAATCAAGTTTAATAAATATCAATAAATCATAATCCATAATTTTGTTTAAAATTCTTTCATTTTTCTCCTTTTCTTTAGGTATAAGAAAAATGTTCTAACCTTCTCTGTTTTGTTACACCAATAAATTTTGAATTTTTGTAATGATGCTGTAAGTATTTCAAATTCAAAAATCTTTTTCCTGATGTAAAAGGACCTGTAAAAAAAATCTTAAATAATTTATTCAAAAACCAATTTTTTTTTTTTTTTTTTTTTTACAATACCATATAATTTTTGTTAAAAAAAATTTATCCAACTAGACAAATATGCTTTGCACGTTGCTACCTTCCTAGTATATATATTAATATAATATATATATATATATATATATATATATAAACTATTCGTTCGTCCACACTTTTTATCCAATAAAATATACTTTGTTATCAGACAAAATTGTTGAGGGAGTGGGTTATTACCTTGAGATAGAAGTGATCAGAAAATAGTAAAGTATGTACATAGCATCGCTATAAAAAAAACTACTTATTTACTGTCAGTTATTTTCTCTCAAAATGACTATCTCTTAACAAAATGAGTCAATTCTTATTATAAATAACTTGTCACAAATACTTATTTTTTTTAATATAATTTGGTTTATGATAAGAGGTAGGTTATTTACTATATGCGGTTGAGAGATATTCAACATATATATATATATATATATATATGCTACATCATTCATGTAAATGTCATTAACCCAAGTATTTCCACACATCAATTTTGTGCTAGCTTAGAGCTTTAGAGAATTTAGAACTTAGGTTTTGTTTGGAAAGTAAACTTATCTCAACTCATCATTATAATTTTTTTAAATCTCAATATAAAATATAATAAACAATTCAACTTTTTTAAATCTTAAAATAATAATAATAAATAATATTTTAATAATATTTTATCATCTCAACTCAATTCAACTCAATTCAATTTAACTCAATTTAACATCTAAACACACTCTTAGAGAGAGAAACAGAGAGAAGCCCCAGGGTTTCTAGCTTTTTAATTAAACCCGAGTTTCAATTTGACTCGTTGATTCCATGACATAATGAGTTTTGGCCGTATATATTGAAATCAAGTTATAACTTCATCCATTTCTTCGTGATCTGTAACTTTAGATGATAATTCTTTTTAATTTTTATTTTTTTAAAAAAACAAAGTTTGCATGCATGACATGTATATATCTACTCCACACACACTCAGTCAATATGGATGAAATATTGGTAATTGAGAGGCAATCATTATTGAAACACCCGCTCCAAACCAATACCACCTTCCCATTCAAAACCAGTACCTAAAAGTTGGGGAGCAGTTCATGGTGCATGCACATGTGCCGCACCATCGCAAACACTCTGATCTATCAAGTCCATATAGCCTTCACAAATTAGGACGTTGCTAGATAATTTCCACCGAAGTTTCTTACCGAATATTTTAATTTTTTTTAATTTTTAATTTTATCTTTACCATTTTTTAAAACTATTTAGATATTTTTTTAAAATAATTACATATTCATTTTAAAAATATTTAGTTAATTATTAAGTAAAAAAATAATTAAAAAAAAAATTCGGTCACCCCCATCGTCGGTGACTACTTTACATGGGAAAAGCATTTCCCAATAAATTAATTCCACGTGTCTTTAAACTTGTTAGATCTGCACGAACTTGCAAACATAAAAAAACACGTTTTCCAACAACGAAGACTAGCACTCATTTGAAAAACGTGTAAAAGGTTCAAAAAAGTAGAAAAATGATAAGGACATAATATTTTATATAATATTTTATACAGTAATATTTTAAATAAAAAATATTTTTATAAAATAACTTATAAAATTAACATCATATTTTATAAAAATAATTTTATTTTATAAATATATTATAAAATATATCGTGTGAATAATACTACTAAAAAAAAATAAGTGAACATAACATGAATCGGCCTGACACTTGTCTCATTTTCACTCCATACAGTTCATCTTTTGTTTTAATTGTCGGTCACACACGGTGACAGCATATCTGTTGGGTTATATATATCTCTCCGCATAAGCTGTAGGCCGCAACTTTTGCTCATGATGGCCATGATTATTTAGGTTCGTGTCCCGCATTTTCCAGTACTTACTGAGCAAGGTAATCTCCATTTTTCGTTTTTCATGGATATTTTATTCATGTGATAGCTTGCTTGTAATTATCTATTAATTCTATGCCGACAGTGATGAATTAGTAAACACTACGTACTAGCTACTGATCTGATCTCCACACGAAATATTGCAGACCGATCAGATATCTCGCAGTTAATTTATTCTGATAAAACAAAAATTTATACTTAAATTTGTTTATGTAATATTCAGATTCACATCAACTTTTGACAGATATATCATAACATGATTAGATATGATCAGATATAAAAGAGTTATTATTATCATGTTGGTAGGTACGTACGTTAATTGATCTTTCTTAGTACTGTTTATCGTCCTCGGACTTCACACCAGTAGTCGCTGGCATCATTATCTGTTTGATGATCATTCTCTCGGACATTTCTGTTATAATATTTTAAGATTGTATTTGGACAGTGAATTATTTTTAATTATTTTATAAATAGTAATGAAAAGATTAAAAAAAAATCATAAAATATTTAAACGGGAATCTTTAGCTTTGGTTTGTCTGATCAGTAAGGAATTCTTATCATCTTCGAAACAAAACAACAAAATTTCGATCATCTTCCTTTAAATAATTAAAAACGTTAATGTATATTATATTAAACCAATTGTTTCTATATAAACCCTAGCTAATTTTTTGTTTTGTGATCGTTCTGGTCCTATATATGCAGTTCTAGATCAAAATTACTCTCAAGCTTGAATCTACGAACGTAGTGTTCACAAAATGGCTCATCAAAACCAACCAAAATGGAAAGGAAAGGCTAATGCAAAGGTAGAGGGTCCCAAGGCAGAACAAGTGTGGCCTCTCTTGGAGGACTTCTTTGGGCTTAATAAATGGTTCCCAACTCTGAGCACATGCCTTCCTGTTGAAGGCATCTCCGGCCAACCTGGGTGCGTGCGTTACTGTGCTGGCTTCAAAACCCCTGTTAATAATGGGGAAGAAATAGTGAATTGGACTAAGCAGAAGCTGCTTTCCATTGACAAAACTGAACTGACTTTTAGCTATTCCATTATTGATGGAAACGTTGGGTTCAACTCCTACGTAACGACAATAAAAGTGGTGCCCAACGAAGATGGGTGTATTGTTGAGTGGTGGTATGAGGTTGAACCAGTGGAAGGCTGGACACAGGAGGATTTGAAAACTTTTATCAGCTCAGGCTTGCTGGTCATGGCTAAGAGAATGGAAGAAGCTCTCCAATCATCAGCTCAAACCTCGGCCTCCTCGTGATCATGAATTAAGCCACATGCATCATGAATTATTGGTACTCATATGTCGACGTACGTACGTAGCTAGTCCGTTAATTAATTAATGTTCTTAATGTTGGTTTTACTTTAGTAGATGCTGCTGCTGCATGCACCATCGTGATTGAAAAATTAAATAAGATCAGTAATTAATGATATAATTAGAAGAAGTGCAACAATCACATATATAAATTGTTGAGTTAGTAATTAATTTGTACGACTTTCTTGTAATAATAAAATTTGTAGTAAGTTTGTAATACCAGTACTTCGTACGTACGCAATTAATAAATATTGTGGGCTAGCTATTTAATCTGATCTATATATCTCACTTCTTAATTAATTAATTAATTTATTTATCGGTCACTAGTACTCTAGTTTCCTTATAAGTAGTACTGATTAAAATTATGTACTTGGGTCTGATGAATTCATAAAATTAATTAAGCAACTAGCTAGTACTCTACCAGCATGCAACAAATTAAATGAAAGTACGATCTATCTAAACTTGGGCCTGGAGAACATGATCAACCCCGCTGCCTATAACCCATGAGCCAATCCTCTCAAGGAAATGCAACCTACCATCATCGATCGATGACCTGATCTTGATCATTAGTACTATACGTACGTATAAATTAATACTCATGTCTAGCTAAATATATAACTCAATTACACCATTATATATGTACCGAACTACGTCTTCCAACCAGAAGAGGCACCAGCAGTACATGAAACTGCCTCAAGAATTAAGCCATGGCGTTGTCTGTCATTCATCAAACAATTTGTCTAGGTATAAATGATTTGGCGGACAAATCCGCACACAAGCCAACATGGCATGCTGCCATGTCAGTGCTTTTTTTTTTTATTAAAAAGAAAAAAGAGAAAAGCTCAACGAGGAGAAAGAAGACCATTGGATGTTTTCTAAATCCATTTTCGTCTACCCTTCATCTCCCTTCCCCCAAATCCCATCTCACACCCCCATTTCTCCCACTAAGTTTGTTCTTAACCATTAATCCTGCCAAATATAGTTTTAATTGAAAATCTGTGATCATAAGTGTGCAATTGACATTTATATATTCTGGCTAGAAAGCGAATGTTTACTGAGATAATAAATCTGAGTGGAGTGTGTCATTTGCTTTCTGCTTATATATAGAATAGAAACAGACCAACATTTCGTCTTATGTATTTGTTTGTCACTACAACAAATATTTTTTTTTTCATGAGTGAATGTCATGGGAAAAGTATATCCTTAGTGAGAAAATTTTTTTATCCACCAATTTGTTCTGTGGGAGATTCTAGCATATAATTGGTGAAAAAAATACTCATTTTTCACAATATCACAAGTTCATGAAAAAATCTTTCTTTTTTCTGCGACATCCGTGGTGGTTAAAACTTTTTTTTTTCGTGACAAATAAGGTCTCATCTAGTATGATGTGGTGGAAAATAACATCATTCTCCATGAGAAGAGGTTGTGGCAAAAAGTATTTACCCATGATATATCTTCGTGGAAAAAGTTGTCTTTGGTAGTAAGAAAAAAAATATTTCCGATAAAATACTTTTCTAAGAAATATATATTTTCTACAAAGTATTTCATCGGAAATAATCTGTCACGAGTTGCATTCACGGAAAATGCTAAGAAATTACAGAAAAAAAAATTGTAAAATAAAAAAATGAGACTGAGCCAAAAATAATAAAACTGAATCTAAGATTATGTTCTTTGAATTGGAACTGGAGTTAAGGTTGGGTTCATCAAAGAATCTGCAAAAGATAGGTTTATTATAAAACTGAATCCAATAATAATTGTTGAAAGAAGGGCTGGTTGTTGTATGCACTCACCGAAAGATATAGGGATCCATCCCCGAGCCTTGAAAAAATATATTTGTTCATAGTGATGAAGATGAAAAATAGTACTTGCGCAACATCTTCCTTGTTCCAGAGTCGTAGGAAGTGGAATAAATTGTAGACTATATGCAAGGAAAAACAAAGAAGGCATTACTCATACATGAAACCTTACAAAATCAGCCTTAATCTCTCTTTGGCAAGTCAAATTTGTTAACGAGGAAGCTGAGAGGGGTGGTCGTGTTGGTTGACTGGCGTGGAGTGGTGGCTTGGGAGGAGTATGATGGCGCTGGGGAGAGCTGGTGGCCCTGGGTTGCGAATAGAGAAAGGGAGAGAGGGAGGGCTTGGGCTGTTGGGCTAGGCGTGGAGGAGAAGGGGGCTTCGATGGAGGACTTGCAACGACGTCGAGGTGTGGGTGGTGGCAAACGGCTCCCCTAGCGGTGGCGATATAGAGAAATCAGAGAGAGAGAGAGAGAGAGGTGAGGCCAGATTCGGGGAAAAGGAAATAGATCGCATGGGGGCTGGGAGAGAAGAAGGGGTGATCGTCGAGATGAGGTGACGGTGGCGTGAGCTACACTGGAGGAGCGAGGAGGAGGAGATGGCCAGCTTGGTGGGGTTGTTGGTGACGGGCTGTGTGCAACGGCTTGGGTTGTGCGCAGGGGAGAAGAGGGATTAGGGTGGGGGGAGACGGCTTGAGGGAAATAAATAAGGGTAAAACAGGTTTAAATTTTATTTGCTTTTACGTCGAGTTAATATCGCCGCACAATCTGAAAACTTCGCCACAAGAGTTGAATAATCCGGAATAAAAAATAATAATAATTCAAATAAGTTTATTTGCGGTGAGAAAAATTTGCCGTAAAAAGCTAATAACGGCGTAGCTAAAACCAATAACCCACGAAAAATTAATATTTCTGGTAAGACTATTTAAGGTAAGAAAAAGTCAATGCAAAAAGCTAATAACCTTATCACAAAAACTAATAACCCACGAAAGGAAAATATTTCTGGCAAGTTTATTCGTCGCAAAAAGTTGTTTTCCTACAAAATTTTACTTGCCGACGTGATCTCGTGGCAAAAGGCTTGTCTTTTTTCCCACGAACAATTTTCGTGTCATCTGCACACTATTTGCCATGATCGTATATCTTGGAAAAATAATTTGTAGGAAAAGTCCACGATTGTATAACATGTTAATGAACATCAGGAAACAAAGATTCTTTTTTAGATGGTTTTGGGTTTGTTTCCAAGTAGTCTATTTCTCTTGAAGATGAAGTTCATTGTCACAAATCTCCAAAACTCAAATTGCTTTTTGGATTTCACTTCTTCCACGGCAAAAGTTTGTATTTTTTTTTTCTCTCTATTAAAGCCTAATTCAGAACCACAAGTGCATGTAACCCCCTATTTTTCTTTTATAATCTTTATTTTCCATTTAGTTGCTTCAATTTTCATAAGATTGCATAATCTGGGTCTTTGCTATTTCTATTGTGTTCTTCAGTGAAGTGCCTACTTGACAACAAATTCACCATTTATTATAATTTTCTTATAAAATTTGCATGTTGAGTTTTCTCTCATTACATTTTGAAGGATGATAATTGACCGGTTGATGATTTGATACAGATCCATTCTTGGTATTTAGAGTTGTGAGCAATGGGCTAATTTGTAGTAAGAATCGATAGTAAAAGAGGCAAATATGTGCTGAGGTTTTTGTTCTGCAAGATTCATTGTGTCATTCATTTGCTTTTGTTAAGAAGACTTGGAGAAGAGAAATCAAGACTAGGTTGTAAAGGCATCTTGTCGAGAAGACGAAGAACTTTGGCATGCACCATTTTACTTACCATATAAGTTGGGTTCGTGCACAAGGAGTGCACAAAAATGCCTGGGTTTAGACTTTTTCTTCATTAAAAACAAAAGAGGAACGACCAAACTCCACAAGCAAGAGTCAATATATAGCAAGTAGATCTACAATCAGTACTCTTGTACGACGTAATTAACTACATGCAACTTCTAAATGGAACTTGTTAAAGGACAAAGATTTAAAAAAAAAAAAACAAACAAAAAAGTGTGATGATCATGGCAAAAGTTTCTTGTTCTATGGGAAAATAAATTATCAAAAAAAAAAAAAAAGAACATTTAGAGGAGAGGAAAGAGTACTTTTTCAAGCATAATCATGCAACTTAGTGGGAATTCATACAATTAATTACCATAGAATATGTATCCATTCCCTAGGGATGCCTAAAAAGAAGAAATGAAGCCCTAGATAGTCGGTTTACTCACAAAAAATATTGCATTTTCCTTCAAATGATTTTGGTGGCAAATGGCCAGCTCACTTCCATGGAAGAAAGTCATTTTCCACCAATCTTACTCGTGGAATATAACTCATCACAAAAACTGTTTTTTTCCTATGAGAGGCCAATTGTTCGGAAATACCTACGTTTTCCCGCGATAAAAATGGCGGCAAATGGCTACTGATCTCACCTAAAATGCTTATTAATTTCATATTTACCTGTGGAAATAGAACCTATTGCGGCGACAAATTCCAATGAGTTATAATAGTTTTATCGACCAAAATATTTGGTGGAAATAACTTCTTTCCCAGCTAGAGTTTGTTCTCAGTAAAGGTGATGACCAAACCTTTTCCCACAAAGACTTTCCCTCGATGTTCATTTCCATCATGAACTCATCCCGTAGGAAATAGTTTTTCAAGAAGTGAGATTTATATGCTTTTTACAAACATTATCTTATCGGGAAAAATATTATTTCTCACGAGAGATGGGTTCTAGAAAATACTTATTTTGAAGCATTTCCAATAAATTGTTAGCATTACTAATTGTCAATTGAATTGTATTTTCTGTACACGATCGTTGCGAAAAAAAAATCCAAAAATACAATTTTTTTCCACGGATGTTGCTACAACTGTTGGAAATAAGTGATGCTTATTTCTTGTTAGGTCATTCTTATGTGTCTTTGTAGCGTGATAAATCAATGCAGCCAACTTTGCATTTTCTGCACACAAACACCACATTATTGTTTAAACACTCACATCTATATAACACTCACAATTTGATATCTAGGTGAGATGTCCAAAATACTGGAAAAGATAGTCACATCCATATAACATAATTTATATATTTCAATATTTATAACATTCCAATATGTCTCATGTGATCAATGAAGACCATGAAAATATATCAATGTTGAAAAGTGGGAAGTATAGGAGGGTAACTCACATGCATATGCATGCTATATTGTTCATAACATATATATGACATATTTGACTTTAGACACACATAGCTTAATTCAGTCCATCATGTGAGATAGCCCCAATTCATCACCTTAATAACTCACCAAATAGCCTTTTCATCCACACATATTAAGGGCTGATAATTACCTAAAAATATATTGAAAGCATATTAGTCCATAATTAGCCTTCCTATAGTGGCACCACACTACAAAAAACCAATTGTTCCTGCTAAATGCCACAGATTTCCTGACCTAAATCTCCCCCAAATCCAATTGGTCATTTTAGACACCTTACTCAAGTTTATCATAAAGATTATCATGCAAAGAACCCCATAAATATATTACTATAATGGTCCATAAATTTGCTGGGATGAATGTCATGTGTTTATAAAATATGCTTAGTCCCTATGAATTTGAGTAGGAGTCCATTCATCACTCTAGTATGATTTTCACATAAAACATGTTTTTTCACATTGATCAGCCATATAAAATTCAACAGCTAATATTTGAATTGACCCTTTTTAAACAGTATCTGGAAATGATTTTATATCTAAGATACACCATCAATTTGTGTACAAATATAACGCCAGCTCCTCTTGCACCTATTTGGAAAATGATGAACTATGAAAAAAGATGAACAAGTTCCATATGCAAACATGACGAACTATGAAAAAAGACTTTGATATATTTTTAAAAAATTACTAACATGGATGTGTTTTTCTTATTGGTTACTTACTTATGTCAAAGTATATTTTTCATTTCTTTTGATGATTGCCAATTCTTTCAACTTTCTCCTCACAATCGCATTCCATCAAGTTGCATTTCTATTTGTTGGAACCCCTATAATGCAGCTAC
Organism: Juglans microcarpa x Juglans regia; assembly: GCF_004785595.1. NCBI lineage: Eukaryota > Viridiplantae > Streptophyta > Magnoliopsida > Fagales > Juglandaceae > Juglans > Juglans microcarpa x Juglans regia. The sequence goes on from NC_054596.1 coordinate 36,391,982, forward strand.
ATGCATGATGGTGTATCCCATCATAGAATGAATTGTTGGTTTTAACCCCCCAATGTAGCTAATGAATTTAATAAGTTCTAAAAATCAGTGCATGGTGATTGTATAAGAGAAGATACTCACATCATCATAAAAACAATCAAGCGATTATGTAACACCCCATTCCTATAGGTTAGGAGTGTCACGTGTTTTTCATAAAATAAACCCGGCAAGAGATCATATTTAATAAATGAATTAATAATTTATTTTGTAGAAAAACTGTCAAATAAAATGTCTTCAAAAACTCAAATGAATAAACAATTTATTTCATAAAATAGTTTTTATTCTAGAAAATCTGAACAAAATCAACTGCTCCTTCTAATCCTGGCATGCCTGCTTGTATTCATCATCCTCACCTGGGTGGTTAATAACATGAAAACAAAGTAAAATGAGTCGAAGACTCAGCAATAAATCCATCATAACGTAAACATAATAAACATAAGGTCTTCATAAAAGTTTTCATGCTGAGAGCTTAAAATCATGACTGTTCATACTGATATTTATGCTATGCATGACTTGATTTATCTAAATTAACTGACTGATTTATCTGAATTAACTGACTGATCTGACTAGCCAACACACTTAACCTTATGTGCGAGGTTGTGCACCGGTCCCACGTCTCGCGGCCGCGAGGGGAGCCACTGATAGTATTCTGACATACTATGGTGGACCAAGCTTGAGTCCGTGGCTTGCACATCCATCCTAAAATTGAACTGCATTGGTACCATGCATCTGAATAGCCATATGATTAACTGATCTGATCTGATCTTACACTTGAACTTAAGATATCTTACATGTCTTATACACATGAGATGCATGACATAATACATACATAATTATAATTTTTGAATTTGAACATGATGGGGAATGACATGATCGTATGCTATGCTGGATAACATGTTTTCATATGACATGAATGGTTCATAAATGATGGTTGTCAATAAACTGGCTTGAATAATACTTATATATAAGCTGAACTGTGATGATCCTAATTTATGATCAAATTACTTATCTCACTGCACTTCTTCATGAATATCACTTCATAACTCGTCACCTATATGCAGTATTGACTATCACTAAATCTGTTTAGGAACAATATGTACTTATATCTTACTTAATTAAATTCATAATCTAGAAGATAATCAAATAAATCTTTTGTTTAACACCATAATCAATAAATCCTGGTATTTAAATTACTTAAATACTAATAACATATAATAATTTAGTAGAATACTAGGGCTATTTTAAAATAAGTCATAAAAATCTCAATTCTTAAAATAGGTTTCCTTTCTTAACATAAAAACTCATAACACATTCCTTAATTTTTTTTATTTAAAGTATAACATAATAATTTTAGTAAAAATCCGACTAAATAGACAAAGGAAATATTAACTAAAATATCAGGCTCGATAGTATACTTTAAAATATATTTCAAATTCTTTAAATACTTTTTTACTTATGACTAATACATTTCTTTAATAAAATTAAACTCAATTTGAAATATTAAGCCCAACTCAACTACAAATAAAATGAAGTAATAATATTCATAATTAACATATACTTAAACGTAAGGCTACAAATGTAATTATACTTAAAACACTCCTTCAAGATACTATGGGAAGGGATTAAGAAGGGCATAAAAGTAATCTCCTTTAACACCTGCACTTAGTATTTTAAAACTTAAAATCAACTACTATATTCTGTAGAGAAACAGAGGGCAACGGGAGAGGTGTGCAAGGCAGGGGACTCACCGAGAGGAGGAGAAGCACGCGACGAAGATGGACTGGATGGTGGCTTTGGGTGGTTGGGAGTGAAGACAGCGTAAATGGAGGCTCCTATGTGGTGGTGCGACGCCGAGAGAGGGAGAGAGAGTTCTGTCACACCGAAACGCAACCGAGAGAGAGAGGAGGGTGGTGGACTGCAATGTGCTTATCGGAAAGGAGTGGGCTCGAAGGGGTATAATTGGCCGGTGATTTCAGTGTCGTCCAAGGGTGCTCCGACGTCCTTGAGGTGGCTGGCGAAAACAACTTGGGCTGCCTACGTCGAGGTGCTCGTCTACGGGTGCAAGAGGCTTCAGCATGGTGCACGTGTGACAGTGCTTGGAGGTCTTCACAGTCATGCATGGTCTGGCAGTGGAGTCACTGCGGTGGTTCTGGTTCCATCACCGAGTCGCTACCCCATTTTGGTTGCTGTTGTTGGTGCTCTGTTTGAGGAGTGTAAAACAGGGCTATGTTCGTGCATGTTTTAGGCTCACGGTGGTCAACTTTCAGAGCTGCTAGCGGCGGAGGTTTACGTGCATGGTGTGGTGTCAGAGTTTTTCGGCTGCAATTCAGATCACGGGTGGTTCACTGGTGTGGTAGTCGGTGTTTTCCATGGCATGAGTGTGCTCTGTGTTTTGCTTATCTACGACGTTGGTTTGTTGTGAAGCAAGGTTAAAACGTGCATGGGGAAGGTCTGTTATTTTGTGTTGTATTTAATACAGTTGTTTTGTGAGCTTTTATAGAGGGAAAAAGGAGGATATATGGTAGGGTTTTCTGATATGAGTTAGTCTCCTAATAGGATTTGGATTTATCAATTGAGAGATAAGGATGATGCTTGCGAGATAAGAAGAAATAAGACTTAAAATTCAAAACTAACTCTAGTGGCTATTGCAAAAAATCGGGTCATAATAAAATACCAATAATAAAATGATAATAATCTTATAAAAATGAACAATATAAAATCTAATAATAATAATAATAATATATTATTAGTTATATGAAAAATACATAAAACTTATCTTATGGCATAATCTTAAAATTGGGTTGTTATAGATTACCTCTCATATACCATCACCATCATCATAATAAGTCCTCCCACTTGTATGTTTCACCTTCTTTTTTGCATATTTTTAGTGTTTGTTTTGAGATAGCTCTTGAAACATTTAAGAAAATATCAACTCTCATATTTTCACTTATTGCTAGATGCTAGAAAAAGAGTAATGACCAAAAAGACTGGATGGTATAACAGAAATAAGTATGACTAATGTTAGAATTTGTGGTCAATCATAGTCACAAGTACCTTGAATGTGCTGCTAGCCCACATTTCACATAGCCACTCTCAAACAGGTTTCTCCACCATGGACGTCCCACCAGATAGTGCCTGCTCATGCGATGCATATTCAAAGTAGAGTTTGTGTAGTTCATAATGATATGCATTGTACTTATCGGCAAGCGTTGTTATCACAGTTTCATGATGGTTTTTTTTTTTGTCCAATCCAACACAAAGTCTACCTGGAAATTTAAACCTTATATAAACATATGTTTTGTCACGCTAAAACACCAAGTAGAAACTCATAATATCATCATTAATGCATATATAATAAACTCATACTCTAACACAATCAATGAGCTCGTGTTTCTCCTTTATGACTACCACTGTCTTGCTTACATGCTTCATTTTTGCATATACTTTAATTATCCAGCTCACTCGACTAGTAAAAACGGGAGCATTCTTGCATGATGGACCTCTGTGCTCATCCTTTACATGTAAAGGAATCTTACCAAACTTTCGCAGGCGTTCAAATGTTGTTCCTTTCGTTGGCCCTTGACACTTTTTATTTATTTTATTTTTTTTATGGGTGGGACTATAAATAAGAGTTAATAAACTTGTTATAGCAAAAAACAAGGACAATATTGTAAACTAATAATGTTAGTATTCATGGCAGAAAATTATCCATAGAACAAAATTGCCATTAACTGCCATACCCGTAATAATATTCAACTGATCTCCGTCATGTTCTACATCCATGGACTCTTTTAGGCCCAAATCTGGTACTGCTTGAAGTGAATTATTTGAAAGGGGATCCTCCTCGTCTCATAGGTCCCTTGTTAGATGCAATGCATCTCAACCTCTATGTATAGGCTTGATACTGGTCTAACACATCCACTTCATCCCCTCCATCCTCCATTTATAGCTTGCATCATCGTTGTCTTTACTGGAATTACTTATACTTCTCAACATGCAACCTACAATATAGCCATTAACATTAGCTAATTTGTTATAGGGCGACATGAATTCAATTTTATAAATTTAACTACTACTAATTCCCACCAACAATATCATTTCTCTATATACATCACTACTTAATAAGCAAACTTAATAAAACATCACTTTCTCAGGTTACAAGAGATGAACAAATGATCCTATATAATATGCACTATGACACTTCTCACGAAAATACTAACTTAGATTTTTAGATAATTAAAACCCAACACAAATAGGTGCTTAGAAATCTAAGAAAATTTAACCAAATAAGCCTTGTGTGGGAGCTTGAAGAGGGTATATTTCTAGTCCTGGGTTCACCAGACTTAGCAAAAATAACAAAAAAAAAAAAAAAAAAACACAGATTTCTTGTTCAATATTTACATCTGTTATTGGGGTATCCTCGTATGAAAACTTGTGTAATCTGTGTCAAACTTCCAACCGTAGTTTTAAATCAATTTATAAGAGATCAACCATTACAAAAATCTTAGTATAAGCCTCAGAAAAATTTGAAATCAGTGACTGATATAGGAAAAACCACACATAAATTAACCAAAAAATGTTTGAAACCATTGGGGGAAAAAGTCTTGGTGAGGATAAAAATACCTATTGTCTCTGGGTTGCGTGAATCATCCCTGTTGTGATGTAAAACTACTAAGAAAACTTGAAATTAGTGATTGATATAGATAAAACCGCAAAGAAATTAAACAAAAGATGCCTAGAATCATTTGGAGGAAGAAGCCTTGGAGAAGACAAAAATGTATTTTTTTTTTTTGTCTCAGGGTTACGTGACTTAGTCCTGTTATGGTGTAAAACCATTGAGAAAATGTGGAGAAGATTTTTTGTGTGAAAGGGAGCTCGCTCTGGATGAAAAAGAAGGCTCCACTTCTTCTTGAAAAAGGGATTGGGCATATTGAATGTTCCTCTCAACTTACTTTTTCCTTCAAGCAAATTAACCAGTGCAAACTGTCACAAGTAACTGGGTAGAAACTAATCAGGAGCTGCTTGCATGTGTGTCTCTAACTACCGTGTCACCAACCCACTTACTAGCGCCAATTCACAAATTTCCACAATTAAAATCTTGCCTCTTACATTTCCATCCCGCGTGTGGCATTTGGTCAACTCATCTAAATCTTGTCATAAGCTTTGTTCCACATGTAGTTTGGCTGGTCCTCATGTGACGTGTCTGGGATTTTACGAAAACCTCCATGAATCCTCAAACAACATACAATAAAAATGAGGCAAACACATATAAATGTCAGCATTATCCTTCTAAAATAAAAATATAATAAGAATTATTTTCATTAGTTACTATTTACCATCCTACACCTCACACCTTATAAAAACACTCTCACATCTTATGAAAAACACTCATACACTCTATAAAAATGTTATAAATGTGGGGTGTGAGAGTGAATATAGTTGATGCATAGCATTCCTCAAAATATAATAATCACAATGCTATTTGATATTAATAGTGGTGAGAGATTTATTAATTTTTCAATCTTAAGTTTATACATTGGACGAATACGTAATTTATCGATTTATTCATACTTGCTAAGATGTCTAGAACATTTATTTATATTTCAACATACTTAACTACATATTTGGTTATTCTCTGTATATGTAAAATTCAAAATTTTGTATTGACGATGTCTTGTATTTTTTGGAATCTAGAAGAAATTTATTTAGTTTTAAATTTATTTGTTGTAATGGTTATCATGTTGGAATTTATGTTCCAATTACACATTTTGAACGCATTAAGATGGGTCATTAACGTAGACTTGTAATTTATTTTGATTTTGATTCTTACCCTATCGTTAGATACCTCGAGCTTTTAACTGGAGATATTTTTAAGGCATGTTTTAAAAATTATCATTTTGATGAAACAATCTTCCCATTATTAGGGGAAAAAAGTTGTCAGAATGACAAAAACAAATAGTATGGAACACTTTGATGTCATTTCATCTTAATCCTCATATATATCATTGGAAACTAGAAATTCAGAGAATTATTTATTTACAAGCTATTGCAAATCAATTACTGGATGCCTTTACTGACATTGAGAAAATAGTGAAGTCTCGCACTCTGGTTGCTAATAATTCAGTAAAGATCGATGTTCGTGTAGGACAATCGAATAATACAATAGCTAATGAGTTTAAGATGCTCGTGAAGTGTGAAAAACTTATTGGTGCAAAGGAAAAGACTTCCCGAAAGAGAAACTACAAATAAAAGAAATCGGTACTCTTGAAAATGCCATACCTACAAAATAGGTAATAAAAGCTATAGATCCATATAAACTTTTTACACAAAATTCTCTTAGAATAGAATCTCTAAAAGCAAAATTTTCTAAAGAGTTATCCCCTAAGGAGGAAAATATTCCTGAAAATAACGAGATCTTGACACATTATACAAGCACAAGAGAATTATTCAATGAAAACTAAATTGCTGTTTACAACATATTTTCATTTGAAATTGCTCTAAATATCACCCCAAGTGATGATAAAAATGAATAAAAAATAGTAAAAAAATGTCAACATAAAAATGATTGGCCAAAATAGAAATAAGTAATTCATGCAGAATTGATCTCACTTGTAAAGCGTAAAGTATTTGGATCTATAGTTCAAACACTTAAAGATGTGACACTTGTTGGATATAAGTGTATATTTATATGTTAACAACCAGAAAAAGAGACTATAAGATACAAAACATGACTTGTTGCATAAGGTTTCTCGCAAAAACATAATATTAATTATGAAAAAATATATTCTCTTGTAATAGATGTAATTACATTTAAATTTTTTATTAACTTGATAATCACAGAAAGTCAGGATATACGTTTAATGGATGTTGTTACAAAATATTTATATGGATACTTGGATAATGATATATATATATATATATATATATATATGAAAATTTCTGAAAGATATAAAATACCTTAAGTATGTAATTTTAAATTTAAAAGTATTTATTCTATCAAGTTATAAAAAATTTTATATGGGTTAAAGTAATCTGGACACATGTGGTACAATCATCTTAGTGAATATCTAATAAAAAAATAATCTAAAAATAATCCAATTTGTCCATGTGCTTTAATTAAAAAAATCATGGATTTACTATTGTTCTAGTCTATGTAAATGATTTAAATCTTGTTGTGACTCTAAATGAGCTCATAGAAACCGCCACTTATTTTAAAAAAAAGGAGTTTGAAATGACAGACTTTGTTAAGAGTGTAAAAAAAAAGCCAGAAAAATGGTTGAACCGAATCGAACCGGATTAAATTAGCGGGTTCGGTCCGGTTTGTAGGTAGTCCAATGTGGTACTGATTTTCCTAGTTTTAAAATCGGTTTAAACTAAACCGGACCGGTATATATATTTATAATTATATATATATTATAAGTTATATTGCTAATTAATATAACATGAAATTCTAATCTTATTATTTAAATTTATTACTTTTGATATATCAATATATATATATCAATGATAAATACATTTTTAGCATAATAAATTATCATATATATTTATTCTTTTTATAAATACATTTTTACAAATTTGACCATATATATTCTTATAAAAAATAAGTTATATAGACTATAGTTAAATTCAATATTATAGTAGTATTATTATAAAATAATGTACTTATACTATAATATAAATAGACTAATAGTTTAGTTTATAGAAATATCATATTATTACTAATATAGATAATCTATAAAACTGGAAAACTAAATCGAAATCGTAAGTTTCGGTTTTAGTAGTAAAACTGTTCGGTATCAGTTTTTAAATTTTCAAAAGCACGTATACTGGTTTGGTTCTAAAAAATATATAAAATCGGACCAAATCGAACCAATTGCACCCCTAGACTTTGGAAAAGAGAATTTGTATGGTTTACAAATTGAACACTTTTCAAATGAAATTTTTGTCCATCAATCAACATATAAAGAAAAAAATTTCATACTATTGCTAGCGAGCCAAACCGGAAGCATCAAAACTATCGAGCCAAATCTCTAATCCAAAAATCAATGTTGTTGTAATCGCAAACGAATATGTTTCGTTTGGTTATATAATTTAGATAAAATGAGATAAAATGAGATATTTTATTTAAAGTTAAATAAAATATTATTATAATATAAATTTTTAATATTATTTTTATTTTAAAATTTAAAAAAAATTAAAATTTTATTATATTTTATGTGAAATTTTAAAAAATTTATAATATTATATGGGATGAGATAAGTTTGGATAACCAAATTAACCCTAAACAACGCGACCTCTGTGAATTTTCGGATTCCTTCGAACTCAACTCCACTCTCTAATGGACGACGAGACCCGACCACCAACGAGTCCGGATCCCGAGGCGGATGATACGATGATCCAGGACAATCCCTCCTCCACCGTCCTCGACCTCACCAGCTTCCAGCTCCACGATCTAGATTCGGTCGAGTTGCACCCGAGTCTAACCGAATTGGACCTGACGTCGAATCGCTTGTCGAACTTGGACCCTCGAATTGGCCAGCTCTCCAACCTCAAAAAGCTGTCTCTCCGTCAAAACCTCATCGATGACAACGCCGTCGAGCCGATCTCTCGCTGGGACGCCTTGTCGGGCCTTGAGGTATTCAATCTCTTACCTCGCTGCTGTTTTCTTTTTAATGCTTTAATTGGGCGCTTGGTCGTGTTTCTGTTATTTCTTTGGCAGTCTTTTGGGTTTCCGTAAAATGTCTGAAAATAAATACGGTTTTTACTTCTATTTCCGGTTTTGAGACTTCATTGAGTTGTTAGAGTTAGGCCATTTGTGTGATTTTCTTGGTGCTCTGTTTGGGTTCTTAGAAGATGTTTACATATATAAGAATAAGTTTAAAGCATTGAAGCCCAGAACTCCTTAAAAGTAAAATTTGAAAGGCGTATATGCGGTGGATGAGCCATTGGACGGCTCAGATGGTTCATTTTTGTTATCAGGCTGATATTAGTTATACTTCTTCTACTTCCTTTATCTCATTCTTGTAAGGTTTAGTTTGTTTCTAGAATGGCATAGAGCCAGTTATTTACTTATTTATTAATATGCAGGAGTTGGTGCTCAGGGATAATAAGCTGACGAAAATTCCTGATGCCAGCATATTCAGGAAGCTTTTTGTTTTTGATGTTTCTTTCAATGAAATTACGTCGTTACATGGACTTTCCAAGGTGTCCAACACGCTCAAGGAACTCTATGTGTCCAAAAACGAGGTTACTAAAATAGAGGAGATTGACCAATTCTATGATCTGCAAATTCTTGAACTTGGATCTAACAGATTGCGGGTTAGCTCTCTACTGCCGTAAATTTTTCTGATGCGAAACTAGAAAAGAGTTTATTTTGATAATTTACAAATTTATAAGAGTGTATACTATACATAATTGGTCATCGTTTTTCAATTGCGCACCCTTTAGAGTGGGTCTATGCGACAATGAGAGGTATTAAATTGGATGGAACAAGAAGTTTTATAGTTGTCTTTATTGGGCTATTGGATCAAGCCTTAATTAATGACTTGCTACTTCAGGTGATGGAGAATTTGCAGAACTTAACAAATTTACAGGAGTTGTGGCTGGGGCGAAATCGTATCAAAGCAGTAAACCTATGTGGGCTGAAATTCATCAAGAAAATTAGCTTGCAAAGCAATCGTTTAACTTCTATGAAAGGATTCGAGGTATGTCATTTTGGCTATTGTGAGACAGTCTATATTAGTGATTCTGAAGGCATTGAGTTGCATAAAAGAGTCCACTGAGCGTGTTGTTTCGTTGATTGTCTCTGTAAGGACTGCGTCGGTCTTGAAGAACTCTACTTGAGCCATAATGGTATTGCTAAAATGGAAGGCTTGTCATCTTTAGTAAACCTCCGAGTTTTGGATGTATCATCAAATAAGCTAACGTCAGTGAATGACATTCAAAACCTGCAGCAGTATGTATTTTATTCCCTTCCCAGTCCTTTGTTATACTGTCTTGTCTTTGGTTGTTGATTTTACCACTTGGACGGATCTGTTTACAGGTTAGAAGATCTATGGCTTAATGACAACCAAATAGATTCACTTGAAGACCTCGCTGAGGCTGTTTCTGGTTCAAGAGAGAAGCTCACCACTATCTACTTAGAAAACAATCCTTGTGTATGGCCATTAACTTCTTGGAGATCCCAAGTTTTTAAAAGCTTCACTATTGCATTCTGCCTGTTTGCTTAGTCTTCTTTTCTGACTGGTGATATATGTTCTTTCTATAAGTCTGACTGGTGATATATGTTGACTCTCATGTTATTTCTTTCTGGTTCTGCTGACATTCTCCTGGTCCTTGATTGGCTGAAAATCAATCATCTCACTCACTAATGATTACATTTTTGAACTTAAGGCTCCCTTTAGAATGCAATGGTGGTGCCTGGAGAAGCAAAAGGGCAAACAAAAACAAACAAATGAGAAGTCCTTTTTCTGTGTATTATTCTTTAGAAAGCACCATACTGGACTTTTTTCTGCCCTTAAAAAAGTCATGGGATGTCAAAACTATGACTAGGAACGCATATGAATGTATCTTACTAATTGCAATGTTATTTGTACTGCTAAGTTCAATTACAATCTATTGTCAACTTTGTGTTTTGTTTTTTGCTCATGCATGTTGCGAGGTTTTTAAAAGGTTGTGGGATGTTACGATCATGCCTTGTCCACAATTTTCTTGAATTATGAGGGAGTTCTTCACATCATTCATCATTTCCAAATATTAAAGATATTTGATGGTCGATCTTTCCTTGTGCTCATATTCCCATTTAAGAGGTGCATGTTTTTAGTTTCTGACAAGCAATCTAAAATGAAAAGAATCTTACTGCCTCTATTTGTCTGTCGTTAGTAGTGCAAGTAAGTATTAAGGGGAAAGAACTGAACTAAACAACTCTAAATTTAGTTGTTACCTCATCTGCATTCATTGCATAGATGAGACACTAATTTGAAGGAAGTACACATAAAGCATGCACACAAGGTGATCACATTCTCTTGTGTTTCTAGTTAACTGATACAGACTAATGATCCTTGTTTGACAAGTGCAAAAAATCTTGTTTTATTATACCGTGTAACAGATTCTTGGTTCTGCTTTTCCGCCTTTTGCATGTGATATATGGATATAACTCTTTCCGTAGTTCGAAAGTATTTAAGCTTATTTTCATTTCAACTTTGGGTTAATGTATTTGATATTACTTCAAGACTTCTATATCTGATCCTCTTGCTTTAATTCAGGCTAAGTCTCCAACTTATTCGGCTACTCTGAGACAAATCTTCCCAAACGTCGAGCAAATTGATTGCAATGTATTTGCTTAAAAATGTGGCTACTGATTCTCTCAGGAGCATTACAGGAAGCCCATCCAGATGTGACAAACCTCTGTGAGTTATTGCCTATTTATGCGATTGCCTGTTGTCATAATTGAATGTTGCTGCCTTCAACTTAACAGACCTGAGTGTTGACGAGCCAGGCTTGTAGGCGAATGTTGGTCCCAGAGGTTGCTTAAAAACGCATAGTAGTGGTTTTGGAAGAATTTGATGGAAATTAGAAGGAGCTATATACCGATCAAGTGGGGGATAGGGGATAGGGGATATTGAAGACTCGTGCTTGCTCATTGGTTGTGGCATTTAAGATACTCTTTAACAATTTTCTTGAGACCGCCACCCTGGCCCCATTTTGATTTTCTGGCTAACATTTGAAGTAAATGATGTATCCTTATTGTAATTTAAGAAACTGTTACTTAAAGTGATGGAATGCTTTGAATTCACACAGAGAGTAATTTGCATTAGCAATTCTCTGAATTCATACAGACGTAATTGGATTGCCCTGAATTCAAAGCAATCCCACCAGTGGACTGTTCCAGCAACTACCTGCATGGCGGCCTTGTTCTTGGTCTTTGGGCCAAGAAATCATGTCGTCCAGTTTTCGACATTCTTTAGAATCGAAATTACCGGTTTTGAAAATTTAAAAACTGCTACCGGATTGACTCACCATCAGAAGTTTCCGTTTTGGTTCGGTCCGATTTTTCTGATTTTACGGATAAACAAAATTTTGGCTAGTGGTTGATCCATGTCTCATTTTATAATTTTTGGCTAAAATGTTATAAAATTAACATTTATATATTATATCAAAATTCAAATGTTAAATTAAAAACTATAAGATTAATTTATGTTTTTCATAATCAAATGTTATATTAAAATATATAAGATTAATTTTATGTTACATCAAATTTTATATTAGTTTTATGTTATTAGATTAATAGACAATATTACAATTTCATTTTATATTAATTAATAATTAGCATATAATATATATAATATAATGTAAAAAAATTATATATAAATAAAAAATTATATAAAAAAAATATTTTATATATAATATAAAAAATGAAAAAATATATATATATATATCGGTCCAGTTCGAATCGATGTTCTAAATATTAAAATTGAAATCGGATTGGTTTCTAACCAGTTTTGATTATTAGGAACTGAATCGGACTAGACCAGTTTCAAATTGGAACACACCTTGCTTTTATTCTCTCCTTCCTAGCTTTCGCTTCTTTTGGAAAGCATCTAAGATTCGAAATTGACTCATTACGTAACACTGATCCTTAACTCATTCATAGTATAAGTTTCTTTTATGGGAAAAAGAAATTAACTAAAATTAAAATACCGCAGGAAAGGGTGGAGAACCAAACAATTGCCAACAAACAGATGTTTACAATGCATAAAACAGAAAAAGAAGTTTGAAGTGAAATCGAACACAAATACCAATATACAAATATTTCAATGCATTAAATGGAAATGAAATCTAACAATTCTGATCCCTTATTTTTTTTATTCAGAGTCCCAAAAGAGTGCCCTTGGGTTTTTTGGGTTGAAGGACTGAATAACACTAGGATGTCCGCTAAAAACTACCCATGATGGAATGTATAACGCTAAATCTCAACAAAGGACGCATCTAGTTTCGACTCTCATTCAAAATAGTGGTTTGGAACTATAAGACGTTCTTATGAACACGGAATGAAAAACACCACTTCTTATAAATTTAAGACGGGCACATGTAGCACAGCAACAACTGAAAAATAAAAATGCAAGTTAAGAAAGGAAATTGGTACAGCCCATTTAGCAAGCAGAAATACATGTTCTTAACATAAACCACTTCAAACCTCTAGGATTTGTTTTGGCAACTATAAGGTGATTGGGAAGCAAGGGTAACATCAAGGACTCATAGGAGTCCAACCAAGAAAAAGAGACAACAAAGAGAGGCAATAAGAGCTCATTAACGCCCTCTTTCAAACCCGATTCGAGTTCTACTGGAACCTCCTTCATACCCATCTCGCATTGAGGAACCAGCGCTTGCTTTCATTGTTCCTGCAGTGCCAACTTTGTCGAGAGCTTTCTTACCCTTCTTCACCTCTGTCAAGAACTGATCCAGTCCAAACGGATCAGCCTCTTCAGCCACCTTCTCAAACTCAAGTGGCCCGTCTCTTGTACCGGCCTTTTCAGCTGCTCCTGTAAAGCCCTTGTCAGGTTTGAAGCGATCAGTCTTCATGATATTCTCCAACTGCTCATCTGCACCTCCATACATCTCAGCATCAGCATCTTTCTTTGGCCTGTATAGGGTTGACAGTGTTGGTTGAGCAGTAAACAAACCCTTATCATACACATTGTATTGATCATCAGTGGCAAATCCAGAGTCCATTCCTTTTTCCTGGTTGAACAGCCTCTGGTCATACATAACTTCCCCTCCTCTTCCTGCTCCAGTAGAAGCCATACCAAGAGCAACCTTCTCACTGATATCACGGTCTCTATCTCTGGTAATCTTGCTCTTCTTTCCCATTGCAGCATCCTTGGCTTCCAACCTTCTTTCCCTCTCCCTCTCTCGGCGTCGCTCCTCACGAATTTTCTCACGACGCAGCCGTTCTTCCCTTTCATCCTTAGTCTCCTTTGGGAAATCCCTCTCTTTGTCCCTTGTGTGCTCATAATCAATTCTCGAATCAGAACCATCCATGGCACTCTTCTCAGAAGGGATTGGAATGGCTGCTGGGGGTGCCACACCGGTTCTCTCAGAACGTGCTTTTTGAGCCAGTGCTCTCAGTTCCTGTTCTTTTCTTTCCTTCTCCTTCATCATCATCTCCTTCTGAACCTTTGATCTCATGGCTACAGCTTCACGAGCCTTCTGCTCTGCAACATAAAGCGCCTCTGAAAGCTTTGCAAAATTATCATTGATCTGAACATCTTGAAGACCTCTACCATCAGCTGCAAGACGCTTATCAAGAGGAATTGTATAACCTTTCGGGTTCTTCCAATTTGAAATACAAGGTGGGATCTTCCAATCTTGTTGATCCTTCACAGTCACGGGGCGAGGAGGAGAATGCATCACTGGCACAGGTGGTGACCCCGAAGCCTTTGGGACACGCTTATGCTTGAACTTAGGAGGCTCAAGCGGATCCACAGGCATTGACATCATACTGATTATCCTCTCCTTAGCCCCAGAGTTGAAGGCTGCAGATTGCTGTGATGGCTTATACTTGATAAACTTCGTTTCAGAAGACTGTTTTGGTACATTTTTTGGCTGGGCCGCACTCAATCTCACATTCACAATCTTTTCAAGCGCAGCTTTTGTCTCTTGTGTTGTCTCCTCAATTTCTTTCTCAATCTCCTCATCAACTTCTTGCTCTTCACTGTCGTTTTTCAGAACCTTAGGGATAAGATCTTTATGCTGGGAGTAAACAATCTTCTTTGCATTCTCATTCTGCCTGACAATTGCATCATAAGCAACATTGCCATGGGCATCAACAGTAACAGGAAGAATCTTTGATCCAGGCTTTGATGATCTGTTCCTACCCATGTCGAGAGGGTACTGAGCTAAGTGAATCTCCGGAAATGCACCCCCATCCCCAAAATCCTCGACTCTTCGAGGAACAAAACCCGCACGCTTCAAGTAAGGAGGCACGGGATTTTGCTTGATAAGAGAGGACTTTTCAGCCTCCGAGGAAGTGAATCTCTGCTTGAACCATGGATCATTTGAGTGATCATAATATGAAGCTGTGGTTGATTTCACAGGCGGAAGAAGCTCCTTCAAAGCCGCCATGATAATCTGCTACCCAAAACCTAATAGAGCTTTAAACCCAAGAAACTGCAGATAGACCTCAAAAACGATAGAAAATTAATTTAGGAACAGATGCAACTAGATAGAAAAACTAAATAAAGAGAACAAGCAGTAACAATTTATAATCAGAAAAATATATAATCTAAAGGCCATATAATTACTATTTATGAAACAATCAAATTAACTTTCACAGATAAAATGTCACGCCCTGAACCCATGAGGGTTAGGGGAGTGAGTTCCTGCCACTTAAGTCAAATCCCAACAATCAAAGTCTAGACCCCAAATAATATAGGAAAAACCTCAACTAATTTACTCCAAATAATATGTTCATCCAAAAGAGACGAATTGAACTCCTCCAATTTAAAAAAATAAGAAAACCCTACAAAATCTCAATAAATTCATCATCATCTCGATTATCATTCAAAAGAAAATAAACGAGACGGAAGAGAGTACTTTACCCAATCTTGGAGCGGTGGTCGGTCGGATTCGAGATCGAGGCGGCGCTGCCTAGAGATGTTCGAGAAGCTCTGTGACATTGAAAACAAGGTCAAATCCGAGTTTGAGTTGGTGAGGAAACACACGGAGGGAGAGAGAAAACCGGACGAAGTGAGAGAGAGATACAGACAAGAGAGAGAAAGAGAGAGGCGGACGGAGTGACTTACCGACTTCGACAACAGCGGAGTGAGGCGTCCGACGGGAAAAAGAAAATCGCAGAGGAGAGGGGAAGGATGTCGAGCTGGGGAAACGAAAGGGGAAAAAAATCGTTTTGTCAAAAAAGGTGCGCTGCATTCTTTTGTTTTTCGCTTTTTTGCTTTCTTTTTTTGTTTTTGGTTTAATCGGTGGGCCGGGTTAGGGCCTTGGGCCGGGTATTACGTATAATCTAATAGCTACATTGACATTATCAAATGGCAATGAAATCAAACCTACTAAAAAAAAAAATTCATTTCCATCCCTACGTTCAATAAAAATATTTTATAAAAATAAATTTATAAATTGATCTAATTTTACTTAAAATATTTTTATTCAATTAAATTTGTTATAAAGAGCAGGTACATATTACGCGAATCTTGACTAGAATAGGAAAAAAATAAATACAAGCAAGATCGGAGCAGAAACCAACGAAACCCTAACGTAGAGAATCAAGGATAGATCATCCCCTAAGTCGAATAAAACACTGCAGCAGATGAGGCTGCTACACGCTTTAAAGGAAGAGGCGGTTCTGGATAAGATGGGCCACAAAGCCTAACCAGTGGTGGACTAGGCTGCAAGCCAGCCACATCGGTTGGAACGGGTCCTTGTTCTTCAAAAAATAAAAAAGAAAATGAAGAAATTAAACAAAAATTAAAAATAAAAAACACTCTATAATTTATAGCCTAAATTAAAAAAAAATACGGTCAATTAAAAGTATTAAACAAAAACTTAATAAACTTAGGTTAATAAAAATAAATAACTTTATAAAAAAAACTTTGATATTAAAAAAAATACATTTTTGGCTCGCATGTGTGAATGTTCATCACTTTTGACCTAATTGTTAAAAGTTTTTTAAGTGTATTTCTTTCTGATTTTTTTTTTCAATTCTAATTGATTATTTAAAATTACAATAGCTTATATATATATATATATATATATATATTTTTTTTATCTATTTCTTATATATTTTTTCTTATTTCTTTAAGTTTTTCAAATATCTTTTACTAATGCGATATGTCTATGCAATTGGCATGGGTACTTCTTGATTTTGAAAACTCGACTCTGCATTTGGGATGGGTGTTTATATGCATTTGGCTATGAAGTGACACTCCAATAATTTTCATTCATGAAATAGTGAAATTTAAATGACCACTTTAATCTATATCTATACGTATATAGATGATTAGATATTACGTTGTTGAAATATTTTTTGTTTTTTAAAAATATTATTTATAAGTCGGTATAAATAATATACTTAATAAAATATTTATATAATATTTTTTAAATTTAAATTATAAGAAAAAAATTTTAAAATTTAAATTTTATAAATCAAATATTAGAATTTAGAAAGGAGAGAATTGAATAATTTTTTGTTAATTTTTATTTTATCTAGAAACCAAAATTTGATAAAAGGTCAAATCATTACGGTTTTGTTTATTTTTACAGATGAGATGAGATGAATTAAAATTAAAATTAAAAATTAAATAAAATGTTGTTAGAATATATTTTTTTAATACTATTTTGTTTTAAAATTTAAAAAAATTAAATTACTTATTTTATTTTATATAAAAATTTTAAAAAATTATAATAATTATATTAGATCAGATGATTCAAGTAATGAAATAAAGAGGCCTGCGACCTGTCCAATACAGTCACGCCAAGTCGGAAACCACACGTCCACAGCCAACCAATGACGAAGCATGTCCGAGCAGCCAATAACTTTTCGCCACGAGCAACGGAAGAGGATATACCTGTCATTTCTGGACATATATGAGACCCATCATTGTCATTTTTGGAAATCAACCTCCCTTGTTCAAAGTCCTCTCGCTCGTCCACCCACGACCTACAAAAAAAACCCACTCTCACAGCTTCGGAGTCTCAGACACACAAACTCTCTCTCGCACCTACTCAGAGCTCGATTAGGCCGTCAATGGCGGCCTCGGAGACCTCCAAGGAAACAATCTTAAGATACGCTTTTGGCAATGTCCTCTCCTTCTTCATCCTCGTCCTGATCGGTGTTCTCGCTTTCTCGATTCGACTGTTCTCTGTAAGCTATCTGATCTTCTAGTTTCCTCACTTTTATTCCAGATCCAATCGTCTCAGAGTATTTTCTTTTATAATTTTTCCCTTCGGCTGCTGCGACAAAGAAGGCAAAGGATGTCTGAAGTTAATTTCCCGTCCGTCACACATAATTTATGTTGAATACTACTCATCAAACTCGAATATTGAATAATTTAACCACGAGTCTTATTTTTTTAAAAAAGCTTTATGCCGTTTAGGGATTGATTGCATATAACGTAGCAAATCCAAAACGTTGCTGGAATAAGGTCTGACAAATGGAAAATTAGAATATTGAATTTGCATTTCCTTCATATCCTTATATTTTCTCAGCGGCCGGACGAGAACAATTGTGTTCCTGTAGGATTCATTTTTATGCTCATAGCTACTGCTCTGTTTGATAATTTGCAGGTTATAAAGTACGAAAGTGTTATTCACGAGTTCGATCCTTATTTCAATTATCGAGTCACTCAGGTTTGTTTTTTCTTGTAGAGAAAGCTTTACTTGTTTTATCGGCATTAATTTTCTTGATTTGCACTTTGGTGTTGATTCTCGAGGGTGAATGTTTTGGAGTCGCTGTTTGATTACTTGAAAAGTCACTGTTATGTTGAACTTAATTTTCTAAATCACAGTGCCCATATCTGCAAAATTCATTAAATCGTCATAATGCAAATGCATGTAGATGATATTCTTCTCAATCATATCCTTTACTTCTATATAAAAAAAATCCATGAAGATGATAACGGCCTTGTTTTTTGGTTTCAGTACTTGACAAAGAATGGGATATATGATTTTTGGAACTGGTTTGACGATCGAACCTGGTAATTTCTTTTTTAATCTTTTTTCCTTTTAGCCAGGTTTCTTATGTAAAAGTCCTAAACTGGATTTTTTATTTAATTATTTTCCTCTAGGTATCCTCTCGGTCGCGTTATTGGAGGAACCGTTTACCCCGGACTGACATTGACTGCAGGCACTATATGGTGGTGGGTATTTCAGAGTTCGTAGTAAATAGTTAAATGCAGTTGACTTTTTCATTCAGTTTTGTTTCTGGATTTGGTATACCGCTATGCTTGTCTCGATATGGTTTCCCCATGCTAACAGTATTTGAAGTACTAGATATTGACCAGTCCTATGTTGCTAATATTTTTGAGATTTTACTCTGTGATGGGCAGGCTTTTGAGTTCTTTAAACATTCCTCTGTCTGTGGAAACTGTTTGTGTATTTACTGCACCTATATTCTCCGCCTTTGCCTCATGGGCTACATACCTTCTGACTAAGGTGCGTATTATGACTGGAACTGTGCCCTTAGAATCTTGAGTTTATCCTCTGTTTTAATTATGATCTTAATTTTGTCTTTATAGGAAGTTAAGGGTGCTGGTGCTGGACTGATGGCGGCTGCTCTTCTGGCCATGGTAAATTATGCAGCGGGTATTCATAACTCTGCAATTTCTTTCTTTATAGTTGGGTTTTTAGAACGAGTACAGAACCAAAACTAAGTCATTGCTTCTGCATTGTTGTACATATATTTTACATGTGATCCTTTTATCATGTTTCTTTTGTGATGTATCTGTCTTTCTGTTGAGTCTAAATCTGCATTTCTCTACTCTTTTCACTTAGATATTCTGATCTTATTCTCGGGGTCCTGTGGTTGGGATAGATTTCTGGAAAAAGCTTACCATTGAAAAGTAAAGAAAAAGATTTATCAACAATGAAAATTTGGCTTAAAGAGTGTATTCTGTTTAACTAATATCTAAGCTCACATGACATCTTTTTTCTTTTTCTTGTTTTTCTTTTTTTTTTTTTGTTTTTTTTTTTTTTTTGGGGGGGGGGGGGGGGGGGGGGGGAGAAGTTATGGACGTACTTGAACTATGCTCTTGCTCTCTATCTCTGATATTTTAGAATTGTTTTATAAACATTAATCTTGTTGCCTGGTGTCACATTTTTTTTTCAATGCATCATTTTTATAAGTAAACAAGCTCATAATGCTTACTATTCTCTTTTGTATTTTTCATTTTCAGGTTCCATCATATATATCTCGATCCGTGGCTGGCAGCTATGACAATGAAGCCGTAGCTATATTTGCTTTGATCTTCACATTTTACCTTTATATAAAGGTTTGGTTTCGTTAAATTCCAGTAGAGTTTTTCCTATTTATGCAGTGTTGTAGTTACTTCTAAA
Organism: Juglans microcarpa x Juglans regia; assembly: GCF_004785595.1. NCBI lineage: Eukaryota > Viridiplantae > Streptophyta > Magnoliopsida > Fagales > Juglandaceae > Juglans > Juglans microcarpa x Juglans regia. The sequence goes on from NC_054596.1 coordinate 36,412,091, forward strand.
ACAGATGTAGTTTTTAAATATAATTCTACCATTCTGGTTTGTTTCCAAAAAACAAAATGTTAGTTTATGAAACAATTACATGTAGTTTGCTGGCAAACTTTTTCCGATTGATGTATTATTGGATTTCTACTTGAATCATCATTTTATCTGTGTAATCTTTGTCTGACCAAAATATGTTTTTGCAGACACTGAATACAGGATCCCTCTTCTATGCCACATTAAATGCCATATCATACTTTTACATGGTAACCGTTGCGTGCTAATGCAGTTTAAGATCTTGTCTATGTTCACTTTGTTTATATTTTTTTCTTTTGCAAAAATTCTTTCAGGTTTGCTCTTGGGGAGGGTACACCTTTATCATTAACCTTATTCCGATGCATGTTCTTCTGTGCATTGTAACTGGTCGCTACTCTTCTCGACTGTACATTGCATATGCTCCTCTTGTAAGTATCTATTGCATTCATACAACATGTCTTGTATATGAGCACAAAATGAATGGGCACTATAAACGGAGATTGAAGAATGCATCCTAACATTGATCAGAGATTAGTCTCTGGTTCATAACTGTCTCCAAACTAATAATACCACTCTTAAAGGTCACATTTCTTGCAATTTCCTTCACTCAAAATAGAGGTTGTCACTGAATTCTCTCGGTTCTCATCAAAATTATGTCTCTTCCAATGCAGGTTGTCTTGGGAACTTTGCTAGCTTCATTAGTGCCTGTTGTTGGATTTAATGCAGTGATGACATCAGAACATTTTGCATCATTCTTGGTGAGTTGTCTTTTGTCTTTTCTCCACGGATAATCGACTCTGATTTTTGTCTTGGGTCGAAGTTATTATAGTGTTATTTTACCTCTTGATTTTCCATTTCTGAGTGCTCTTGCCTGCCATATCTATTGGCTCTTGATAGAAAACTGTAAGCTGTGTTGACTTTAGCAGGCACGATTGAGAGTACATAACTGGACTATGCTACTCTTATGGGTTATAATCTCATGACTAATTACTTCATGATGGTGTTTCTTTTGAGGCCAACAGAATTTTCAAACACGGTCTTACAAGCGTGGAAAAGATTTATGGGACAAAGGAAAGGGGTGTGAAGTCGGAACTGTTTGAAATATATCACTTGGGGACATAACTTAGGATAAATTGATTTGACGCCATCCACTGTTCTTTTCATTTTGTTCAGTTTGCCACAGGATTTGTTCTCTTACACTTGACCTTGTACATTTTATGCCATGTTGCTTTTATTTCTTTCACATCTTGATTTCTTGTTAATTTCACTACAGGTTTTCATTATTATCCATGTGGTGGCTCTAGTGTATTACATCAAAGGGAGTCTCTCCCCAAAGATGTTCAAAGTTGCTGTTACCTTTGTTGTCTCTATTGGCCTGTAAGCTTTAACCATTCAATTTCTCCACTATATTAATGCTATGACTGAACGAAAACCTGATCACTTTTTTATCATTAATTTTTCGGCAGGGTGGTATGTGGTGCTGTGCTAGCTGTACTTATAGCATTGGTGGCTTCAAGTCCGACAAAGGGATGGAGTGGACGTAGTTTGAGTCTGCTTGATCCGTAAGCATCTAGTTCACTTCATATACCTTATTTATTTAGCTACTTAAGTCTTCTGTAATGATAATATCCCATTCTGAAGTCATAATTATGGTCAAGTGCAACCTGTTTCGTAATTGACCACCCTCTTGAGTTGGCACTGTTTGTTTTCATGAGTAGGCTTTTTCTGGCCTCAAGTTACAAAGTCTAGAGCCTTACTCCCACCACCCATTCACTCCAAAAAAATTGCCCTCCACTCACTTTGAGATATACAAGAATGGCTTGGGCTGTTTGTCATTCTATTGGTTTTCTCATATTATCGGAATAATTTTTGTTGTGCCATTGACCCTTCTAGTTATATGTTAGCATGCAACATTATTTATTTTCAATTTATTTTTGATGTATCTTGACAGAACATATGCAAGCAAGTACATACCTATTATTGCTAGTGTTAGTGAGCATCAGCCTCCGACTTGGCCTTCTTATTTTATGGACATCAATGTCCTGGCATTCTTGGTTCCTGCTGGAATTATAGTAAGTTTCGAACTGCAACAAATGTTTGCTCTGTTATGTATACTTGTGACATCTTAACATGCTCTGTTTACTTTGGTAGGCATGCTTCTTGCCACTGTCTGATGCAAGCTCCTTTATGATCCTTTATATTGTCACATCTGTTTATTTCTCTGGAGTCATGGTGAGCCGGTTTTGGGGATATCATGTGTCTTTTTGACTTTCTTCTGTCTAGTCTCATATATCTATGTCTATGTCTGTTATCATTGTTTCGGCTAATATTACAGGTGCGGCTTATGCTTGTACTTGCTCCAGCAGCATGCATCATGTCTGGGATTGCTCTTTCAGCAGCTTTTGATGTTTTTACACGGTCAATCAAATTTCAGTTGCCTGGAGCAACTGAAAATTCCAAACGTGATGTAAGCTTGTTTTCTATACACAGTACTGTGCACATGCATTCTTCTGTCCCCACTTAGTAAGTGTAATCAGGAATAAACTTCATCTTCTTTCTTTGACCATTAAGGCAGGGGAAACTAGTTCCGATAGTGTTGTAGCACAGAATGATGTGGCCAAGACTGAAAAGAATGAAGATGCAGTGAAGGAGCGACCCTCGAAAAAGAATAGGAAAAAGGAGAAGGAGAATGTGGAAAAGCCTTCTGTTAAGTCCCAAATTAAGAAGAAGCTACTGATTTTACCTTTGGAAGCATCTATCATTGCTATTTTCTTGCTTGTGTTGCTGGGTGCTTTCTATGTGGTATTGGAATCGTCTTCTTTCTCCATCTATAAGGATTTTTCCGTGAAGCATATATATTATTCCATGTCCAACTTTTAGTTCAATTGATATGTACTTGTGAAACAATTTGATCCATATCAGTTTAACTTTGAAAATTTGCAATTATATTCAACCTGTTTTCATGCTGAATAATTCTGAAGTTTTTCACCTTTCTGACCTGATGCTTATCCTAAAAGTACATGATATATTGTTCTTGAATTTCCCTTGGATTTAAATACTAACATCCATATGCTGCTTTCCTCCTTTGTGCTCCCTTTTCTCCTTCCATTAGATGTATTTCTTGATGAGCGAAGGCCTCCAATTTTGAGTTATCTTTCTTTTTGAAGGTTCACTGTGTCTGGGCAGCGGCAGAAGCTTATTCAGCTCCTTCAATCGTTCTGACTTCTCATTCCCATGATGGTCTTCATGTTTTTGATGATTTTCGAGAGGCTTATGCATGGTTGAGCCACAATACTGAGGTGGATGATAAAGTGAGTGTTGTGCCATGTATTTTCCTTTATTATACCACAATTTTGTTCTATTCTACATCTTTTTCTTTGTTGTCATGAATCTGAAGTCTAGCAAACTTTTCTTTAGTTTCTTTCTGGTTTCATCATCTGAAGTTGCAGTGGTATCATGAGCTTGTTTATAATTTAAGCCTTCATGATTGTACTAAATCTGTTACTTCTCAAATTGCGAAAAAAAATTGTGTTCGTCTTGATTACAATTATTTTCACCAATGGGCTTACTCAAAGTACTTGTAGATTGCTTTTTCTGGCCATAAAGAAAGTTTCTTGTAGAATGAGTTGGATAAAACTACGATAGATATAATTGCTGGGGTGAGAATATTGGGATAACATATTGCTTTTATCTACATTAATGTCTCTGGTTCTGATGATTTCCACAGCTTCATTCATTATTTCTGTTCTTCAGGATAGTTGAATGTTAAATGCTTATCATTGTCAGGATTATAACTACTAATATAAAAAAATGTCAGGAGAGTGTAATTGCTTAGAGCCAACTGAGAGCTTCCATGAATTTGAGTTCTATGTTTATTTTACTATGTTTGTGAGATATCTATAAAATTGAGGCCTATGTTGATGTATGTGGATATTGAGCCTTCTATTAAATTTTTTTCACTAATGTGACCAAATGAAGTTATTTAGTACACTGATTCCTTGCTGAAATTTTCAGGTTGCATCTTGGTGGGACTATGGTTACCAAACTACTGCTATGGCTAATCGTACTGTCATTGTTGACAACAATACATGGAACAACACACATATTGCAACTGTTGGTACTGCGATGTCTTCTCCTGAAAAGGCAGCGTGGGAAATTTTTAACTCTTTAGATGTAAAATATGTTCTTGTTGTCTTTGGAGGTATATTTCTGTCTTTGATGCTTGAGATTATTTTAATAATGAGAGAATTTTATTCTGAAGTTCTATTTCTTATTAGGTCTTGTTGGCTACCCTAGTGATGATATCAATAAGTTCCTGTGGATGGTCCGTATAGGAGGCGGTGTATTCCCTCATATCAAGGAACCTGATTACCTTGTGAGTTATCACAAACTATTGCTAGCCAAAACAGTCATCACTAACAAAATGGGATTTAAAATTCTTTTGGCAAAGAAACTGGATGATACGTTAGTTTAGTGATAAATTCGATTTTCCTTGTATTTAACTATGTTCCTTTTATGTTTGTATATAGAGAGATGGTCAGTATCGCATTGATTCTCAGGCCACTCCAACTATGCTAAATTGCCTCATGTACAAACTCTCATATTACAGGTAAATTATGTTGTAATGTTGGAGGTTGTATTTGTCTTGAATGTTTGGATGTTGAATTTTTTCTCTTTATTACCATTCAAAAAAATTTTGCCTCTTTACTACAGGTTTGTGGAGACAGATGGTAAAGCCTTTGATAGGGTACGGCGTACAGAAATTGGGAAGAAATATTTCAAACTTACCCATTTTGAAGAGGTCAGTTGATCTTAACATCTGGTGTTTAGAAGTGTTACGGGATATCAGAAATATGTTCGGAAATGGCTACATTGTGACTTCAAAAAACATTGCTAGGGATAGTTTCTAAAAGTTATTAGAACTCCTTGCTAAATGTGGGCATTGAAATGCAGCTGTTAATTGATGCAAATATTAAACAGTTCCAGTGTGCTTTTTTCCCTTAACCTATGTAATTCTTCCGTACTCAAAACTATTGCCCTTAGAGTATAGAACACTGGCAATAAAGTGTCTTTTTTATGGTCACGTAAATATCGTCCATTAGCTAATTTTGGCCCTCTCTCCTTTGTATTTTGATGCGGTTAGATTTTGTGACATTTGCATTGATTTCCTTTCCAAAATGTTATCCTACGCGAGCAAATTATCCTCATTACAATAGATACTGTAAGCAAGTCTTCATTCTCATTTTGTCAGAAGAGAATGTATGAGCTTTGCCGATCTAATGCAACTAGGCAAATTTATTAGAAGTCTTTATGTGAAGTGCATGTGCTTTGTCTGATTGGACTTTTGTGGCATTTGATCAATTTAGGTGTTTACGACTCATCATTGGATGGTTCGCATATACAAACTGAAACCTCCAAAGAACAGGATACGGGGAAGGGCGAAGAAATCAAAATCGGTACTTAATTATTTATACTTTCTTCTTTATGTATCCGGAGATTTGACCCAGTGTCATCAACATAACTGCTTTTATATATTTTGGGTCTTTCACAGAAAGCAAGCTCGACGACTAGCACCAAAAGAATTGGGACGAAAAAGAAGAATCCTTGGCACTAATGTTGTAATGTCACCTCCCGAATTCAGTGACTCTAGTTGATCTATGAAAGTGTACCAGAGAGCCATTTTGGAGGACTGCGCTGGCATAGTTAGTCATGTTTTCTTAGTTTTCTTACACAAATGCACATTTCGGTCCAATATTTGCAGCCTCGAAAGATTTTGTACTTTTCTAGTCTCTTAACATTTGGCCAGGGCTGAACACATTTGGGTAGTTGTTTGGGATTGGCTTCAAGTTCTACATTCACTGTGAATGTACTTCTCTGGCCCAATAGAAAACCCCTTGCTTTTTTGCCACGTGATTTTTTTTTTCTTAATTTTATTTCTTGCGGTAAATGCCCTGTGGCATTGCCAACTTGAGATTATTGTGTTTCTGTTTTCTTAACATGCCTAGAAAAATTCACTGGATTCGCTGCATTTTTGGCCTCCCGTAGCACAATGATGAAATCTCACAGAAATGGGACAAAAAGAATCCTGAAATCTTAAGACAAGGCACGCTAATAGAAAGGAATAGAGTTTTTCCTTCTGCATTTCCGGAAATAACATGGTAAACAACAGCGCCTAATTATGGTCAAGTAGTTCAAAGATGCTTTTATCAACGGGTTTTGATCATTTCTCTCTCTTATATGGGTGAGTGCACCATCTGGACTTTCTCTTTTGACCGACGAAGTAATCAAAATTGTTTACTAGGTACATTCTTGTTATGGTTAATGCCATTGTTTCTCTATATGTTTATAGTGACTAGTCTCCCATTTTAGCATCGCAATTCTGATACAAGATTGGAATCGGTTTCCAGCACCTAATCGGTATGGTTTAGGTAATAGCATAAAAGTTTCCCTTGAGATTTATGATCTCAGCAAAAAGATTTGCACCATGACCACAGAAATGAGAAAAAGAACCATCCCATGTATGTATGTATGCATAACATTACCAGGATTCCCATAAGAGGCCACCATCATCATTAGATTAAAGCTTTCCATATTGGGGGTCATGACATAAGAAAATGACTTTAAAGCTTGACGGTAGAAATAAGAATTTTTTTAGAGCCTTTAAACCATCTAGAAACTTTATTAATAATAAAATCAGCTTCCATATTCATGATATTGTTAGACCTGCAGTTCTTTCTAGCAAGTCCAATTTCCCATGATGGGAAAAGAGCCTTGCTGCAAAAGAAGATAACTTAATTCAACAGGCTTAAAGTGAAGAAACCAAGTGGAGCTTAGATCTTTAATCTTGCGACAGTGGAAAAAGCAAAGCCGAAGATAGAAAAAGAATAAGACTATACTTTATAGCAATCTGGGGAATACCAAATAAATAATGTGCCAATTCTCTGAAAGCAGCAACATCTCAATACAAGAGGAATACAACATAGTTGTACGGCTGAATCTAGCGTGACTCCATCAAACCATGTTTCCAACAGGATCAAAACCTTGGAAGTGAGCAATATTGTACAGAAAGAGTAAAGAAGAAGATAATCTAATAAAATCCAAAGTAGAATTGGTTTGAAAAAAGATCATTCAGGAGAATGCAGATTTGGAGATTCACGCTCTCTCTTGACTAACCGAGAAATTGGATCTCACTTTTACAAAATGTGGGCCTATCACGAAGTTGTGACAGAAAAAGGCCAATTCCAGCTACCATTGATGGCCCACATCGTTGAAAAGTACATTGGGAAGAGAAACAAGAAACCTTGTATTTCAAGTGTGCGGACCAAATCTTCGAAGCACAAACTTTGCTTACAATTATGTAAAAAAATAATATTATTTTGACTTTTTCTTTTGATTTGATGGATTTAAATTTAATAAAAAATATTATTATATTTAAAGTTGTATATAAATTATAAATAGATTATAAGCCTATCACTACTCAACTTGTATTACCAGGCCTAATCTGAATATTTCCACGGTGAGAAATGATAAACTTCAACCATTGGTTCAGTAAAAGGAAAACCTTCTGACCAGTTGGGCTTATAACCCACTAAAAACAACCTGCCAATAGTGTTATGTCAAGTACGCATTTCATCTTTGTGATGGTGTGACCGCACCTCACCTAATTAGAAGAACCAAAGCCTTCTGACTTTTGAATTTCCCTTTCAAACAACAAAGTCATGTCTAGCATTTCTCACCAAAGTCGTCATATCCAAGGACCCCTCTCGCGACAATGACAGTGAATACCAACCCCCCTCGCGATTGTGGCAAGGAGACAGACAGCCCCAGCCCCCTCTCGCGACCATGGCTTTGGAGACGGACATCACAACCAAAGCGACAGATCCAGAAACCCTACACCGAATGGTTCGATTTTTCTTATCCCTTGTGATTCTTTTTCTTTGATTCTCTCTTCACATCGTTCACTACTTTGGGCTAGAACATTCTCCAGTTGAAATTGATTAAGCAATTGCGGATTTTACATTGTTCCCCTGAAATGGGTAACTGCCTTAATATGGGATTGGGAGGGAAGAGAATATATATATACATGTGTGTAGAAGTGGGCATTGAATTTCTTATTGTTTTCCCCTAAAAATTTGCTGATTGGGATTGTTAAGTTAGATGACCATACTAATTGCTGATTGCTTAGGATTGACCATGCTAACTTATGAAAATTTGCTGATTGGGTGAGCTTGCTAAGCTATGAAAATTTGTTGATTGGGAGTGAGCTTGCTAAGTTAGATGACCATACTGTAATCATGTTTGACCCTTTTTGCACCTCAAAATTTTTCTCTATATATGCACCATATATGCAAAAACTGCTAGATGAGCTTGCTAAGCTAATATTTTCCTCCATATATGCATCATATATGTGAATGCTAAGTTAAGAACAATAGATTCAAATCCGCTGTGTGAAGGAAAGGGAAAAAAAAAACTAAAAGTATTCAAATTCCCAAACTAGTAGTGATCTTTGCGCCACCCATGTCATCTGCATTCATCTCTTTTGTCCTTGTCTCCAACTTTTGCCTCTTAGATATATCTGCTCTTGTCCACTTCTTCCATGCACATGCACCCACCATAAAACTAATAATAGTGATTATAATTCTAGATCTTCCAAATAAAAGTTAGCAGTCGAGCAGTTTCAAAGAAATTGTCCAGTCCTTTATTTCTATTTTATTTGGCATAAAAAAGTCTTGGCAACCTGAGACATGTACTACACTTTTTATGCTAGTTTTGGACCCTTTCTATCCTTTTCATGTACTATCTTTTGTTTTGCTGGTTTTGGACATATAGCATCTCTATTTTCATAAGTCAGTAGTGGGGAAGACAAAGTGTCATTTTCATGGAAATCTTGCAACAATTACATGGAATGTTAGTGCTTACTTTTTTCGATATTATGACAGAAAATGAGAAGTTCCGGTTCTCATTCCGGCTCAAGTTCTTGGATTGCAAGATGAGAAGATAAAGTGTCAATGGAGAGACCATTTTGCTATTGTGGCATTCAAGCAAAAGTACGAATTTCTGGAAATGCCAATAGTTTTGGTAGAAGATTTTACAATTGTCCAAATTATAAAAACAAAGTACAATGTGGATTTTTTGAATGGATTGATCTTTAAAGTGACCAGAACAACTGCTGTAAGATGACGTTAGAGTTAGTAGAACAAAGGAACAAGAGGGTACTTCATGAACGTCTAAGCATTGAACAATCCAAATTACAAACAATGGAGAAGAAGCACAAGAGAATGTTGAAAGTGTTGTTCATATCATGATCATTTTTTTCATATTTTGTGATGTAATTTCGATATTGCCAAAGAACAACAATGTATGTTGGCCAATGTTACAACTTATGTAACCCGTTGTAATTTGTTAGTGTGGATGTAATGTTGTGCTGTAATTTGTGGGTATGAAGTGAACGTAATGGACGTGTTTTGAACATCTTTTAGAATTTTGTGCTGTAATTTGTGGGTATGAAATGAATTTAAAGGTTTTCTTTCCTATCTCTTTAATTAATTTCTTGGATATTGACTTCAGATGCTCTTATCAATAATCTTTATAATCACTTCAAAATCTGTCCAACATATAGGCATTTCAAAACATAGGAATGAAGTACATAACCATGAAGATTCAACACATTCTTCATAATTACATAACAAAAAGGTATATTCAGTTACATCCAGAATCACATTCTTCAGAATCATATAAAAGTAAAGCTTCAATACATTCTTCAAAATTACATAGTCTAAGGGCATAGTTGAGGTACATTCAATTATATCTACTCAAAATAAAGAAGACAACGACAACTCAGTGCAAAAGCTTCAATCCACTCTTCAAAGCGCACAATCTATTGCGTTATTCCCTGTCACAATAAAATAAAGACATGTTAATTAACTTTACGATAAATAGAGGCTAAATTAACAATCCATGACATGACAAAAGATAAAAAATCACATACAACGTATAAGATAATTTGCACTACGAGTCCAAATGTTGTGATATGTCGTTAGTTGTTGGTCAAGATCCCTACATAAACAACAAAACATAAACTTTTTGTTATACTTCAAAAATAAAAACCAATAAACCACAAATAATTCCAAAGCTGCTATACCTCACTAAAGGACAATTGTTTCTAGCATGTTCCTCATTCTTGCAAATGCCACAACATCTTTTCTTTGTTGTTTGCGTTTCTTTTGAGTTTTTAGCCCTCAAAGATTTTGGTCGACCTTTTGTTGACACCCGTGGAGGATCCTAGACCATTTGTGAAAAATTCGATACAACTTAACTTTTTAACATTTTGTCATTATTGGTTGGCTCTCCTCTATCTGGAAAATGTGTTTCCTGAGTATCTACATGATCTTCCATTGTAAATAACTCTTTGTGAACCTTCTCCAATACAAGGGTGTGGTGCTTGTGTTTTTTGGTTGACTGCGACCCAAGTTCAATAATGTCATAAAGCTGTGTCATCAACTTGTTTTTTCTCAATGTATGATCATCCAGTACTTGCCGAAATTGCCCTTCAGAACATGATATGTCAGGAATGGGTCAATTCTTAGCATTAATAGTTCATCTTTCTAGAACATAATATTGTGGCAATCTAACTTTGCTTTCTTGCAAAAAACACACAAGATATGCCTACAAAGAATCCTCATAAACTCCCACATATGGCATGTACATGTTGCATATCTTCATCACCCTCCAATGTCACATGGTAAATAGGTGTTTCTTTACCATAAGCTGTCACTCCATATGTTTTGGTCTCACCCTCTTTAGACAATTTTCTTACTTGGTACCGTAGATTATCGAACAACTCATTTTGGAAGATCATGAATGATTTTCTTCTATAAACCATTGCTGCCACCTCTTCAATATTAAGAGGTGTCTTCATTATCGATCACCGCTCTTGATTAAGCATCAACTTAAAAATAACTTCTCATACACTCATCCTTATCAACTTGCATTGAGAACACAAACACAGGTTCTTTTAGTTATTGATCAAGAAAATAGGAATATAACCGTTGTGCATCTCATCTTCAAATACTTTTCTTCTTTTGTTGCCCAAGTAATTTTTGACATTTTTGCTAATACAACTGACATTAAAATCACTACCTGATTCCTTACTCAAGATCGACATAATCTTCCTTGTCGTACACTAGACTCATTCAAAGTCACTATAAGTTTTTTTTTTTTTTTTTTTTTTTTTTTTAACTCTCCTATATCCACGGAGGAAATTAGTACTTCTCGGTATAAGTAGAACATAGTTATGTCCAATCACAAACTTGTTGGCAATCCACTTTTCATTATCTTTTCTTATACTCATCAAAGTTTTACATCCAATCTTTGTCTCGATAGATTCAGAAATTGTTTGTTCTTTTTCTTCCTAATTTACCCGCCGAAATCATTCTCTTGTGCAAATATAGTCTACTCTGCACATAGTTTTTTTTATTATCTTTCAACAACCGAGTATGATTCGTCCGAATTGCAAAATCTTTTTGTCTTGCATATGTCTTGTAAAATGCTTGTGCGTCTTCTACATCATCGAATAACATACCAATGAATGGCTCCAAAGGACCACTACTGGCATTGACTCCATCCACATTGACTCCATATTCGACATTCATACCACCTTTAACATTCACCACATCCTCAACATTCATACCATCTTTGACATTTTTACGATCCTCAACATTCACCACATGCTATCTTCAACATTCACTCCATCCTCAACATTCACCCCATTTTCAACATTCACATCGCCTTGAACATATACACTTTCATCCTTAAGTTCTTCACTATCAAAACAAGAGATTTGTTCATTCCATTCAAAATCACAACATTAAAAAATTATTAATTAAAATATGTGATGCTTTCAAAAATAAAAAATGCTTCCAAAATATGCTTCCAACCCAGTAACGGATCAATTGAAAATGGAATATGGCTTCCAAAAATCGAAAATACTTCCAACCCAGTAATAGAACAATTGGAAATGGAATATGTGTTTCTTCCAGAAATAAAAAAAATGCTTCCAACCAAGTAACAGAGCAATTGAAAATGGAATATGGCTTCCAAAACTATGCTTCCAACCCAGTAACAAATCAATTGAAAATGGAATATGTGATGCTTCCAAAAATCAAATAGTCTATAAAAAATCGAATAGGTGATGCTTCCAGAAATCGAATAGTCTATTAAAAATCGAATATGCTTCCAAAAATCGAAAATGCAAAAATTGAATATGTTTTTTTTTTTACCAGATTTCAAATGCTATTATGTGAGAAATTAAATATCATGATGCTTCTAAAAATACCTGAGCAACACCAAGGTAGATATTGTCAGCCATGAACAACCGTGTGGGCATGTAGCGAGCAGGGTCTCGGTGAGATTCTGACGAAAGAGATGGCAAGGTCTTGGTGAAATGAATTTCGAAAGGGGCAGGGTTATGCGATTTGAATGGCAGGAAACGTGACCTAGCCTTTTGATCTTGTGTGGCTACGACTATTTTCCTTTTGATGTGATTTCTGAAGTGGTTGATTCTGATAGGAGGACTGCTTATCTCTAATAAACGGCCGGATCGCTTAGAAGTGGCTTTGTTAAGTAAAACCCCTCAGATTTGATAAGATTTTTTGGTGTATAAAAGTTATCAGGGTGTTCTAGAAGTTCATATCCTCCAACCCAGTTTAATATGCAATGACTTATTAAAAATAAATAAAAGATGCAATACCTTTAGAACGTCATGAAAACTACACAACCTCAATCGTCCTTCCTGTAGTTTATATATTTTCTCCCAAGCAATCTAGATTTTACTTAGAAAATTTATAATTATACCAACTCTTGGGCAAAAGCAATATCCTAAGCAATCAGTCTTCCTTCCACGAAAGCTCCCTAATTATGAGAAACAAGTTTGGGCAATAATGAAGAAAGCGTCTAGGAAATATCTTAGAAAAGATCATACAAGAGACTTGGCAAAGGCGGCCCCGTTTAGATGTTGAGTTGAGTTGAGATGAGTTGAGTTCTTTATGAATAGTAGTGAGATGGTGAAGTGAGTTTTGTGGGGCCTATCTAAGATGAGTTTAGATGTGTTTGGATGTTAAGATGAGTTTAGATGTATTTATAGAAAGTTGAAAAAGGTTGTGGGTCCCACATGTAAAGAAGTTTTGAGTTGAGATGAATTTAAGGATTTGAGAGTTGGGTGTTTGGATGTTAGACTTAATTTAAAATTAGATTGAACCATGTTTCAAACGGAGCCTACATGGGTCTAAAGGCGGTAGATTTCTTAGGGTTCTCTAACTTGGGCACAAGTGTAAGCAAAAGAAAAAGACCCTCCATGCAACAACTCCAGGGTTGGCTGCATATAAATCCTCAAAAATAATTGGCCAACAATTCAAAGAAAAACCACTAGAAGAACCATTTGCACTAGTGGCTGCATATGTGGGATTAGACAACATAGCATCCTTAACCTCTTGCTTAGGAGGTGTGGCCAAGAGCATTTCATTGTCGGCTTCCGAGACTAACTTAGTAATAATCAGAAGAAAAGGCAGAAGGATCAATGATAGAGTTTTTTTTTGAAATATATACTTATCTATAATCCCAAAGGGAAGCAATCAAAGAGCTTACAACAAATTTCTTTCTTCTGTTTTCAACCTGCTATGAAAAAAATTTGATATTTCTCTCACCTTCAGATAACCAATAATCAGTCATTGTTTCGAAAAGCTCTCCTCATTCTAAAGTGAAATTGAATCATAAGATTGCTGCAATTTCTGTTAGACCTTGTAGAAGAACAGGTCAAAGAAATCTCTAATCTCTTTGCAACAACTGAAGACTCCCAAAAGCTCTCTGCTTCAACTCCAAGATTTCAGGAAACAAATGAAGTAGTGCAGCTGTTAATTATCAGCCTCCCTCATTCTCATCTGTGAATTAAGGATAAATCACAATAATCAGTCTCTTCAAGTTGCTACTTCTGCGAATATGGCCATCAAACAACCTCAGCAACAAACCAGACAATCTGGTAACTTCCAATCATCAAATCAGAATTGAGGTGGCTATCGTGGTAGAGGACGTGGAGGATGTTCTCAATTTCGTGATGCAAGTCAAAGCTCTACTATCTGTTAGGTATGCTTCAAACCAGGTCATAGTGCCCAAAAATGCTATTACTGCTTTGATTTATCTTATTAGTATCACAAAAATTCAAACAATCAGCCACAAGCAATGTTAGCGACTAACTATCAACATCCTGACAAAGAGTGGCATCCCAACACAGGAGCCACCCATCATTTAACAAATGACATGATCAACATTCATATTCAAAATGAAGGCTATGATGGAAATGATCATATCGAAGTTGCTAATGGTGCAGGTCTGATAATCGTGCAAAGTGGCACTTCTACAAGCTTATCTCCATCTAAATCCTTTGTTCTTAATTAAATTCTACTTGTTCCCGATATTCAAAAAAATCTTTTATCTGTTCAATGTTTTTGTTTAGACAATCATGTTTTCTTTGAGTTTCTTGCCTCTTTCTTCATTGTGAAGGACTACTCGGGGACTATCCTGCATCGTGGCCCCCTCAGTAATGGTCTATACAGCTTCTCAACTTCATTAGCACATCTCCAGCCACAAGCCTTCCCTAGTATTCGTGTGTCTTCCCAAATATGGCATCGTCGTCTTGGACATGCTTCATTTCCAGTTATCAATAAGGCTGTTTCTCTACCTATTCAAAATAAAAATTGCTCCATTTGTTCTAATTGTCAATTGGCCAAAAGCGATGCTATACCCATTACAAAGGCGCATGTTAATGTCTCGAAACCTTTGGATTTAATTTATTCGGATGTTTGGGGGCCAACCTCTACTTTATCCACTTCTGGTGCACGCTATTATATTAGTTTTCTTGATAATGCTACTAAATTCTTATGGCTATTTCCTTTAAAATTAAAATCAAATGCATATAACACATTTTTATGTTTTCAAGCTGCTGTAGAACACCAGTTTGACAGGAAAATATAATCACTTCAAACAGATGGGAGAGGCGAATACCGTAGCTTAAAAACATATCTACAAAATCAAGGATATCTACAAAATCAGGGATAAACCATAGAATAACATATCCATATACACACCAACAAGCCAGTGCTATAGAGAGACGTCACAGGCAAATTGTTGAAGTTGGACTAGCTTTGCTTGCTCACTCCAACTTGCCTAAAATATTTTGGGAAGATGCATTCTTAACTGCAGTGTTTATTATCAATAGACTACTAACTTCAATCTTAAACCAAAAATCACCATATGAAATGGTACATCGTCAAAAACCAGATTATAATTTTTTACGTGCCTTTGGATGTGCTTGCTGACCCTATTTACATCTATACAATCAACATAAACTTGATTTTCGATCCAAAAACTGCATTTTTATTGGGTATAGTATTGGTCATTGAGGCTACGAGTGTCTAGATGTCTCTACCAGGAAAGTCTTTGTGTCTCGGCATGTTGTCTTCGATGAAACACTTCATCCATAAAAAAAAAATCTATTGACCCTTCACCAAAAAATAGTACCGTTGCTCTACCATCTAACTTAATATGTCCTGCTGCTAGTTCTTCGTTTTCTACAGGTGCCACTCTTAACTCCACTACACCAAGCAATCTAGATATGGTCACTACATCTGAACTTCAAAATAATCATGATATTGTTTTGGGTTCTTCTGCAAGGGATATCACTTGGCCTCAGCATGAAGATAGTCCACCACAACCTCCTTTAAATTCCCCACCTGCACCACAAAATAGGCACCCCATGACCACAAGAAGCAAAAACAATATATGCAAGCCTAAATTACCTTCTAATTCACATATCAAATATCCCATTCCCAAAGCCCTAATGGCCACAATCCAAACACAAGAAATGGAGCCAACTTGCTACTTAGAAGCTGTTAAAAGCAGAAATTGGAGAGATGCTATGAACTAAGAATTTGATGCCTTGTTGAAAAATGGCACTTGAAATTTAGTTCCAAAACCAACTAATGCTAATTTAGTTGGTTGCAAATGGGTGTACTAGATCAAGAGGAAAGCTAATGGTGATATTGACAGATTTAAAGTAAGACTTGTCGCCAAAGGATTCCATCAACAAGGAGTTGATTTTAACGAAACATTCAGTTTTGTGGTGAAACCAACAACAGTCTGATTGGTTCTATCCTTGGCTATTTCTCGTGGTTGGCATCTTCAACAAATTGACGTCCAAAATGCTTTTCTGTATAGACACTTGCACGAGGATGTTTACATGGCCCAACCTCCAGGTTTTGTTCATTCACAATTTCCACATCATGTTTGCAAACATAAAAAATTTCTTTATGGCCTTCGCCAAGCACCCAGAGCGTGGTTTTCACGCTTAACAGATAAGCTCCAAGCCATTGGATTTATAGGAAGTCAAGCCGATCATTCCCTCTATGTTTATCATCAAGCCTAAACTCTTATTTATTTTTTAATTTATGTCGATGATATAATTATAATCGGAGGTGATATAAATTCTATAAACAGAGTAATCAGCTTGCTGCAGGATGATTTTGCAATCAAAGACATGGGTGAACTCAGTTTCTTTCTAGGCATTGAAGCAATCCGAACTGACCATGGTCTCTACTTGACACAATGACGCTATATTTTGGACAAAAAGTCGTGTGTTACTCCAATGTCCACCTCACAGCCATTGAGAAAATATGATGGTGTTCCATTCCATGATATACTCTTGTATTGAAGTATAGTTGGAGGATTATAATATATTTTCTCGAACTTGCATTTGCAATGCATAAAGTTAGCAAATATATGCATAATCCTATGGAAGTACCCTGGGCAGCGGTTAAACGCATATTGCGTTATTTAAAACACACCATTTCACATTCATTACTTATACAACCAACTCCAAGTGTAACTATACAAACCTTTAGTGATGCAGATTGGGTATCCGATTGAGATGACCGACGATCCATTGGAGCTTACTGTGTATACTTGGGCCATAATTTAATTTCTTGGAGTTGCAAGCGACAACAAACCGTAGCTCAAGCAGCACATAAGCCAAATACAAAGCACTTGCCAATGCTGCAGCATAAATTCAATGGATAAAATTAGTACTTAATGATCTTTGTGTTCAAGTTGTTCATTCTCTAATTCTGTGGTGCGACAACATAGGGGCCACTTACTTGACCAGCAATCCATTATTTCATGCTTGTACAAAGCACATTGAAATCGATTTTCATTATGTTCGAGATCACAAAGCCACTTCCTGCTCTCAGATTTCAAACTTTACGTGACAATCTTAAGGTTCGATCACTACGCTTTCGATTGCAAGGGTGTGTAGAAGAACATGTTAAAGAAATCTCCAATCTCTCTACAACAACCGAAGACTCCCAATAGCTCTCTGCTTCAACTAGAGACTCCAATTATTCAAATTTGAATCAACAAGATTGTATCTATTTAAATTTTGAATTCATGAGATATATACGCAGATATGTATGATAGAAGTTAGAGTTGTTTTCTATTTAAACTCTGTACATACACAAGTAAATTCAAGTGAATATCAAAGTATTTTCAGGATTCCTTTATACAAATTGATAAACTTTGCATACCTCAAAAGCAAAAGATGACCCCTGAACTTAAAAAGTTCATATTCGGATATCTGAATTCTATCCCAAAACTGATTCAAAAGAGTGAAACATATTATCAAAAGTAGATGTTCCAATCTTCTAGGAAGTTACGACGAGATACCCACCACATTCATTGAAATAAGATCCAACTCTAGCAATATGATTATTTTGAAGAAGCAAAGGGGCGTCGTCATAATGATTTTTCTCAAGATGAGTGAGCAAATACAGCAGAAAATTCAAACTAAATTACTTCAGAAGGTATTAGCTACAACCCTATCCAATCTTTCCAAAGTTAAAACTCAAAACGAAAGCCATAAAGAGCATTATCATAAATGAAATCCAAGAATTCAAATTTAGCAATGCGGGAGAAAGGACTACCCCTAGCTTCTCACGATCCCATTTAATAACGAAGTTGCCAATAGTCATCCAAGGGAAACCACCAAGAATAGACCAGTTAATGACTTCCACAAAGTTTCTAAGATATGTGCATTTAACATAAACCAAGGGGAAAATTACATCAACACACAACCAAGAAACAGAGAATGTGAGATGGTTATCAAACATGGTAAGAATGCGCAACCAAATACCAGGTTTTATGCACTGCCAAATCTTCCTTCCAGCACTTACATTTTAGTAGAGACAGCTGACAAACCCAACTTAGAGCAAATGGGATCAGCTTTAGCAAAAGGAACCGTGAGTTCTTAAATAGCTACAGAAAAGGCAAATTGCGTCTTTACAAGATTTGAGAGCATCCACATTGGCTTCTTCAAATAACATTTCATCTTTAAGTTTAACTAACTTTATTAATAGTTGGCCCACATTGAATTAGCCAAACAGTTTTCATCCAAAATATTATCTACAGTAAATTCATCTTTTTCTTCAAAGATGAAAATCACTATTTCACCTCTAAATACATTATTTATTAATATCGGTCTCTCTCTCCTGCATCTCCTTTCTCTTTCTTCTTCCCTCTTTTCTCCCGCGTGTCTTCTTCTCTTCTTCCTTCTTTTCTTCCCTATTTCTCTCTCGCGTCTCTTCCTCTATTCTCTTCATCTATTTTTTTTTCTCTTCTTCTCTTCTTCCCTCTCCCGCGGGAGTTCCTTCTCTCTTCTTCTATTTTTTTTTTCTTTTCTCTTCTTCCCCATTTCTCCTCTTCCCTGTTTCTCTTCTCCCACAACCATTTCCTCCTGCAACCATTCTCTCCCGCGACGGCACTCCCCAGCATTGCACAGCGGCAGCACGGCACTCCCAAGCACACGGTAAGATTCGAAACCCTACCTTGATTTTACTTTTGATTTTTATTGTTTGGGTTTGATTTTGTTGATTTTGTTGATGTTGTTTGGGTTTGATTCGAAACCCTAGCTTTGATTCTAGCCCTGATTTTATTGTTTGGGTTTGATTTTGTTGATGTTTGGGTTTGAATTTGTTGGTCTTGGGTAGTTTCTTCGGTCTCGTTTGTCTTCATGTTTGCTTGTCTTCATCTTGCTTGGTAGTTTCTTTGCTTGTTCGGATAGTGTCTTTGGTCTCTTGCCTCTGGTTGATGTTTTTTTTTTTATAAGATCTCTCAATGTAAGAACAAAAATAAACAAATAGATAGACAGAGAATTGCGTTTTCACTTTCATCAGCCTTGTTCTTCACCACCATTAACCATATATATGAAGTCTTTATAGGATTGCATAAACTTTTCCGCATTTGTCCACTGCCAACCAAAAATCAGGATGGAAAACCATAGAACAATAAAAGAATTCAGACAATTTTTTGCGAACTTTTGTTCTAAGGACATTTCAAGACCTTAAAACATATATATTGTAGAAATCAAGGCCACAATATGAAAATAGAATTCAATGTAGAAATCAAGGCCACAATACAAATTCAGTGATGGTTAAAACCACAATATTGATATCGTGCGATGAAGTTTTGTTTATTGGATTATCTACATTGAAAATGAATATGATTGTTGGAGATTATAGGAGATTATGAAAATAGAATTAATTAAAAAATAAAAATTAATTATAAAAATATAAAAATAAAAAATAATAATATTTTATTATTATAGAGAGTGTGATGACTAATCCAATATAGACTTTAAGTTTTGAAGGATTAGCTAAAAGTGAAAAAATTACATATTTTTCAAAATTTGAAGAATAAAATAGCCAATCCAATGCCAATGCTCTAAGTGTAGTCAGAGTTCCTTTATGGGATATACTCCCGAGCAGTCCAAGCCATAGTCAAATAGGAAGAGAGATTTTGTTCTTGTAAGAAACATAAACACGATACATTTTCTGCTTTTTCATCCTAGCATTATCCTAAACAAGGTCAGAATCTGAATGCTGAGCACATCCACATCCTGACCGAATGGAAAACCAGATGAAGCTTTATCAATAAGAACATCAAATGAATTGCTTAAAGCAATCTCATCACCACTACCGTTTTTGAGAGAGCCGCAGTTGAGACCAATAATGGAATCCTTCATGGATATATCTAGGATTAGATGGTTTGACCTCTAAAGGAATAGAAGAAGGTAGAGCAACAAAAGGTTCAACCTCATTAGGACAAAGGATCCAATCACTAGACTTCAGCTATCAGAGGAATAACATTCTGCATATTTAATTTAGAAGAATGAAAAATTGTGATAAATGGAGAAGCAGAAGACGTGAAATTCATTAACCAAAACCAACGTTTGCCATCGAATTTTCCTTGAGAGATAAAGATTTCTCCAACTCCATTACAAGGAAAGAAGACATCATCTTACAATCACTAAAATCATGCCCCTGAAAATAAGAACAATGCCGAGATCTTTCATAAATCACCCTCTACCAAAAACCCACCTCATTATTAAAATCAATCTCTACACGGATCCGAGCATAATTAGCCCTTGTGTGAGTTAGAGGACCAGCAACTAAGAGTTTACCAAGACATTTCAATTTTTTTTTTTTTCCAAATAAAAGAAACACAAAAATCAGTCAGTAACAAAGGCAATCTAAATTAGACAGGAGCCATGGGAGTAAAAAACTGAAAATGGGTACACATAAGATCCAGTCTACCACAGTTCTGCACAGCTGGTCCAACAATAAATTCTCATTATTGGTAATAATTTTAAATATTAAATTGTACAGATGATACTACATCTGACAACAAACTACCTGATACAGATACCCAAACTCTGAAGTAAGAAACAATACTTTCCTATCATCAAACCTTTTTCTATATTTTTCACTCTGTCATCATATGCGGTATAAGACATTAGAAATAAAAATCAAACAAAAGAGAGAAGAACCCCACCATATCCAGCGAAAACTTTTTTGGCAGTTTGGACAGAAGAGTTGGCTTACGAGTAGCTCTTATGGGAAGGACTGAAACCCATATCCGCACCCTTCCAGGTGTATTATAGATATCCAAGCTTATTAATCATAAGCAAAGGAGCAAGTCCACCATTCCCTCGAGTTGTCACAACTGACTGGCAAAGGCTCTAATTAAATCTAAAGCAGTCAATAAATCACTATACAAGAGGCTAGAGCTATACTTTTCCTCCAACTAGCTCAACCCTGCCAGAAGCCACAATGGAAAATACGTTGTTTGGAAAATTAACTTCCAGTTGGTATAATAAACACCGGCAAAGCTTGAAGTAACTGCGCAGCATTCCGTGCCCATGAATGCATCATTCAGTCATTATTTTCAGAACCCAAAGCAGTTATAGTTTCTTGGGCAGATTGTAAGTCTTCTTAAGAAACTTTGCAGCCACCTCATCATTCCGATAACACAAAACTCGCAAAATCGTGTTTGGTTCAGTTGGATCCCATTGAGCTGAAGTCGGAGGCAATGGAAGCTTAGAGTTAGCAGAGCCAAAACTCTCAAGAATTAGATGTTTAAATTGCTCGATTAGGCTCTCTGTGTCAGTACCAAGTAGAGGAAGAATATTTTTAACTGTGGTTGAAAACTTATCTATTAAATCAGCTGGCAATCCATCCCCATTGGACCAAAATAGATCCGTGAGCAACTTAAAATCCTCCTTTATTATTTCAGAATCTTTTTGAGTGAAAGCACGAGAAGGGCCCCCAGCAAGCACAACCAACAGAAACCCATCAAAAGAAGCTTTCATTATGTCAGTAATGACCCTAGTTCTGACTCTGTCATGCACTGTTGATGAAATAATCTCTAAATATTGCTCGACCTCCTCAAGGAATGGTCCAATCCTACAAGAATAAACTTCCCCGACATATAAGCCATCCCAGAGAACATGACTTAAGTTATGGAAGATGATTTTATATGCTATTGCCTCACAGAGTTGTTGGATCCCTTCCACGCAAGCAGTTGCTGAAAGGTCAAACCTTTTCCCTGTCCCATTTGCAATATCATAAATCAGAGTGCATTCAGCATTTTCAAGATCTGCAAGTATTCTCTTCTCCAGTACTCCCAATTCTGTTCGTATTTGCTGAAAGGTATTTAGGCGAACACAAAGCTGGGGTATCCCAAAGGAGTTATCCCCATTTGAAGTTCCAACCTGCCTCTTCTGTGTAATTTGTGATTTTTCCTTCTTTCTGAATACGCCGTGGAACTTTGATCCTGTTGAGCATCTAGTCAAAGCAGGCAAACTTGGAACATAAGTACTTCGTGTCCCTGCAGATCAAAGAAGAGAATTGGTTATCATTGAAAGATTGAAATACAATTTAAAAATCAATGCAACAGTTGCACGCTGTGGAATAATACCACAGCCAGACTTGGCCTTCAATATGTAATGTTGAAGACATCTGTCAAAACCAGTCATCAATTCTGGAAGCAAAACCAGATGCATGGGAATTGGCAACAGAAAGTATGCTTCTAAAGTTTCGTCTATGATTCGTAGAACTTCAACAGCAGAAGGAGCACATCGCTCTTTGTTGGCTTGTGGATTCCAGACCTACAAAAAGGAGGACAGCAAGGTTTGGTCATGGACTAGTAAAAGGGTAAGTTTCACATATATCTTAAAGGAATAAACATCTAGTAAAAAATGACTAGTAAAGTTTTAAGTTTTGCGACAGAAGCATAGAAACTAATTGCCATTACGTAGTACATATAAAGGAAAATGGACTAGTATTACTGCTGGTTGGAACAAATTTCTATGGCACTGTACATAAGGTTGACTCAAAATATTTGAAGTTTAACAAAGACTAATCTATTAATCCCTAAACTCATAGGGGTTCAGAAAAGATACCTTAACAGACAAGGATTGTTAGCAAGTGACTAGTATTCAAAAGGTGAAAATAATATTCAAGCAAGGGGGCAATTTAAACCTAGCTTTAGAGTTTAAGGGTACATTTGGTAAATGAGATGAGATGAGAAATTCTTAAAACTTCTTAAAACTTCTTACAATTTCCATTCCAAACATCACTCAAACACAAACACTTTTCAATTTCATATCTTTAATTTTCTTATCTAATCATTACAACTTTTATAAACTTCAAAACAAAATACAAAAATCAATACAACCTTTTCAAACTTCAAAACAAAAATTATATTAAAAAATTATATTCAAACAATTTTTTAACTTTAATAATGTATTTATTTAACATTTTCTCTCATTTCCCAAAACCCAATAAAGCATTTTAAGTCAAACTATTTCACTACTATTTACAGAATTTTGAGATACTCCAAGTGTCCAAACGAGCCCTAAATTTCAAAAGTTGATACCCAGAATAATTTACCTGTGGTACTTAAAAATGAAGCAAAACACTTTCAAACTCCTAAAACTGAAAATTCATGTGCTACTTTCAAGACAGCAGGTATTTGGATGTTGTGATTGAAAAAATGGAGTTTAGACTGGCAAGTTGGAAGAGGTTATATCTGTTTAAAGAGGGTAGGCTTACATTGATCAAAACCATCTAACCCACCCACATACTTCTTGTCTTTATTTCCCCTTCCCACAAAGGTTGCCAACCGTATTGAGGAGCTACAACAGGGTTTTTTGTGGCGTGGCATGGGGGATGAGTGGTTGTGGCGATAGCAACAAGAAAGGGAGGTTCTATGCAAGGCTGTTATAGATTCAATGTTCAGTAACCTGTAACCATGGGGTGACTGGTGCTCGAATGAGGTACATGGACCACACAGAGCGTGATTGTGGAAGCACATAAGAAGCGGATGGGAGGAGTTCTCTAGACACACTTGTATTGAGGTGGGTGAGAGTTCTTGAGTCAAATTTAGGCATGATAAAAGGTGTGGAGATCGAAGCCTCAAAGACATATTCCTACCAGCTTTTGAGATTGCACGGGCAAAGAATGCTCCAATGGCTGACCTATTTGGATTATCTAGTGACTCCCTGCAATGGAATGTTGATTTATCCAGAGCAGCACAAGATCGGGAAGAGGATGCCATTACTGAGTTTTTTTACTTTATTGTACTCTACAAGAGTGATAATTGGAACTGTAGATGATCATTTGGAGCCTCTCTACGAAAGGAAGATATCTCTTGATCATCCTACCAGACCTTTACTAGCTAAGGCATGAATACCTTTTTGTGGAGGGAATATATGGAAGACTAAGGGTTTGTCCAGGACTTTATAGATTCACAGCTCATGCCTAGAAGACTGGTGGATTTTATAGCAAGTTGGAGAGGCCTCCAAGGCAACCCACAAGTAGCAACATATGGAAGATAGCTCCTATAGGTCTATATTGGTGCATTTGGAGAGAGAGAAATGATAGAAGCTTCGAAGATCGCGAGCGGACAATAGATGAGCTGAAAGCTTCTTTTTTTTTTTTTTTTATAAGTAGGATGAGCTGAAAGCTTTCTTTTTCAAAACCTTGTTCCTTTGGGCAGTAGCGATAGTACGGACTGTGTCTATGATTTTCTTATTTCAAATGTAAACCCTAGTTAGGTGTTACTCCTGTATAAGTCTAGTGTACTTGGGCTATGCCTATTAATTATTCATAAAATTTCTTGTTTCCCTATAACAAAAACTATTAATAATTAATTGAAGAAAAGTCTAAATTTTGACAAAAGAGACAAAACACCAACCCGCATCTTCCCAAACCCCAATCAAATCAATGCTGAGAAAAATCATTTATGGGGTCATCCTTCAAGATATTCTACTATGCATTATAAACAACTCGATATTCAGGGTTTTTGCACCACCACCCTCCTTTTTCTTTCTTTTGTTTTCAAGATTCAAACCTGAGACGTCCCCAAGCAAACCCCATCCCTTAACACCTAAGCCAATGTGTGGAAGCACTTTTTTACTGTTGCCCTGTGTATATTCCTGTGTATCAATACTCATTGATAGAGTATGAAAAAACTATTCTCATCAACAACAAGGGCAAATTGACTCTAGAGTTTGTCTACCTTATTTTCTCATCATGCAACTTCTTCACGTGCATGGTCACTGACAGAGTCAATGCATAAAGATGATGCAATTGCAATATAAATGTAACTAGAAGTTGTGACAAAGCAATGAGGTACAAGTGGCTCCATCCAAAGAGACCACAAAAATGGTTTTTTTTTTTTTTTTTTTTTTTTCTTCCTTTGGAGCAGTGGGTGGAAGGTACTGGCATCTGACTAAAGTATTTGTTTGTGTGGCACACGTATGATGAATAGTGAATGGTCACATTCAAGTCCTTTTGCATAAAACAGAAAAGAATAAACGTTCACTCTTTTTTTTTTAAGTAGAAGAGAACAAACATTAATCCATATCACACAAAACAGAACAGAATAAACAGCAATAACCACTGCTCCATATCCAATTTGCATGACATTAATCCATATCAGATTTGCATCTGTGGGTGCTGGGCCATATCCAGACATCAATCAAACTGAATAAAATTCAGAAAACACCATCCTATTTCCAAAACATACCTCCTGTTGCAGATTCCTGTCAGTCCACTCCTTCAGTCTGTCCACTCTTATCTCTATCCATGACTTTACCAGATTGGCAATTACAGCTTCAGCCTCATAAGGAGGCATCTCACGTATAATGGACTTCCCACCATCCTCGCTGTCCACAGCATCTTCAACTGCAATCTGCACAAGATCTTTCTCCAATTTGTCAGCAGCTCTCAGGACTTCTATCGCATCAGGAGTCAACTCACTAATACCCGTAATAAATTGCTTCAGCTCATTTCCATAGCAAGAATGAAGGGTAGCTACAGCAACACCTGCTGCAAAAGGGTGCCACCTCTTCATTATTGGACTAAAAATCTCTTTCTCATTTAGAGCCAGTTTGCTAGTGTCTTGTGCAAGGATGGAAAGGGCAGGAAGAGAACCCTTCTGGTTCTTAGATATATGCTTCCTTGAGTTCACCTTCTCCATTTTCTGCCTTAAGACAGAGCAATCAGAACCTCGAGTCATATCTCCATGGCAAAACTAAGAAGTGAGACCGTTACAATAGATATAAATGTTTCAAACATAAACTGGGGAAAAAATCAAGGGGATTCTGTATAGCCAAACGGTAACTGAAGGAAAAAGGATAGTCGCTTGAAAAAATGTATATAGTTCAAATTGCATTTTTCAGACTTTATGGACTCAAATACGGGGAATATATTCCTAACAGCCACACATGTTTTGTATTCCTATAGGCTAAGCACAGCCATAAAGTTATTCGACCACACAACTTTTACAGAAGTACATAAGCTTCTCATCAAGAGCTTCACTTCTAATTATCCATCCATACTTTTGTCACAGACAAATTGGAGGTCAGATTGATTCATAATATAAAAATAAGAAAACTATCTTGAAATGCCAATTGGCTAACAACAATTGAGAAATAAAAGGAATACAAGGAATGTTAGATTCAAGCTCAAGGAAAAGAAAAGATTCAAGTAAAGGACTGAAAATGCTATCATAGGAGTACAGGAGAATGGGGATATTCACAAACTTTTAATCGTACATGAATAATCCGGTTAAATAACGTCTCACAAAAAGGTTGGAAATGGTCATAAATGTCTTCAATTATTGCAAAGAAGAATACAAAATTGCAATGATGAATCTAGTTCCACATTATAAATATGAGAACCCCAGATAATTTGAAATATCTTTCAAGGGTTCACCAACTGATCAGTTTTAATTGATGGTCCCTGTCAATAGCCTACCATATACATCTCAAGATCAAATGGGTTGTACATCTGTTTCATCTTGCATGCATATTCATATTTAGGGAGATGATTCTAAAGAAACTTGCCTGAGCAAAAGCAGTGCGAAGTGATGATCTTATATAAGTTTCAACCCTTTCACATGTGACACTAACTTCTTTCCTGTTCCTACGATACTCATAAGAGATATCTTCCACCAATATTTTTGCTGATAATAACCCTAGAGAGACAACACTTTGCATTGATTCAACATTACCGCTGTGGAAATTGTCGTGGTAAGCAAGAAGCCGTTTCTCCGCCCAGCCTAATATCACACTCAATATAGAGCTCAAAATATTTGACGAAACAGGATCCCTTATTTCATTGGCATCTTTTTCAACTTCAATCAATAGATTATTGGATGCAAACAGCAGGTCATTTTCCACTTGGCCAGTTGCAACATAACGGTGGAATAAAACCCACGAGAAACAAAGATTATGCAGCATTTGGTTCAATCCGAGGATTACCCAGGTCTTCTTAATGAGTTCTAAAACCTCATCAACCTCTTCAATAATAGATGTATCTTCATTTATATCAAAAGATGCCTCTAACAGCATTTTGTAGAGCCTGAGGTTCAATGGAAACCCATCCGCCCAATGACATGTCTCACTTGCAGACCCGTCAAATGATCTGCAAGCAAGAGACATAACAATACTACGCAAGACTTGCATTGACTCGTTGTGTTTTCCAGTTTCTAGGGGCTTCTCTGGGGCCCCACGAATAATCTGCTGGAGCTGTTGTGAGGCAGAGTTAGTCTTCTCTAGCGGCAGGTGAGGATGCAGGAGAAGTCCCGCTTCCAGAACCTTCAAATTTTTCCTTTGCCAAGCCGCATATTCTTGCTGACTTGGAAAATCGGAAGACTTGAACTGCTGTAATAGCTCGAGTGGTAAAACCACCGACTCCATTCGTCTTCCAAGCTGATTCATGAAATAGCACTCCAATTTTTTAGTGTACCTGACTAAAATCATACGAGAAATGGAAAAACTATGGATTCTAAAGAAAATGTTTAGTGCAATGGTCCTTGCATTAAATATACTCCCCAAAAATATCGATTGAGCAAACGAGAAACTGAATATAACAGTGCAAAATTACAAGACAGTAATGACTACAAAAGGTGCCAAAATTTTTATTCATGCTCCCAAAGAAGTTCAAAGACCCTAAATATAATCCGGACTTGAGTTTTCTCTTATTCATACTATATATAGAAAAGAATGAGAAACAGTTTAATTCTTTTTTTTCCCCTGCCTTTAATTCCCCTCAACTTTCTCTGCTTCCCAAGAGAAGCCAAATCATAAAACTAATAAATAAATCAAACAACCCAAATTCATATTGTGAACAAGAAGGCCAAAGCTAGTTTATTATTATTATTTATCACCTGCCCAGCAGCGATCCTCAGAAGAGCTCTCCTAATTCTCGAATCGGTTTGCTCTGAAACCCTCATCTGGACCCTTATAAGCTCCCCAACCGTGACCGCCTTCTTCCCTCGCCCTTGACTCACCGAGTCACCGCCACCGACTCTCCTCTTTGAAGCCGACGACGTTTTCAGCCCCAGAGCCTTCTTCACCCGGCTGGCCGCAGACGAAGTCAGCGACCTCTGCAACGAAGCCGAATGCGAGATCGCAGGAGCCCGTTCAGTTTTCTCCGACTGCGGGATGTAGGTCAACGGCCGCGTACCGGTGCTCCGACAAGCGGCGACGAGGATCTCATAAGCAGTTTCTCGGAGCTCGGAGTCCGAAAGATTCGAGCCCGGGTCTTCGAACGGGCAGGGCAGGCCTTCGACCGGGTATACGGGCTGCTGCTGCGGCATGGGGCTCTGGTACTGGCTATGTCTTTTGGAGGATCCCAAAGCCCTGTCCCTGAAAATACTGGACATTGTTCGCACGCTCCGTGGGTCTCACTCTCGTGCGTTTGTGTCAGCGCGCTTTTTGGGTATTCGAGAGATCAGAACAAAAAAAGAGTACGAAAGAGAGGGGTTGTATAAGTTCTTCTGTTATCGTTGCTTGACTTTCAAGGAAGTGATGATGGCGTGACAAAGGAAGTAGAGGGTGGAGACTGGAATTTTACATAAAGGGACCAAAAGTGTGACAACCATATTGGTGTTTGCGCTTTTGCTTTGAGATTTGAGAAGAGAAGGAATTTCTGTGCGCGAGAGAGAGAGAGAGAGAGAGAGAGAGAGAGAGAGAAGGAGGTAGGGGGCCCGTGGGAGACTTGGGAATGAAAGAAAAAGTCGGGTGGTGGGTACTGAAGATGGAGTGAGAAAGAAAAGCAAGAGAGAGAGAGAGAATTTGAAGTTTGTAGATAAAATAAAGGAGTTGGATATATACTGAATTTGATGTGATTGAGATGAGAGAGACGCTATCCCTTCCATTTGGCCTGTACTGAAAGAGTATGTTCTGGTGAGAGAGTCTGAAACCAAACAACGAAGAAATAATAAATAACAAAAAAAAAAAAAAAAAAAAAAAGCCATGGCATTGTCTCTTTGTCAATAACACTCCCATCACTTTGTCCCGTTGATTCACTTTACATGTCTGATTTTAAGTATTAGATAAATAGAAATGATATTTGTATTAAATTGTGTAAGATTTGTGTATTTTTTTTTAAAAAAATATAAATTTAAAATTTATATAAATATATATATATTTTTTAATTATACACTCCATTCATTTTTTTAAAAAAAAAAATACGAAATTTATATATTTTAAAATTGTATCTAATATTAATATGAATAAACTGCAATTCGTTTGTCTCATGCGTTCTTCTCCCAATTTAGAGACATTGTACATTTGCTTCCAAGATTGCTTTCTCAATGTAGCCTTCCCGAAATATCTATCTATACCTAATTACCTACCTCCTATTTTGTGCCTATCTAAAAATCTTCCTCTTCCTTCACTCTTAAAAAAAAAAAAAAAAAAAATTGCCATTTTAGCAAAGTCTGTTTTGGGTTTTTGCTTTTTAGGGTGAAAGACATTTGATCTTTCAACTATATATATCTTTCTAATAGACGCGACCATCTTCTTCAAACTGAAGCACCACGAAGATCAAATAGACAAATATTACATCCAAATGATGGACGCCTGACCCTCAATTGTCTGCGTAGTGACCAGAATTTTAAATTTCAAACCCGCGTATTTACCATATCTAGGATAGTGATTGATATAAGAGAGGTATGTGTTTAGTATCGAGTCAAATACTGGTCGTATTGGTGCGTTTCGGTCAATACCAGCCGGTTTTCAATATATCAATCGAAATTATTATTATTTTTTTTGTAATCAATGTAGAAATTTGGACTTTTTTATAATCTTCGTTATGATTCTCACATCTAAAAATTATTTTTTTAACTTTTTTTAATCTCTTTTTCTCGAGAACTGAAAATCAAATTTCTACTCTCAATTTCGTGATGAAAATGAGTAATTATTTTTTTAAATAGTTGGATTGAGAACTCAAAAATATTATTGAGTTTTATAAATATGTGTTTTAACTTTTTAAAACTTGCATTTATATTATTTTGAAATATAATTTATATATATATATAATTAATTTATTACATATAAACTATTTCGAAACGATAACAGTATCAAAATATTTCGTTTTAATATCTTAACTAAAACAGCAGCTAAAATAGTATTCAAAACTTTGATAGTGACACATAAGGCTCACGATATATATACGTGTCACATTTTTAAACTTGTTTGAACTATACACATTGCTTTAATAGATCCGGCAGAATAAGATCTTTAAAATACTCCACGTCCATTTATGCATAAGCCACGCATGCATGCATGCATGCTGATATAGAATATTATCTGTCTTGAAAAATGATTCGACCTGACGGCCATTTTGACTCTATTTTCTAATTTTAAAATTTAAAATTTATATATTAAATTATGTTATATGTATAATGTATAATATAAAAGTATTCAAATAACACTACCCTTTTTGTTTTACATAAACGTACTGCACGATAAGAAGAATTGGCCTCCTAAAAAAAATTACAGATTCCGCCATTGGTCGTATGATCTTCCACGTGGGATCATGTACATGTTCTCTGTTGCATTTCTCCGAAATTAGGCCTCGTTCAGGAAACATCTCATCTCATCTCATCTCATCTCACTTTATCATTATAACTTTCCTAAATTCCCACACAAAATAAAATAAACAATTCAACTTTTTCAAATCCCAAAACAAAAATAATATTAAAAAATATATTCTAACAATATTTTATTCAACTTTTTAACTTTAATCTCATCTCATCTCTGAAAACAAACGAGCCCTTACCAATATGGTTCACTATATATATATATATATATATATATGAATTCAAGAGTTCTTAATTTATATATATAGTACTGTACTGGAATCACTGTCACTATTCAATTTTAAATGCAAATATTAAAATACGATACCTAACGTAGATTCATGATTTGATTGATGGTCTTGTTGCTTGCCCGAGAGACAACCTTGAACGGAGAACAAATCCAATGCATTTTCCTTCTGAATTATTTTTCTGTTTATGTTGAAAAGAATAGTTTTGTTTTGTATGATCTGTACAGTGACTTTTCTCAGATATTTTTACTTGGTTATATTACTGCTTAAATATATATATGAAAACACTTGGCATTTTTTTTACTTTGGAATCGCTAGAGAGATAGTTGGTCCGAAGTTCGTGCGATATGTCGCTTAAGTGAAGTTCAGGTAGAAAATTCGCTTGAACGAACATCAGACGTAGAGTTCGCTCATGACACGCTCAACATTCCACTCAAGTAAGTAACATATAAAAGTGAAAATTAGGACTTCCGTCGTGTAATATTATAAATATGTACTTATTTGAACAGTGATTTTCGTCCCAAATTGTATTTTTTCATTCCTCAATATAGTAAAATCATCTGCAAATCTGTGTGGATAGACATATTGTTGACCCACATTAGTTTTGTGTCATGTTATTGATTGTTCTTGTTTGCCTTTTACTTTTCTATTATCGTTTTCACAACATGAGTGTGTGTGTGGTGCTAGCTCCGGTCATCAAGTACCTTTTTCTAGTATTGATAGAGTATGTTTGATTGATCTTCTTATTCCTCCAAAATGATTTTTCAAAATTAAAATTGTTGTTTGTCATGTATTTGAATTCAATGTTGTTGCTTTGATTGATTCAAGATCCCTAATTCCGATGTTATCTATTGCTACTATGATTACATCGAAATATGGTTCAAATTTATGTTATTCCAAAATGCTTAGATGTTTGATTCCTGATTCATTAATTTTGACAAAAAATTCAATTCCCAAAACCCAATTCCCCTTTTGGTTTTTGAGATGGTGGACAAAATTTGACCATATTTTAGAAATCTTTCCTGATAAACTCAATGGTGCTATTAAATATCTTGCTATTGTCTACAAAAGTATGTCTTATTATAGATAGTATCAAAATGTTTTCATTTCCAGAGTTATGCTCCGAGAAGATAGTTTGAAACCTTATTGAAAAGAGAAGTTCATTGATACACTACTTCATCTTTTTGCTCATAAGGTGAAAGACGAACTTGCTGATGCTATTGGTTTGATTAATTATGATAATTTCACTTACAGTAATATCATCAGTACGTACTATTAAGAAATTTAGTATTAGTATGTGCAATGATAAAAAAAAAAATATTACGTCAAGAATTGAAAAATATTAAAAATATAATCTTGATCTAACCCTTGCTTTAGATGATCAAAATATTCTTAAAGCTCTGACTTTACATTTATTGACATCTGATAATGATATGAATGAAGGGACT
Source organism: Juglans microcarpa x Juglans regia (assembly GCF_004785595.1). Classification (NCBI taxonomy): domain Eukaryota; kingdom Viridiplantae; phylum Streptophyta; class Magnoliopsida; order Fagales; family Juglandaceae; genus Juglans; species Juglans microcarpa x Juglans regia. The sequence continues at coordinate 36,444,615 of NC_054596.1, forward strand.
AAACCTCCTTGCTATTGTTTATCTTATTTATTACATAGTATTGAAAACTAATTTAAATCCTAAGGCTTGTTTATCTTATTTATTACATAGTATTGAAAACTAATTTAAATCCTAAGGCTGTTTTAAAAAAACTTAGGTAATAACATTTTGCTAATCTAAAGTTCTACTCCTTATGTTAAGATCCAAATTCTAAAAATGATTCATTGGGGAGATATCCTTATTTCTAATGAATGGTTATTGAAACATGAATCTCAGCCTGCTAAGTTTGTTTATGATGAGATTATATGCACATATATATATATATATATATATATATATATAATATCATTTCTCATTCGAGAAAAGTAATGACTTGCTATTCGAGAAAAAATGAGAATTTTTGGATTCTGGTGAACACTCAAGAACCAGCACACATATCTCTAACCCATTCAAGAGCCGAGAAAAAGAGAGAATCCATTTTCAAAGGGGGGAGAGAGAGAGAGAGAGGCAAGGCAATGTATATATTTCCTTGGTCTACACTTGATGCAACGTTAATTCTCGAAAGTCTTATTAAGTTTTCTAACAGTTTAAGGATGCACCTGAAGTTCCCATAGAAAGCTTCTCCTTCTTTTTAATTCAAATGTCTTTAACATGGGATGCTTCTACCATTCCTATTCACTAAGAGTTTAGGTTTCTAAGGTTTTTGTGAAAATCAAAAGCTTGGGTTTCTAAAGAGAATGGATGGGAAAGTTCGACACCGCAAAACAGGGACAAAGCCAAGATGATAAGTTTGGAGGGCCAGGTTTAGAATAAATAGTTGAATTGAGTTTTTTTAGGAATACCTTTAACGAAATGATAAAAGTGTAAAAAATAATAAAGAAATGAATAAATTTCAAATTTGTATTTTTTCATGAATATTGATAATTTTACATCTAAGTTTTTCATATATTGCAATAAAATGTGGTGCCGAACTATAGAAATGATCTATATAAAAATTATAAAAATTAGGTAATATATGTAAACCACAAATTAAGTTTTGTATTTTACTGAATAATGTATAGCAGTAACATATATTTAAAAGATTTTTAATTAAGTAGGGCAATTACATACCGCGTAGGTAGCCATCTAGTAAACATGGAGGTCTTTGTTAAATATATTTCATCGAGAGAATTACAAGCTTTAAAAGAGAATTAATCTAATGTGAATATTATATATTAATTTAACTTCTTAAAATAAATAGGAAAAGAAAAAAAATATTTTTCCCAGAGCCTTGGGGGGCCTTGCCTCCCTCCCTTGGCCTCGTCACTGCTATATAATCATTTGTGGAGACTAACCCCCTAGTACTTTTGGATGAGCGCCGAAGATGATGGATGCAAAGTGTTTGATAAAATTCCTTAATCACCGTGAGAGTATTGAGAGTCACCTCTTTCTTTGGTACTTATAGAGTATGTTACAACATTCAAATATAATTACAAGTTGTATTGTACCGTTAGAAATTATATTACGTAATATTCTATGTATTGAGAATCCTAATGTTGACTAATATCGAGTAGGTAGCTGTTGGTGATACCACCTTGCTTCTCATGTATAGAGTATCCATCCGTATCTTGAGTGGAGTCTGTGATTATGGGAGTGTCGTTGGAGCTTGGTTTGTGCAGTCTGGGTTAACACTCCCTTGCAAATTAGGCTGAAGTACATGGCCAAGTTTAGCACGAAGAGAGGACAGTGTAGGTCATCCGAGCGGTTTGGTGAGGAGATCAGCAAGTTGGAGAGAAGCAGAGACATGTCATGCATGGAGAAGGCCTAGTGCGACTCATTCACATACATAATGGTAGTCGATCTTGATGTATTTGCTCCGAGCATGGAAGAAAAAATTGGCTATCATGTAAAGAGCACTCAAATTGTCACAAAGGAGGAGCAGTGTAGAAGAAAGAGAAACACCAAGATCATGTAAGAGGAACGAAATCCAAGTGAGCTCGACAGTAGTCTAGCCCATAGCGTGGTACTCAACTTCAGAGCTAGAGCGTGAAACTATATGTTGCTTCCTGGCAGACCAGAAGATGCAATTGCTTCTGAGGAAAACATAATACCTAGTGGTGGAATGCCTGGTTATAGGAAAACTTGCCTAATCTGCGTCTAAAAAGGCATATAAATCAAGTGTAGAGTTTGAACTAAAATGTAAGCCAAGATCAACAATACCCTCTAAATATCTTAGTATTAGTTTGACCATTTTATAATGAGCCTCTATCAAGGAATACATAAATTTAGAAGCATAGTTAACACTATAGGATATATCTAGGTGAGTAAGAGTGAAGTATTGAAGAGTACTGACTATGATACAATAATGGACTGGGTTAGAAAAAGGTGTTGCAAAGGTAAGACCTCTTAGGCATCATGGGAGAACTCATGGGCTTATAGTCTATCATTTAAGCACGTTTGAGAATATCAAGGACATAATTGGTTTGGGACGAGGTAAGCCCAATAGGGGTTGGGGTGATTTGAATACCAAGAAAATAGTGAAGGGGGTCAAGGTCTTTCATGGCAAATTGACTACAAAGAGTCGAAATGAACTTGTGAAGGTAAGTAGGAGAGGAACCAGTTAATAATATTATCAACATACAATAATAAAATAAGAGAACCACAAGATGAATGATAAATAAATAGAGAAGAACCAGCATTCCTACAAATAAATGTAAGAAACTATTGAACTTGTCAAGCCAAGCACGTAGCGCTTGTTTGAGACTATAAAGAGCTTTATTTAATTGGTAAATATGAGAAGAGTAAGTTTGGTGGATAAAACCTAGAGGCTATTCCATAAAGACAGATTCTTGGAGGTCACCATGTAGGAAGACATTCTTGACGTCAAACTGACAAATATTCTTGTGCTTGATTAAAGTTAGAGTAATGATTAGGGCTAGGCTCCGACCCCGACGGATTCCGAATGCTTAACTCTGACCTCCGACTCCAATTGGAGTGGATTCTGACTTTGATTGGAGTTCTTGGATTCAGAATTGGAACATTGAAGGCATAGAGGGAGAGAGACGGAGAGAGAGAGGAACATAGCACAATAACATTGACTTTGAAGCTTACTTTGGTGCAACAGAGCACGAGATTGTCGTGCTTTGTGCTCGAGGGAACGGTCGAAAAGAGTAGCGATGGTGATTGTAGAGATGGTTTGATAAAAATGAGACTTAGGTGGATTGCAGATAGGTTTTGTTGTATGAAGGCAATAACTTTGCCGTTGCCATGGTAGCATAGACAAACACTTTAAGAGAGAGTGAAGTGAAAAAAGTGTTTTTACTGAAAGGGAGAGTTTGGTTAGGGGTTGAGAACATGAGATTGTGATATGGAGCCATGGAGGAGCGAATGGTGGAGGAAGTGGAGAGGAAAGCAGGCCACAATCTAAGTAAGAAAGGATGCGTAGGGTTTTTGCTAAAGGGAAAGAGAAGAATATATAGGGGTAGAAAACAACTTTTATATATATATATAAAAAATAAAAATTTAAATGAATTTGGTCGCCGGGGAGGGGGCGACTGCGGGACTGACAATATGCAAAATACTGTCTCCACCATTAGGCCACTCAACTGCCTAATACTTATATTACAATATTAAATTTACATATCGGAGTCGGAGCCTAGGCTTCGACTCCGTCCATTTTTTTTCGGAGTAACTCCAACTCTGAACTCTGAGTTTTCTTACATTGTCAGAGTCGAAGTTAGAGCGGGTGTCAACCGGAGTTGAAGCCACCGAAAGTTTCTTCCACCCCTAGTAATGATTTCTAAATCATGCTCGGTTTGATAACCAGACAGAAGGTTTCGTGATAGTTGATACCATCTACCTGATGTAAACCTTTAGCAACTAAACGAGCCTTCAGACAATTAAGAGTGCTATTGGCTTTGAGTTTGGTTTTAAAAATCCATTTGCAATTGATGACAAACAAGTGAGGCTCAAGAGGGACAAGAGTCCATGTATTATTGTCATGTAAGGCTTGTATTTCATCATGCATTGCTTGGGACCAATTTGGATGAGTGAGATTAGATCTGTAACATACTAATCATGGATTTAGGTATATAAGTAAATCTCCTAGTTAAATTTTTCTATTATTATTATTATTATAGTCTTATCAGATTTTATATTGATTATTTTAATAATTTCTATTATAATATTCCTTGTTTGAAATTACTAGAGTTTTGTGTTATTTTTTTTTTAATTCTAATAACTATTACTAGATTTTTTCAGATTTTACGACTTTTAGTTTGAATTCAATTCTTAGTTCCTCCTATCTCCACTGAATCTCATCTCTTGATTTTAGCCTCTGAAATAAACACTATAAACCTCCAAACCCGTACGTCTCTCAGTATTAGTTGTTAACATTCTAGTGGAAACCGACTCTGTTGACGAGCAATTTCTCCACTCCGCACGTCTCCACTCCCATGCACATGCACGTCTCTACTCCTCTAGGTTTCCTTTTATTTTTTCTCAATCTTCTACATTTATAAATTTTGCTTACCCCTTATACGAGAAGAGAAACTCAAAGCCGTGAGCCACCCCACTGTTGAACTCCTCCACACCTTGAGCCTTCCCCCACTCTCAACCACAAGGCCAAGAGCCCCCAAACACAACCTCAGACCCACCCTCTTCACGAAACCATTTTTGGTGAGCCTCTGTTTTCCACGTTCGAAACAGAGCCGTCGCCCCTCCTCCACGGTAGCCACCTCAAGAGATGCCGAACTACCTCTCCGACGACACAAAGTTTGTCGACCATCTTTTTCCGTCGCACCCACTCCCTTCCAGTAAGCCCACGACCGCCGCCAGCCTCCTCTCCCTCTCAGTTGTTTTCGGTTTAACAGAATTCTCCCTCTCTAACTCTCGCTTTCTCTCTCGGCGTCGCACCTCCCTGCCTAAAGGACCACCCAGCTGCGTCGCCGTCCACTTCCAGTTATACCGCCAGCCACCGTGCCTTACAACCCCTCTCGGTAAGCTCTGTCGCCAGCTCTCTCTCTCTCTCTTGTTTTCGATCTAATAGTTTCTCTCTCTAATACTCTCTCTCTTGGTGTCGCGCCACCACAAGGACCCTCCAGCTGCGTCGTCGTGACTCCCAACCGCCTGAGCCACCATACTGTGCAACCTCCTCTCTCGGTGAGTCCATCGCAGAACTTCTCCCTCTCTCACAAGCTCTCTATTTTTGGCCCCGTGTGTTTTGTTTTTCCAGAGGAATCCTTAGTTCTTGATGGGCCCTTGGGCCCTAGGCCCTTATGTGCGTGTGATGGGCTTATTTAGATGGACTCACGTAGTAATATTATTATGGGCCAGATTGCAACTATTACAGATTGTAATGATCTTTAAATGGACTTGTATTTTGAATTGAACTTGATCTTATTTTATTTCAACAACAGTTCTACTAATTTTATTGGGCTTAATATTTTAAAAGTCAGTTTTTCTAAAATAAATATATAAGTCAAATGCTATTTTATAAGGAAGTGTTTAAAGAATTTGAATTCTATTTTAAAGTATATTATTGAGACTAATATTTTGTTAATATTCCTTGGTCTATTTAGTAGAATTTAATAAAATTATTATGTTAAGAATATTTAAACAATATTAGTATTTATTAGGTTTCTTATAAGATTTAATAATTATGTTAAGAATTGAGAGTTTTATGACTTATTTTAAAATAGCTCAAGTATTCTACTAAATTATAATATGTCATTAGTATTTTGTAATTTAAATACCAAGATTTATTGATTATGGTATTAAACAAAATATTTATTTGACTATCTTGTAGATTGTGAATTTAATTTAGTAGGATATTAGTGCATATTGTTCCCAAACAGATTTAGTGATAGTTATTGTTGCGTATAGGTGTCGAGTTACGAAGTGATATTCAAGAAGAAGCGCAGCGAGATAAGTAATTTGATCACAAATTAGGATTATCACAGTTCAGCTTATACATAAGTATTATTCAAGCCAGTTCATTTCCAGCCATTATTTATGCACCACTCATGTCATATGCAAACATGTCATCCAGCATAGCATACGATTATGTCATTCTGCATCATGTTTAAATTCAGAAATTATGATTATGTATGTAATATGTCATGCATCTCATGTGTATAAGACACATAAGCTATCTTAAGATCAAGTGCAAGATAAGATAAGATCAGTTAACTAGATGGTCATTCAGATGCATGATACCAATGCAATTCAGTTTCAGGGTGGGTGTGCAAGCCATGGGCTCAAGCGTGGTCCACCAAATTATGCCAGAATACTATTACCGGCTCCCCTTACTGCTGAGGGATGTGGGGCCGGTGCACAACCTCGCACACAGGGTTAAGTGTGTTGGCCAATCAGATAAATCAGTTAAATCAGATAAATCAATCAGATCAATCAGTTAATTTAGTTAAATCAGTCATGCATAACATAACCATCAGTTTGAACAATCATGAATTTAAACTCTCAACATGAAAACTTTCATGAAAACCTTATGTTTAGTATGTTTACGTTGTGATAGATTTCTTACTGAGTCTTCGACTCATTTTAGTTTGTTTTCATGTTTTTAACCACCCAGGTGGGGATGATGATTACGAACAGGCATGCCAGGGTTAGAAGGAGCAGTTAATTTTAATTTCAGACTTTCTAAAATAAAATTTACTTTTATGACATGAATTTATTCAGTTTTTTCATTTAATGTTTTTGGAAGATATTTTATTAGACTTTTTTCTACAAAAAAATAAATTTATAATTTCATTTATGAAATATAAGATCTTTTGCCGAGTTTATTTTATGAAAAATACGTGACACTCCTAACTTACAGGAAGGGGGTGTTACAAGATCAAATTGTTTTTATATCTTTGGGATGGTAGTAAGATCATGAAGATTAGAATATTTGGGGTTGGGTTTGCAGATTTCAATTTTGGAGCATGTGGTGTATTCATATGGCACTAAAGAAGGCGTGAGAATAGCAGTAGTGGGTGTGGATGTAGTGGTCGGTGTATCGGAGTTGGATAACGCAGTGGAAAGGGAGTCATTGGTAAGGGTGCTAGGGGGAAGGGAATGTGAAGAGGTCAATGGATGTGGCAGCAGGAGGGGTAGATCATTGATGAGAGTGGTGACACGGACCTCGAATATGGTGGAAGTAGGTATAGGGGAAGTATATAGGGGGAGTAGTCCACATATCAAAAGATGAGAGAATCGGCTTAGTGGAGGGAGGCAAGTGAAGGTTCCCAGGTTGTTTAAAGGGAAATGTAAGTTCGTCAAAAATGACATTTTGTTAAATGAAGGTTCATCAAGGAAGGTTGTAGCATTTGTACCCACGATGTTTATTGTTATAGCCCATAAAGACAAACAATAAGGATTTTGGATCAAATTTATTATGTTTGGTATCTTAAGTATAGGAATAATATTTAGATCTAAAAACACGCAAGGAACTATAGTCGGGGTAAGTCTTGTAGAGTATGGAGAAAGGAGATAGTAAATCAAGGGTAGTGGAGGGGAGTCGGTTAATAAGAAAGCCTTCAACCCAAAAGTGCTTTGGAACATTACTATAGAAAAACATGGTCATATAGAGTTCATGAATGGTATGATGACAACGGTCTACCATACCATTTTGTTCAAGAGTATGTGGACAGAAAAAATAGTGAATAATACCTTGTTGTTACCTGTCATATGGGACGATGCACTAGTGTTTGCAGTTTATTCAGTATCATGAGAGAAATACTCAAGGGTCAGAGCAGCTAGTGCTTTAGGGATATCATCAGGTTGGTAAGCGTGATTGAATCAGTTCCAACATTTAAGATTCATGTGACCCTTCTTGCCACATATTTAACAGTGTCAACACGGGAGAGATCACGAGCCTTAGGATTTTGTTTCTACTAGCCTGTTGGATAATGCGTATTAGAAGCACCAGGAGCTTGGTCAAACCTAGCTAAGTGACTTGCAAGGTGAACCCCACGGCCTCTTGAAGAGAAAGAATGCAGCTTGGAGGTCGGAGCACTATTTTTTTTTACCATAAAAGGCAAATGAGGAGTTACATGAAGAATCATGTAGGGAAGATTGGATTTCAAACCCTTGGAGAAGAGGTATGAGCTCAGCATAGGACAACATCGGTGGTTTCAGCATCGACGTGGTGAAGGGCTTTTGGGTTCGAGACTGCTCAGCAACGAGAATACCTTCATCTTGTCTTGCGTAGAGCATCCAATAGAGGCCAAACTGTGGCACACTTTTGAGTGATGCAAGTGATCAACAAGCTGTGTGCTTGGCTCTTTCTATAGGTAAGTGAGTTGTTGTGTTGGGTGAAATTCTCATTCTTGCGAATCAAGGGAATAGGCTTCTTTGAGTGCAACCTAGGCCTAGTGTGCAGAGTCCAGCCTGACAACGAGACCGAGTGCTTCTTCAAAAAGGGTTTCAATTGATCCGATTTGTGCCATTGGAGGAAGACAATGGTGAGATCTGAATTAACATAGTCAGAAGCACCATTGATTATGTTGTCAAATTCTGGGGGTGCCAAAGTCGCACTAAGGAGGTGTTCAACAAGGTTTTGGCTATCGACTGAGGCCAAAATTTGTTCATACCAAAGATGGTAGTTGGTGCTATTGAGGCAAAGGGTAATAAAGTTACCAACATTCAAAACAATGGTGGTCATGGGAGGAAGACTCTCTTTCTCTCACACGAGCTTTGATACTATGAAAAAAATGGATGAAAAGTATTTGATAAAATCCCTCAATCACCTTGAGAGTATCAAGAGTCACATCTTTTTTTATTTATAGAATATGTTACAACATTCAAATACAATTACAACCTGTATTGTACCGTTAGAGATCATACAAGGAAATATTCTATATATGGAGAACCCTAATGTTGACAAATATCGTGTAGGTAGCCATTGGTGATACCACATTGCTTCGTATGTATAGAGTATTCATATCTTGAGTTGAGTCTATTATTATGAAAGTGTCGGTGGAGCTTGATTTGTGTGGTCTGGGTTAATCAGCACCATGATCGATCCTAGGGTCCAACCCCCAAGATCGTGAAGCAATGCCCAAAGATGGTCAATGCTTGCCCTAAAGTGCAAGTGTTGAATGCAGCCTCAGTGCAAGGGGTGGCTCAATCCACTAGTGGGGTGGCAGATGCTCCCCAAGATGTGGTGGTTGACCGCCCCAAGAAAGTGGCTGGTATGGTCCTATCATTCCAACCACCCTTTTATTAAGGATTTATTTTGTTTTATTTTAGTTTTAATTATTTAATATTAATTTGTGCAGTGAAAATGGTGTTGCTAGGGTTTTGTTTTTATTTTCTTTTCAAATTTCTGAATAAATATTCAACATCCAACGGGCTGGCCAACAGGCAAAAAATAAATGATAACAATATAATGCCTACAATAGACATGAATTGAAACTCAAGGCATTACAATATTAGCTTTAATTATCCCAATTAAAGATTGTATTGAATTAAGTTACTGGTGTTGTGGTACATGGAATGAAATTTTTTGGTCATATAATAGAGGACTGCCATGACTCGCATTAGTAGCTAATTTGACATTGATATTACGGAACTTATATAATGTATTTTAAGCTATGAGAGTTTTGTGGAAATGAATTTGCGCAGTATAGTTAATTTCCTGTAATAAATTATGAACGAAAAAGATTATTTTATGGGTGTATGGGTCAAGTGGGAGAATGTAAGATTTTTATTTAAATTCTATATTCCACACACCCATATCCTGATGGATTTAGAATATCTCAATACTTATCACTTAATTGATGAGTTACAATGTGATAAGATTAACTCCAATGAGATAAGATTAACTATACATCTAATTACAGTGGGACACAAAGTCTCTAGATTTCTTGATAGCCAGAAGTCTATAAATAGTACGAGAGATTAAGGGTTCTCACCTACAATATCATTGTGCCTCTAGCCATCGTGAGACACTCAAAGGTAAAGTTGTTAGGGTGGTCATTCTCTCATAGTTAGGTCAAATTCTTTATCAACTTGTAATGGAGAGATGCACATTTTTTAATTGTTATTATTTTATTATTTTGAGTTATAGAAAAGTAAAGATCTAATTATTAATGTTCATGTTAAATATAATATGTGGCATCAAAGCCAGGTTATAGATTTTTTTTTATCTCGATAAAATATTGTATATGCTCGTGCCGAGGCTCAAAACCTCCTTTGCGACGGCTCTGTGACAATGCTACAGAGGGCTTTAAAGCCCAATGGCTGCGGTGGTGATTATAGTAAGAAAAAAAGAGAGGAGGATAACCGTGAATGGAGGTGGGCATCGACGGCGAGAGGAGGCTGGGGACGCCATGTCGTCTTCTCCTCACTGGTGACATCCACTGTTGCGCCAAACCGAAGATAGTTTCAAAAGTCTGGTACAAGCTGCTTGGATGAAGAAGAAGAAGAAGGAGGAGGAGGTGTCTGTCTAGGGTTTTCAATGTAAAGGGCTTGGGCTGTGGGCCGGGCTTTGGCCCAGTCCAAGAATAAGTTGTAATAAGGGTATAGGCCAGCACAATGGGCCAGAAAACTAGCCTAGCACAAAAAAAAAAAAAAAAAAAAAAAAAAAAAAAAATGAAAAAAGAAAAAAACTGAGCGAGTGGGCCTGTACAATAGGCCCAACCAGATCAAGGGCCACTGTCTAACCTGACCCCTTGTCTCCTTTTGAACTGGGTTTCGGCTCGGGTTTACTAGACCGGTCTGGTTCAGACCCGGATTGGGTCAGATTATAATATAATATAATATTATTTTAATATTATTTATTTAAAAAAAATCTGAAATTTGATTTTATGTACATGTTCTTATTGTTAAATACATGTATGAATTATTTAATATTTATTTTTGGCTCTTATTTAAATTATTATTATCATGTCATATATAATTATTTATCTAATATGGGCCAAATGATGTACACCAAAATTAAATAATAGATTGATTGCTCAAAGGTACAAGATTTTCTTAAATTTTGGTGAAAAATCATTAAAGTTCATAGTAAGGTGGATATGGTGGAGTGAACAATTTTGTGTATCAAGATCTATTCCCAAATGAGGATTTTGATGACACTACTAGTTCATCCATTAAAAGTTTATTCATCAAAGTAAAGTTGAGTGAATAATTTGTGTCAAGATCTACTCTCAAAGGAGGATCTTGATGATACTACTAATTCATTCATTAAAATAAAGTTGGAGTGAACAATTTGTATGCCAGAGTTTATTCCCAAAGGAGAATTCTGATGATACAACTAGTTCATCCACATAATTTAAGGTTAGATGGAACACTTTATATGTTAGAATTTACTCTTAAATGAGAATTTTAATGATACAACTAGTTCATCTATATAATTTAAAATTGGAGGGAACATTTTGTGTGTTGGAGTTCACTCCCAAATGAGGGATCTTGATGACACTATTAGTTTATTCAAAATGGCTTAAATTCTATTATTGTTTGTGAGTGTCGAACTCAAAGCATTAATGTAATTAAAATGATTTTCTTGCAGTTAGTATATGAATATCTTTACAAAGTTTTTTGTATAGAATGAACTTTAGTTTAGAGAAATATAAGCATGCCAAATTTACACTAAGAGTTTTAGATTCTGGTTTATCTATTCTAAGTCTAACATTAATTATTGTTGAGAATAGTGATAAGGTTAAGAAAAGTACAATGTTTAAGAAGATTGAATTAATTACTACATATCAAACTATACGAATTTCTTAGTTTTGTACATAATAGTTTACTTCAGAGGCATTATCATTTCATTAAAGTAATGAGATATGAACAAGTTGGTAGCATGGTTGTTAGCTAGATAAAAATTTATTTTGCTAATTTGTATGAAAAATTATTTGTGTCTTTTGGGAAAAGAAGGAAACGATAGTGATGAAAATATAAGAATTGTGTCAATTGAAGTTTGAAAGAAACAAAGACATAAAGATTTAAGTGCCCTAAGCATAAGATATGATTCGAAGAAAAGAGTAAATCTTTTTTTGTATAAGTTTCGAATCAGATCTTATACATGTTTATACATTCTTATTAGCTTAAACTCGAGTGCAAATGTTCATATTTATTTTGTTTGTATAAGTTTCAAATCGAACTCTATAAATGTTGATACTTATTTTAGTGGCTGAACTCGAGTACAAATGTTCAAATTTTTAAATTGTTTCAAAACATTTATGTTTGTTCCATTTTTCTTTCGAATAAAAATTTTATTTGTTATGCCTTCATAATAGTGCTTTTGTTAAAATTTTTTCCTTTTCACTCATGAGGCATGTAGTGAAATCAAATGAAAAATGATTTAAGAAAATTGTTTACAATTTGTGGCATAGAATTTGAAACATAATTTGTAACATAAAAGTTTGAAGAATATCTCCAAGAAAAGTTATAGTGATTAGTAAATAAAATAATTTTCGCATTTAGATTTTCTAATCTCAAGATGTGTGTTGATTTATATAAAAGGAAAACAAATCAAACATATCAAGAAAATATGGTATAAGGAAAAGAGAGTTTCTTGAGATAATGCATATAGACGCATGTAAACCTTTTTTCTCTATAATATTTGATAGATAAAAATATTTCATTACTTTTATAGATAATTTTCATGGTATAAATGTATATATCTGCTACATGAGAAGTCTTAAGCCATTAATAATTCTTGAGATACTTCTTACAGGGAGGACTTGCAATTAGATAGAAATATGAGTCTATATGCATTATCTCAAGAAACTCTCTATTCATTACTTTTATAGATAATTTTCATAGTATGAATGTATATACCTGCTACATGAGAAGTTTTAAGCCATTAATAATTCTCGAGGTACTTCTCACATGGAGGAATTGTAATTAAATAGAAATGTGAAAATCATTGAATTAGATTGAAGTAGTGAGTGTCAAGAAAAGTATTATGAGTCAAGTCATAACCGTGATCTATTTTGTTAACTTCTTGAAAATATGTGCAATAAAATTCTTAAAGTCAATGGCATATATCTTAAATTGTGTTCCTAGTAAGTAGTCTCAAAGACTTATTTTGAGTTGTGGAGTGATAGGATACTTGATTTAAGGCATATAAATGTATGAATAGTCAATCTAAAGTAAGACTTTACATTCCAAATGAAAGAAAGTTGGATAATATAATAGTTAATGGGTACATTATTGATTACTTAGGGAGATCCAAATGATTTAGATTATATTGTCTCTATTCATAGTTTGAATTTTGAGGAAATTGAAATGTCAAATTCCTTATGGTTGGCAAAATCAGTGGGAATATAGAAACTAGATATATGATTGTCGTGAAATGCATTCTTGTATTTCAAAAATGCATGTAGTTCATTTTTATGATTATCTCAATAATAACATGGAATAACATACAAATGATCATCTACCTCATTAGAGAAACACTGCTAAAGAATTGTCCATAAAGACATTAGAACATGTAACCTTATGTGATTTTCTTGATTTGATTATTCGTTACGTGGTGTATTTTCAAAATTTGAATTTAACATAGAAATAAATGAAGGTTTGTATATATTTTCACAAGTTATAGAAATAAGTAATTTTATAAAAGATCGATGCATAAAAGAGTAATTGAAATCTATGAATCAATGTAAAGTATGTAATTTCGTCTAAATTGTCTGAAATGTATATAAAGTTGAATGTAAATGGATGTTGGAGACAAAACCCTGACTCTAAAGTCAATGTTGAATGATATAAAGTCAGATTTCTAATTAAAGATTTCACTCAGAAATGAGCATTGATTAGAAAGAGATTTCTAATGAACCCGAAATAACTCAGTAAAGATCACTATGACATTAGTAGTTTATTATGGTATAGAGTTACATAAAATAGATGTGAAAAAAATTATAGTGTGACAGTCTGAAATCTACAAGAAAGGAATAAAATGATTACTTAGAAAATGTAATAGATTATTTAAAAACTGGTATTTGAAAGTTGATAATACCAATACTATTTTTGGATTTAAGAAAAATATTTATTGTTAATGTATATACCCTAAGATCAATGTGAGTATATTTGTATTTATGGTCATGCATGTATATGACTTTTTGGTCGGTATGAATCGTGGTTTGTAGTATGACCTAAGGATGTTTGACCCAAAAGCTGTAAAAAGAGTGTAAAATTATTTTCAAGAAATTAAAGACTATATTGTTGCCTTAAGAAAAACTGATACTCTTCAGATAACTGGATATTTAGACCCTATTTTGTGGGATTACTTTAATGATGAAAAATACAATTCTGGTTATGTATTTTATGATCTAGTAGAGTTATTTTATGGAATAGTATGAGACAAATCTCTTACTGCTTCATGTGCAATAGGGACTAAGTTTGTGGTATGTTTTGAGGCTACAATGTATAGTATCTGACTGAAGAAATTTATTTTAGGACTTGGAATTGTCGACTTATAGTTAAGCCGCTAAAAAGTATTGCAAGAATTTCTCAGAATATTTTTCTCCGAATGATAAGTATTTAATGAAATTTTAAATACCTAAGTGTTAATGAGAAAATATGAAAACAAATATGTCCATGACAATACTGTGTTAATGATTATACTTTAAATGACATGTTGAAAATATGGGTCATATGCTTATACCCATTATGTGAACATGTTAAAGAGATCATTAATATGCTGAGTATTTTGTTACAGGACATTGAAAGATGTCCATATGGTTGTTTCTGTTTTCTTGTCTTTCTACTTTATATGTACATTAAATGGTGTAAATGAATGATAATAAGATAATGTCTACAATAAACATGAATTAGAACCCAAAACATTACAATATTAGTTTTAATTGTCTCAATTAAAGATCGTGTTGAATTAAGTTACTGGTGTTGTGGTACATGGAAGGGAATTTGTTGATCATATAATAGAGGTCCGTCATGACTCATATTGGTAGCTGGTTTGATATTAATATTACGGTACTCATGTAATGTATTCGAAGCTATGAAAGCTTTTTGGAAATGAATTTGCCTAGTATGGTTAATTTCATTAATAAACCCATAAACGTAAAATATTATTTTATGGGCGTATGGGCTAAGTGCGAGAATGTAAGAGTTGTATTTAAAATCTATGTCTCACACACCCATATCCTGATGTGTTAGAATAACTTAATACTTATCATTTAATTCATGAGTTACAATGGGATAAAATTAACCCTAATGAGATAAGATTAACTCTATATCTAATCACAGTGAGACACAAAGTCTCTAGATTTCTTGATGGTTAGAAGTCTATAAATAGTATTGAGAGGTTAAGAGTTCTCACATATAACATCATTGTGCCTCTAGCCATCGGGAGACACTCAGAGGTAAAGTTGTTAGAATGATCCTCGTCTCATAGTCAGGTCAAATTCTTTCTCAAACTGTAATGGAGGGATGTACATTTTTTAACTGTTATTATTTTATTATGGTGGATTATAGAAAATCAAATATCTAATTATTAATATTCATGTTAAAATATTTAACAAAAAGAGGTGATATATGGAAATGCAAATAACTAATCAAAGATCACCGACTGATCAAAGATCGACTTCAATCAATTAGGTAAAAGTTTCACATCGATTAATGCATGCAGTGCATGCATGCAAATGTGTCCTGTACGTAGGATTCGATAATACACACACACACAGATATATATATATATATATATATATATATATATATATATATATAATGCATGCAACTTCATTAATGTTAATGACGAAGTCACGAAAGTGGCCAACTGGCCTTTATAAATTCCATGGAAAATGGCCTTTGCATAACTGCAATATCAGATCAGAACACCCACTGAATGCATGCCTGCGTGCAAAAGTGAGTAAATGCAGTGTCACATGACTTGGCCAGTCTTTTTGGATCAGAAGAACAGGAGAAAATATATAATCTTTCCCCAACTCTTAACACCACCCAGAAAATATATATATATATATATATAGGGAGGAGAAACAATATTAATAATGCTAGCTTTTCCGTCTGTCGTCTTTATTAGTACTACTGCTATATATATAATTAATAGCTAGACCTGGTAATTATTTCCCTAGCTCTCTTATAAATTTATGATCATGACGATGCATTTGTTTCTGATCGGTCCTTGCGTACGTACGTACATAAGAAACGTTGCTCATCAACAATGAATTTCACTCGATAGTTAGGTAATTGGTTTTGCCACCACAACTACTGCGCGCATGCCTGCCTAGCTAGCTCCTTTATTTTGGCTTAATGTCCCCATCCAGATTTATAATATCCAACCTCCAATATTTACAGGAAACCTAATTACCTAATCTTTCGAACCCTCTTATTTATTTCTTTCCTCCTAATTTAATTTCCTCTATATATACTCTTATAACATGCCAGTTTCCAACCACCACAAGCCCATTCATTAATTTTTTTAGTTACTTGTACTGCTGAGATTTACCTAGAAATTGAAAGGGTTGGAATTTGGGTGTACGTGTGGCTTTCAAGCTCATGAGTCTTGTACGAAAACTATATTTTAAGCAAGGCATGTGTTTAATAATTACTTTGTTGGACGACATTAATACAGAAGGCCTCGATATAGTAATTATTAGTGGAGTCCTAGATCAGAAGTAAAAGGGGACAGCTGCCATGTTTTGGGAACAAGTATACAGTTTTGGAGTGTGTAATTTCCTTACATTCAATTTGAAAAAAATGAGGTCGATCATTAAATCGGTTTTTAATAGTAGATTCTATTTTTTTTTCAAAGAAAGTACTATATATGCAAATTTTACACATTTTAAGACTGTAAATATCATTTTTTTTAAGTATACGATCACACAGGTTTAAGAGTGTATATATATATATATAATTATAACTTTCTTCTCTTCTTTCGTAGAAATCTCCTTTTATAATATGCAAGTGAGATTTGGGTTTAAATAATTCTTATTTTAGATCATTTTCGCCAGAAATATGTCTTTGGGCATTTCTATACCAGCTGGACATGACATGCATCAGAATGCAGTCAGCTTCTATCTATACCAATATCACGTTGTTATCTAAAAGCTATTGGCACATTTGACAACATCAAACAAAGTCTTTTATAAAATAGAGTTGTGTTATTTATAAGTTGAATGGGTATTAGTGTTTTTATAGTTAAATGAGTCCCACGATAAGTGGTATGTTAACACAATAACTTGCGTGTAGCAAAACTCGACGGGGGAAGGTCCATACCCTCCTGCACTTCTCTAGGTTCGTTTGGATAGTTATATAAGATGAGTTGAATAAAATATTATTTGTTAATATTATTATTGTTTTGAGATTTAAAAAAGTTGAATTATTTATTATATTTTATATGAAAATTTGAAATAATTATAATTATAATAATGAGATGTGATAGTTTCTATATCTAAACGAGCCAGACTTAATTGGTATCAAGTTATCAATCTCCTACTCCCACGTTTTCTCCTCGTGTGTCCTGCAACAGAAAACCCAGCCCAAATGAAGATCAGGAAATAATATATTTGACTGGACTACTCTTATTTGGGTCATGGACAGAAAATTAATTAAGTTTGTAAAAGCATTTTGTATCAGTTCCTATAAAAAGGGTTCAAGATCTCTTTTCTAATCCATGGGCCTGTACGAAGCATCTTTTATTGGCTCCGTCTCCCTGCTTTGAGAGAGAGAGAGTGTTCTTGTATTGTTATTGCATAAAGAGAAACCCTAAGCATACAAATATAATTAGATAAAAAGAAGTATATAAAATAACCTTAATTTGATGCGAAATGTCATATTTACTTTACAATAAAAGAGCTTTTACAATTCAACATATCTTATCAAATCACGTCAATTTGTAAAAAAATTTCATATAATTCTCTTTTACCTACTATATATTTCTTCTGCATAAAACAACAACTTCATAATATCATGTGATTTGAAATTTAGGAGAAAGCTATGAGTTTTCCATTACATACAAAAAAAAAAGAAAATAAATGATGTATAACAAATTATGATGGGCCAGCCAAGACAAGCCCTAAATCTAGTAGATTGGGCTTGGACAATATCATCCAACTGATATGCCAGCTTGGACTTGTTGTACACTGGTTCTTTATGATAAATCCCTTTAGTCGAGCCAGCCAGGCCATTAGCATTTGAGAGCCTAAACTCTTTATAATCCATTAAACTCTTGTTTTTCTTGTGCTAAGACAGAAGCTCCAAGTCAACGTCGGCAACCGCGTATAGAAAGAGAGCACTCAACAAAAGTTTTTAATGGCAGTAGACCAAGAAATTTGGGCATTCCTCATCTCCCAAATCATAACCCCCTTTCTTCCAATGACTTTATCATCATCATGTGGAATGAATTTTTTATCGATTCTGTCGGGTCGGAGTTATTTCTTCAAAAGATTCGGTCAACAATAGGCCTTAGCTGATAGCTCAATGGCAAAAACTTCAAGCCAGCTTGCATTAAACTACTTTTGGATCTATCAAAGAAGCCAACATGTTTTTCAAACTCCACAACTTTTTCTGAGCTGTCAAAATGTACTTTTCAAGGTCCTTTTTAGGCTCCTTTGGAAGTTGTATTGAACAGTTTAATTTAATTTTAAACTGATTTTAACATTTAAATATTCAATTTTTAAATCACTAAATTCATCTCAACTCAAAATCTCTTTACACGTAGAACCCATAACCTTTTTCAATTCAACATCCTTTTACATGCGAGACCCACAATCTTTTTCAACTTTTTATAAATTCATTTAAACGTATTTTAACATCCAAACACATCTAAACTCATCTTAAGTAGATCCCAAAAAACTCATTCCATCATCTCAATTCACTACTATTCATAAACAACTCAACTCATCTCAACTCAACTCAACATTCAAACGGACCAATTTCAAAATCTTTGCACTCCATAATGATATGTGTACATCTCATTTATAATTATTTTACAATCAATACAATCATGTCATTTTATAAAAAAAATAAATTTTAATTTTATAAAATTACTGTTTTCATTCATATATATGGCTGTAAAATAATTATAAATTTATTATTCTTTTCCTAATAATACAATCATTATTCATATATATATATATATTTGTGTTGGGCCATGATTCATTATAATCGTAAAAGGTAGTAATCATGCATGCATATGTATCATTGATATTAACAGTTTTAACCTTTTTCTATAATCTTGTGCGAATTATGTCCACCCATGTACGATGGGGTGTACTGCATGCAGAATGAAAAAGCAGAATTTGACATTCAATACACACTTGGGCGGTTCTTTTTGCAACGACAGACCGGAAAAAAAGGAACGAACAATCTCATGTGCGTACCGTCGACGTTGACTGTTTTAACTGAGACAAGCTAAGTGTCGACGACACTTTGCCATGGCTCCAGTAGTTTTTTTTTTTGAATAAATCCAGTAGTTTTCTTTTGATTCAGGCTAATTTGATGATATTAACGGGATCATGATCAAAACATGCACACGGATGTCTTGTTGCTGTCAAATATCCGACAATCAGTCGTGCACAATGTGTATGGTATTGAACTGATCGAATTTCCAACAACAGACGTATACATACGTAATTTATATGATAAGTTAGATCTATTTTACAATAAAAATAGATTTATAACATGCATACCATCTATATCATCAATAAAAAGAGAACAAACTTAGACCCAAAAAAACAAAAAAAAAAGTAACTTGGACCATTAACGAAAGGAAAGAATATAGACAAATGGAACCAATGAGGAGCTCTCCCTGCTTAGTGCAGGTTACATTCCACCCCTAAATCATAAAGAACTTGTCTAGTGCTATAAGAAAAACGAATATTTATAACTAGTTATTTGCGATAAGAACAATTATTTGTGATGAAAATAGATTCATTTTGACAGAATATAGTAATTTTAGTAGTAAATAATTAATCACAAATAAGCAGTTATCTTATAATGAGACCTATATATATAGGAGAGTCGACACCGATTTATAAATTAGACTATGAAGTACAGATAATATTAGGGTAAAAACTGCAAAAAAGATGGAGAGTGGAAAAAGATATATATACAAAATTCTAATCACGTCATTTTGTAATTAGTTGGCTTGGTTCAACATATTTAATCATGTCACGTTAACACTTAAGATAATGTTTACATCTTTTGATTTTATTACACCAAACCACGTTGCTTTATTATTTTGTCATGATTAGCTCTACAGATTCCTTTTGTCTGGTTCGAACTTTCAGCCTAGCCAAAGAAAACCGAAAGTAATTGATCGATTTTGCATGATTAGTAGCTAAAACTACACATGAAACTTGTTTCTTTCTTGAAAAATAATGAACAATTAATTTGCCATATTCTCGACATGCATGCATCTGATACATCTCATCGATGGATTAATACAGACCAAATAGACCACCCATCAAATATGGGTTGGCGCACTCAATGAGATTGACTACCAAGGCCACCTTTTTTTTTCCTATTATTTTTTTCTTAAAAGGCCGACATTATCTCTGTGCACGTGCAATTTCCGTGACAAAGTTGAGGAAGATATGTCTACGATTATGTGGATGCCGCAAATCACTTGGACCCCACCTCCTTTTCCAACACTGATCTGTTCCTCAACATATGACAAACACCGCAACACCGCCCCATGCACTTTTTACAGCCAAGTCTACTGTCTAATCTTCCTGATCGATCATTGATCATTTGACCATTTCACAAAAAAGAACAGATCGATCATGCTGATCACACGGTCATTATTAATCCATTTTGTGATCTTGATCTTAATTAGACATTGAAGTCGGCACAATATCATTGGAGCACAAACCTGGGGACCCCACCTCAGGTTATTATCTTTTCCATATATATGGTGGTCCATATATGCATGATTTTCTTCCACGTATCGATCTGTGCATGGTAGCTAGCTGATGCCTTTTTGTTGTACTATTAATAATACCAATGATATCTCTTGTATGAATCACAAGCAAAATATTTCATGGGGTCCATGTTTTTTTGTGATGTTCAGTGACTGTGAGCCCACCTCTTAAATTCTTCATATTATTTGTAAATGTCTCCAGGAATAATAAAGTTTGAAATGAACTAGAAAATTTTATATAATATCATTTGTGGTTAAAGTTGTAAGATATCATGTTTAATTTGCATATATACATGATGACCTTTTGCGAATTCAATGATCCAAATCATTGGATTATAAGTTTTGGATGATTTGATAATTCTTTCAATCTACTATATATATATATATTAAGATAATTCTAATCACACTGTACGATCGAATTAAATTCTTAATTCCGTCTTTGAGATTATGCTTTTAATACTCTATAAATTATAAATTTTGGAGTAATTTCCTTCATATGATCATGATCATGATGATCATCGTCATATATAGATATGATTTCCTACTTTAATTTCTACGTACTCATGATGACCTTGAGTCTCTTCACAAACCTAACCTTGTTTTACCCTATTTTGTTTGCTGCTTGCTGCTGTATCTTCCATAAAATTAATTAGTTATCTGATGATCATCCGAATCTCACCTAGTATGCCGACCACGTCATGATCATGTTTCATTAAATATTAAAAGACATCATGTGATCGACAATATTCTTCTGTACTGGCGATTAATTTTCTGCCATGCTGAAAAAGAAAAGAACATGATATCTGGAAGACAGAACTAAAAGTAGTTAGCATGACAGCAGTAATTAGCCTCTTGTACTTTCTTTCACGTACGTACGTTGACATGATTAATGATAATGACGGATAATTAGGTGATTAAACGAAAGTTAAAACTCAGTGAAAAGTCCATACATGATGTACCGAACTAATTCTTTGCTTTTACTAGACAGCTAGCTAGATAGCAACACTTTTTTCTAGTACACATGATGAGTCAGTTAATTATTAATTAATGTTGGGTGGGTCCGATTAATTGTGTACTTGAATAATTTGGATTTATACCCATTTTTCGTTTCTTAGTTCAACATAATTGATTAAGCTTTCTAAATCAAGTGTACGTCAGTACTTAAATTAACTTCATGCATGCATGTTATAATATTATATATATGCTAATTTACTCCTTCAATTGGACATTTGTGGTCTCGATCGACACTCGATCGTCGGGAGAATCTAAGTAGATAGATATCCTTACGTGAGCTGAATATGATGGGATTTATGTAATTGGTTCTGTTTGAATTGAGAGTTGAGATGAGATGAGATGAAGTGATATAGTTTTAAATTAATTGAATAAAATATTATTAGAATATTATTTTTAAATATTATTATTATTTTGAGATTTGAAAAAGTTGAATTGTTTATTATATTTTATTTAAAAATTTAAAAAAATTATAATGATAAAATGAGTTATTGAAATCCCTTCTCAATCCAAACGAACAGTTTATTTGTATATCAACAACTTTTAATTGTTTAAGATTTAATAATATCATATAATAACTATAATATTCTAAACTTTTTGTTTTGAAAGCAATATAAATTATAAAAATTTATAATTAAAGAAAAAAAATAATTATTTGGTTCTAAGACCTTTCCTTAAAAAATTCGGTAAAAAAAGATAAAAATTATACACCTAAAACTTTTATTTCTAAAAAAACAAAAGCATACAGTCAAAATCTGTCAAAGGCCGCCCTACCTTCGTTCCACGATGATGATGAGTAGGTCTTTTGAATGAAGGGAATTAGAGTTTGTCGACAGAAGAATGACAGCCGAAAATCTTGACAAACTGAGCTAAAAAGATATTAATATAATTATTTTATGGGATTTATGAAAAGTGAAAGAGGGACCCAGTGACCTTTTTTTCCCATCCTTCCTTCGGGGTCCAGAAACCGATCGAAGAGAGAGCTCACCTCTGCATTTCAGGGCCAAGGATAGCTTGCGAAGAAGCGTTGACGGATTCTGCAGAAACGAACGTACGTGCACAATGTAATGCCGACAGTCGCTGTTAATTTGTAGGGGCCCTCCACCACCGCCGCCGCCTGCTCCGATGGCCTCGGTGAAAGTGACATGAGCCGCACCCCAGCACGGTTCCCCGCCGTTGGCACGTCCAGTACCTCTTGCTTAATTCTTTATTAGCAAATGAGATGGCCTGCCTGCCTGCCTGCCTGCCTGCCTGCATGTGCGCGTTGGTGTTTTATGTTATATTTTCATACTTGAATTGGACTTAATTAAAAGATTTTTTCGCTGTCCCTAGGCTGCAATTAGTTAAATGATTTTTTTTTTCCCTAACCAAAGTTTATATTTAGGTTCTTAGGATCATGTCTGAATTTCATAACAATTATAGTTGATCTACGTACTGATTTTTTGCATAAATTAAAGCTCAATAAATATTGCGAGAATTTATATGTCTATATGTTTCACACTTTAGACTCACAAAAACTCGATAGAACTCAAATCCTTAAACTTTATTAATAACTAAAAAAAAAAAGTCGAGAATTTGAGAGATTGACCCAACAACAAGTAACAATTGGAATAATTAATAAGTTCTAATTAAAGATCAATGGAAATAATATAAATTGAGGAGCCCAAAATGAGATGATGGCCCAAAGCCCAAGAGCACCTGATCCATCCAAGATTGCCAAGGGTAGAGTAGTATGTCGCATAGCCCGTGAAAGAGGGATGCATGCAGGAAGGTAATTGAAGTTTATTAATAATTTTGATCATGACTTGATCTCCTCGATCGTTTCATGCAGAAGGAAAGTGACGGATGTGATTGATCATATTATATATAGGACGTACATGCAGCATTACCACTAAAAACTGATGATGATGACGAGGTTTTAAATTCTAGCCCTTGTTCATTATTATGCTTTATTAACTAATTATATCTTTCCACTTGCATGCCAGCCTCAAGATACTTCATCATGATCATTGTGCTAAAGACTTATATTTTCATTATTCTATATATATGCATGATAAATCGATATAGGCCGGCCAGTTGTAACATCTTATCAATTGACCACACTCTTATATTTTAAAATATAGTTACAAAATGTGATGTGAAAAGTACTGCATAACTATTATTACTTGTATTAATTTACTCGAAAAGAAAAATATATAAATGCTTAGTTATTAATATATATGTGATCTGATGCGAATTGCATATATAATTAAGCTTGATAACATTAATAAATGATTGCATATATAGTAATTAGCACAGTGAGTCAAAGGATCTTATATAAATTAATTAAGTGCCTGATCGGGAGAAGATCAGGTTTACTTGAAAGAGTAACAATGAAGTTTGAATAGTGAATTAAGATGAGATGAGATGAAAGTTAAATAAAATATTGTTAAAATGTTATTTTTTAATATTATTTTTATTTTAGAATTTGAAAAAATTAAAATTTTTATTATATTTTGTATGAAAATTTATAAAATTTATAAAAATTAAATGAGATGATATATATATATATATATATATATATAGCCTGTTATCCAAACGGATCTTTTAGAAATTTTTGAAAATTTTGATGCATAATTAATTACCCACTGAGATAATTAAAGGTAGATATTGTAGGATTTACATGATATGATGTTAATTTATCGCTCTCGAGAATATAAGACCTATATACTTAAGAACTGATCTGTAGTAGTAGGCCGATCAATTAACCATATAATATACATCTATAGGAAAATTAATAGGTAATCTTAAAATTCAGTTGACGTGGTACTTTCAACCAGTCACGACATGATGTTATAATATTGAAATTGCTTGTGTAAGCATTCATTTAATCACAATAATTAATTATATCTAGATTTTCACATTTTTAATTTTTAATTATATGATCTATATACCGCATGACAATTAATTTATTTACAGTACTGAACCAGATATGACTAGAAAATCTAGTGTTGCTTGCCTGAAACACGTTTATTAGTAGAGAAACACTTAAGGCCGGTCATGTGAGGATTTATTTTACACCCACCAATACAAATTGGCCACGTAGGAAGTGCAGCAACCAAACATTTGCACCCACACACGCATAACACATTCCGTTTTCTACTCCCTCTCTCCTATCCATAACACATTCCTCTTCTTCCCCCTCCCTTCAGAACCTCCCGAAGTCCCCTCCCTCGTGAATGTGATTTCTCCACCCCTCCCTCTCATACAGCACCGATTGCAGCATCGATTTTCTCACCCTCACACAGTGCAGCGTCGATCTTCAAATGCTGGGTAATTAACAATCAGCCTGCTACAGCTGGGTGACATTGTCGACCCGTGCATTTCGCACCGCCACATCTCACCTCCATTCGACTGTCCGTTGCCCATGCTATTAGTCATTCTCATCTTATGGGCTAAATCTGTTGAAATTATATGCTGGGTATTTTTGTGTTCTCGTGCATTGATTATGTTGTAATTGCTTGAAGAGAATCAGAAATGGTTACGCTTGTTGGTAGAGTTATTGATTTTATCCCAAACTTTATTTTGTTCTCTTTTTATTTTTGTTGGATTTTGAGAAATTTTTTCATTAGAATAAGCTTCAAATTTTTCTAGTTGTGGGGCTCTGTTTTTTTAAAGTAAATGTATACTGAATGCGATTATGATGTTTTCTTGTCCAAATTTTCATTACTTGGTTGTCTAAACCGATTATTAAGCGATAAATCGGTTGAGATTTTGGGAAGACGAGTGTAGTTGGTTTTGATTTCGGCAATGAGAGCTGAGAATAGTTGAGACTTGTAGAGAGAGAGAGAGAGAGAGGGGGGGGGTTAGATGAGGGGAAAGTGGGATGGTCACATGGGTGGGGAGGGATTCAATGAATTTGTATTTATCACCTGTGTGAAGGTATAAAGAGAAAATTATGAAGGCACCTATGTGATAGCCTTCAATTGACTTGACTGGTGTAAAATTGTCTTTATCACCGACCGGTTCCAAGTGCCACCCTTATTAGTACTGCTTTGTGCAAACTGTAATCCCAAATATTATGGCTAAAAAGTTGTGATGAGAAGGCCTGGATCGATGACAGCATTGAGATAAATTATAATGCATTGTACGTGGGCATCAAATATATTGATACAAAAGAAGAGAATCTAAACGTACGTACACTATCTTTTTACTTTCTACTCTCAATCATTAATGATCAAATGTTTTAAATATTGGTTTTAAATTAATACGAATAATGCTACTCATAATTTCAATTCTCATCATTCTATTATCATGATATTAAATGATTGATACTATTTATTATAATATTTCATTTATAAATTTATCATCTAATGCTATATCTTGAGATATGATATGATAATGAAAAAAGATATAATAAACAGATTTTTTTTTTAATAATTTATATCTTTCGTTTAGGATTGACTCGTTAAGAAACACCTCTCTCTCTCATTTTTTCTAAGACTCTAGATGTATATGGTAATTAAACATGCATGCATAAGGTGCCAGGAAGACAACTGCATGTTATTAGTATCCTATTTAAATCACCCACCACAAAAAAAGTGTAATCTTTTTATCTTTTTGGGTTCTTTTCCCATCATGTGTTGATCAGACTTAAATAAAATCTTCTATTTCAATTCCAATCTTCTATTTCAATTGCTGCCTTTTTTCTCCAATACTTTTACAATACTAATAATAAATACACAACTCCTTTTTACAACCCGCCCTCATTTAAAACATGATTGTATAAAGAATTGTATACTGAAAATGATTCACTACAAAAAATAGGCCTTTTTCAGTGCTTAAAATAGTCGTAAATATCCCTAATAATCGCTTCATTTGATCATTCATGACGATTTTTAATTCGCTGTATTTTCGATAAAATAAAAATGCCATTTTGACCAATTTCAACAATTAAAAAAAATCGTCGCAAAAACTACTATTGTTAGCGATTTTTTTTTCGTCGCAACTATCTAAAATATCGACGGAAATGGCCTTTCCGTTTACCATTAAAATTGTTGAAAAAAATTAATTTTGGCAATACACTTCGTCGCAAAAGGTTAAAAAAGCGCCGCAAATAGCTCATTATTTTTTGCAACGATTTTAAATTATCAATGCAATTATTTATTTCTAGTGGGTAAGTTTCACCGCAAATAGCCTTTTTCGGCGATATAATATCGCCACAAATAAGGTTATGGGAGGAAAAAGTTATTTCCGACGAATTTTACTCGCTGAAAAATGTGTTTCAGGAAAAAAAATACACAAAATAGATTATAGAGAATATATAATGCACATCCAAATTATATGTTCTTGCTCAAAAAAAAAAAAAATTGCACAAGTGGGAAGCACAAAACCAGACTTGCAAATAATCTAAAAAACAATGACTCTTTTCCAACTTGGGGAAATCATGTGAACAAAGATAAAAATTAAAGGAATATGTTAAAGTAGCAAAAGAAACAAAAGAAAAGAATGAACTAACCCTCTTAGCTTTAAGAACTTGCTCCCTTCTAGTAGGTTCTATTCCTAATTCTATGCATGAAACTAGGACAAAGTCTGTTTCTTGCCTAGTCTGCATACATCAATTATCATATTAAAAAAAACTGAAAATATAGCTATAAGTTATTCTCTCAATATGAAACTGGCACAACAAGCTCCCATTGCAACTAATTCTTTTGAGAGATTTCACAAATATGGATAAACACATCCTTAGCTCATGACAAACGATATAAAAGCGAGCTTAATAACTCCATGTGGCTCAGGGTACACACAATGATCATTCAACATATGATCCATTAAGCATACACCCAACCTCCAAGCCTCCAGGAAAGCAAAATGAAAGAAGATCTTTGTATTTGAGAGGCAGCTCCTTTTCTAGAGGGTACTTACCCGACACCTTGCATTGACATATATTAACTTAGAAACTGGAAACATACAGAAAAAAAAATGGAACTTTGATTATCTACTCTGGTGAACAACTAATATTCCCATCAACAAATCTATGGGGCACCATTTTCTGCATAATTCAATAAATTAAGGACATTCATTCAATAATTAATTAAGCCATACATCATGTTATAGTAGATTTGAGCACACTACTATCACTCAAACAAGTACCAAGTTCTGCTCTTCTATTTAAGTATGATGCTAGGCAGCTATAACAATATGCAATTGGGCAGGATAAATTGGAACATCTTCAACATCACTGCAACCATGCCCTTACACCATGGCAGGATATTTGTGTAACTATGCGTCATATAATTGTCTGTAAATTAGTATGATTGATCAGCGAAAAAGCTAGTGCTCGAGGCTAAAGGGAGACAGTGATAACAAATATGCCCACCAATGCTAGATATTATCTCTAAAGTTGTATTTATAATAATTATGATCGAAAATGTTAAATGCTTAATGCAAAGGGCCGGAGACAGAGATAGCAAATATGAAAACCCGGCTATTCCCCCCCACTTAAAAAGGCTATATACAAACAAATAATGCACAGTCGACACTTATAATTAGCAAAGTTTTAGAGGTTGGCAAGAAGTCAAGATAATGGTTCGATTATATAATGGAAAATAATAATAAAAAAAGGGGGTTTTGACTGAGTGTAACGTCATCGATCCCTTCTCCTCCCCCACATCAACGGAGTTTTCCTGTAAAAGGACAGCTGAAAAAGAAATCCCAACAACCAGCTTTCAGCACCCAGACAACTCAAGAAATGTAATTTCAGCATCCGCAACTTTTATATACATAAATACATTATTGATTAATATAATGGAAAAAAGTTTTTATATTATGGGGCCACAATATGAGATGATTAGGTTAATATGTCCAATATTAAAAGAGACTTTAGCTAAAATGTTCATGGATTAGAACAATATTCCAACGTTAGAAACTAATGATTCAATTTGTTGAGGGAACAAGCTGATTAGACACTTCAATATTGTTTTTGTACTGCTATCTTGTGGTGGGCCAAAGACTACATTATGTGTGTGTGTGTATATATATATATATATATATATATATATGAGAAATACTTCAACTACAAAATGGTTACACAAAAGTAATCTTATAAATTAACATGATTTGATGTGATTCATCAGATTGTAAAGTTACTTTTATTATAAAATAGATCTAACAGATCAGATGAAACTACATCAATTTATAAAATTGTCTTTGTGTAACTCCTTTGCAATAATTAAAAAAAAAATGCCTATCTGGCGTTGTACGAAGGGACACCAGGATGAGAGTCTGAAAGCATGGATCACTAAGCTCCTGCTAGCTAGTTTAATGTTGACCTTTCCCACCTTTTCACCACTTTGATGAAATTCTATCTGGTGAAGAAAGATCGAAGGATGGGAGTTTGAGATCAGCTAAATAATTATTTCAAAGAGAAATATGTGTCCGGATCATCAATAGGAGAAAGTTTTGCTGATTTTTGTTTTTCCTCTAAGTTTGTAGATCAAGTTTATATATAAGAAAGATGGCGTTTTCCTTATAGTTAGTGATGATATGGGACCAAGTTGTTCTATCTTATGATTTAAGGACTTTTGGAGGCCATTATGATCAACTCCTTTAAGGGTTCTCATAAATTAGAGAATTATATATAATATAATTATAAAGTCTAGTCCTTTATTAAGTTCTAAATATTAATTGCAAAATGATCTATATGTATTTCATCCCCTCGGTGTTTATTACATCATGTAATACTTAATTAATCAAAGAAAAATAAAAACACCTTAAAAAGAGTATTTCACATGTGATAAAGGTTGAAATGATCATAAACAAAAATTTTATGTGCAATTATTTTTGTGTATTCTTTTGTACACTGCACTAATGTAATTAACTGTGTCACTTTTTTAATATAAAATAACTGTTTTGGCCAATTATATTAATAGAGTGCACAAGGAGTATGCACAATATTCTAGAAACTATCTTGATTGATTGATCATATTCTCCCAGCAAGTAAGTTATCTCTTTAATTGTATTAACTACAAAAATAAAGAAAAGTACCTGCTGCAAAAGAAAACAACTTATTCAACAAAATTGAGAAGCACATTAATGTTAAAGGGAAAAGCTTCCAGCCGGATAGGTTCAAAACCCAATTTTGCACCAGTCAATAGATGGACGACATGTAGACATTTTAGAAAAATAAAAGTTGAACCCGCATCCAGACAATTCCCCCTATTTTCTTTTGAATCCATCTCCCTCCCTCCGAATCTCTCTCCCTCCCCCATCTCCGCACGCAAGTTTTTTTAGAAAAATCACTCCCTCACGGCGATCGTTATTTCTTGGTTCGGCCTCATGTCCTCCCCTGGAATATTCAACACGGTCATTTTCATGGCGATCGCTCTCATGTGCATCTTTACCTACGCGCCCGACATCGAAGATACGGAGAACCCTATCCACGAGATCAAGCACAAGGGTGGGGACTTGAGGTACTGCCAGAAGTGTTCTCACTATAAGCCTCCCCGTGCACATCATTGTCGTGTTTGCAAAAGATGTGTCTTGCGAATGAATCACCATTGCATTTGGACTAGTAATTGCGTTGGGCATGCTAATTATAAGGCATGCTTCATTTTCGTGATGTATGCTATTATTGCATGCATCTATTCCTTGGTCTTACTTGTCGATAGTCTAACTATTGATTATCCAAAGGATGAGCAGCAGGTTCAGCTAAGTTTTTCCTGGAGTGCCTACGTGTCGTCCATCTATTGGCTGGGTGTGAAATTGGATTTTAAATCCATCCGGCTGAAAGCTTTTCCCAATGTTAAAATATCATTTTCATCTCATAATTTGTATCTTTGTCAACCAAGCTATATCATGTTACCAATTTTGTTTACGAGAGCACCATGCGCACAGCTAAGGCTATGCATGCATGGAGTAACATAAGCGATCAATATTGACATGTCATGTCACGTCAGCATGATAATTTTAAATGTATAGTGTTGATTATTGAACTGCCTACATGGCAATACCACCTGACATTGCCACGTCAACCCAGCAAACATGACACACAAGTTTGCACATAGCATTTTTATTTGAATACACTTTTTTTTTTGACAAATTGAATACACTTTATTTGATTAGTCTATTTAAATAGATGATGTCAGAGCTCAAAATCATGATATAATTAATGTATTATAAACACACTCACTATAACACAATTGGTCTTTAGTGACGGTTGGAAAATTGTGACAGTCCCCAAACCGTCACTAAAAGGCCTTTTCTGTGACGGTTTCTGGAAATCATCACTAAAGACAGATGAGGTTTTTTTAACGTTTGAACGTATTGGAAATTTACTTTCGAACGTCAAATTTACGTTTGACCACTCTGGCAACTTACGTGCGAATGTAAAATGTTTTGGTGCCAATGTTTGAACGTTAGTAATTAACGTTCGAACGTTAAATGTTTTGCGCCAACCTTCGACCGTTAATTAATAACCTTCAAACGTTGATTGTAAATTTAAATTAAATGACTCTAATTTAAAAATTATGTGGTTTTTATAGTGCATAATTTGTGAACAAGTCTAAAAAATTGACTTGTATATATTTATATATACACAATTTGTAATATATAAATATATATTTATATTTATATATATTTGAAGTGCAGCGATTTAGTATTAAAGTTGAAAAATATAACATTAAAGAAGATTGAGAATTGAATGGTAAAAAACCATAGAAATATTAAATAATATTTTTCTTTATAAATAATAAAAGCAAAATACAAAATATGATCGAATTTCTTAAACAACACTCAGATGATACCGTTGTTCGCGAAATTTGAACTTCGTACCTCCTCAGTCAAGGTATCAACCTTGTCGTTGAGGATACCTACACGATGGGCGATCTAAGATACAGACGCCTCTATAGCCGCGAGCGATCGATCGATTTTATGATCGATATGCGCAGTCAGCTGTGAGATCACCGCATCAACCCAAGCAGGCCGTGCATCTCGCGCAGATGTACTCGGCGGCTGCTGACTACTACTCCGCACATGACCTGGCTCAGGCTGTGTCGGAGGAACTAGATCCTCTATAGGGGGTGGCTGACGTGTAACACCCGGACCCAATCAAGCTCAATTTTTAATTTTTTTTTTAATTATTTTGTTTGAATTTATTCTATTTTATTTTAATCTTTTTTTTTTTATTTTCTTTCACACGTTCACTTCCGCGCGTTTTATTCTTTCCGTCTATTTTCTTTTTCCCCTAGGTCTTCCTCTCGTTCACGGCATGCATACACACACACAACTTAGTTTCCACATGCACGTCTCTCATGCACCCCATCCTTTTTGGTTTATCTCTAGGGTTTTCGCATCATATTTATACATACGCTATAGCCATGCATAGAGAACGCTTTGGTTACGTTCGCTGCCGCCGCTAGCAACTCCTCCCCACACAAACAGCAACCTCGGCTTCTCCGCAACACAACCCACTTCCACCGTAAACGACCATCACCCAGGGCCCAAAGCCTCACCATAGCCACTTCTTTTCCTCACTGTAAGACCTTCCCCTCAGCGCAGCCGTGCAACACCCAATCACTGGCCAAGCCCGTAGCGCAACACGGGTTGATTCTCCGTGATGCCGCTGCCCTACCACCCAAACTCACAGACAGCAACTCCTCTGTGCAACAGCGCACCACCCTCCAGCCGTCCTCACCACCACGGAAAGCCAACCACCGTCGCCCAACCATTGAGGGAGGAACACACGGCATACTCTGTTTTAGCTCCCGAAAATAGAGTATCAGCAGCTCAGTGTTCTTCTCGTCCGGAGCCATCACGCGTCGCCACCTTACAGCCCTCTCTTCTTCTCGGTATTATCTTCTTCCTCATGCCATGATTGCTCTCTCTCCGTTCTCCCATCATTTTCTCTTTTGCTTATCACTCTCTCTTTCTCTCTCAGCACTCTCTCACTCCCTCTCGGTTGCTCTCTCTCTCTTTCTTTCTCTTGTGCCCAGCCCAACTCGACTGCATCTCCGCTGCACTCCTACACCTCAGCCTCGCCACACAGTCCCTCCAGACAGCCCCGTCGCACATTATCTTCTCGGTGAGTCTCTGCCGCCGCTGCATTTCTAATATTCATGAGTATATGTTCATCGCTAGTTTTATTTCATAAGGTGTAATTATATATATATATATATACACATATGTTTATATGTGAAGTTTTAACCTAATATATATATATATATATCTGGAAAGTTTCCGGTTTTAACCTACTTTTTTCGGGTGAGAAGTTTTTGTTGAGTTTATATTTAAATAGATTTTTGCTTTAAATTTCAATAGATGTTATATTTGTATTTTAATAATATTGTTAATTAAAGAGAGTAAACCAATTTTTTTAAGAGAAGAGTTTTTCATGACTTATTTTATGGAAAATTTTAGTAACCAATGTATTCTTTTTATTTATAAAATATTGTTGGCATTTTAGATATTTTGAATATTAGTTTTTATTGAGTTCTATAATTATCATAATACTTATTCTATAAATTTTCTTCTTCAGTACGAATTCGATTAAGTGGATATTGATGGTTTTGGGAAAATGATGGTATTTTAGGTATTATGAAAATTTTAGGTTTTGAGGTTTTAAAAATAGGCTCTTTTAGCATTTTAAGTTTAAATATAGAAATACGTGGTTAATTGGAAATTTATGGGAATTACGTGACTTTTATAGGTCAAAATTAATAATTGTTCGGCATTTTGAGGAAATTCTTAAAAAGCTAAGAAGTCCAGGTAAGCAGGGTTCCTATGCAAGACTTTGAATTAAAATAAAATGAGTTGAGGTTATTGTTGAAAAATATACATATTTGATTATGAAAAGAAATTTGAACTACTTCAGTTAATTGTTCTGCATTATTCATGAGATTCTGTTTAAGAAGAAATTATTTTCTGTCATGACTAGTATAGACATGAGCTTATTTTTTACTTTCTGTTTCTGAATTTTTAAAAGAGAGCGAATATGAAATTTTGTGCATAAATTATGTTGTGATATGATTTTGTTCTGTTCTAAAGATTTTCTGTACTCTGATATGATCTAATGTGATTTCTGAAAACCTCTGGCATAACATTCTGTTTCTGCTCGGTTAGCTACCGGGGTTTGCACAACCCTACCACGGGGTTAAACATGATATTTGTTCTGATATGATAAGATAAGATGTGATGTTTCAGTTTATGTTATGCTAAAGGGATTTTGATTATGAATATTTTCAAACTTTCGCTCTGATATTTTTGATAACATGTTCTGACACTGCATTATGAAAATGTTATTCTGATTCTGCATTCTGAAAGAAAATATTTTGTTTTTACATTCTGAATTCTGTAAATGCTCATGTTTACACACTGGTATATGTTCTTTGCTTACTGAGTTGTTGATAACTCACCCCATATCTTCATATATTTTTCAGATAATTTTGATGGTTCAGTTGGAGAACAAGAGTAGAAAGTTTTAGCAAGGTGTGATGATCGAAATGGAATAAGTGCCTGAGGGTACAAGTGCTTATTTGAGAGTCGTAGTTAGTAAACTGATTTTATTTTTCGGGTATTTTAACTTGATGAGTTAAGGATAATTTCAAGTTTTGGAGAGTTTTTAATTTATATTATTGAGATTTTCTTTATTGTCCCCATGGAGGAACTAAGATATTTGGATTGATTAAATGGATTAATATTTTATAGGAATTTCTGGATTTTATAGTTGTGTTATTTAAGTTGATCTTAGG
Source organism: Juglans microcarpa x Juglans regia (assembly GCF_004785595.1). Taxonomy (NCBI): domain Eukaryota; kingdom Viridiplantae; phylum Streptophyta; class Magnoliopsida; order Fagales; family Juglandaceae; genus Juglans; species Juglans microcarpa x Juglans regia. Next base: position 36,479,157 of record NC_054596.1, read on the forward strand.
TATTAAAAGTTAACTCTCCGAACCTCCGGGAACAAGGCGTTACATGATGTCCCCTTGTCTGTCCAATGCTACGTCGATGCGTGGTCATGTCGATCGGGCTCATCTGATCTTTCACCCGCTCCTCTGGCTGAGTTGGCACTTCTCGTGCAAGTAATAGCCAGCTGATCAGGACATCGTATGGGAGATTACCCGTGGAGACGATGCTCGCCTCATAACGGATCCTCTCGAAGATGTGAAGTGGCAAATCTATAAGATCTCCACGTGCCACTCATATCAAAAACTGTGCCCGAAGCTGACTAAATGTGGTTTTATGTGCCACAGGATCCACGTTTGTTGCAACAATAAGGTGCAACATGCGGAAGAAAGGTAACAGATGGTTCTGGTTGAATGCGTTCTTCCTCTCGATCTGCATGCGGTCCCTCCCAGTGAGGATGTAGAAATCCTCGTCTCGGTCATCATCTTGAGCCTCGAGGCCAGTATCCTCGACCTCTGATCGGTCTGCATCTCTGGCTGATACTGACTCAAATGGGCGGCCAGTAGATGAAGCAGAAGTGGCTACATCCTTATGGGATGTAGCGTGTGCAGATGTCTCAACTCCTCGACGAATCCCGAGGTGCTCGACGATGACATCTAGTAAAATGTCAATGGAAACATCGCGTGCAGTCACGGTGTGAGAGGATGTGTCCTGAGGCATGGCACACATCCCCATATAGAACTTCTGAACCATTGAGGGGTATACACTCCCCCTCAATGTGCAGATATTTCCCTAGCCTCTACTGAGGAAAACATCTCTCAAGTTCGTCTACTCCCAAATGAGTTCGTCGAACTCATTAATCAGGACCTCTTGCTCTACGATAACAGTACGAGCCCCGATATGAGCAGTGTCCTAAGTGGCTCATTCCTTCTCTCATTTCCTAGTATGCAGAGGATGAGTCATATTCTGAAAATAGAGAAAGAAAAAAAATTATTTATATTGATGCATTTTTTGTGTTAATTTTAAGCTGCTCTGCATTAACGTTCAAACATAGTAAAATATACGTTCGAACGTTAAGATAAAACGTTCGGACTTGTTTCCTTTACGTTCGCAAGCAAAATACATACGTGCGAACGTATAACATACACGCTCGAACATAAGTAGTAAATAAATATTGGCTGACATACGTTCGGACGTATTCATTAAACGTTTAGACATAAAATTTATGAAAAATAACGTCCGAATGTAAAAAATTAACGTTCGAACGTATAAGCCTTAACGGCTATATAATTGAAATGTCATATGTTCGAACGTCTTGGTGAAACATTCGAACATTACGAGACAGAATGTCTGAGTCGACTCAGTCATTATTGAAATCTCGAAAATTAATCTACAATGTTCTAAATGTCGAAATGCTACCGTAGAAATGAAGTATACACTTCAAGAAATATTTCTACGGTGACTATTTGGCCAATGGCAAGCCGTGGTGGCCAGAAAATGGAGTTAAAAATCCGGCCACCACTTATCCCTTTTTAAACAAAACTCAATGCAAATCTCAAATAAAATATATTTTATTTGATTAAAAGATGAATGCCTACATTTTAGTGACAGTTGTGGCGTAGTTTGACGGCTGCAGCGACGGAGGAGAAGAGGCGTGCAACAGAATGACGATGATAACGGTGAAAATGACGTTTCACCGTTATGTTTCCACCTTATATACACAAAACGTTCGAACGTAATTCTTAATACGTTCGAACGTTTTTCGATTTATTTTCCAAAATATTAACTATAATATATTATATTATTAATATATGTTATTTATTATAATGTTATATATAGCATTATAATATGTAATATTATACTATAATATATATAGTATATTATAGTATATATTTACTATGTATTATATATATAATGTATTATATAGTATATTATATATATTGTATTATATATATAGTACAGTATATATCCAATATTATATAATATAATATATAATATATTATATATATTTGATCTATTATAAACTAATGAAATCATCATTAGAACCACATGCTCTTATTACTTGTCTAAAATAATATATTTTATTATTACAATCTAGTACCCAAAATTCTAGTGTACAATTTCCTAAATAATTTGATTGGAATCAAATTACTCTCCCTAATGAATGACAATTAGATTAATTGGTTTTTTTGAATTTGTGAGTGCTAGTTATATTTCTAAAGTTTAGCAATATGTTTATATATGTTATTGTGATTTTATGCTTACTCTTGAAATAATTGTGATTATTGTTTGTGAATTTTGTGAATAGTTTGTGAGTTTATAGTGTTCATTGATGAATTAATATGTGTATAAATATTATTATGAGAATATTGTGAATATGTTGTGATATGGATTTAAAATATTATGATTATTGTTTTTGAATTTTTATTGAATATGTTTAACAACAAAATTATAAGTTTATAATCTTAATTTATGTAAAGATTAAAAACATTTAATATACAGATAATATGAAGTTTAATATTTAACATGGAGTAAGTATATATAATATATTCATACTAATTTAGTTAGAATATGATTATTATTCAAATTATAAGTATAGTGTAAATTATGTCTTAAAAAAAATAAAAAATAAAAGGTATATAAGTTAACTATATATAAAGTATAATACTTTTTTTCATATAGAAGGAGATCAAAGACAGAGCTGGCCATTGGATCAGTAAATAGCAAGGTGCATTTTTTTGGGAAGGATCAATCCATTTTGTTTTCAAAGTAACGTTCAAACATCCTCCATGATTGTGCATGTTACAGGTAATAAATATATAGAGAACCGACTAGCTAGCTAGCTTGGTGATCACGTTGTAGTTGCATACCTTCATTTGTTGTGTTTGTGGCTTTGAAGTGGGTCGTACGTATCTTCAGACATCGAGATAGGTGTCCATTAAGTGGTAGCCCCAGCCGTACTGCAACAGCTGATAGTCGTTGAAAGTCGGGAATATTTATGAACGGTATGGAACTGGGTTGGATGAAGTTGAAAGTCATATATTTGGATGCAGTTGAAAGTCATACAAATTATGACCCTCCGATAATGTGATTTAAGAAAATCATTACTATATAGTATTTATATAGTGCATTATATATATATATATATAAGTTTTGTTGTTCGTTTTATTAATTATATATTATTGATTTACATATATAGTAGAGTATATATACTATATTAATTATGTTTTCATCTAAAGTATTAGGCTATCATATATATATATATATATATATAAAATATAGTATATATACAACACTATAATATAGTATATAATGTAGAATTTAATAAGTAACAAAGAATTATATATTATTGATTTATATATATGGTATAGTATATATATTATATTATTATTTTTTCATCTAAAGTATTATGCTATCATAATATATATATATAATATAGTATATATATTACACTATAATATAATATATAATGTAGAATTTATGGAGTAACAAAAAATATCTCGAACAACCAGGTTATAAGAAATAAGAAAATAGTGAGAAAAAGTTGATATTTTTTTTCAACTTTTAAAAAAAAAAATTATAATGAAGAGAAGTATTGTGAGTATCTAGAAAATAATACGTATATATAACTATTATATTAAGGAATACTAACTATTGAATAAAAATTTACGTCCGACTATATTTTTTAACGTTCGAACTTTAATAATGTATTCCCGCTGTATTTTTTATATCTGTTAGGAAGGGTACATTCGAACGTTTCAATTATAACGTTCGAACATTAAACTAAAAGTGCGGAAAATTTTCCGCTCGATTAAGGTATCTATGTGATGATCTAAATGTTCGAACGTTTATACTGTACGTTCGAATGTTAGTGACTGAAAATCACTAGAAAATTATAACGTTCGAATGCTAAATTTCTGAACGTCTGAACGTTAGGAAATTAGTACGGGAAATTTTCCGCTAGATTTTATGCTCTATCATACGAAGGGTACGTTCGAACGTTTATATAAAACGTTCGAACGTTAATCGCAGAAAAATTATCCTATTTTCTTACGTTCGAACGTCATATTAAAATTGGGCGGGATAATATAACGTTTGAATATACAACTTAAATGTTCGAACGTCTAGTCTAATAATTTTAGACTTAATGAATACACGCACGGGAGGAAGCGGCTCATTTCTGCTTCTCCCGTGTGCGCAACAGAGATAGAGTTGAGAGAGAGTCTCCTGCAAGAGAGAGAGAGAGAGGGTTGAGTGAGAAAGAGTTGAGTGAGAGAGGGATGTGAGTTAGGGAGAGCGAGAGTTAGAGTGAGAGTCCCGTTGAGTTTTGGTAAGAAAAAAATATTGAGTTTTTGTCCCTTGTTTTTTTTAATTTTATAATATTTGTATTGTGTTTTTGTTATATAATACAAAATAATAAATTAGTGTTGTATTTTTTTGAAGGATTGGTTGTTTTGGCAAGTTGGAAGCTATGGATTTGTAAGAGGATATTGTGAGTGCTAGGTATATTTCTAAACTTTAGCAATATGTTTATTAATTTTATGATTACTCTTGAAATATTGTGATTATTGTTTGTATAGTTTGTGAATAGTTTGTGAGTTATTGTGAATATGTTGTGATATAGATTTGAAATATTGTGATTATTGTTTGTATAGTTCGTGAATAGTTTGTGAGTTATTGTGAATATGTTGTGATATGGATTTGAGATATTGTGATTATTGTTTGTGAATTTTGTTTGAATATGTTAACATGTTTAGAAATATATTGTCTTTAGGTTTTGTTAATACATGATTATTGCTTACCCAAGTTTAGGAATATGTTAATACATATTGTTATCATTTTATGCTTACTCTTGAAATAATTATGATTATTATTTGTGAATTTTGTGTGAATATGGTTAGAAATATATTGTGTTTAGTTTTTCGTATTTATTTGAATTTTTTATATAATAATTTTTTTTTGTGTTTTTTAAATTTTTTCTTTGAGAAGAAAATTATAAATTTAGGATTTTAATTTAAGTAAAGATTAAAAACATTTAATATACATTTAATATGAGATTTAATATCTAACATTTAATAAGTATATATAATATATTCATACTGATTTAGTTAGAATATGATTATTATTCTAATTATAACTATAGTATAAAACTTGCTTTTAAAAAAGAGAAAAAAAAGTATATAACTTAACTATATATAAAATATATATATACATACAATAACTATAATTAATAATTACTTATTAAATATAAATAACTCACTCAATTAAAATTATATAATAACATTTGGAATTAAGTATAACAATTAAAATAACTCTTTAAGAATTATAATAATTAATATTATATTATAACCTTTGAAATTAATTATACCAATTAAAATAACTCTTTAAGAATTATAATAATTAAAATTATATAATAATATTTGAAATTAAGTATAACAATTAAAATAATACTTTAAGAATGATAATGATTAAAATGTTATAATAACATTTGGAATTAAGTATAACAATTAAAATAACTCTTTAAGAATTATAATAATTAATATTATATTATAACCTTTGAAATTAATTATACCAATTAAAATAACTCTTTAAGAATTATAATAATTAAAATTATATAATAACATTTGAAATTAAGTATAACAATTAAAATGATACTTTAAGAATGATAATAATTAAAATGTTATAATAACATTTGGAATTAAGTATAACAATTAAAATAACTCATTAAGAATTATAATAATTAATATTATATTATAACCTTTGAAATTAATTATACCAATTAAAATAAATCTTTAAGAATTATAATAATTAAAATTATATAATAACATTTGAAATTAAGTATAACAATTAAAATAACTCTTTAAGAATTATAATAATTAATATTATATTATAACCTTTGAAATTAATTATACCAATTAAAATAACTCTTTAAGAATTATAATAATTAAAATTATATAATAACATTTGAAATTAAGTATAACAATTAAAATGATACTTTAAGAATGATAATAATTAAAATGTTATAATAACATTTGGAATTAAGTATAACAATTAAAATAATTCTTTAAGAATTATAATAATTAATATTATATTATAACCTTTGAAATTAATTATACCAATTAAAATAACTCTTTAAGAATTATAATAATTAAAATTATATAATAACATTTGAAATTAAGTATAACAATTAAAATGATACTTTAAGAATGATAATAATTAAAATGTTATAATAACATTTGGAATTAAGTATAACAATTAAAATAACTCATTAAGAATTATAATAATTAATATTATATTATAACCTTTGAAATTAATTATACCAATTAAAATAACTCTTTAAGAATTATAATAATTAAAATTATATAATAACATTTGAAATTAAGTATAACAATTAAAATAACTCTTTAAGAATTATAATAATTAATATTATATTATAACCTTTGAAATTAATTATACCAATTAAAATAACTCTTTAAGAATTATAATAATTAAAATTATATAATAACATTTGAAATTAAGTATAACAATTAAAATGATACTTTAAGAATGATAATAATTAAAATGTTATAATAACATTTGGAATTAAGTATAACAATTAAAATAATTCTTTAAGAATTATAATAATTAATATTATATTATAACCTTTGAAATTAATTATACCAATTAAAATAACTCTTTAAGAATTATAATAATTAAAATTATATAATAACATTTGAAATTAAGTATAACAATTAAAATAACTCTTTAAGAATTATAATAATTAATATTATATTATAACCTTTGAAATTAATTATACCAATTAAAATAACTCTTTAAGAATTATAATAATTAAAATTATATAATAACATTTGAAATTAAGTATAACAATTAAAATGATACTTTAAGAATGATAATAATTAAAATGTTATAATAACATTTGGAATTAAGTATAACAATTAAAATAATTCTTTAAGAATTATAATAATTAATATTATATTATAACCTTTGAAATTAATTATACCAATTAAAATAACTCTTTAAGAATTATAATAATTAAAATTTTATAATAACATTTGAAATTAAGTATAACAATTAAAATGATACTTTAAGAATGATAATAATTAAAATGTTATAATAACATTTGGAATTAAGTATAACAATTAAAATAACTCATGAAGAATTATAATAATTAATATTATATTATAACCTTTGAAATTAATTATACCAATTAAAATAACTCTTTAAGAATTATAATAATTAAAATTATATAATAACATTTGAAATTAAGTATAACAATTAAAATAACTCTTTAAGAATTCTAATAATTAATATTATATTATAACCTTTGAAATTAATTATACCAATTAAAATAACTCTTTAAGAATTATAATAATTAATATTATATTATAACATTTGAAATTAAGTATAACAATTAAAATGATACTTTAAGAATGATAATAATTAAAATGTTATAATAACATTTGGAATTAAGAATAACAATTAAAATAACTCTTTAAGAATTATAATAATTAATATTATATTATAACATTTGAAATTAAGTATAACAATTAAAATGATACTTTAAGAATGATAATAATTAAATGTTATAATAACATTTGGAATTAAGTATAACAATTAAAATAACTCTTTAAGAATTATAATAATTAATATTATATTATAACATTTGAAATTAAGTATAACAATTAAAATTATAATTGTGGAATGATAATAATTAAAATTATATAATAACCTTTAAAATTATATATAACAATTATAATATTTGTAAATGGTATGTCTATCTTGAAGAAATGTCTATCAATTTGCTTGACTGTCATTGTCTCTCCGGCCTTGACTACTCTCTTCCGGTCTTGACAATTACTAATTAAGAGTTGTCAGGACTGGGGAGTCTATGACAGTTAAGCAATTAGACTAAAATATAGACATTTCTTCAAGCTCATTCTCTCTCATATCTACTCATGATACGAAACTTGTGAATATATTCTTTCATCTCTCTCTAGTTTAACAATATAACATGCAATACTATTTGTTTGACAATCTAGACACAGAACATGAAGATATTGTTTGTAGTATTTTTTTATAGATGAGTGTGACATTGCATAAATAACCTTAGACCCGTTTGGGAATTAGTGTACATTTATGTGTCGACTAATTCCAGAATTGTCCAGTGTGGACAGTTTGAGATTATATTATCTGTATCGTACATTTTTGTTACTCCTACTTTCCACGTTTAATATGAAGTTTCGGTATCTTCCTCTACTGTTATTCGGGTATACTGTTCGTAGGGTCACAATCCCTCTATTTGAACATGTCTACTTGAAGAACTATAAGGAGGTGCTGTTGAAATTTCTACTAACGTGTTATTAGTAGATAGATGCTTTTAGAAATGGACAAAACTTGGATGCGTCTGGGCGATAGACTTGGAAAGGATTACATACCCTATGCACGTGGAATAAGAATCTTCATTGATTTTGCACGGGCCTCTACTGATAGTCGTGGTTACATTAAGTGTCCATGTCGAGGGTGTAAAAATTTGTGTGCGATAGGGTTGGATGAAGTAGAAAGTCATATATTTGTGAATGGTATGGATCTGGGGTATACCCAATGGGTATTGCATGGTGAGCCGTATGAACAGTCAGCAGATGTATTGGTCGATCATCACAATTATTTGCGGCACATGGATGATGATTATGAGCAAGATGAGATGGAAGAGATGTTGGATGACATTGGAGCGGGAATGTTTATGGATGAGGTTAACGACAATGCCTCAAGTGGCGGAGGGACTGATTGTGATAATTGCACTTCAATATGGGAAGCTGCAAAGCACGAGCTTTATCCAGGCTATACAAAACATTCCAAAATGTCATTTATTGTTTGGTTGCTTCACATTAAGTCATTGTGCGGGATGTCGACGAAAGCAATAAACATGGGATTGGACTTATTTAACGAGGTGCTTCCTAAAGGGTCTGCATTGCCCGAGAACTTTTATGAAGCGAAACAATTGAGAAAGGGATTAGGATTTGAGTACAAGTCCATACATGCATGCAAGAATGATTGTGTTTTGTTCTGGAAGGAGAACGAGGAGAAACAAGCATGTCCTGTATGCGGAGAGTCGAGGTGGAAGGGTAAGAAAAACATGCCGGTTAAGGTGTTGCGGTATTTTCCCTTAAAACCTAATTTGCAAAAACTATATATGTGTAAGAAAACAGCTCATGATATGAGGTGGCACGAGGAGAAAAGAGTTAAGAATGAGGCATATGAGGCACCCAGCCGATTCACTTGCGTGGCAGTCTTTCGATAATCAATATCCAGAGTTTGGGATAGAATCTCGAAACGTGAGCCTGGGACTCACAACAGATGGATTCAACCCTTTTGGAAATATGAGTACAAGTTATAGCACTTGGCCTGTAGTATTGATTCCGTACAATCTTCCACCATGGAGGTGCATGAAGACCCCAAACTTTTTGTTAACTTTACTCATCCCTGGCCCGAGATCACCTGGGAATGACATTGGCGTATTCATGTAGTCGTTGATTGAAGAGCTGAAAGAGTTATGGGAAACAAGTGTTAGAACTTATGATGCATCCATGTCGACATCTTTTCAGATGCATGCTACGGTAATGTGGACTATAAATGATTTCCCTGCATATGGGAATCTTTTCGGCTGGAGTACGAAAGGGAAGTTAGCGTGTCCGACTTGTAATAAAGAAACTGCTAGTGAGTGGCTAAAATATTCTCAGAAGTTGTGTTTCATGGGTCATCGACGTTATCTACCAGCAAATCATGCATGGAGAAGAGAATGTGCTAAGTTTGATGGGAGAGTAGAGGATATAATTGCACCAAAAGAGTTGTCTGGAGAAGAGATAGTGGAACAACTGCAACATGTTAAAGTGAACAATTTTGGCAAAGGTCGGGGAAAGTACAAGAGAAAACGACGTGCAGCAGAATTGAATTAGACAAAGCGTAGTATTTTTTTTTGACTTGCCGTATTGGTCGTCTTGCATGTTGCGACATAGTTTGGATGTAATGCACATAGAGAAGAATATTTGTGATAATATACTGGGAGGAAGGCAATAGTGTGGTCATGCCACATGCATGTTTTACGATGACCAGGGAGGAGAGGATGGATTTCTGCAAATGGTTGCAAGGTGTGAAGTTGCCAGATGGTTATGCTTCAAATATTGGTAGATGCGTGAATCCTGATAATTGAAAAATCAGTGGATTGAAAAGTCATGATTGTCACGTATTTTTGCAGAAGTTATTACCTGTGGGAATTCGTGGGAAGATGACATCTAATGTACATGTCGCCATATCTGAACTCTGTATATTTTTTAAAGATTTGTGCACTCTGGTAGTAAATCGAGATGTGTTGTCGAAATTGGAAGAAGACATTGCTACTATACTATGTAAATTCGAGCAGATCTTTTTACTATCATTTTTTGATATCATGGTCCATTTAGTAATACATTTACCGTGAGAGGTACTTTTGGGTGGACCAGTGCAGTTCCGTTGGATGTATCCAGTTGAAAGATATTTGGGTTGACTGAAGCACACTGTTGGGAATAAAGCCAGAGCTGAGGGTTCAATAGCAGAGACATATATACATGATGAATGGTTAACATTTTGCTCTCTATATCTTTGTAGTGTTGAGACAATATTTAATCGTCAAGAGCGAAATGTTGATCTTGCTGCTTCGCCTCCTCGTGAGCTATCAGTGTTTTCCCAGAATGTACGACCATTGGGTGCACAAACGGGTTACGATTTAATTGATGGAGAGTTGGGTAAAGTTCGGTGGTATGTGCTAAATAATTGTCAGGAGATTGATGATTATCTCATGTATGTCATTCTATGCTTCGAAGAATTATAGTTTTCTTAAAATTAACTATAATTGTTGTGCTCAAAATATACTTCTTTTGCAACATGTTATAACGGTAAGCACATGGACAAACTTAGGGCGGAAGGCGTAGAAAATATAGAGGCAAGACATGAGGAAGAATTTCCCGGATGGTTTGAAGAACGTGTATGAACTAAAATTAAATATATGTTATATTTTGAAATTTTTACCTCTGGATAATGAAATAATAAATATATACTATTTCAATTTTTAGATTTTGGAACAACGTGTTCGTGATCCCGAATCAATTTCTTTTGAATTGTATGCATTGGCCCGTGGTCTCTCAAATAGAGCACTTCGATACAATGCATGCACGGTTCGAGGTTATAGATTCCATACTCTGGACCGTGAACGTAATAGAAAGACTCAAAACTGTAGTGTGTTGGTCAATAAGAGTCATGGAACAAATGATATTGACAATTATGATATCATACATGATATTATCGGATTGAAATATCTGGGTGGGTCTGTAACATATGTCTTTAAATGTGATTGGTGGGATCTAGGCGGTGGTCGTGTTTTGATACATAGAGATAATCACTTTACGAGTGTCAATACTGCATCTAAATGGTACGAAGATGATCCATTTGTATTGGCTTGTCAAGCTACCCAAGTCTATTACTTGATTGATCCAATGAAAAGTACTGATGAAGATAATGGAGAGATAACTTGGCGAGTCGTACAAAAATTTGTCCCTCGAAATATATATGAAGCAGGAACGAGTGCAAATTACGAGAATAGTGGAGATGAAGATCATGATACTCCGATTGTAGAGGCATACCAGGAAGATGGAGAGGGTATTAACTTGTTTGTTGACCTCGGTGCACTCGAGTTGCTCCCTTTGTGTAGAGATGATGTCCCACCCGTCCATCTCAACCCGTCTGTATTAAATGATCATTCAATTCAAGTAAGTGAGGAGGAAGAAGAAAATGAAGAGTCAGAAGATGAAGACAAATCAGAATCCGGACAAGAGGTGGATAAGGACAATGAAGAAGAGGTGCATGATGATGATAAATATGTTATTGATGGAGATTCTGAAACAAGCATGAAAAATTCATCTGAAGATAGAGAATAAAAGTACTAAATATTTAATTCATATAGGTGACTATAAAATATCTTGAATTTTCATAATTTCTTCTAATTAATTTTCTTTGATATAATTAATTATTATTAAGAATGCCGCCAAAACGATAACGAAAAAATATGCCTCCGCCAAGTCCAAGTCCTGAACCCATTGAGGACTTCCCACTCGAGGAATCCATTCCTGAAGATCAAGTTAACACAGAAGAGAACAACAGCCAATCGACACCTACCAGTAAGGAAATATTGTAGTTGGTAATTAATCATATAGTTAATACTTTTGTCTCAATAACTATATAATTTATAATTATACTATATATTATCATGTAGTTGACGCATCTGCACGTCGCAGTCGTGGCTATACACGTGGCATCTCTCTTAAAAAAATAGAAGGCACGAAAAATTGAAGATCACAATTCCTGATAATTTCACTGGAAGAGTGGATGATAGTGCAGCAGTGCTTTCCTCCTATATTGGCACAGTAGTTCGAGCTTATGCTCCATTTTATGTGCACTCATGGTGAGATATTCCGAATGAGATTAAGAAGCACATTCGAAGTCGTGTGCTGGTGAGTTTACTTTGAGAGTATATTTTTTTTACCTAGATTAGTATATCATATTTTTGACCTGATTCCCTTGTTAGGATGAATTCGACCTCAACTTTGGCCATAGCGAGGATTTGAGAATCATGAATGAGTTGATGGCTACACCATTCCGACGTCACAAAGGATGATGTCATGACCACTTCAAGAAGTTTGAGACGTTGGAAGAGGCTGCATAGTCTCCTTTTCAGCAGATGAAGTTAGATGATTGGAGAAAGTGTTGTGATCTTTTCGCATCTCCAGATTATCAGGTATTTTACATTTATATCTTTTAATTATTTACATTCATATTCGTTCTATATATTATATGTATACATATTACAATTAATATTCTTAATATATTTTGTAGCACTTGAGTTCTACAAATACACAGAATAAATCCGCTCTGACTGTCCACCATCATGCCGGTTTAAGGTCATTCCACCGTCTTGCTGAAAAAATGGTAATTAAAAAATTTTAGATTTCATTTATTTTCCTAATATTCTTTTATTTAAGTATTAACATTATATTTTTAAAATTGCTAATGTCGCTTTGTTAGAAACATGATGATCCTGAAAACTTTTCCCTTATTCATGTTTATGCTACTGCTCACACTAATGAGCATAGTGAGTGGATGGATCCTGTTGCTGCAGATAATTATGTAAGCAGTGTTAATTTTGTTAAATAAATTATTTATGTAACGTTTGAATAATTTATTTTTTATTTCTATTTCTTTTAATACGTTACTAATTATTTACGATCATTACCTTTCAAATTACAGGAAAAAATGATGGAGATGCAGTCGACTTCTGGGGAATCCTCTCCTAGTGACATAGACATATTCAAGCAAGTGCTCGGGCCGCAGTCTAGTCTGGCAAGAGGCTTGGGACGATCTATCAAGCATAGATGTACATCCTCCTCAACCTCATCGACTTCACAAATTAATAATCTTATGGCAGATTTAGAAGCTGCACGGTGTGAGAATGAGTATATGAGATCGAGACAGCAAGAATTAGAGTCTCTCTTAGAACGACAGTCTCATTTAGAGACGCGTTTGCAGGACCAACAGAGAGACCAGGAGGAAAGAATACGTAGTGAAGTGCAAGAGCAAGTGCAATGGAAGATGATGGTGCAAATGGAGTGTGTTATGTTGTTGAAATAGAATTGCGGTGGACGAGAAAAAAAGAAGAAATAAATTTGTCTTTTGTAGTGGTGGCTAGTTTTAATATCTAATTTTAAAATTTTATAAGACATTGTTAGTTTTTAATTGATGGTATGTAATATAATGAAACAAGTAATATGTTTTTAAATTTTATGAAATTAGTATATCTGATCTGTACGTTTGAATGTAAAGTAAAAACGTTCGAACTTTTGTTCACATTTGAACCAACGTTCGAACGTGAATACATATTGTGTATCGTAACATTCGAACGTAAGCCTCTACGTTCGAACGTGCTGACCCTCAAACGAACAAAACGTTCGAATGAGTCAACGATTAACGTTCCAACAAACCTCCGAACATACCACTTGCATTCGAACACTCCTTCGTTTACATTCGAAATAACGTCCGAACGTTAACGCTTACGTTTGAACATTAGTCTGTTTACGTGACGCTTACGAATGAAATTTTGAACGTTTATTCTAATTAATGTTCGGACGCATAAACGGTCGAACGTAAATATGATACGTTCAAACTATATTCAACGAACGTCAACTCATCTCATTCGAATGTTAATCGATCGGGTTACCGTTTGAACGTTTAATTTGACATCCGAACGTGACTTTCTGTGACAGTTCTCAACCGTCACAAAAAATGGAACGTTCGAACGTTCTACCAAACGGAACACCTCCAACCGTCACTAAAAATTTTTTTGTGACGGTTGAACAGTAAACCGTCACCAATTGTTTTCTGTGACGCACTTTAGGTGACGGTTACAAACCGTCACCAAATATCTTTAGTGACGGTTTCCTATTTTTTTGTGACATTTTTCTCTGTCACAAAAGACACATTCTATTGTAGTGACTATAATTAATGTCAGACGATATGATCAACAAAATCAACTGTACCATTGTTATCCAAAATCATTTCCCCCTGCTTAATTGTCATGTGTTCCATATATAGATCAACACATGACAAGCAGGGGGGACATTAATTAATTATAACTTTAGTGGAAACAAGTTCAGTAGACGTATATATATATATATGAGTATCAAGTACTCCAGTTTTGTTAATGAGCAACAGATTAAGCAAAGGTTGCATTGGAAGAGAGCTACATTTAAAAAACAACATATTCTTGAGGTCTGGCGATTATTTACAACCATCTTATGTCAAAATTAGACGGCCATCAACATGACAACTCGATCGATTTGAACACACATATATTAACTTTCCGGCCCTTAAATCTTTTTGAAAGATGGAATTTGACAAAAAAGAAAAATTCATCAAAATCAAAATGGATAATCAAGGGAAATCTTTAAAGGCCTTGGCATAGGGGAGAAAATGTGGACTGAGATCAAACATTATAGAATCAAAAGGTTAGCGAAATTTTTTTATATGCATTTTGTATTCGGTTCCGTGAAAATGGGTAAGAAAAATATATAAGAAATTGATTGGGCAAAACCTTTTTGATGCGATGCGTTTTGAGTTAGATAATCAGGATATAAATTAAACTAGGCAGGTAGATTTGAAAAGTTTTTTTGGATAAAAGCTTTGTGAGATGTTTTTTTATGAAATTTGTTTTAATTTTTGTATTTTTTAATTTCACAAATGAAAAGCTTTCTAAAAATAAAGATATTTGTGAAAATATGTTTTAGATTGAAGTACTAGATCTTAAAAAATAAAGATAGTAAGAAAAAAATTGAAAACCAAACATCGCCTTAAGTTTTCTTATCGACCCCTCATCTAACATTAATGAAGTTCGGAGAATGACCCTTTATTTATTTGGGTCGGGTTGTCAGATTGGATTGGAAAATAGGGTTTTCATTTTAAGATATGATATTTATAGTCATAAAAAGTGCAAGCGACGCACATTCCTTTTTAAAATATTAGTAAATAAATATAGAACCCACATAAAAAAATTAATTTTTAAATAGTGAATCTCATTGATTCGTTATTGTAACAGATAGCAACAACCATTTCATCCGACATGCGTATTTTTTTATTTTCCAATGGATTTAAATCTTTCATTAATGGAAATCTTTTGATGTAGTGAGTAATAGCTCTGGTTGTTTGCTGTTCAAGAATTCTTGTTTAGGCAGTTAATATCATCCATACATAATGTTTTGATCTAAGATTTCAATTCTTCCGTGTTTCAGCAGTAGTATATTGTTCCACGGAGCTAAGGTCTAAAATATGGAAGAAATAGATGTTTCCACGACTCTACCACCCAGTCAATTCTGTTCCGCTGGAAACAGCAACCTTAGTTGCCATCTCTATATCTGGTTTACTTGTAAGTTTTACTGGGTACGCATTATATACTGCTTTTGGGCAACCCTCTCAACAACTAAGAGATCCATTCGAGGAACACGGAGACTAGTTGAATTAATGAGCCTCCCATTATTTTTCAGAATGAGTGCACGACGCTTATACATGAACCCATGATTGTATCTAACATTTCTCTTTTATTTTTCCTGGCCATATTTCTAGATCATTTGGCCCCAACAAATTGGTATTGGAGCTAATTATAGTTAACCTTAAATAATTGAAGTCATGAATTCATTGATCTTGAAGCATTAATTATTTGATATTACTTCATTGAAGGATTTATTGTAAAGATCGATCTGTTGTTGCTGGCCATTAAGTTTGGTGGAGGATTAATTAGGTGGATACAAGGTAGGGAAATTCACACGTACCGATGATCAAAGAAGGATTTATTGTTTAATGAATTGAGGGAATGCATCATGTCCTTCTTACGTACAGTACCTGCACCGGCCTGTTTTCCTTAGACAAACTTATAATAAGGAACTTAGCTAGCTAATTTGTATCAACTGAAAATGACCAGAAACACTGCGGAAGTTAATTATGTGACAAGAACCTTGAATCCCCAGCTCCAAGACGAAGGAACCATATTTAAACTGAATAAAGAAATTATAAGAAAAAAAGAATATTTAAATAATATAGATAAATAACATATATATAGGCTGATATATGATGTATTAATGTAAAATTTATTAGGTAAAATAGAAAAGGTGGGTTAATTTTATTAGTTATTTAAGATAAACATTTAGATAATCTATTAATTAGAATATTGCTCTAACAACTTTTCACAAAATCCAAGTAGTTACCCTATTTTCATATGTTTAAGAGGGTAGGAGCTTCGATCCGTATCTCTCCCTCTCCTTGTTCTATCTTCAGCTTTTTTAGTACAGAACAATGAAGTCCAATTTATTGCACCGGACCACCTTCGACCTGCACGCACGTACTCACCTCCCATGGAGCCAAAAGTTGTCGATCTTCAAGTTCAAATAAGTAATATTAATTGTCGCGAACGGGTAAGCTTGTGACCACAACATCGTCACACGCTACACACCATACACCACACAACATTGTTGATCATTGGCCTCCACTCTTCCAAACTGTTTACCTATCATTCCACAGCTTAATGGGTATGTGTACATGCATGATGGCAAACTTGTCAGTACAAAACTTTCATGCCGGCCTAGCTAGTGTTCATGTAGAAAGTTTGCCATGTACAAAAATTAGGCACACAAATAATGTTACGACGCTAACAATTATTGTCGCCTAATTACCATTAGACGTAACTGATCAACACTATTATCAACGATATCACTATGTAAAATTTTATTTATTGGGTATGAGATCGATCGATAGACCGACCTTATGATCAGTATATTTTTATAATTTCATTTATCATATTTTGTAACTATGATTCATAAAATTGTTTGTTATCCTCATCCGTATATATATTTTGTTGTAAGTAATTAATGATACAAGTACGTGATGAGGAGGAAGATCAAGTAATACTACCGGGAGGCTAAAGTTTTAGTAGTTAGCTCTTGATCCTCTAGAATGGTCACAATATGCAATAAATTATTGGAAGCTACATGCTATAATTGAAAGATCCTTATCGTCTTTTATGCCACAAAAGATCGAGGGTCGAGAATAGATAGCGCTAGGGTTCAGTCATTTACATTAACAAAGACAATTACTAATGGAATGTGATAAGAGTAGTAGTGATGATAGGTCGAGAGAGCCGCGCGCATATTTAAGCCGTACATAGATAAAGAAGAAGTACGTAATTAATTGCATGCATGACGCATCTCCCAAGAAATCTTGGTGCTGAAGCCTCATAGGCCCTCCATGTACCATCAATCATCCCAACTACCCCTCCTAAGCGCCTATGTACACATTCTACAAACCACATACATAAAAAAGGACATTTAATAATTTCATATAAAAATATTTTCTAGCTTATTTTCCAAAATAAATGAACCTTTTTATTTTTACAAGTACTTGTGTGCTTTTAACAAAGATTTATATTTTTTTAGAGTTTTAATTCAGATTTTAAAATTTAGAGTAAAAAATAAATACTTAAAATGGCTCCCTACAAAATCTATTGAGTATTTATTGATGTCTATTTTTTTTTAATAAATATTATGAAACTCACTTTATATACCTATCTTTCTCACTCATTATATATATATATATATATATATATATATATATATATATATATAAAATATATTCATCCCTTGCCACGATAAATTCATGATGCAAGTGCAATGGTCAAACATGGGTGATATAGTAGCACTATCCTTACAATCTAGAACATATAAATCGCATTATTAAAAGTAGTTACCATTGAAAAAAACCCTTTGGAATAAGGAGAAAGGGCCGATCAACAACAATAATTTTAGGCTGTATTTGACTGTCGAGACTATTTCAGACTACTTTATTATTATTTACAAATAGTAGATTAATATTTACAAATTATTCATTACTATTAATAAACTATTTTATTACTATTTACATATATATATATATATATATAATCTAAAATATTTTTAACATTCAAATTTCGTATCCTTGTATATGTCTTGCTTGAAGTCAAACCCTTTTCAATTTTCATATTAAAAAAGGAAATTAATTAAGTATCTGGCCATAAACAAATCATCCGAAGGGTTAGGAGTTTCTTTTTAACCATTTTTTTATTGAATATAATTATGATTTCCATCCTAGTACTAAAGCAAGCGACCGGATTGGTACATTGGAGCGCATGCGACGTTCGCGATTTGCATCATGTGGCATGTGCCACTGAATTCCATTAATTGATCGTCTGTGAAAAAACTCGGTTGACCGGGAATCACGCATGTTAAACGTTAAACACTTAAAAAATATTATTTAAAAATAAAAACAAAAAAGAAGTTTTATTAAAAGAAAATACTATTTTTACCATTTGTTTTGATCGCTAGTTTCTACCATTATGAGTTTTTTATTTTATTTTTATTATTTTTTTACTTAATGATTAAGTAAATATTTTTTAATAATATTATAAATTTTTTTATTTTTAAAATATATTTAAATGTGTTAAAAAAATATATGTAAAAAAATATAAAAACAAAAATCATCCCGAAATCACTAACGAGAAATCCTGTGGGAGCTCCCAACCGTGGGGTAACACCGCCTTTTATTAAAAGAATATGTTGTACTTTGACATGACCATATTATATTTATAAAACAAAGAATGATTTGCTGACTGATTCGACTCAAAATCGAGATGATTAGGAGGCATTATTAATATTCTATTGATAGACGTCTTTATAGTTTGAGTTATGATATTCATTATTTCATATCTTACAGCATTATATATATTTAGATTTTTTATTTTTTTTATGTTATTTTTATTAAATTAATTAAATTGTTCTATTCATCATTATTATAAAAAAATAAAAATAATAAAAAAATATAATATGTAGCGTACGTGTTAAATGCAAAGTGGATTATTCTTAACAGCTTGCATCAAAGTTGGAGTCTTTTGATATTCATCAAAACACATTATATACTCTATACATAGCCTACCTCGAAATATATTTTTACCAATCATAAGCCTAGGTATTTAGTTCCAACTACTCACCATTCACTCTTGACGTTGCTAAAACAAAACCTATATATGTAGTGTTGAGAAATAAATGGTTGAGATTGATCCATGCATGAACGAGTAATAAATATATTTGAAAATCTAAAAGTGAGACCATCAACAACGTCCTCAAGCCAAACATTAAAATATTATCACTATAACAAAAAGTTGTTTATGCGGCCAAAGAAAATTGCAGAGAGTGAGAAAATCACTGCTAAAAAGACTATTTGCGACGATAATTTGTCGTTGCAAATAGAATAACCTGACATAGCACCTTATCGGTCTTTGACGGTGACGTTTTGGTTATATTTGTGACTATTTGTAATTGCCGCAAAATGTCATGATAAAATCCTTTACGGATCCCCCTTCTTCCTTTTTCCCCCTCTTTTCTTTTCCTTCTCCTCCTCTTTTCTTTTCCCCCAGCTCGTTACTCACTCTTTATTCTTTGAGTTTGCTGCCGCCCTTACCAAGTCGTGCTTGCTACCGTGCCATCGCCACCTCACCGAGGAGGTGAGTCTCTCAATCCTCCGTCTGTTTCTTTCTCTATCTTCTTCTCTGTGTGTGCACGTCTCTCTCTCTCTCTCTCTCGATTCCATTGTCGTATGTGGGGGATCTCGACTGGAGCATGGACGAGGGGCTGCTTCTCAATGAATGGGTCTGTGTTTTTCAAATTTTTCCCTTCCTGTTTTAGGTATATGTATTGCAAGCATTTCATGATCTGAGCATAATGCTATTGTCTTCATCTCTATTTGTTTTGATTTTGTAGATTTGGAGTTCTTGTGTACTGTTTGGGTAAATGGGGGCTCTTTGGTAACTCGATTGTGACAGTTCAGATTTGAACGGAAGCTTCTTTGTTCCCTCTTTGTAAGCGTCTCTAAGTACTTTGCCCTGAATTTGCAGATTTTATATTATAAAAAGGACCTTTCTTAGGTTCAGATTTTTATGTTGAATTCTTGCTGATCACAGGCATCGACTTTGTTGGTAAGGTTTTGCTTCTTTGTCTAGCGGGCTTCTTCTTTTCTTTTTCCTCTTTTTCTCATGCAACTGTACTTGATTTTTCTCTTTGGGTTTTGTCTTGGAGTGAATAAAAGAGTGGGTTGATCTTATTTTTCTACAAAGTTTGAGTCTTCATCTGGTTTGTGAATTTGGAAGGGTTATGTTGTGGGAGGTTTTAGTATATTTAGGTCCATGCCTTTTCTTTTCCCAAGTTTTTTACACTTATTTTTTTCTTCCTATATGTTTCTGAATTCCTCATGGTTATTTGTAGTTGTATCATGATTGACCCTTTTATGGATGCCTTTTATTATTATTATTATTATTATTTTTATGCAAGTAAAATATGGGTCTGAAATATTTTTCTACATCTCTCAAGTTTCTATTTTTTTCTTTAAACATTTTGCTCTTTGAATGGTCTTTAACAAATTGCTTGGATTTGAGCAGAATCTGCCTCTAACAGAGAGCTTTAGAGTGTGTTTGGATGTTGAAGTGAGTTGAGTTGAGATGATAAAATATTGTTAGAATATTATTATTATTTTAGAATTTGAAAAAGTTGAATTGTTTATTATATTTTGTGTTGAAATTTGAAAAAGTTGTAATGATGAGTTGAGATGAGTTCAAGATCCAAACAAGAGTCATATTTTGTTCTTAGAAATTGTCCATAGAAATTGAGCCATGTGTTGGAATTACCCTCTTGCGCTACCCTAATCATGGGGCACCACAAATGACAAATGATGATGCTTTCACTACCTCCCAAAAGTAGAACATGATCTTGAGGATGTAGCCAAACTACCCTCATTGAGGAGGTGAGTCTTTCAATCTGATTTTGCTGGTTTGGTATCTTGAAACTTTCTTTTCACTTTTGTTTTATCTTGTAATTCTTGTATAATTTTGATGATCTTGAGTCTCTCAATCTCTTGTTTTCACTTTCGTTTGGTATAATTTTGTTTTTTCTCAGACTTGTTCATCTAGGAATCATAAACAAGAGGTTCAACTAAGAAAGCATGCAGAACAGATACTTGAGGCATCAACTAATGCAGAGCCAAATTCTACATGACGTTTGCATCTTTAAATTTTATATGATGTTTACCTTTTATAGGACATTTATTTGTATTCTTTTGGTTAATTTTTATTGAACTTAGATTTTTGTTTATTTTCCTTGAAATATAAAATTAGTGCATGGCTTGGATTTTGATGAATACGGTTTTATGCATTTATATTTTTTTGGGGGATAATTGTTCTTTGTGGCGAATCCTAATTCGTTGCAGATTTTTTTTAATGTTCATCATTATTTGGGCGAAGACTACTCACAGAAAATAATTGTTTTTGGAGAACTATGCTAGCGACAAAAATTAAAATGCTCGCGTGAAAAGTATTATTTCCCACGAATGGTTTTCGAGGAAAAAGATATCCTATACGACAAAATCCAAAGCTCAACGTAATTGATCAACTCAGATGATTTATTCTCGGCCAATTTGCTGCAAACGAATTTTGGTCGGGTGAAGTGATTTGTGGCAAAAACTATGCTTTTTGAGGCGAATATCACTCGCAGTCAAATGCCACATTTTTTGTTGTGTATTTATCATAAATGATTTAACCTATATTTTCTTATCAGCTTAAATTTTTAAGATAATTAAGTAGTGATTTCACATATAGTATTAGAGCAAAAGTCTTAAATTCAAACACTAACTCTTAAGATAAATATAAATTATTAAATTTATATCTTTCCGTCCATTTAAACTTTTGAGATAAGTGAACAAATTATATATAATTATATGAGAGATAGACATAACATGTGGATTCACCAATGTTATAATTATATATAAATTATTATTGTTTATTTATTTATTAGCAGTTTCCTTACTGCATGTAGGCTAGCTTAATTAATATATAATTACTAGCCAAATGTGAATGCATGCTGCCAGGCTCGATCGGTTCCAAGCTAACCATGCATGCATGATCCCAGTATTAGCAGTACTAGGCGCTGCCAGATGCTTAAATTGTGATTTCCAATCAATTCCTTCAAAACCAAGGGTCAACTTTCAAATATTAAAGTGCACGTGCATGTGTGATCACTTGTTCATTACGAGAAAAATTAACTTAACTAGCTAGGTACGTACAACTCAGAATTAATTTATTCTTATTAATTATTTCTATGACTATATAAAATGCCTCATTTGATCTCCAAAGCATGCAGCTAGCTAGAGCTAGCTAGCAGTTTGTTGATCAATTGCAGCCCTCAATCGGCCATGTATTCATAACTACAAAAATCTTATTGATAACATATATAACCGGCCCCCACTCATCATGCAATGATAAAAACATACATATATACATACATGATACATATATATATATATAATGTAGAGAATATTAGATCTATCTCCCTTTGATCTCTAGCTACGTATCATATGAACATCATATATAATAAATTACCAGTTCTGATGATCTTAATCATCATAATCCAAGCTTTGAATTTTATGACAATTATGCTAATTTGATGCATGTTTTAGACCGTTAAATTAGTTTGGGAGATTTTGGTTAAATATGTATTAGTTATGATATAAATTCATGACTTGAATTACTTCTATTGGATATATGAGACCGATAAAAGTAGGGTATCTTTATCATTGTCCTTCGAGTACATTAATATATACCTATATATAATCATGTATTACATTATATATATATACCTATATATATATATGCCTATATATATACAATACTACTATTCGTTTTATATACCTATATATATATATATTCTTGGAAAGCGATTTATATAGTTTTAAGGTATATAAGTCCTATATATGCATTTTTTTTAAGAAATTTTGACAAATTTTAGAACTGCATGCAAAGAAAATCTAATTTTTTAATAGTAAGCTCTATTTTTTTTTTTTTAAAGAGAATGTACAAGACTTGTAAACCTTAAAATTATATATAACTAACATTTATATTAGTAGATTAGGAAGAAACAAAACGAGGTATACTATACAAGCAGAACATATCTTTGGAGCACGTAAAGATGAAGAGTTTTTTTTTTTTTTTTTTTTTTTTTCAATTTGAAAGTCGGCCGCCATTTAAGCTGGATTACTTTATTTAATCAAGGATTCCCAATTTCCAACCACATAAAATATTGGCATGCATTTAATATACTTAAGAATAGAATGGTAATTAACAAACAAAAAGGGTCCATGATCATGACCAATTGCATTGTCCTCACGTCTTACAGCCATATGATGGGGTCATGAAAGTTTGACATATAAATCTTCGTATAGAAAAAAAATATATATATATATAATATTAATATCCCTAGAGAGAGAGAGAGAGAGAGAGAGAGGGAGGGGGGGGGGGGGGGGGGACAATGAAAAGTTTCTCCTTGTAATGAAGTACTCCACCAAACCCTAGAATCCTCAATAATTTTAGTGGGTTTAGAAGAAAGGATACAAGCAAAAAAAAAAAAAAAAAAAGTTTAGCATGCTGCCTCAGGCCGGCCCCCACCCCCTTTCCCCTTCAGTTTTTGTGAGATAGACAGGAGCAAGCAGCTAGGAAAATTTGTGACCTAGCTGGCTAGATGTGTGCGGAAATACTAGGAAAAATTGATGGGGTTTACTCTTTTGTGACAGCATTTTTGAAACCCTAGTCTCAATGATGCAAATATATCTCCTTTCTTTTTTTCTTCTTTTCTTTTCCTTTTTGTTTTACTGTATTCTGATCTGGGGACCAAGGGGGGCCTGTTTCTTCGAAGCTCCCGCGCGTACTGCTGATATAGATTGATATGAAACGTTCGATCAAGAAAAAAAAAAAAAGAAGATGTTAATTTACTGATCTCAACTACTGTTATCATTATTATTGGACTATCACATCGGATATGTATGGGTGGCATGGCTTTGATTAAGTGGGATCAGAATTAAAAGCCTTTCGAGGCAAATCTGGTTGGATGGCCAAGTAATTATTGGAGATTGGCCCAAAAATATTTCTCTCTTTTATTTATTTTTTCTTCTTTTTCCAATTAAGTTTCTGTTTGGAACTTCTGCAGACTTTATTAAACAGTACCAGTACTGATAGCTTTGAGTAAAAGCTTGTGCTTTATAGTTTTGCTACTGTTATTCATAAATATTATATATTATATTTAATTTTTAGTTTTTTAATTTAATTTTTAGTTTTTTTAAATTAATTAAATTCATCTACTCATCATTCATATATCACATATTTAATAAAAAAATTAAAAATTAAAAAAATTATATATGATATATAGTATATATAAAAATGATAAGTAAAAATTTTCATAACTTTGACTTCATATATATATATATTGACTGGGTTTGAATGATGGACATCTTTGAAAGAAAAAGAATATGCCCTATTAAATTTGTATTTACTAGATTTTGGGAAACCCTAGTATTGATGGGACCAACAGTCCTATTCTTTGCTTACCCATCTTCACTATAAAAAAATATTTTTTTTTTTTTGGGTGAAGGAAAAGATTATTTATAACAAAAACACTCATTTTTGTTAAAAATAATCTTAATTAATCGTAAATAAGTAATTTTTTTATAATACTTATTTTTTAGAAGTATTTTTCTTATGGATGGTAACTACAAGCTGTAAGAATAAGAGTTTGTTTGTTTTTAGAGATGAGATGAGTTGAAATTAAAGTTAAAAGGTTGAATAAAATATTGTTAAAATATATTTTTTAATATTATTTTTATTTTAAAATTTTAAAAAAATTAAATTATTTATTTTATTTTATGTGAAGATTTAAAAAAATTATAATAATAAAATAAGATGAGATGAAATATTTCTTGAAAACAACCAGACGTAAGTTGTAAGAATAGTAAATGTCATATAAAAATATTACCGAGTATACGTATGAGGAGTGGAATATAAGGTAGTTGAAAAGTAGCTGTCAGTGGAGGCAGTGCCCTCTAGCTAACCAATAAGGGAAGCAAAATCAACCTAAAAAGACATCTTAATTACTTCTTCCATCTATAAAAACTTGGCCGATAGAAAATTATCTGATTACTGACACTCCAAACACAATACGAATGTACAAATCTGTCATATTGTGTTTTGAATATCTTTTACGATTGATGATGAGACAGAGTAAAAATCTCAGAGAGCGAACGGTAATCCACATCTTTTAGGTCCTTATGAGGAAAATATGTCACCTAAGCTGTGTTTTGGTAGAGAGTGTGATATGGACCTTTTGAAGGGGGAACACTACTACAAAAAAGCCATATAGAAAGAAAGGAGAGAAAATGCATTGGTAATAACTTGAGCAGCAAGCAACGTATTTAGATTCTAGCCCTTCAAAAGCAAAATTGATAAAGGGTCTTTACACACATATATATGTAGAACTGATAAACAAAGGCAAAAAGAGAAAGGAGAAAAAAAGAAAAGAGTAAAACTCTGACAGAAAAAGAGAGAAAAGAAAAAGGGTAAAAGTTGCATTGCACACAGAAGATGGTTTGGCTTGGTTCATTTAATATTGCCACAGTATAGGCTCGAAGCTACTTGGGATCACACCCTCTGCCTCTGTCATTGAGATGTGATCCCTAAAATACCCGATATCATCAATGCTGCTGTGACACCACGGAGGAGGATAGAGGCATCCGTCTACCAAGTCATACACGAAATCGTTACTCAACTCGACCGACTCGAAACTCGTCCCCAGAGTCGGCAGCTCCACTATCTCGCTCAGCTCCTCTGGGGTTGACATGTCGCACGAACACGAAGACACTGTAGCAGCTGAGGAATATGAGGAGGAGGAGGAGGAGGAGGAGGAGGACGACGGCGAGGGCGTTTTGGGAACCTCAAACTCCATGGAAGCTGCTTTGGCAGCAGCGGCTTGGACATCCCGGGGCGAGTTCGAAGCGGGCCGTGGAAGCGACCCGGAGAGTTCGGGGAAGTTGAGGATGGCCGAGTTGCCCTTGATGCTCAGCGCGGCCACGTCGTGGGCCCGGGCAGCCATTTCCGGGGTCGAGAAGGTACCGAGCCAGATCCGGTTCTTCTTCCGGGGCTCGCGGATTTCGGATACCCATTTGCCCCAGCTCCTCATTCGTACCCCTCTGTAAACCGCGTGCTTGCTGCTGTCACGGGCTCGCTTCGGCTGTTTTGGGTCCGGGTCGGGCGAACTGGACTCCTTGGAAGTCGGGTTCGGAGCTGATCCTGGTAAAGACCGGGGCAACCCAGATGAGAATGGTGAAGATGGAGAAGGCGAGGACGAGTTGGAGCTTGACTCGGTCTCCGAGTAAGGCGGATCAGCCATTGCTGCTAAATGACTTGGATGGAAAGCAATCTTGGGATTATAATTCTAAGAAGGGAAAGATTTCTTACTATTAGTGGAAAGCCGCCTCTGAACTTCTCAGTAGATCACTACTGTGTAGCACAAAAGACACAAACAGAGAGAGAGAGAGAGATGTAGAGAGAGAATGGGTACTCGTGTGTATGAAGTAGGAAGAAGTTGGAGGATGAGAAAGGAAAATGAGAGGAAGAATATTGAGAATGAGGAGGAAGTGAAGGAGGGAAGTGGGGTTTTATTAGGAGAAAGGGGAGGGAGGATGAAGAATGCAAGGTAAACGTGAGGCTTTTATTTCCCAATGACCCTTTCTATCCCATCATCATGGTCACATCTTTTCATTCATGCCCAGGCATGATTTCTCATCTGTCTGTATTTAAAAAGTTTTCTTTTAAATTGAGTTGAAAAAATAAAAAAAATCCAAACCCATCTAAAAGTACGACGAGTGTCTGTTAAAAAGTTTTGCCACATTTTTTTATTAAATAGTTATGTACTTCTCGCATATTCAACAAGACATACCAATTGCTAAATCCGTGACTTAATTGATGTAAATTTTTATCTCTAAAATGAAGGTTTAGAGTTCGAATTAATATTTTAAATTTTGTATCGTATTGGTTGGTATGGTTGAAATTTTTTGTATCAGCCGTCCGGCCAGTACAGATACTATACCCGTTTCGTACCGACTAAAATATCGGCATGTACCAGTCTAGATTTCAGCCGGTACCGGCCGATATTTTAACCTGTATTTTTTTTTCATTTTTTCAAACTATAAGCATATTTTTTAACCCTAAATTCAGATTAAACTATTTATAATTTTTATATATATGTATTTATATATAATTTATTTATATATAGATTATTATTTCAGAATATAATTTTTATATATATTTATATATATAATTTATTTATATATCGACTATCTCGAAACGTTATTTCGAAACGGTATCGGTATCGAAATATTTCGTTCCAGTACCTTGACTGGTACAGCGTCCGATACGGTATTCAAAACATTGATTTGAACCATCCTCTATTCTAAATATATATATGTATAAAAAAAAAAAGACATGCCAATTAAAAAGGGAGAGATTTTTGAGGGGCAAGTAAGTAGAGGGAGAAAAAACTTGAAAGGTGAAAGAAAATAGTGAGTGTGGGGTATCTGAGTAACTCAGGGTACAAGAGTTGCCCTGGCAATATAATATAGGCTGAAGTAAAGGGTAACACAACCAAACACAGGCTGGCAGAGGCGGCCTGGCATGGGGACAAATAAGGATTTCCATTGAAGAAGAATGGCCTAAAGCCTCTCTACTAGTTGGGGTCCTCTTCCCTTGCTTGCTGCTGATCTCGTACTACTTACCACCGCCATCCTCACCATCTCAATAAAATCTTTCTATTTGTTTTCACCTCTCTTCTGTGCTAGCTTATGTATAATGACAATAATACTACTACTCTTCTACTTAATTCCTCTGTCCTCCCCTAACCCATTCATAATGACCCTTTTGTCCTCCCTCCCCCTGCATCATGCAGTGCATTGGTACTGACTCTGTTTTGCCAGTTTGAGAGGTTCTTCTTTTTTAAGATCCTGGTTTCCTGTTCTTGGTTTCTGATATGGGTCTTGGTCTTCTAGTGTTTAGGAGTAGAATTCTCCTCTTTCTTTGACTATGGAAGTTTTTGTGGATTTAAAATTCCTTTAATGACTGAAACAATCAGCTACCCCGTTTTCATGGTTCATAACATGGGCTTTTAATTGTTTTGGTCCCAGCAAAAACTGGATTTCATCATCTGTCCAATCAGAGGATAATGTTGATAATTTTATACCAACAATATTACTCTCAATTTATCTCATTTCATTATTATAATTTCTTCAAATTCTCATATAAAATATAATAAATAATTCAATTTTTTTTCAAATCTCAAAATAATAATAATATTAAAAAATAATATCTTAATAATATTTTATTTTATTTTTAATTTTTATTTAAAACCATCACATCTCATCTCACTATCCAAGCGAGAGCTTATGGTTTGTATTGAATTTTATTATTATTATTATTATCTGTTACAC
This sequence comes from Juglans microcarpa x Juglans regia, assembly GCF_004785595.1. Taxonomy (NCBI): domain Eukaryota; kingdom Viridiplantae; phylum Streptophyta; class Magnoliopsida; order Fagales; family Juglandaceae; genus Juglans; species Juglans microcarpa x Juglans regia. Next base: position 36,508,135 of record NC_054596.1, read on the forward strand.
AAGTTTATGTGGTTGTGATATATTTAAATAGGTTCATGGATCAATCGCTAAATTAAAAGTCAGTTAAAATGTGACATATCGATCTGTATAATTAGTAAGAGAAATACTCGAAGAGAATCACAAAAAACTATTTCATGTAACTTTATGATAAGTTAGATTCGGACTTTAGAACGATATTAAATAAAAGGATTAGTAACATCATCGGCATGCATGAAACTAACTACATGTTTTGTTGTCTTCAAAAACGATAAATTTGAATCTGACATATAATTGTAAGAAATTTATGGCTTGATCACTATTGGATTGGGCTCTCCATTATATTGCTAGCTGGTTCGGGCCTTCAACAGTTTCTTAGCCTGATCTTGGCTTTTTGCTGCAGTTGTCTCGGATTCTTGGCATTTGTTAAGAGTAATGAAAACAGATCTTTACTACTCGTCATTTTTATACATTACTTTCTTTTATCCTTCTTAAATTTATTAAATTTTTCTACTTATCATTCATATACCATATATTTAATAAGAATAAAAAATAAAAAAAATATGGTGTATAGAGATGATGAATAAAATTTTTCATGAGATCAAGGTTGTTGGATTTTGGCTAAGTTTGGATATAAAAAGCATTTTGGGCCGGTTTGAATAGTGAGATGAGATGAGATGAGATGAGTTGAGATTATCTCTATATACAAACGGGTCCTTATCTCATCTCATCAAATTATTATAATCTTTTTAAATTTCAACATAACATATAATAAACAATTCAATTTTTTAAAATCTCAAAATAATAATACTATTAAAAAATAATATTCTAATAATATTTTATTAAACTTTTAATTTTATTTCATCTCAACTTAACTCAACTCATTATTCTAACTTAATATTGTCCGAGTGCATCCGTACTATATGGGACAAACACCGGGCCATGCCATTTGCATATGCATGCGGCAGTTTACTTCAGTACCCGGATATCATTTTGATTTCTTGTTTAACGTCTCTTGATTTGATGTTGTATACTTTGTCGTCGTGTCGGATTTTGATCATATATATGTCAATCGTAGTCTGATTATATAATCATGACCGTTTATTTCGTATTATATTTATGTTAAATTTATGACAAAAGTTTATGAAAAATATTAAATATATTTAAGAAAAATCTATAAAAAAAATTTATTTCTCTCGAGACGTTAAAAATTATAAAATTTATAATTTATAATTTCAATTTAAATAAAAAACCTAACAAAATGAGTTTAAAATATATACTGAATCAGTTTTCTTTTACTGTATTTTTCCACCACCAATCATATGTCAATCTTACTTATGATTACTTTTTCTTTGTCCTTTCTTTTTGTTAGAGACAAGCTTGTCTTCTTATTTATTTTCGTAATTATTTATATATCATCTCATCTTATTTAATTATTATAATTATTTTAAATTTTTATATAAAATAAAATAAATAATTTATTTTTTTTAAATTTTAAAATAAAAATAATATTTTATTTTATTTTTAATTTTTATCTTAACTTATTGGAAAAAAGAAAGGAGGCTAATTCATGTGCGCCACCTCCTCTGTACAACCACTCCACTTTCCAAGCATGCGACAAAGGCTAATTCTCTTTTTCCTGCCTTGAATGTTTTGTTTATGTCAAAAGGAAAAAAGTTGAATTGTCCCTATTGATCATTGCCTTTTTTTTTTTTTTTGAAATTATTGACTTATAAATTTTTTTTATAAAATTAAATTTATAATTATCGTGACTATAAATATTATATTATTTTTTATTATAAAATAAATTTGCATTTACATCAAATTAAATCAATTTGTAAATTTATATTTTTTAAGATTCTTTTGAAGAATCTATTTTCTTTAAAAAAAAAAAAACTATTTCAAAGCAAATGGTACAAAAATAAAGATCCAATAATGGAGAATAGAATGACCTAAGTTTATTAGACCCCCCTACATTATTGGCTTGAAATTAGAAATCTTGCAAAACCGAAGCAAATTGATCATGATCTAAAAGGTCCAATCTGATTACTATATATGCATCCGATCATCGCGATGATCGGTGAAAGAACCTTTCATCAGTCGAATCAATTAATGCATAGCTCCATATGGATAATATTCCAACATTGATTAACATATGGATAACATTGATTAACATATGGATAATGATACTCTTATACTACTTTTATTTCTGTTTTACTATTTAATTATTATTTTTTTCTTTTTTCTAGTTGAATCTAGATTAAAAATATTAGAATATGACTTTCTTGCATATCTAGAAGAAAATAAATTCAATCAACAAATATAATCATATAATTTATTTTCTTTTAAATTAAGCAAGAGTGTCATGTTTTGAGATTTTTAATCCAAATTCAAAGAGCAAGAAGAAAAAAAAATAACTGAGTATAAAACAGTAATAATAGAGGTGTAAGTGTATCATTATCCTTAACATATTATATGCAAGCTACTTTCAATAAACTATATATGGAGTACTCTTCCTGATCTCTCTCCACTTGGAAAAAAGGAAAACAATGGTCTAGTAGTCATGGATGCCATCCATCTCCTTTGGCATACTCAACATGCAACCAAGTGTAATGATCATCACTTTCCTTAGCTTGGATTCAATTTAAACAAGGAAATGGCAAGGAGTTCTGCTGCGGAGCGGTCCAGCTGTTAAGATGAAAAAAGCAGCCCTCCATTCACAAAGTGACACGTAGACAAAAACACAATAAACCCTTTAGACCACACCACACAGAATCACAAAAGACTTCAGCTGAAAGGAGAACTGCGCTTCTCGATTTCTCTGCCAAACACCTCATTGCCGCTTCATCGAACCTCTCTGCCTCTAGACCAAATTTTCCTCGATTTTGCTACTCAATTGTAACACCACAAAGCCGGCATGAATTTAAAAAAAAAATAGGCATCCACACTGTAAAACCCAAGCTAGATTTATTCCCAAATCGAGGAAGGAAAAGAAAATGAGAACGCAAGTAACTAAGATAATGCAATTAGGAGGTAGTAAAAGATTGAGAAAAATAATAAAACCTTAAGAGAGCAAGAACACAAGCGGAGAAAAGGAGGGATAAAATCGAACAACTTTTATCAACAGCAGTACAAACCCATCAAGGCAGGTGCTTCGTTCTGAATTATTTTGGATTTTTTAGGAGAAAATTTTTCTTTCCTTTTTCTTGTCCTAGACGCTGCATCATGTTTTCATGGGAAGAAATAATGAGAAAATGACAAATAGAAATATGAGGAATATCATGTTTTCACGAAGCGGGGGTGCAAAGGGGAAGGGCCTGCGAATTGCGAGTTGGAAGGGGCTTTTAGCTGCGAAGGGGTTTTTGAAGGAGACGAGGAAGGAGCTGCGAGCTGCGAAGGGATGAGTTTTCGAACGGGTTCCATCATTATTTGAAGGGGCTGCAAATGGGAAGAGGTTGTGTCTCTCACGAAGGGGAAGGGGCGGATGAATTGCGATTCAAGTTATTTTTTGTTTTTTCTTGAGGGCTTTTGTGTTCTCGAGAATTTTTGCTTGGTTTCTATCCAAAAGTTGTAGAAGATAGAACCGATTCCTTCGTTTCAGAGAATTTTCCATGAGCAAGGTGAGTCAAGTAAGCGGGTTCCTCTCTTTCTCTCTCTCGCACTCCCTCTCTGTTCCTCTCGGCCTCAGCCCATCCTCTGGATTGTCTGGGTCACCGACACCATCTGGGTCGAGCTCTACCGCCGTTTGGATCGAGTGCGGTATGGGATGGCAGTGTTGAGATCTTCAGCCCGTCGGGGTTCCTCAGGAAGAAGTAGAAGGGACATCATACGAAATATTGATGGAGTCAATGATCGGCTCCATGCAGATGTAAAATAAACACAATAAATCATCTACGTGTCGCACTGTGAATGGAAGGCTGCCATTCTTTACTTAATAGCCAGACCGTTTCCAGCTTTTCTCAATGGCAAGTCGTTCAACAGATATTATTATCATTAGATCATTATACTTTTAATTATGATCATGCTTCAAGAAGATCCTTCTATCATCACTGGGGTGGAACTACTAAGGGTCAAGGCCCCCAAAATTTTCAAAATTTGATTAAAATAAAATTTTGAAAGGTATTTTTATAAAATAGACAATATGATCAAAATTAGTATTTAGCCCCTCAAATTATTTTTTTTGTAACTTGGCCCCCCAAACCATATTTTCTTTTGACAAAACTTCTCTCTCTCTGGTTCTTTTTTTTTTTTTTTTTTTGGTGAGATGTTAGAGATTGTTCATCCATGTACAATATGAAGATTATTGTACGTGCATAAACTTCAAAAGACCCTTCCCATGCATGCCATACTGATGCAATGTCTACTAGCAAGCTAGCTGCTATATATATAGGTGTTGAAATTTATGGCCTTTCTTGTAATTTTGGTGAACTTCTTACTATTTGGGGCCCCCGATCCAGGAGTTGAAACTTGAACTCACCCAGCTCACACGATTAATCATGGAATATTAATGTTGGGAAATGGCATAAAAAAATCTGCAGCATTTGCTCGTGTACAATGAATGTGAGCTAAAGCTAGCTGGGCGTGTACGTACGTGCATGAGAGCATCTTAGAATTTTCTCATGCATGCAAATCGTGGGCATGCATGTACGGGTGCTAAAATAATTTGATTATTTGGAGCCGTGCTAGCTACGTACGTGTGCATAGATCCAAAACATGATAAAAAATAAAAAATAAAAAAAAAAAAGAAAAAAGAAAAAAGATCCACAACATGATGACAAAAACTTGACTGCAAAAGTAAAAGTAGTCAAAACACATAATCCCCGTGTTTGGGTCCGTGCATGCATGACTCGAGCATTTTTCATAGTTTTAAATGTTTTTTTTTTCCTTTAATTTGAATATGATCTTTTATTATTAATATGATTTTAAAAATTAATTAAGTTATAACTATTCTATAACTCTATATGAAATGATAGGTAATTTTATAAAATTGAAATATATTTTTAATAAAGTGGAAAGATTGCAATGATTGGTTGTAAAAAATTGTAGGTGTGTATTATCAAGCTACGTACCTAGCTAGTATTTTTAAAGCATTTCATTTACTCTCATCTTTTGTATTTTTATAACTACCTTAATTTTTTTTTAATATTGTATTGGTTCTTCGTGTATATTATTATTCTCTTAGCACTACAAAAAAAAAAAAAAAGTATTTGAGACAAATTATTTATGACGAAAATGACCATTTCAGACAAAACAGACTTATTTTAACAGAAAATAATAATTTTCGTAGAAAATAACTAACAATAAATAAGCAGTTTTGTTATAGTGTATAATTTTTCTTTTAAGTTTATAGGCCTAGTTTATCACTGAGTATTTGGAAATTAAATTAGTTGCTAGCTTAGTTTTTTAACTACCTTAATTTTTTGGATCAATAAAGACAGCAATAGCGTTACAAATTAATATATCCCAATGCGGGTTTTCTTCGTTAAAAGTGAGAACTATTAATAAAATTAGGATATCATATTCTTCTCAAAAATAAAAAAATAAATAAAAAAATATATCCCAATGTCTCCAAATTAAATCTCAATTTTTTCCATAGTATTAAAATGTTAATGCTTGTAGTACTCTTTCAATATATAGTTGGTGGAGGCCAAAGTCTTTATCCGTTTTTGCAGTACCATGGCCATAACATCTAGCTAGCTGGACGGGGTACGCTTAATTTATTGGCCATTAATATAAAGTAAAAAATAAAATAAAAATAAAATCATTAACTTGTGATCTTTCCATAAAATAATGAATTTTCACCTCAATTAAAACTTGAAGTAATATTCTTTTTAATGGGGGGCGCGCAGCTTTATGGTGAACATAATTTATTTCTTTTACCATTTTCGGACCTTATCGAAAAGTAATAATAATAATTAGCTATTAAGGTACAAGTCATTAATGCGACCGTAAGTGCAGTAACTTGATGGATAAAAAAGAATAATGGTGTCATTTATTGCTCTAGGATTTATACTTGTAAAGGGAAATGGCCTGTTTACGTACTACATAGTTTAATAGCTGCCAACTTTCCGCGACATCAATTAATTGCAATGTATTCATGATATTACTATTTTCTCGTAGTGATGATCTTTCTATTTAATTATAGCAAGACTAGTATAGTAAGCAATAATTAATGAGTCCTTTCTACGGGTCAGCCACTATAGGAGGGGTGCACACTTTGGCTGCACTGTTTGTATTTTTTTTTTTTTTTTGAAAATTAAAATGTGCGTTTTCGTCTTAATTACTGTTTTCTTCTTAAAGAACACCGGATTCAAAAACACTATTGAGAATCTCTCTGTAAATGCTTCTTTCCGATCTCCGATTTTGTGTTCTCAGGCTTCCATTGCCGCTTTGTATTGGGCTTGAATTCTTTCGCAGAGAGATATGGAAGGTTTCCATAGCATGAAGAGGAAGCAGCTGCAAGCGCAATAGGCAGTGCGCTTGAATTCTTTCCCAACAATAGATTTTTCTGTTTTTTTTTTTTTTTTTTTTTGTCAACTTTCATTTTTTTACAATAGTAGATTTTGTCTAAAATATGGTGTTATGAACAGGAGGAAGGAGAAACTATAAATAAAGGTCAGTCGTGCTTGAAGGACTTGGGGAAATAGGTAGTGCAACCATATGGGTTGAAGCCCAGAACGTGGAGAAAGCTTCTGCTGTTGACAATGAAAGTGGAAAGTCTTGCAGATCAGAAAGAATGCGAAGATTTGGAGGAGGCTTTCGAAAAAAGACTCGGGCTGAGAGACGATCAAAGAAGACTGTGAGAGCCAGAGAGACGTGCATTTAGTGAATCCGGTCCAGTGTGTTTAGTGAATCCGGTCCACACATCAGGTGTGTTATGGCTACTGCCAACAGTCGGTTGATGTAAAGATTTTTCCAAGCAATAATATATTACAAGCACATATATGTATAATGGATTTAGATCTCGTAGAGTTTTTAGCCAAACTCTAAAGTGAGATGAGAGATATACATATAAACTAAATCTTATAACATTTAATATCCAATAGATATTGTGTACGTAACTGACTTATGTATCAAATCTTAGGGGTGACATTTCGTCTTCGTGTCATGTTAAGTCATAAGTATTAGATTATATGGATTAGCCTAAACATGACCCGTTTAATTAAACGGGTTAGATCCTAAAACCCTAATATGACCTATATAAGAATTTTGAACATGATTGTTTCAACATGTTTCATATAAATAGGTTGAGCTACCAAGTATATTTATTTTTTAACTCAATTAATATAATTTCATATATAATATAAAGATATTATATAAAATCATTCACAATTACAATTGATTCATGATAAGATATTTTATTATCAATATCCAAACCAAAACCATATAAGAAAATTAATATTTTCATAAAATGAAATTACATATTAACAAAAAAACTTAATAGTTTGAGATATTAAGTAGTAAAATGTTAATATTAATATTGCATCCCAACAACAAAAAAATGTATATAAAACTAAACATTTATAAAATTTAAAAACTGAATTATTCGTGTTATACTAGTTGATTGTAAGTTTCTCGGGTTGATCTGTAATTTATTCATTTAATAATCATGTCTTATCAAGTCAATCCATTTATAGCAAACCCAACGTTCTTGATAATTTTGTGCCATATTGACAGATCATGTCATGTATTACCACTTCTAATATCGATCTCTCTCACTTTAGATCATAGCGTTCGGCTGTAACTCTAAGAGATTTAAACCCGTAGCAATGTCGTGATACAGTATAGTATCATCGGCGTGTTTTTTCCTACTCAAAATTATATAGCAAGAGATGGTGGGAATTTCCAATAAACAAATATATATATATATATATATATATATATATGTCAAAACAACAAATATGATAGCTAGAAAAGTTAAAATATAAACAAATATTTGAAAAATAGCATCAAATAATGTATGGGTTTCTATTATTTCTCAAACAAGAGAACTAGACGCAGTACCCAAGGCCTCATCAGCAAGTCTATGCCCCCTACATTTTAAACTCCTGAGAAGCCAATCTTAGACGCATTAAAGCCGACAAAAGACATTTATTTCACAATTAATTGAAGATGCAAAAGTGGGTTGTAAATGAAAAATGCACTTTTAATTCGGTAGTTTGCAGAGAGCAGGACCCAAGCTTTGAGCCAAAATGAGAGGCCGAATTTCACCATGTTTTTCTTCTTTTACATGTCTTCTTTGTTACATCATGATATTAAACATAGTAATAATAATAATAATAATAAAAGTATAACGGTAAAAGATGAATTCGTCAAACAACATGGCTTGGCTGAAAAATCAAGGGTCTATTCTCACGATGTAGCTATAGGTTCATGAAAAGGGAAAGAAAAAACCAAAGATCTAGAGTTCTATTAATGAAAAGGAAGAGATGATCAGGCTAGCTAGCTAGTGTTCTATGCACAAATCTGTGCATACTCCTAATAATCAGGTCTTTTTCAGCGCTTAAAATCGTCGTAAATATTCCTAATAATCGATGCAATTGATCATTCTTGACGATTTCTAATTCGTTGCATTTTTGACGAAATTAAAGTGTCATTTCTGATTAATTTTAGTGATAGACAAAAATCATCGAAAAAAATTACTATTTTCGGCGATTTTTTTTCGTCACAACTGTCCAAAAAATTAACGAAAATAGCCTTTTCGTTTAACCCTAAATCGTTGAGAAAACTCAATTGTGGTGATATACATGTTAGAAAAGGTTAGAAAATCGCCGCAAATGACATAATATGTTCCCAACAATTTTAAATTATTGTCACCATTATATATTTCCAACGGGTAATTGTAGGGGTATAAATTCAAACTGGAAAACCAGACCGGACCGGTTTTACCTGTTTTGAACCGGTCCGGTCCAGGACCGGTTCTTAGAATGTGAAAACTGGCCGGTTCTAGTCCGGTTCCGGTTTTAGGATTTTTATGACCGGACCGGACCGGTTGATAAAAAATATATATAAAAAATAATATTTGTATTATTGTATATATAAGTTTTATACAAAATATTATATATATATATTAATATATATAAGTTTTATATATTATGTATAATTACAAATTTTTATGTGAAATTTTTATATATAATATATATAATTATATATATTCATATATGAAATAATTTCTTATTGTAATTTATAAATTATTACCTAAAATGTTAATACTAAATCACTAAAAGTTTATAACTAATAGTAATAGTCTAATATAGACTAATGACTATAGTTATACTTATAATTAATACTATAAGTTTGTACTAAATGTTTATAACTAATACTAATATTAAATATATAGTTTATAACTAATACTAATATATAACTTATAACTATACCAATAGTCTAATATTAATATTATTATATAGTCTAATATATTAATAAAAGTATAAAACAATTTTTTTTTAAATCAGTTTTTTTAAACAAATTTTTAATAACAAATTGTGAAACTTACATTTTAAAAAAACCGAAAAACCAGACCGGACCGGACCGGTAAAACCGGAAGTACCGGTTTAGGAGGGTAACCGGTGCGTAATCGGTTTTGAAAAATACAAAACCGGTACATACCGGTTCGGTCCTAAATTTTGTCCAAAACCGGACTGGACTGGACCGGTTACACCCCTAGGTAATTGTCGCCGAAAAAGACTATTTGCGACGATTAAGTATCGCTGCAAATAACAAAAACGCCGAAAAATTAATTGCGGCAAAATTTACTCGCCACAAAAGAGTTTTCCAGAAAATAAAAAAAAAATGCACAAAAATAGAATCAACAAAAAATATAATACACATTCAAATTATATGTTCTTGCTCAAAAAAGCAATTACACAAGTGCGAAGCACAAAACCAGACTTACAAATGATCTAAAAACTAATAACAAGTGTCAACTAGTAGGTAAAATATCTTAGTGTAAAAAATGATTTTTAAGAAATCAAGTCAAACAACAAATAATTCATCAACTCAAAAATGTTAACAAGAGTATAAATGATTGTATTAATCAAAGATGAGTGATGACAGATGGGAATAGTAGTATTAGACACTAAGCATGCATTTAATAGTCTATGTTTAAGTAAAGAATTGGAGGAAACACTTACCACTTGTATATGATGCTGGTGGGAAGAAAGTTTTCATTAAATTGGATCAATAGATAAGAGATGAGGTGGGAAGGAAAGAGGAGGTAGAAAAATTCATAATTAATTCGTTATGTGCATTCATTTTGATTGTGATTTGCATGTATAGCCATTCTATTTTTGGTAATAAATATTTAACTCAAAAATCTGATGGAAGTGCTTCTAATGAACATGGTACATGGTGGCAAATTCATCATTGGCAATTTATTTGGTAGATTTGTGACAAATTTGTTGAACTACTGCAATGACTTGGAGAAAAGTGAAAAACGAAGAAGTGAAAAGCAATGTGCACTTTGTGTCTCAATATATGAAAAACCCAGGAATTTACAATTTGTATTCAAGGATCTCTAGAAATGGAATATAGGTAAACATTGAAATTTTCTACAATAAATTATTCTTTTGCATACTCAATAAGAAATTTTTTGAAAATTTAACAATATCAGAATTATCTAGAAAATATGACAATGAGATTTATTTTTTCAACACTCAAAGAATTAAGAAATGAGAATTTTCTATTGAATACATAAATGGGAACACTAAAAAACTACTTGCATTTGAACTAAAACATCCAATGGGTCATTGTCTTCACACAATGTGTGAGGAATGAGACCATAGTTATGAGGATATACTACTAATGAATACAAAATACGATCAACTTGAGCCATTGATGCAGATGGTAAGATCAATCTGATGGAAGATTTCTAATCAGAGTACAAGGAAGCAAAATGCAAGAACTAAGATTCTCCCAGAATAGAAGTATAACTCAAAAACCGTTCCAAAGATCTTACAGTCCTCATTCAGCAAAAACACCGAAAAAAATATTTGGAATGGAAGCATTTTGAACCAACCTTTTCTAGTTAAGTATGCTTCAATGCAACGCTGAAAGAATGTACTTTTCAGACTAGCACTAAAATCTTCCATTTAAGAGGAGGAAATGGTCAATACCTTAATTAGTCATTTTTTCTTGTCAAACTCATATTTCACCTTATTTCCCTTTGTGATCTCAACAGCCTGTATCATTCCAATTAGTAATACAACAAAGAGATACATTAGGAAATGGGCGCTTGAAGAAAACGAGTTTCAATTTAAAAGTTGAAAATTCTTGCTAAATAAGAGAAAGTACTAGAAATATAAGAAGGAGAAAAGTTTTCAGCTAGGAAATGGAGTCTAACTGACGTGTGTGTATATATATATATATATATATATATATATATATATATATAAACTAAAACCTGTAGATTTAAATGTCTAGGCTATCTTTAAATTGAGTTGAGCTCAATTCAACATATGCCAGTTTGTCAACGTTCTTGAGCTATCATGTGGCTCATAATCGAGGCTTGTTATAAACAAGGTTTCAAATACAAAAGCAAGATCAAATCCATCATTGGGTAGACACTTCGATTATTATCCAATTCTTCTAGATCATTAATTCATGTCATGCCTTTCAATCATATATCCTTCAAACAACATGATTTTAAATTATACATAGAAACCTCACCTCTGTCACCGAAATATAAATCAAGTCTGATCTGAAGACGAACTTTATATCATGTATTGATGAAGAAAAGAAGAACATCAAGCGTTTGGAACTGCTTTGTTAAAAGTGTAACTAATAGCATTATTTGTTATTCTAGAACTGCTTAATATCATACTTAAAATTAACGTTTTATATGAATGATACGACAAGGATTTAGTTTATTTTTGCATTGTTTTTAATTAGGGACATGTGTCAGTACAAGATGTTTTTTCATTATTGGTTGCATCCGCATTTTGTACAGTTTTTTTCCTTGTCGTATATATATGATTCACTGACTTCATGTACCTTAAAAAATGAAAAAATTAAACAAGAATGATAAACTGAAGAAGAAAAATAATAAGAAAATAAAAGAAAGTTATTGATTCTTACCATGGTCTATCTATGCTAAAATAAAAGAGAGTTTTTAATAAGCAATTGTATAGAAGTCACATAGTACTTTAGAAATCAACTAAACATCAAAGCGATTATATATAATTTGGAACATGATTTTATTTATGTTAGTATCACAACCTATATATATATAGAGAAAAAAACCTCACCTTTGTATAGCCAAAATAATTCTTTAAGGAGTCTTGGGACTGGTTTGACAAAAATGAAAAAAAAAAGGAATAACGTTAGCGTTTGGAAACTTCAATCGATATTATTTAAGTATTTGTTATTATTTATAGCTACTATTCTCTTGAGTAGCTAAAATATATTGGGACAGCTTAGTCAATGTCTCAAAGCAATCATTGAAATTTAGATGAAAAAATTACGATGATAAGAAACTTCAAGAAAAGAGCCATGACAAATATTAATGTATCCAATTTCTATAATACCTTAATTGCAAGTAAGAACACAGACAATGAAAACACTTAATGTACCTGATCGCACTCTTGAGCTGCTCAATAGAATATTAGCCACCGAAGAGATCCTCGTGATAGCTACATGAGTAGGACTTAGCCATGGCCATAAACATACATGCCAGAATTTCTACTAGGTCGACACCAACAACCTACAACAAAAATAGCCTAGAATTTAAATCAATACTAACTTTCTATCACAGCAGCATAAACATGAAAATACTTTCGATACAAGAAGGCAGTGCAACATTTAAATATAAGTTCTATTATCCATCATGCCCAAACTATCCACGAGTATGAGCATTCTTTGTAATAAACTCCAACATAAGGAACTAGAGGAAATGACTATAGCAACAAGGTTAATATAGTTGAGAAGAAACTCTTTGTGCACGAAAAACATCTCAGACATCCTATATATATATATATATAGCTCCAAAAGGAAAAAAATTACAAACTCCAAAGAAATAATACTATAGTTGGAACCATATGCATATACGATCACCACCACTATTGCCTGCATGCCACAGACAGTAAAACCACACACATACACACATGTATATATATATATATATATGTATATAGAAGGGTAAAATATCCTACATTACTATTTTGGTTCTTACAATTATCCTCTCTAAATTTGTAATGTTTCTAATCACATCCCCAAGTAGTATAAATCTGATCCATCCATAGGCAATTATCTACATCATAGCCTAACAGATATATTTTTTGCACATTAAGTAAAAAATGCATAGTGAAGAGTAATAAAAAATCTAAATAATCAACTTCTGTACTTTAGAATCAGATGAGTAGTATCATCATGGCAATAAAAGAATTTGCAATAATCTAAATATAAATGTAATATAAATGATTAATTAGTACTTTCAAGGTTGGATTTGTTGTCAGTTTTGACTCCTCACATTCTACTCAGATCAATTGAGCCCATATTTCATCAATAAAATACAAATTTACTATTTACAAATAGCCCAGACTGTGAGGAGGGAGGAAACAACCACTTAGAATCCCATAGCACTAGAAGAATGCCATAACTTTAAAGCCATAATGACACTATTGGATTAGAGCCAATATAAAAAATAGAGAAGGGGAAAAACCAACTGCTCGAGAAAAGAAGCCAACAAAATGCATAGTGTAGAAGCCAAACAACTAGTGAGATGCATCACCTGAAACTTCCACAACGACCATAGTTCTTCAACAACACTAGTAGCTCCACAAAAATTCCAAAACTTCCCCCGAAATTATCATCACAGATTAGGCAAGTAGATGAGTACAAGCCATCTTCCACAACAAACCCAACGTCCAGTCAAAGCAATGCAAGAATAAATCCTAAAGTAACTTCCATCAATCAAGAACACAAGAATAAATCCTAAACCAAAGAAAGTCACAACATTCAACTTGAAATGCAAATCTTTTTTTACGAATAAATAAAGAACTCCCAAAAATTTTGTATTTAAAAAACTCAGACTCTATTTCTAACAACAACTTTAAATGCTTCCATAGCACAAAGCTGAACACAAATAAGCAAATGACAACAACCCACAATATAAACTTGGGCAAAATAAAGAGAGTGTAGAGAATGGTGACAGTTTATTCCTAAACAAAAAGAGAGAGAGAGAGAGAGAGAGAGAGAGAGAGAGAGAGAGAGACCTCTAGGATGTGTTTGTATCACTTGACCTTGTGTGAAGGAGAATGGGGCTTTGACAGAGGATTGGCGACGACATTGAGGTGTGGGTGGCGGCGAACGGCGGCGGCGATGTAGAGAAATCCGAGAGAGAGAAGTGAGGCCAGATTCGGAGGGAAAATGAAAGAGATCGACGGGGCGCTAGGGGAGAAGGAGGGGTGGTCGTCGAGGTGAGGTGGTAGTGGCATGGTGGGGTCGTGTGCGGTGGAATGGGTTGTGCGCGGCGAAGGCTTGAGGGAGAAGAGGGATTGAAGAGCGAGAGGGAGGAGGTAGGGGGAGACGGGAGGGAAATGACCAAGGGAAAACGAGCAGGTGAATTAAATTTTATTAGTTTTTTGCGGCGACATAATATCGCCGCAATTAATAAAAAAATTGCCGCAAATATCAATTCCTCATTTTAGCAAAACAAAAATTGTTGGCACTCCTCATTGCAACGAAAAAAATTCGCCGCAAATAGTCTTGTACAGTGTCTCATATAATTTGTAAAAGGCTATTTCCAGCGCTTCACATATCGCCGCTAATAAACATTAATTAATCGCAGAATTCCTATTGTAGCTATAATTTTCGCCACAATAAATATTTTTTGCGGTGCTTTTTCTATTCAATAGAAATCAATGCCACTACCGTGACAATAGCTTTTTGTGGTGAAAAAAAGCCGCCGCAAAAGGTATAAAAGTCACCGCAAAAACTTAGCATTGAATTCTCCCTCCAAATTTTCCAAATTCAGGCTAGCGGTGAATTTTACGAATTTAAAATTTGCCGCAAATAGTTGTTATTTGCAGCGATTTTTTTTGGAGTGATCTAAAAATCGTTGGAAAAGACCTTTTTTCTTGTAGTGAGAAAATTAAATTTTAATTCTTTTTCACTTGTTTTTATGGTCGAATACTAATTAATATCTTATTTCAATATTTTATTAGTGAAATTGCTTTCAATTGAGCATACTAGAGCTAGAAATTGTCTATATGCGATGATCAAACAGTCTTGCTTGCCATATGAACAATGCAACTTTACTCTATCTAAACCCTACCTCCAAGAAGATCAAGAAGAAGAATACAATGACTTACAACTAAAAATCTTGATTCGACTTAAAGAATCTAAAAATAGTCATATTTCTTTAAAGAGAAAACCTGGAGACCAGTCCGGTTGTTCTTCTTGAATAAACAACCCTCCAATAGCAGGGCTCCACGTAAGCTTTTCATTTTACATGTTCTGCATTTGGCAACACCCGATCACAACGTCTCATATAGCCCTCCCCCACTTTCTTTGTCTACCACTCCATCACAACCCACACTCATCCCACGGCATGGATGGAGCTCAACCCCCTAGCCGACACGAACGGAGCTCAGAAATTTTAGTTTGAAATTTAGAATAAAGATTCTGAGGTTCTTTAGTTGCAGCAGCAGATTGATGAGACAAACTAGAGGCGGGAGAAACTTGAGAAAAATCTTAAGCTCAAGGGCTTGTCAACAAAAGAATAAGAAGGTTCCTCATATGAAAATGGATTTTTGCCTGTAGATTTATCCCCTGATCTGTTTACATCTGCAGTAGAAGCTACTTTCAAAGCCGTTGTTTCTACTGCAGATTTTTCTAAGTTGTTCACAAGTTGTT
The DNA here is from genome assembly GCF_004785595.1 of Juglans microcarpa x Juglans regia. Classification (NCBI taxonomy): domain Eukaryota; kingdom Viridiplantae; phylum Streptophyta; class Magnoliopsida; order Fagales; family Juglandaceae; genus Juglans; species Juglans microcarpa x Juglans regia. The sequence continues at coordinate 36,523,960 of NC_054596.1, forward strand.
GGGTTCTTTGTGCAACGTAGATTTTGATTTTTCTACATAAAAGAATTAGCTTTCAGTGGGTTTCAGCAAGCAAGCTTAAGATCTTTATGGCTTAGCAAGCTTAAGTCGTTGTTGGGTTTTTTATGCCAAAGAATGCTTAGTGGGTTTCAACAAGCAAGCTTCTTCATCAAATCGGATGATCTCACGGTCACTAAAGACGGCTTCTTCCACCAATTTCTTTCTCTAAGGTAGACGGATCCATTGGACATGCTAGGCCAAAATCCAAATTCCCATTTTGGGAAATTTTGCAGGAGCAAGTACCTAGTGGTAGTTCATCCAAGGAAGAAGAAACGAGAAATCCCCTTTTCTTTTCTTTTTTTTTTTAAAAAAAAAAAATTCGAATCGACAAAGATTACATTTTTCAGTTGAGCCTAACGAAAATTTTCAATGCAAAAATACTCGATTTTTAGATAATTTCTACTGAAATACAGACAAGATTTGAGGTTGATATTTTACCTAGTCGGATATCTCGCCAAAGTAAGACAACAGCAGGGCTACAAGGGTGAAAGCTCCTTCAATGTTTAACCTTTCAGTTTTAATCACCTGTATCCTTGTGTATTGTGCTAATTCATCACTTTCTTATGTGTTTAATACTTATTGGAGGGCTGTTTTACTCCTATAAACAGCAGGGCTGTCTAGAAGCATTTCTCTTCTTTAGATGCTTGATCAGGACAACATATGACATTTTTCATATTGACACACATACACATGCATATGATACTACTACTGATGTGATATATCAAATATATAACATAAATATGTATCCATGTTTTGATTTTTTTTCATAATTGTAACGAATATTATTAAGTAGTATGCTTGCACACTAACTTGTAAGTAGCATAACTCGTCAAGGCGACATACATGATATTGAAAATAACTCCGAACATATGCTCCATCACATATACAATGGAAAACCCATATGGGGGGGCCTAAGAAATGGAGTGGTTATCAAACGTGGCAGAAATGAGGGAGCAGGACCACAACCCTTGATGCTTACAGTCTAACTAGTTCGCCATGACTGCACTGTCCATGTATATGGCATAGCACTTACATGCTTATTGCAGGTAGTTGGCCTTTTCCATCATGAAAATCCATGGGTGTAAGTTAACGTCGGCTGGGGACACTTTTGGGCCTACCCAGTTCTCGTGTTTTCAGGTGTAAGTGCCCTACCAAAAGATTTGTTGAATTGGATTAATCAGCCAGGCTTTTTATGGGGCTTTAAAAGTTGGGAATGAGAACTCGACCCAGATTAATTTCATCACTCCCCTCCACATATCTAAACAGTTAAAACACCAAAATATCCCTCACTGTGAAAACACTGATTGATTCAGTTTTTGTCTTGCATTTTGGTGTACGGTGCTTTTTTTGGTTGGGGGACCCCTAAGACCAAACAATTATACTAAGAAGCTGGCCACATGGTTGTCCATGTCCTAAAGCAATAATACATGTTTGATTTTGCTTGTCCATCAAGGTCAAATTAGACAACACGTATATCATGTAACACCTAGGTCTAGCACTAAGTCTGTAAAATTTTAATTTATTGAAATTAATATTTTTAGGAAGTCTATTTGAGCTTAAAATAAGTTTAAAGGATCATATTGGATAAGCTCACGGGCTACAATTCTCTAGGTTAACTGAAAATTTATTAATTTCGGCCCGTATGTTCAAAAATTATTTTAAGAAGTATTAAGGTTTAGGAAATTATTGTTGAGATGGTATTAGTGGGCTAAATCTTTTAGGAAGCCCGAAGGACCAAAAACCCGTGCAGGTGGTCAAGGCTTAAGCCCGATTTGTGATTTTCCATCCCACGTAAAAAGCACGCGCACAGAATTTCCTCTTTCACTAGGGTTTTCAGCTGCTGATGAATATACACATAAACGCACGTAGTCACGTACAGGCCCCATGCACCTTCATCTTCTTCCTCAAAAGCCTAGGTTGCCGCCACGCAAGATTTCATCCCCAAGCTACTCAGCCTTCACAGTTTCGTTCGTCTAGGCCACACCCAGCTACTCAGCCACCATTGCATTAAAGCGAGAAGAAGAAGTCCAGTCCAATCCATAGCATCTCTGTCACCACATGCCAGCCTCGGTTTGGAGGAGAACAGCCTATGGCTGCCGAGAATCCCACCTTGAGCCTCTGTCTCCACGAACAACCACACTGCCCAACGTCCCCAGTTGTAAACACCAACCACCGAAGCCCAGTTTCCTCCATGCATCAACCCCAGTGGCATGCCCTGTTTTAATCACCCAAAAACAGAGCAAGTCCCCCCCCCCCCCCCCCCCCCACCGTCCACTGTTGCAGCACCACCATCGAAAAGTTTCCACGTTGCTGAGTGTTTAATGGAGAGACAGACGAACCATCATAGCCCCCACCTCTACATCTCACTCTCGGTAGCCACACGGACTGACAGACATCAAGCTCTCTCCCGACGTTCTCCCTCTCTCACGTTTATCGCCCTTTAGCTCATCGTGACTCTCTCTCAAGCTCTTGGTTGACCCTTCTCTCTCCCTCGATAAGATTCCCTCTCTCTCTCTCTCTCTACCTCTCCGTTAGTACAACACATCACACACTATTATTATTCTCTTCATGTTACACACCGAATAGAACATTCAAATTAAGTTGGGTTTTTTTCCTCTAGTTGGGCCAGTTTTGATGTCACATGGGTTTATTTCTAAGTTTAGCTGGTGTTGTTAACGGGATGTACTTCATGGGTTTGACGAGGAGTATCGAATCATGAAAGGTGAGACTATTTTAGAAAAATTGACGAAACATCGAGAAATTAAAATTGGACAAATGAACACTAAATTTATGACTTTAATATCATTATTATGGAGTTAATATGATTTTAGGAATTAGTCGTGTAATTATTTGGAAAATGTATATAAAAAATGAAGTATTTTTGAGAGTGACGATATTTTACGATTCTGAGGATTTTTAGACATTAAGAAAATATAAATTTTTTATTTTTCAGATTTTAATTACGAAGTTTTTGTTCAATTAAAAATTTACGTAAGTTATGCGACTATTTTATAGGTGATGATTTATGTTCACTTGGCACTATTGTGAGAAAGTTAAAAAAAAAAAAGTTAAAAGTCCAGGTAAACAGGATTTTTATACTAGACTTTGCATAAAAAAAATGAGTAAGATTGATTTTATGAAAATGTGTATGATATGTTTTGAAAATAAATGTGAAAACAAGCTCAGTCGTGTATTCTGCATTACTCATGAAACTCTGTACAAGAAGAAAGTATTTTCTATCATGACTGGTATAGACATGAGCTTATTTTTGGCATTATGTTTCTGAACTACGAAAAAAAGAGCAAATATTAAAACTGAAAATTTGTGCATGTGATCCGAAAATGTTTTGAATCTATTTTTGAATATGTGAATGATCTGAATATGTTCAATACTCTGTTTTGATATGATGTGGCATCTGAAAATTTTTTGCATGACTTTCTGATTTTGTATCTGTATCTGATTCTGTTTTATTCCTGATCTGTTTTGTTAAGACCCCGCCATGGGTATAATAGTGGTATATGGCCTAGTCATGGGTGATAATAGTGGTATATGACCCAGCCACGGGTGATAAAAGTGACATACGACCTAATCGCGGATGATAATAGTGGCATACGACTCAGCCACAAATGATAATAGTGGTATACAGCCCAGCCATGCGTATAATGGTGGTTTATAACCTTCTAACGGGGTTAAACATGGTCTCTGTCCCAATGTAATGGTCTGATATGATATGAAGATGATGTCTCAAATTATGCTATGCCAAATAATTTTTGAATAAAAATATTTCTGAAAGTTCCGATCTGATATTTTGATAACATGTTTTGATTTTGTATTCTAAAAGCAAATATTCTGATTCTGCACTCTAAAAATAAATATTTTGTTTTGCATTCTGAACTCTGTAAATGTTCATGTTTACATACTAGTATATATTATCTGCTTACTGAGTTGTTGATAACTCACCTCTTATCTTCACAATATTTTTCAGATAATGTTGATGGTTCATTTGGAAATCAAGAATAGAAAGCTTGAGAAAGATTAGATGATCGTAGAGAAATAAGTGCCAAATCGTACAAATAGTTAGTGGAGAGTCATATTTAGTAGATTTTTTTATTTTATGTGACTTGAGCATTTTGAGACATGGATATTTTTGAGTGTTTATGGAGATTTTTAGTTTGTTTTGTTGAGGTTTTTCTTTGGTGTGCCTTGTGGAGGAACATAACTATATGGTTGAAACAAGTATATTTATATTTTATGGAGTCATTGGAGTATATATACTTGTGTTATGAAGATGAACTTAAGTGACAGGAGCTAACTCTCTAGACCTTCGGGACCGGGGCGTTGCAAATAAAGTCCCTGGTGTCCTTGCTACAATGACCATTGCAGAACCTCTTTGGCTGCCCTTACCAAACTTTGGGAATGAAGAGTCTGATAATTTTGTTCAAGTAGGATGTCAGGTGCCATCCCTTTAAGTGCAGTAATGACTGTATGTAAGGGTGTCAAATAGTGTTAATTGGTCATATTCGTGTTGTGTCAAGAAAAATACATTATACTTAATGAATCAACTAGAACACGACCTATTAAGGATTTCGTGTCAAAATCTCAAATTCTAACACGACCTATTAAGAAAACAGGTTGACATAACATGACCCGTTATGACCCTTTAGTGAATACAAAATAAATTGACATGATACGACACGATACGACCCGTTTCAACCCGTTTACATGAATGGGTTGAACAGACCTGTTAGTGACCCGTTTGACTTGATTGATTTTATATAAATATTAAAATGTAAATTATATATATATAAAAAATAAAAAATTAACTACAAGTCTAAAATTACAATTCAAACAATAAAAATTACCAGCATTAAAATCTCAACAGTACAAATATGATAAACACACAAATATGATCCACACACATTGTAATAATATTAAAATTGCATCCCAAATATAATAAACAAGAGACATATTGTAAACATATTAATGTTACAATCCCAAATTGGCAAATATGATAAAAATACAGATCTAAACAAATTAACAACTTGAAGAAGGAAGTGGAGCGTCCTCCTTGCCCTTGTTGTTCTCTAACTCCATTACATCTTCGGTTAACTCGTCCAATTTAACTTCTGACAACTCAAAATTTCTGCATACCTTGAGATTGTTTTATCTTTCAAGCCCAACTTAAAGAGGAAAATCAATTATTAAGGATTTGAAACTCTAAGATTTCTACGCAACAAAATGAGATGAGAGTCAAAGACCATTAAACAACATTGATGCTTATAAGTTCTGAAATGAGAAACAGAGAAGACAATAACATGCACTTTACTCCTAACACTTTTGTTAGTGGATGCAGTATATAAAAGAATACACTTAAACAAATGTTCTTGGAAGGAAGCGTTCTTATCAAACAAAAATATACTTCTGAAAAAACCAAAAGTAGCCAACGCACTTCTTTTCTGATGCAGATGACTTTTTCATGTAGGATCACCACTTCATATATTTGAATTATTGAGGTATTACATTAAAATACAGCCTTTCTCATTATATAGTCCACAAGCCGTATAACAATACGTGATTTAGGTGTATCATTAATTAATGAGACTAACGCACAAAATATCTAAAACACATGTTTAATTGAAACTTTTTTTTTTTTTATTTAAAGACGAGTTAGGATCACTTGTCCAATAGTGGCCCCTCCCCGATTTTATTAATAACCCTCACTTGTGGCGGAGGAAAATCGTGGTTACAAATTAAGCATCTAGGGTACAACATAAACCCATCATGCTAAAAGAAAACAAATCAGAAGAAATAAAAACAAGAACAACAAAACCTCAAGCAAAAGACAAACGAAACTAAATAATACCAAGCGAAGGCATCCCGAAGTAGTCCATGCGAATAAGGCCACGCAACACTCGGGGAGTCTCCGTCAAGTGGGAAAAAACTGAATCACTACAAGAAGTCCTATGCTTGGCTAACCAATCTGCAACTTTATTTCCATCTCGAAAAACACGGTGAATCGAACAAGTCATGAAACTCATAATATCAAGAACTTATTCTCAAAAATCCTCCAGATACCATACTTCACATCTTTTACTCCTCCACCAAGAAATAATAGTCATAGAATCGAATTCAATTTTCACATAATTGAAGGATAGAGATTTACAAACCTGAAGCCCATGACGAAGAGCTAAAAGCTCTGCTTGATTATTAGAACTGGTACCAATGAACGCAGAAAATGCATGAATTAACTTACTATGATCATTTCTAATAATCCCACCTATGCCAGAGGCCCCCGAATTACTCAACCTACTACAATCTGTGTTCAGTTTAAACCAACCCGCCAGAGGTCGTTGCCAAGTAATAGCTTTGCAATGCCGAACGGGAGGGAAACTAGGCAAGACATGCAAACTCTCAAGTACTTGCAAATCAAAACCAGAAATGTGAGAACTAGCATGCATATCACGACAAATAAGACTAATCCATTGACGAATAGAGTGAATGATGTCAGGGGCAATTTCAAAGCGTCCCTCCATATGCGCCAAACAACGCCTCCGCCAAAGTCTCCAAGTAATAACCATCGGAAGAAAACCAACAATAATGCCAATTTGAGATGATAATTTCGCACGGCGAAACCAAGTCTGCACTATGTCTTTCCAGTTGCGGCCAATCAGAATACCAAGACTAGCCCCAAAATGATGCCAAACAGTCCTAGCAATTTCACCTGCAAACAAAACATGATTCTGGTCTTCATAGTGACCGTTAGCACAACAATCACAATGAGAAGTAATAGGAATGCCAATACAACGAAGATGATGATCTATGCTCAGGGCCATATACCAAGCTTTCCACATATTGATGGACATTTTAAGAGGAAGACTTTTATGCCACATCCAAGAATGCCCTTCAAGAGTGCCACCCCTAATACGAACACAATCCCAAGCCGACTTGGTAGAAAACAGGCCGTTATCATTATTAGTCCATATCAACACGTCCAAACATGGTTTAGACTTACAAATATCCTCTAAAATACCATCCAGATTATCCGTGCCCACTAATTGGAGAATAAAATCCATGTCCTAACTATTAGATAATTTGCAGTCCTTAACTTTAAGGAGAGGATTACCCACAATATGTATATCATTAGCTAAAGGACCTCTATCCCCCCGTTTATCATAGCAGAAGAAAATATTTCCTTCTTTTAGGCGCCAGTTAGTGTTATCCAAAATCAAAGGAAGAGTTTTAGCAATCATTTTCCAAAACCTAGTATCCTTAGTTGGATCAGTCAGAGTCTAAGGCTTAGCACCCACATACTTACCTTTAAAAAAATTGGCCCATAAAGAGTTACCTTGAATAAGATTCCAAGCAAAACGGATGTGAAGGGCTTGTTGCATATCATCAAGATTCCTTAGGGCCAAGCCACCTTCCTCCACGGGATGATTGATAAAATTCCAGGCTACCCATTTTTTCTTACCCTTATCATTTACCTCCCCCAGAAAAAGAGTGCTCATCATACGATAGAGGGTATTGATATTGGATTGTGAGACCTGTAGAACTGCAAAAGGATGGAGGGCCATATTAGAGACAACATGTCGCAATAAAATAAGTCTACCACCTGCCAAAAGAATTTTCATTTTCCAACCCGATATTTTCTTTTGAAATTTAGACACCATATATTCCAAATGCATCTATTTGAGTTGACCCAAAATAATAGGCACGTCAAGATATTTGAAAGGAAAAGATCCTTCTGAAAATCCAATCTTTCATAATAATAAACTCTTACGAGTTGAGGGGATTTTTTGAGAGCAGTAAATGGTAGATTTAGAATGATTAATGCATTGTCCCGACCAACTTTTATATTTGTGAAGCACAACTAAAATCTCTTTGATGGCTTGAGAGCTACCCTTAGAAAAAAGCACCACATCATCAATATACATAATATGAGAAATTGTAGGTATACCTCGGGCCTGTGAGAATTGACCAAATTTCCTAGCCTCCACACTTTGCTTGATGAGTCGAGAGAGGACTTCTTAAAGAATAATAAATAGATAGGGGGAGAGGGGGTCACCCTGACGCAAACCACGACCCCCTTGAAAACAGCCTTTTATAGTACCATTCATCATAATAGAATACCAAGGAGTCAAAATACAGATTCTGCTAAGATCACAAAAATGAGGAGAGAAGCCAAAATAGCGAAGAACCTCCAGAAGAAAAGACTTGTCCACTCGATCATAAGCCTTATCTATATCCATCTTAATTGTGATATTACCACCATGGACCTTCTTACTAATGGAATGGACCAGTTCCTGCGTAAGACTAATATTCTCAAAGATACTTCTTCCCGGGATTAAAGCGCATTCTTCCCACAATATCATTTGTGGGAGGAGACCTATCAAATGATTAATAATGATCTTGGAGCAGATTTTATAAAACACCGAGTAAAGACTGATAGGCCTGAACTTATCAAATTCAGAAGGTATATCAACCTTTGGGATTAAGACAAGAAAAGAAGCTGTAAAAAATCTTGGGAGCTGTTAAGAAACAAAAAATTCAGATATGGCTTCCAAGACATCCTCTTTCACCACCTCCCAACAACATTTGAAAAAATCAGAACCAAAATCATCTGGTCCAGGAGCACTATTAGACAGGATAGAAGAAAAAGTTGAGAAAACTTCATTCATAGTAGGGATTGAGCACAAAATAGAACTATCAGAGTTTGAAATAATAGGTGAACTAAGAGTCGATAAGTCAGGTAACAATCTAGTCGGCATGCCTTGTAGAAAATTAGAAAAGAAATCCACTGCCCCTTGATGAAGACTTTCTGGCGAATTGAAAACCACCCCATTCGAACACCTCATTTCCACACTTTTTTACGCCTTTTATTGGCAAGGCAAGCATAGAAAAAATTCATGTTCCGATCACCTTCCATGTGCCATTTTAACTTAGATATCTAAGCCAATCTTGTATCTTCACGGTGAAGCCAAATATCAAGATCCGAAGACGAGACAAGAAGGTCCCTTTCCGTTGCTTCATCCCAGCTTTGATATAGCTTATTTTCAAGCTCTTTAATGTGACTCTCAAGAGAATGAATATGCATAGTGGTACTGCCGAAAACATGTTTATTCCATTCCCGCAAAGCAACCTTAGTATTCTTCAACTTGAATGCCAATTTAGTAAGACCATGACCCATAACAGATGCAGACCACGCCTGACAAACACACACTAAAAACTGCGGATGGTCCACCCACATTTGTTGAAAACGAAAAGGTGATGAGCTATAAGAGAAAGGATCCATCTTGAACTCAATAACCATAGGAGAGTGATCGGACGTAGTGTGCGGAAGATAGGATTAGGTTGCATTCGGAAAGGAACAGAGCAAAGAAACATCCATGAATACCCAATCTAACTTCGCCCAAAATCGAGTAAGACCCAACTGCCCATTGCACCAAGAGTATGTTTTGCCCTTTGATTTCATTCGACCAAATCACCCTGGTGGACCCAGGCATTGAAATCCTCCATCGCGGCATTGGGTCGTGGACAACCACCCATTCTCTCTGAATTATTACGAATAATATTAAAGTCTCCAGCAAAGACGCAAGGTTCCGAACCCATAGATTGAGAACTGAGCTCCTCCTACAAGCTTTTCCTCTCATACATGCTACACTTAGCATTGATAATGGTACATAAAAAATGATAAGACCCCGAGTTCACATGAAGAGAAATAAACTGCAAGCTTGTCCGCATCACTTGTACGTCAAGAATATTGTCCCAAAAAATCCAGATTTTACCACCATCAGCTACATTAGATATGAACGAATCAAAATGTAAAGAATGCATCAGCTGAAGAGCTTTGTCTAGAGCTTGGAATGGTTCCAAAACTGCAACAATCTTAGGCTTGAACTTACAAACCAAATTTTTTAAATGATGTTGAGAAATGCCAATGCCTTAGACATTCCAAACAATGATGGAGTCACTCATAAGGGCAAGGTAGAGGAACGGGTAAGGACCTGAAGAGAGCTTCTCACCTTCTCAAACTTTTTTCTACTGATATTTTTCTGAGTATTTTTGCCTTTAGAGTCTAAGTGATAGTCCTTGTCCTAAGGGAGAACTTGCGGAGGAATATCAGGATCGGGCTCTGAAACTATATCATCTAGCATAGGTTCCTGATTCTCATTTGGAGTTACATCTTCCAAACAGGGGTCGGGTTCCAGATTAATGTTAAGTGGTTCCTCCAAAATCAGAGGGTTGGGCTCAACAAAAGTGAAAGAAAAAATTGGTTTTAAAAGGTTACCTACATCCTCACTAGGTGCGAGCAAACCCCCGTCCGTAATATCATTGGGCGCAAGCAACCCCCCGTCCGTAATATCACTGGGCACGAGCACCCCCCCTCCGCATTCGTAATATCATTGGGCACGAGCACCCCCTGCATTCTCATCTGTTACTGCTGCCTCCGTAATATTAATCTCCTGGGCAAAGGATATTGGGGCCTTGGTAGCCAGTTGTTCAGTAGTGACACCATACAGTTCAGCAGCCTCATTCTCAGGGACTATAGGTTGTGACGTCTCACCACCCTGCATGTTACCATTATTGGTTCCACCAGAATCTGATTTTCCTTTCTTGTGGCCATAATTTTTCTCACCATGCATGAGTTTCCCCACGTGACAGGTCTTTGTGCTGTGCCCCTGCACTCTACACTTTCCACAATATGCAGGCAGAGTTTCGTATAGAATTTCCTATTTCTGAAGTCCAGAAGTGCCTATCCAAAAGTAAGGAATAGGTTCCTTGGCAACATCCATCTCCAAACAGATTCTAGCTCCATCCGTTTGACAGATCTAATTCCAGGCACGGTTGTTGTCACACCAGACCAGAAGCTTGACCATGCCTGGATGGTGTAATCTTCAAAGAATGGGAATCCTAGTGAGCCTGATGCTTGTGAAATGTGGGGCTATTCTTGATTTACTTGTGGAGCCTGGGGATATGAAGCAAGAAGAAAGAGAGAAATTTGAGAATTAATCCATGATCCCAAACATGTAGGGTAGTATCTCTAATTAAGTTCACCATCCTGTATCCATAACAACTATTCAGAATCAATGGCTAGTAGCAAAATCTTGCTAATTAGTTGTAGATCTGCTCTTATCGAATGGCATCATTTAGAGCTTCAAACAAACACATTGTTTTTGTGGATGAGAGTCCCAATTGAATAATGGTTACATCCGCAAGCTTAAACTCCAGAACATTTTGTTAAACTTAAAGTTCACTGCATGATTTTTGCATTGTATCAATGGGTTAAGGGCAGCTGTTATATATCATCATGTATCTGGTTGCTGAAGTTCCAATTTCAAAACTCCTTACCATTCTACAATCCAAGAATGCAAGACACAGAGTCTCGCAACACGGAAATTTCAAATCATTATTATTTTATTAAGATCGTAATTATTACTAGAGCAATGATATTCTTTATTCTAAGTCTTGTCATTTTCAGTCACAAAATGACTTTATGTGTCAACCATTTAAAAGGCATTTACTTAAAATGTTTATATATATATATATAGACATACAAACGCATGATATGTAACGCCCCAATGGAAGGCTAAAACCATATGACTTATACTCCAAAAAGACTAGTCAATGATGTTGGAGATAACATCAGCATTATAGATAATGCTGATATCAAAAATCATCATCTGCAACATGATGTTCCTAAAGATAAGCAACTACTTGATCATAGATAAACATTATAGCATTTGATATGTAACAACCATCACTTATCCTATTGGATGAGTTACCTCTTTAGATAGTTATCCTTATTATTTGAGATCTTTGTACTTAACAGCAGCAACCTCATGTGCTAGCTATACTTGTAGTTCTATATAAATTACAATTAATACACTTTTGTTTGGTAACTTGACCAAAACATATTCCTGCAAATCTTTCATGGTTTCAAAGCTTCAAATTCTTATTCCATTGCAGCCTTCCATCGCGAATTAGTTGTTGCTTTGGAGTAACATGTTGGAGTAGTCTCAGTATGAGTGGTATGAAAGGCTATGGGGTACTTAGTTGAATAATATAGGTGGTAATCAGAGTAGTCTTTTGGTTTGAGGGAGTTGGTCTTGGCTTGGGTAATCATGGGATGAGTGGGAGCTATATTGATTGTTGTCTTAGGTTGTATGCTACTAAAGGCATTTGGAGGAGTGGACATAGATTCAAGTGAAGAGTTGACTGAGTTAGAAGGACTGGCTAAAGGTTCAAAGGGGAAACTTGAGATGGAGGTAGTTATTACCTGGGAGGATTCTTGAGGTGTTGGAGTAGTAGGTTCTGAGTATTGTTGTTGTTGAAGTATTGGAGACATGAGCAAAGAAGAATCAGTTGTTGCATTCAACTTGGAGGTGTGATTAGAATGAGCCAAATCCAGTGCAAGAAAGGAATTCTCATAAAAAACCAAATTCTTAGAAAGATAGATCTTGTTAGTGATCAGATCAAGACACCTATATCCAGCATGACTATAGCCTAAGAAAAGACAAGCTTTAGAACGATACTAAAGTTTGTGACTATTGAAAGGTCTCAGCAATGGGTATCATTTATAGCCAAAGGTGCGAAATAAAGTATATTTAGGGAGCTTTTTGAACAGTTTGAAGTGTGGGGATTGATTCTTTAAGATTGGCGTAGGTAGTCTATCGATGGTATAGATTGTTGTTAGAAAGGCTTCTACCCAATATTTGTTTGATAGATGGGAGTGAGCTAATAGGCTGAGACCAGTCTCAAGAATGTGTCTAAGCTTTCGTTCAGCCAAGCCATTCTGTTGACTAGTGTGTGGGCATGATTTGCGATGTATTATTCCATTTTGAGTGAGAAAGTGTTGAAACCAATTGGAACAATACTCTCCCCCACCATCAGTTTGTAGCTGTTTTATTTTGGAAGTAAACTGGTTTTCAACTAACAGCTTGAATTTGACAAATACTCCCAAAACTTCGGCTTTGGTTTGAAGAGGGTATAACCATGTGCATCTAGAATGGTCATCCACAAGGATAACATGGTATTTGCAGCCATTTATAGATTGAACTGGTGAATACCAAACATCATTGTGAATTAAATCAAGTGGTTGAGAGGGGAGACAAGAGTATAATTAGAAAAAGGTAAACAAATGCTTTTGCCCAATTGGCAAGCATTGTAAATATTTATATTCATACCATCATTGGACAAAGGTAGGGAATGAGTCTTAATAATGTTGGATACAAGTTTATTGGAGGGATGACCTAGCCTAGAGTGCTAGCCAGAGGCTGGTTTTTATCCTAAGAAAGCTATAAAGGATGGCTAGTTCTTGAGAGAATTGCCTTGTAGCCACAGTGGAGAAAGCCAATTTTTACTCTTGCCTTCTAGGGGGAGTGCATGCATCTAATTGTCCTTACATAAAAATGAAAAGACCTCTATATTCCACTCACTTCTGCACCCATAATATGGTGTGATAATGTTAGTGCTTTAGCATTGGCCTCTGACCCTATTTTTCATGCTCGAACAAAGCACATTGAAGTAGATTTCCATTTTATTCAAGAAAAAGTGATAAATGGTGATGTTCATCTCAAGTTTGTTTCCACTAAAGATTAGGTAGCAGACATATTCACCAAGGGATTGCCTTCAACTTGATTTTCTGATTTAACATCCAAGCTACATGTGTGTTCCTCCCCCATGAGCTTGCAAGGGGCTGTTAGAGATAACATTAGTATTAACCAATTGGATAATGCTGATATCGACAAACATCATTTGCAACATGATGTCTCAAAAGATAAGCAACTACTTGATCATAGATAAACACTATAACATCTTATATGTAACAACCATCACTTATCCTATCGGATGAGTTATCTCTTTAGATAGTTATCAAATGTATTTTATTCTTATCATTTGAGATCTATGTACTTATCAATAGCAACCTCATGTGCTGGCTATTACTTGTAATTCTATATAAATTACAGTTAATACTCTTTATTTTGGTAACTTGACCAAAACATATTCATGCAAATCTTTCAAACAATACAATTGGAACCTTATAAAGAGCAATAACTTATCATTCCTAAACAATGTGAGATCTTATACACTACATACTCTTCTTCTTATCATAAGGGATATCACAATCTACCCTCCTTAAATTGCCGACGTTCTAGTCAGGCCAATCCGTCGTAGGTGGCACAGCTCAAGTTTCACATTTCTGGTTGGAATAGGTTCTAATACTATTTGTAACGCCCCAATGGAAGGCTCAAACCAAATGACGTATACTCCAAAAAACTCGTCAATGATACAATTGTAGCCTCATTTAAACCTTATAAAGAGTAATAAATTTTCATTCCTAAGCAATGTGAGATCTCATACACCACTAACCCTTATTCTTATCATATAGGTCATATAGGAATATCACAATATTTGCTTCAAAGTGGAAGGAGATCAAAGGGATGTTTTCAGGGAGCTTGTGCTTCATGATGAAATCCTTGTGTTTCTCATATGTGAGATCCTCCAGTGCCGCAACATCACCCTAGCACATATGTTCGAGAGAAATTGAAAATTAGAAAAATCCATGTACTTTAAGAAGATCTTTGATACTATAAAAGATTATATGCACTTTGTCAAACCAAATCGAAAGCCTAATGAGCAACCAGGCTTAAGAGTGTTCATCTGGGTTTCGGACCAGATTTTCAGGTATACCCAACCCAAAACCTGGGCTTCAAAACTAGGCCGAGTTTTGGCCTGGGTACACTTGGGTTATGACCTGGGCCGGAACCCGGATGAACCCGGGTTTCTACAACATGGAAATCCGGGTTCCAGCTTCAACCCGAATTTTTTTTAAAATTTATTTTTAAAAAAATAATGCTCAAAAGCTTTTTTTTTTAAAAAAAAAAAAAAATCTAAAAGCCTATGTTACTGAAAAGTTGGTAATATATATGTTTAATTTGAGATTAGATGATCATGTACATGTAATATATTCCAGTATGATAATATATATTCTAGTATGATAATACTACTATTAAAAATGATCAATCAAGTAGTAGTACTTCTAATCTCAACCATTTCTAACCTTCCATGGCCATGCATTATCATATAAAATGCACGCAATAATGCAATTCACTACATATTAAATTACATTACATTACAAAACACAAAATTATAATATATGAAAATTACAAAATGCTTCAATTGAAAGTTTGAAACTGTCATCTATTTAGCTACTTTTGTGTCCTTGAAGTGTTTACTAATTGCATCAGTACGTCATGAGAAACTAGGGAACTTGAAAAAACAAAAATTTTACTAATTACAAAACATAAATTGCTATGAACATAGTTTGCTTACATATTGGCATCAATTTTCTTTCAAATGAAGGTAGAAATGCACATTCATGAACATAGTTGTTGGAGAAACACCTACACACGCAAATTTTCCATACTAAAGTTAATAGCACATTTAGATGCAAGAACAACACTCTATATATACTTATCATCAAGCTCTGCTAATATATACTTATCACCAAGTACTT
The DNA here is from genome assembly GCF_004785595.1 of Juglans microcarpa x Juglans regia. Taxonomy (NCBI): domain Eukaryota; kingdom Viridiplantae; phylum Streptophyta; class Magnoliopsida; order Fagales; family Juglandaceae; genus Juglans; species Juglans microcarpa x Juglans regia. Next base: position 36,539,534 of record NC_054596.1, read on the forward strand.
GTGATGTATACAAGCAATCAAAATAACAAGCATATACACTAACAATATCTCTTAAAAAGAATGATAATTTAATCAACATGCAACAATGGAAAGTAGAAATACTACCAAGTATTCTTTATAGTTCACATTTTTATAACGGACCACTTACCTAAAATAAACGTACCCAATTCCATATTTTATATTGTTCATGGCTTCTTAAACAAGGATAACCGAGGTACATACAAGATTTGTATGACCTGAACAAAGAAACAAACTTTAAAATAGGCAGTAGCCCATATATATCTTTTAATGCATACACATATATGTTGATCATACAAATAAAAGAGTTGGCTGATTATGCAAGAAGAAAGTACTTTAAATTTTTTTCAACAGGAATGGGAAGAGAGACTCACAGTAGTCTCTGTTGAAGATGAAGCTAGATGATCATCTAAAAAAATATTAACAAAATGAGTTAGATAGATAATAAACCAAGATAGATAGATATTAAAAAAAATATTTCAAGTTTCAAACTTACCTTCAAGCTCCATCGACTGTATGTGTTCTACCAACTCCCGGATGTCGACATGTTTGGCTCTTTACCAATTTTGGGTGCAAATGAGGGCTTCGACAGTTTTCGGAGACAATGAACTCCTAAAAGGATCTAATATGCGTCCACCAGTACTGAATGCAGACTCTGAGGCAACAGTGGAAATGGGGGTGGCTAACACATCACGTGCTACCTCAGCAAGGACGGGATAATTGGCGACATTAAATCTCCACCAATCTAAGAGAACAAAACTGAGTGAGTCATTTACACGTGCCTCAGACAAATACCTCTCTAGCTCCGATCTAAACTCCAAAACACCTCGCTCCTCAATGAATTTGGTGAACATGATCTTAAATTCAGTCGGAGGCAGTGTTGGCTCATTAGAACTCCCCCCCACTAGTAGTGTTTGGCCTCCCTTGAGCCACATTAGAACTCCTTCCATAAGCCACACGAAATGTGTTATACTGCTTGATCAAGCGGCCTAAAAGGAGTTTAATCTTGTCCTCTATCTTATCCGCCAACTCATACCCTTTGCACTTTTGCAACGAAAACTTCATTGCCATCATTGTATCATGGATCAAACACAAAAGTAACCTATATCATCAAGTTCAACCTATTTGTGCTACCCCAATACTTGTCATACTTACTTCTCATATTTATGCCCATAGTACAAGTGATAATATCACTACTCAAGCACATATCATTTAATACATCTTTAATTGTGCAAAGTTGCTCAAAATATACATTAGCCGTCACATACAAAGAACTAGAAATGTTCAATGTAACATTATAAAAATTTTTTAGCAACTCTACAAAAGTTTGTGCACTTTCCTAATCATCACTAGTGGGGTTCACAAAATGTTCATCCACAAAAACAAATTGTTCAAATGCTTGTTTATGTTTTTCAACGATACTCAACATTAAATATGTGGAGTTCCATCTAGTAGGAACATCCAAGCAAATCATTCTCTCAATGATATTTTCCTTTGTCACACAAACCTTGAACTTGGCAAATCTTGACGGTGAAGATTTCACATACCTGACGGCATCCCTAATCTTTGTTACAAATTCATAAACATCTTTCAAGCCGTTCATAACAATCAAATTCAATACATGGACAGCACACCGCATGTGAAGAAATTCACCACCCAATATAGTACAATCATTGTTTTTTATTCTCCTCCTCATGTAATCTACAACAACATCATTTGATGAGACATTGTCAACTCTGATGGTCAAAATTTTATCAACACCTCATTCATGCAATCCCAAGTCTAACACCCTCCCAATAGTTTCGCCCCTATGGTAAGGACTTAGCCAAAACTTAAGTATTTTTTTATGCAATATCCAATTGCAATCAACAAAATGTGCAGTAATGCACATGTAGTTCATATTTTGTATTGACGTCCAGGTATCGGTGGTAAGACAGATTCTTTGAGTATCCAACAATTTCTTTAATTGTATCTTCTCTTCGTTATACAACTTGATACAATCCATTTTTAAAGTAATTCAGGATGGCAAAATAAATCGAGACTCTAAATCCGTCACAAACTCAACAAACCCTTCGTGCTCCACTAGCCTAAAAGGCAATTTACGCCTAATAAAAAACTTAGTGGTTGACACCCTAAGTTTTTCTGCATCATACTTCACTATACCTTGTGGGCTACACACTCTTCCCTCCGCATCCCTCTTAGCACTAAATGATTGACTTGTTCCAACTCCTTTAAGTCTAAGAGGAAAAGTTTCACATGCATTCTAGAGGTGATGTAGCATAGATGAAGTGTCATTCTTATAGTGGCAATTGTATAGCTTAGCGCAATAATTATATTGAGCTTTTGGGTTATCATGGTCAATAGGTTGCACTTTAGTAAAGTGTTACCAAACCACCGATTGGTTACTAGTTGTTTTTATTTATTTATTTATTTATTTTTTATTTCTTGGGTAAATGTGGGATGGAACTGGTAGTCTATTGTGTATATGTGGATGAATGAGTTGGTAGACTCCTGTGCTCCTCCACATCCACTGGAATAGATGAGGAGTCACCACCAACTCCTTGGGTTGTACCGACATTACAACTCACAGAATCTTCTTCCATCTGTTATTGAGTAATAAAAAATACCAAACACAATATAATAAATAATCAAAAACTAATATAATCTGGATTATTCTAACGATTAACACTCAACATTGCTAGCATTTAAAGATTTGACATAAGAAAAAATAAGTAAAGACAACCACGAAAGGAGGAAAAAAGTATTGCGCCCTTTCACCTCATCTTGCACTAACATTTCTTGTGGGTACTGATATTGTTAACATATCACACGCACTGGACCTTGGTAGGATGCCAAAGATGGTTTTTTCTGCATATATCACACACATTGGACCATTACTTGCATAAATAATTCCAATTTTCTATATTTTTAATAGTCGTTCCATATTAAGAGATAAAATCGGTGAAGGGTTGAAACAACATGATCACACCAGATTTGCAGACTAACCTCTACAAGAAACATGATTGTTGTTTTACAGAGTCTAATGTTCTCTTACTCAATAGCTTTGTGCCGATTCTTTTATTTTATTATTCTTCCTTATTTGTATATTGGCCAGTAAAATTATGATTGCAGGAAATGGTTTAGCACTTGAGTTGGTTCAATTCGGAAATCTTTTTAAGATGAAACCCACATTTGGTGTTCAAACCAGAAAGTCTCATGCCCCAATAACACAAAGCAACATCATGACTTCCAACCATTACAAAGCAACATCTCTAATTTGTGATTGCCGAAAGGCATACAAAATGAATAAAAAGATTTATGATTCTTTCTATGCATAACTTTTGCAATCATCTAGTAACTTCTCCCCAAGATGGGTTATAACTGCTTCTGAACTGAGCATATTCTATAAGGCCAAGGGCCACAACTTGATTGGCTACACATGTAGAACTCTTTAATCACTTATTCTAGCAGATGGTCTCTGTAGCAGTCATAGCTAGTGGACTCTAATTTATATTCAAACACTAATATAATTTGGATTATTCTTTAAACACTAATATAGTTTGTTGTGTATATGTAGACTAATGTTGTTTGAGATGAGTGGTGGCCTTTTAACAACAAAAAATTTTGGTTTGCAAACAATATATAAATCAATCAGTACTACTTGAGCATAAGAGGAAGCATCATCCACTAGACAACAAAAGATACTCAAATAATTTTCAACCCAAACCCAGATCAGGCCGAGTCCTAGACTAACGATTATGAACAACAATTTTTATCTTGGAGCTACCAGATCATATATATGCAGAAACAATACTTTTCTCTCTTAGAAAGCCAAACCTAGAAATCCAATGGAGAGAGAGAGAGGGAGGGAGATAGAGATAGAGAGAGAGAGAGAGAGATAGACAGACAGACAGACTCATGAGGTCACGATGGAGGTAGAGACTTAAGGAAAGGCCGACGATGAAGGAGATGTGGTGACGAAGATGTGGCGGTGGCGATGGGGTCGCGACGAGGAGGCACAGACTTAGGGTTTCTACTTTCTTTAGCAAGCGTAACAAGAGAGAGAGAGAGAGAGAGAGAGAGAGAGAGAGTCGGGGGTTCCTTTTAGGAAGCATAAAAGGACCCGGGTATCGGGTTTTTGTAACCCGTATCCAGGCTAGATAGGTCCGGGTTTTCCAACTCGGGTTCTGGCCCTGATCCGAATCCCCATTTTTAGGGTTCTGAACCAGGATAGGAAAAAACCTAGCCCAGTTAAATAGTCTTAACAGGGCTTGGAGAACATAAAATAAATGGAATGAATGAACTCAAAAATAAAACTTCAATGATAGTATTTGCATTTGGAAATTCTATAAGTAAGCAAGTTGGTGTTGAGAGATAGCTGCAAAGCAGGAAAGGAAATTTACAAGAGAGATGACATGAAAGAGTATCAGTACCTAAGACCATAAGTGACCAGCATCTAACAGCCCGCAAGGTGGAAGAGACTTCCAGCACGAGTCTGAGATTCTTTCAAGCATAAGTAACAGTTCTTTGTCCTTTATTACATGCACCCATGAGGCATATTAATTTTTTTTGACAAAGGAAACAAATATCTTAATAAGCTTGCAAATCAAGAATTCTATGATCATCCAGGTTTCTTTGTCAGCAATCTGGCCTTCACTGAGAGTAACAAAAGTTAAAGGGATGCCACCATTGGGACTCTGCACCAGACCTAAACCAGAAACTTTTGTCTTTTAAATCAGACCAGTGAACTGACAATGTAGCCACAACGTCAACCCCACCCTTGATAATGCAACCACAGCGTCAACCCCACCCTTGATGTGCCCTAGTAGCATTACACGCTTGCCAGATCCCCAGCAAAGCTCCTCAATATATTGCTTCAGTTCCCATGCATCGTGATCCACTGATGCCTGCATATAGGAATACATATTAGAAGCTAGCACACTAGCATAATGTTATGCCATTTATGAACATAGAAAGATACTGGAAGTGAAGCAATATTTAAAATTATGTCACAAAAACATCAAGTGAAATAAATTGAGGACATTGTAAAAAAAATGAATTTTTCATGCACCGTGGTCGATATTGGCCTTGTTGTACTAGAGGATCGTTCATTTCCTCACTATGAATTTTTGAAATATGACAAGCTAGAGACATCTTTGAAAAGAGTCTTTTAATGCCCACAGAATACAGGGGACCATGATTACTAAAGAGACATGCCAGATCAATGTTCCCATTTAAGGGGTGTACCTATGCCAAACCCCAAATGCATACAAACTAAAATCCGGACAAAGGGATCTTCTCATACCTGGAATTAGGGGATAAACAAATGAATTGGGTAGAAGAAAATAGATAAACAAAATAAGTAACAAGATACATGGATATATGATACATTGTAAGATTATATTATTGAAGTTTCTTAAGTAGCATGAAGGAAAGAGATTCATAAGGCATATAAGTTCACTATCTTAGATTACAGAATTTTTAGATGATAAATAATACTTTGCACACAATAATTATAAGGAAAGAAAAAGAGTGCCATAGCATTAGTACTCAAATGTAACTTCAATGTAGCAAAATGATGGAAATAGTGCTTCACAAACTCTGTTAACTGGATGATATAAAACCATCTGCTCGAAGAGCACAATGATTAGTAACATAACTTGGAGAGACCAAGTTTATAGTAAGAAGATACAAATTTACTATTACCTTATTCCTGAAAGCAATCCCAAGAATCTCGGTGTTCAATCCTCCACAGGAGGCAATCCTTGAGTGTGTTACAACCATCCAACATCATCAGAAGAACCACGCAATGTTTGAAACACTCGAGGTATAATGTTGAAGGTAACAAGTGTAAATGTTATAAGCGAACTAAGCCAAACTAAGCAATTGTAAAAGTATATAATTGATAATAAATATAACATCAATTGATATATATTGAGGGAGATCGTCCCCAGTTTCATCTATGGCACTTGAAACCAATGCTTTTCATAGTAAAAACTACTTCTTATACCTTTGAACTTGAACTTAAACTTGAATGCATCTAATGTAAGAAAAAGACTATTTTCTAAGAGTATAGTTGTAACGCCCCGTATATAGAAGTCCAGGGAGTTAGCTTTTGTCACTTAAAATCGTCTTCCAACCACATAGTATATATACACCAAAATTCTCGATCAAACATATACTCATTGTTTCACATCAACTACTCTAGTATAATTAATCTAAAACATCAAAAAGTCTCAAAACATACCAATAACCCCAGTCAACACAACAAAACAAATCTACTGAATACAATTATCCAGTAATCAAAGTATCGTCTTTGCACTTAATGCACTATACTCACATAGTCATACCCATATTTCTCATTCTTAATCCTCAGCTGAAACATCCAAAACATCTGAAAATATTGTGAAGATAAGGGGTGCGTTATCAACAACTCAGTAAGCAGAGAACATATACTAGTATATAAATATGAGTCTTTTTACAGAGTTCAGAATGCAAAACAAAGCGTTTTAGCATCAGAATGTAGATAAAAAAACATGTTATCTTCAGAGCGACAGTTCAAAATGTCATATTCAAAAATCATCATTTGGCATAGCATAATTGAACATCATTCCCTTATCATATCATATAATATCAAAGCATCATATCAAAACAGAGACCTTCTTTAACCTCCATGGTAGGGTTGTGCTATCCTTGGTGGCCAAACCAGGCAGTACTAGAATGTGAGTCTTCCCTTTATTCATTTTCAGAGCCCCGAGTGTACACACAAGAAAGACCATGCAGAAAAATTACTTTATTTTCAAAGTGAGTGCACTGAGAAACAGAGATGCTGGTACCAACCATGTAACAAAAGTCATAGTTTTACACCCGCGGTAACGTCAGAGCAGAGTAGAAACATAACCAGATATAGAGTTAGAATGTCATGCTAAAGGTTTTCAGATGCCACATCATATAAAAAATAGAGTACTGAATAGAATCATATCATCTTCACATAATCAAAATAGATTTAGAGCATCTTCACATAATCATGCACAAATTTTTAGATTTCATATTCTCTATTTTTGCACAGTTCAGAAACAGAATGCTAGAAATTTGTTAATGTCTATACCAGTCATGACAAAAATACTTTTATTTTTTAAACAGAATTCATGAGTAATGCAGAACAAATAACTAAGGTTGTTTCAAATTTCTTTTCATAACAAAACATGTATATTTTTTCAAAATCAACCTCAATCCATTTCTTTTATGCAAATTTTAGTATAGGAACCCCGCTTACCCGACTCTTCAATTTTTCTGAAAATCCTCACAACAGTGTTAAGCAAAATTGGTTGCCACGTAAACATAATTAATACAAACTGTTAACACAAATAAACTAACACATCTAAAAAAAACGACACAATTAAAAGACTCTAGGACAACAATTTCCATATCCAAATCATCTATCCCAGTTACTACTAAACCACATAGTGACTTCCCAAACATTGCCTATTTAAGGCATTTACACTAAAATTCTCTTTTGAGCCTAGCCTACTACAAAATATTATACTGGTGTTCTACCATAATTAAAATCAATCTAACTTAAAAATCTAACCCATCAGAAAATCGACCAACTTAAGACATATATTATGTGTGTGTGTGTTTAAATAATAAAAAACCAAGCGCAACTTAAAATATATGCCTAACTTAATAATCTCTTAACACAAAACCCAACTCAAACACAAGTCCAATACACATCTAGCCCAAAACCAAAACCCATGTGAACAACCCAATAAAAAATCGGCTAACACACTAAGGTGAGTAAGGTAATTAAAACTTCAAAGCTTACCTTTTGTAAAAATAAGTTTATGGAAATGAATATGAAAAATTCTATTCATAAGCCTCACAAACCACACCCCAGCTTTTTTGTAATTTTTTAATTTTTTTTCTCTTATCAAATGTGTGGTATATGGATGATGAGTAGACGAATTTAATTATTTTAAGAAGAATAAAACCAAAATAATTTTAAAAAAATAAAAATAAATAAAAGAATTTGTGGTATGTGATGTGTGAGGCTTATGAATAGCAATGCTCAATGAATATATATATATATATATATATATATATATATAAGTAGGGGTGTAACTGGTCTGGTTTGGATTGTTTTTGGACAAAATTTGGAACCGAACCGGTATGCACCAGTTTTGCATTTTCAAGAATCGATTCCGCACTGGTTACCCACTTAAACCTGTACTTCCGGATTTATCGGTTTTGGTCCAGTTCGATCCTATTTTTTGGTTTTAATATACTATTAAATATACTAGTATAACAATAATACACTATTATATATATTATATAATATATAATATAGGGATATATTATAGTATATTATAATATATAGTGATATAGTATTAGTATAACTATTAATATAATAGACTATAGTGATATAAGATTTTAAAATTTAAAATTATATTAATAAGTAATTTATCATATAATACAAAAATATTTTATATATAAAAATCATATACAATATACAAAATTATAATATATATATATATATATAAACAGGTCCGGTTTGGTCCGATCCGGTTTTAGAAAAGGAAAAATCGAAATCAGACCGATTTTGACCAGTTTTAAGAAAAATAAAACCAGTACCGGACCCAACCAACCAATCCGGGGATATTTTTACACCCTATATATAAGCCCCTTTTTATTTGAGAGCAACATAGGCGAGAGGGAAAAAGAACTGTTGGCAATAGAGGCTACCAAGAGAGGAATGACGCCTTGCGTGGGGATAGTGGTGAGCTTCTTGGTAGTACGTTGACTGCTCCATGTGGCGGTCAGTGGTGTCGTGAACGGACCAAGGTAGTTGGGCACATTGGGATACGATGGTGAGTCTAATGAAGCTGATGGTATGGCTTGGTGGTAGGTAGCGTCTTGCGAGGTGGTTGAAAGGTGTAGTGGGTGCTCTGTTTTGGCTTCTCTAAAACATAGGTCTTTATGCATGCTTGGGTTGTTTTCATGGTGGTTCAAGACGGTGGCTAGGTGTTGCATGATAGTTACCGATGTGGTTGACCTATGGTGTAGCTGTGTGAACATGCTTGTTGGCTTGTGGATGTGTCGTTTTCGAAACTAGGGGCTGACCCACAATAGCTTTATGGCTGAAGAAAGAGGCAACAACGATGTTACGCCTATGCTGGCTGGAGGGAACCTGGAGGCATTGGGGTGTGAAGCCATGATCCTCTGTGGCATGGCCTCAGTAGGGCTTAAACCTAGGTGATAGAAGGGCTATGGGAAAGAGGTTGATGATGGAGGCTACGGTGGTAACGGATGGCACAACATAGAGAGAAAATAAAAGAGAGAGTGGCGAGAGAGAGGAAAACCAAAGAAAATCTATGGGGGTTGAGAGAAATTGTGAAATTGAGAAGAATGGGCAAAGTAAAATGGGGAGAGAAGCGACGAGGAGGAGAGAAACATGGGAAGGAAAAATCGTCGGGGGGAAGAGAAATTCACTCACCGAAATGACACCGTTTTATAGACGGGTTGGGCTCCTCCGCAGGCCTGAGCTTGGATTGGGCCTGGGTGTTACAATAGTGCCAACATCCAAGCAAATCCATTGTAGTATTGTAGTAATACTACCATATATTGCACTATAAGCGTTAAAAAGTACTTAGTGGACACAACTATTTCATAGAAAGGCACTACTATTGTTTTATTCTAGGGTTTTAAAAAAAAAAAAAAAAAACAAGGAGATGAAATGGATTGAAGCCACAAAGAATATTTGATTATTTGGTACATTTAAGAAAATGATACAGGTTGATTTTGTAATTTCTCATTTGATCCAACCAGCTTGACTATTGGTTAAATATGCAATGGCTGAGTCTTTATTTGATAGCATCATACATGTTCTCAATGGAAAGGAAGTTCTTGCTCTTGATAAAAGACGGGGCACTCCCATAACTATAGTTATTTCCTGCAACTTCTGATCTTGTATTTTCTAGAAATTCTTCCCTAAGTTCTGAGGTTCTTCCTTCCCGGATTGTAGGGTTTGTAATGGAGATGCAAGGTTTAGAAGATAGTGAAAAGACTTCAGAAAAGGATCTACAAATGCCAACGCACAAAGATCTTGGATGTTGTTCAGAAGAAACGACCCCCAAGTTTTTTCAAGCATCTGTTGATATATTTAAATATAAGGACCTATGCAATAACAACGGTATTCTTGAGTCAGCCATTATTTTTCAACAACATGGAATCATGGATGACTATACGACATCAATGAACTACAAAACATTCTACATCTCGAAGGCATTCACCATGTGATGACAAGGACATAGATTGCCAATAGCATGCAGATATTGAACAAAAAACAACTCACCAATAAAGTCAATGAATTGAGGACATATATAGCTAGTCAAAGTCAAGATAGAGGTGAAAATGTCATCCACTAATGAATCAAATCCAATAGTATCCATAAGAAGATAGGTGTTCCTCACAGTTCGACTCTAACTCCAACTTTGTCTGAGTTCAAATCCGAGCTCTGACTCTGACTTGTAGGAGCGAAATCGGAATGAAGTCGGATTTGGGCTTTCAGCTTTGGGCTTTTTTTTTAAAAAAAAAAAAAATTATATTTAGCCCATTTTAAAAAAGAATTTTATTTGGATTTTCAAATTTCAAATTTTCCAAAAAATTATAAACTAAAACTAAATCAGTTAATGCTAATTTACTTCTATACTAATATCTAACTTATTTTTATACTAGACTTATACTATAGTGTCTAATTATATATTATCATACTAAGTAATACATATTATTTGTAGTGTCTAACTACATGTTATTTTACTATAATATTACATGTTATTTTATTATAATAGTGTCTAACTTATTATAACTTATTTCTACACTAGCGTTATTTCTAGTGTCTAATTACATGTTTTTATGCTTTAGTAAATTAATATTATGTGTTATTAACTTTTTATACTAGACTTATTAGTTATTTCTATTCTAGTTTCTAATTACATGTTATTATACTTAGTAAATTAATATGTATTATTAACTTATAATACTAGACTTATTTAAATCTAGTTTCTAACTTATTTCTATACTTGATTATGTATAAAAGTAATACTATGATGTTTAAATATACTAAACTATCATTAATCTATTTGTATTATTGTATAAGTATATTATTTTATAATAATTAGCTCATACTAGTATATTACTGAATTTAACTATATAAGTTCTAGTTATATAACTATATAAATATACTGGTGTATATGATAAATATCTAGATAAATACATATTTTTATAATATATGTACAATATCCGAGTCGGAGTCGGTCTAGTGACACCTTCGACTCTGACTGAAAAAAAAAGGACTCCGACTCTAACTCCGTTTTGTGAATGTCAGAACGGAGTTGGATTCGGAGTTAGATTTTTAAGTTTTTGCTCAACCTACACTCAATTGGGATATTATAGTCTTGGCATCTATTTATACGTATCAGACTAGCATGTCGTGGTGCTTTTTTCAAGAAAGTATCAATAAATAAATGAAAACAAACTCACAAACACATGATAACAAGTAGGAAAATTGTCTTACCAAATCCTTTCTTTGATGACCATGCTCTTCTAGGAGGTAAAAATGGCTTGCACAGCGTCCAATTTGATGTGGGAAAAAAAATTAAAGAAAAAAAATGCTTACATTAAAGGCATCGTAGTATGGAACACCAAAAGATTTCTACAAGACACGTACGGAGTTTACCTTGATACACAAATATCAGTACTCACTATTGATGGGTGTACATATATTCCCTTTTGGTTATTGAAGATGCAAGTTTTTGGCTAGGACTAAGTGACTAAGGTGATAGAATTCATCTTAGGTTGGGTTTTGTAATTTGGATAAATATAAAACACTTTGACTTTATCTATAGTTATTTTGACTTTATCTAGAAGATGTTAAGAAGTATTTTAGAAAAGTCAAAACTGTAGAAATCGAGGTCCAAGAGTTTTGGCCTTATCCATAGAAGAATTTGAATGGGAAATTGCTAGTATTGAGAAGACAAAGTGTCAGGTGTCAGGTGTCAGTATTCCGTTAGTAGGTTGTGACGGAGTCACTCCATCAATAGAATTCTACTGTATTTCAATCTACTTTTAGATAGAATATTTAAGTGATCCTATTAGTTATGATTACTAGAGATTTCGACCTTGGAGATTTTGAAGAGTCTTTTCTGAGTGTTTATGTGTGAGGAAATTATCTTCAGAATTATCTAGTAGTTTTTCTCTCATTGTGTGTGATCATACTCCTTGTTAGAGGTTGAGTGATCATGATTCAGCCACTGGAGTTTCAGGAAAAAAAATCAATGTTTGAAGACCGTTAGAGGTTTTGGCTGCTGCTGCGATAGAGACAGACAGATTATTTATTGTGTCAAGTAAGAGAGTCAATTACCAAAGGTTGTGCAATTGGAAACTTACTTGTAACTGATTTTCAAATAACAAAATTGACTTTTCTGGGTTTGACTGCCTCATAAGGCTTTATCTTTAAAGAGTTCTTTAAAACGTTTTCCTTCAATACTAATCTTGGTATTATACAATTTATTTATTTTATGTCATTGCTTAATTATTAAATAATTGCATGGTTGACAACTAATCAATTCATTGAGTGAATTAGTAGGACGTTGAATTAAAATACAAGGATACTTGGCTAATTTCAATTGGCATCAGAGTGTGGCTCACTCATTTGACTGTGATTTGTTTTCCTATAGACCATGTCGTCATCGTTGTCAGCCCCGCCACACTTTAATGTGGAAAATAATGCGTATTGGAAAGTTCGTGTAAGGGCTTTTCTCAGGTCTTTGGATGAACGTGTGTGGTATGCAGTTGAACGAGGATACTAAGCCCAAGACAACTATTGATGCTTGGACTAGAGATGAGATTAACAACTGCAACTAGAATAGCAAAGAACTTAATGCTATTTTCATGGATGTATCTCCCAAAGAATTTAAAAAAATCTCCATGTGTGAGGTTGCCAAAGAAGCATGTAATATTTTGGAGGTTACATATGAGGGGAGAAGAATTGTAAAAAATTCAAAACTACAATTGCTAACCTCAAAATTTGAGGAGATTAAAGTGCTAGAAGATGAGAGTTTTAATGAATTTTATTCTAAACTTAACACAACACTGTGAATTCTATGTTAATCTCGGCGAGAATGTAGAAAATTCAAGGGTCGTGAGAAAGATTTTAAGATCCTTGCCCTAAAGACTTCGCCCAAAAGTTACAGTCATTGAGGAAAACAAGGATTTGGACGCTATTAAAGTTGAAGAACTATTTAGCTCCTTGCAAACATATGAGTCCTCACTTTCTCAAACAAGAAAATGTAAGCCCATTACTTTAGAAACTGTGAAATAAGATCGAGATGATTTTTCTGATGAAGAAAATCTGAATGAATACGATATAGCTCTTATTGCAAGAAAATTCAGAAAATTCTTATTTATCAAGAAAGCTAGTGGAAAACAAAAATGAGGTAATGAATTTCCTGCAAAGAAAAATGATTCTAAACAATGGAATTCAGAAAAATATGAGAAATTGATAGAGTAAAATGCCAAGAATGTTCTAGATATGATCACATAAGAGTGGAATGTCCAAACTTTAAAAAAAAATAAGGGAAAGCACTGAATGTTACACTTAGTGACAGTTCAGAATCTGAAACTTCTAGTTCATCATTTGATGATGAAAATACCATTATGGCTTTTACTACTGTTGTTGATGATTTTCCTAAAATTATGCTAGCAAAATTTGAAAGTGAATTTGATAATAGTGATTCGGATATAACTTTTGATGATGCTGACAATGAGCTAAGCATACAGGAGGCTTATAATGATTTACATGAAAAAGTGGTCAAGATGAAAAAATTAACAAGAAATTGTACAACAAACTCACAGCAGTGGAGAATGAAAAGAACAGTCTTTCAAAAGCAATAAAAATTTCTGAAGTTGAAATATCGAGATTGAAAGCTCAAAAGGATGCACTAGACAAAGAATTAAAGAATTCCCAAGAGTGCCAACAAAAATCAGCAACTTAGAAATTGGATGAGATGTTAAGTGTTCAAAAGTTCAGTTGTGATCGTACCGGGTTGGGGTACACAACTTCTCAAGACAAAAATCTTCAGGCCTCATCATCTGCTGACACTACCTTTAAGAGTATTGTCTTTGTTAAAGGAAGCTAAGTTATAGATACTCCAAGAGAAGTCGTGTCAATGTCAAATCATCTTAAAAAGTCTGATGAAAGATGAACCGCAAAGAAGTTGAACTGAGGTAAGTTTGAAGGTAAGTTTGTTCCTATTTGTCATCATTATGGTATTTCTGGCCATATAAGATCATATAGCTTTAATTTGAGTAACATGCAAAAAAATAGAGGTGAAAGAAAATCAAAACGGAAGGGAAAGACTATTGAAAATCAAATTCAAGAGTTGAGTCATCAAATAACCTCCATAAGCCTCAAGCTTGGTAAATTTTCAAAATTTTGTCTTCAAAACAAAGAAAAAATCATGCAAATTGGCGTTGATGGTCAAAATAGCTCAAAACTTAAAGCAAAATTGGTGGTCAAAGAGCATGTTGTATGCTCAGTTGCTCACACAGCCCTTAAATTGATTGACAATTTCCTTTGGTACCTGGATAGCGCATGCTTGAGACATATGTCCGGTGATAAGACTTTGTTCAAGAAGATTGAGTTAAATAGTAGAGGTACAATGACTTTTGGAGATGACATCAAGTCCATTGTTGAAAGGAAATAGAGTGTTGAAATACCTGGACTACCTATTCTTCATAATGTGTTATTTGTTAATGGTCTTAAAACTGACTTGCTAAGCATTAATCAATTTTGTGATGGTGATCTTTCTGTGCAGTTTTCAAAGGATGAGTGCAACGTTTATAACCAAGTAGCAGAATGTATCTTGAAGGGCACTAGGACATCTGACAATTGCTATAGAGTCTCCCCAATGTCCCAATTGTGTTGTCATAGAGTTTTATTGGAGGAAGCCGAGTTGTGGCACCAACTACTCGGTCATATCAATTTTAGAGACTTATAAAAAATTTCAAAAAGGGAAGTTGTTGCTGGTTTTCCAAAATCTCTTAAAGCCAAGACGATGGTTTGTGGATCATGCTTAGAGGAAAAAAAAAAAAAAAAAACTAGAGCACAACATAAAAAGTTTCAGACATTATCACCTCTCAACCACTTGAGCTACTTCACATGGATTTGATGGGTCCAATACAAACTGAGAGCTTGGGTGGAAAGAAGTATATCATGATTGTTGCTGATGATTTTTCTAGATTTACACGGACTATCCTTTTAAGAGAAAAATCTGAAGCATTTGACTTTGCCAAGAAGCTGTTCAAGAGACTACAAATAGAGAATGATCTTTCTATCTCAAGAATATGTAATGATCATGGTCAGAAATTTGAGAATACTAATTTTTTCTTTTTTTTGTGATGAATGACATTCACCAAGATTTTTCTGCTCTTATCACTCCTCAACAAAATGGAATGGTGGAAGGGAAAAATAGAGCTATTCAAAGGATGGCATGAACCATGTTGAGTAGCAAAAAAAGGGCTCTGTATTTTTTCGGAGAATCTGTGAATACGACTAGTCACATTCTAGATATAGTGGTTCTAAGGCTCAGTACCAAACATATACCATATGGCTTGTGGAAGAGTAAAAAGTCCATTGTTAAGTATTTTAGAGTCTTCAACAGCAAATGCTAAATCTTGCGAGATCATGAAAACTCACATAAGTTTGATAACAAGAGTGATAAAGGAGTGTTCCTTGGATATTCCTCAAATATCATGATTTATAAAGTCTACAACCTACGGACAAAAAACAGTCATGGAATCTGTCAATGTGGTTATAAATGATGTTCCAACCGACACTATAAAAATGAACTTGAAAACTTGGAAGAGATAGGCCGAGCTACTGAAGAGGGTGCACAAGAGCAAAGTGATGAAGATCACATAGAGCAAACACCACAAAACTCTCCTCCTGCATATGACAAAGAACCTTCCTCAAGGGTTACACACAATCATCCAAGAGAGAATATTCTTAGTGAGCTGGATGAAAGCATAAGATTTAGAACAAGAGTTCTAAATCAAATTTCTTTTTGTGTTATTAGTCGTAGGTTGAAGCCAATAAAGTTGAGTAAGCCTTGAATGATGAAAGTTCGGCTAATGTCATGCATTAAGAACTTCATCAATTCACAAGGAATGATGATCAGGAGTTGGTTCCTAGACCTAAAAATTACAACATCATTGGAACCAAGTAGATTTTCAAGAAGAAGTCCAATGAACACTAAACTATTGTGAGGAACAAAGCAAGGCTACATACAAGTGGAGGGGATTGATTTTGATGATACTTTTGCCCCAATTGCTCGTTTAGAATCTGTCCGCATACTCTTTGCCATTTCTTTTCATCCAAACTTCAAGTTGTATCAAATTGATGTCAAGAATGTATTTTTAAATGGACTTTTACAAGAAAATGTATATGTTTAACAACCCAAAGGTTTTATTAATCGTCTTTGCCTTGTCATGTTTACAGGTTAAATAAAGCGTTCTATGGGCTGAAGCAAGCACCTCGTGCTTGGTATGAAAGATTAACAGCTTACTTACTTGGAGATGGCTTTACTAGAGAACAAGTTGATAGGACTCTCTTCATCAAAAAATTCGGTAAGCAACTACTCATTGCTCAAATTTATGTTGATGATATTGTGTTTAGAGCAACACTTGATTCTCTCATATGATTTTGCTATTGAAATGAAATTTGAAATTGAGATGAGCATCACTGGTGAGTTTACTTCTTAGGCATTCAAGTAAAACAAACTAAAGAATGAATTTTTATCTCACAATCCAAGTATACAAGAGATCTTGTTAAAAAGTTTGAGATGGAAGGGAAGAGTCAGGCTTGTACCTCTTTGAGCACTTTAGTAAAAATCATCATAGATCCTACTCTTTATAGAAGCATGATTGAAAGTCTATTTTATATTACAGCCAGTAGACCCAATATAGCTTCTAGTGTGGGTTTGTGTGCTAGGTTTCAAACTAATCCTAAGGAATCTCATCTCACAACAGTAAAAAGAATAATAAAGTATTTTAGTGCAACTGTTGATTATAGGATTTGATATTCCAAGGACACTAACTTCTTGACACTAGTTGGCTATTATGATGTGGATTGGGCTTGAAATATTGATGATAGAAAGAGTATTTTCGGAGGGTGTTTTTTTGTAGGAGGCAATCTTGTAGTTTGGATGAGCAAAAAGTAAAATTCAATTTCTTTGTCTACACCTGAAGTCGAGTATATAGCAGTAGAAAGTTGTTGTACACAGCCGCTTTGAATGAAAAAAATACTTGAAGACTATAAATTCTCTCAAGATACTATGACTATTTATTGTGATAACTCTATTGCAATTAGTATCTCCAAGAATCATGTTTAGCATTCTAGGACCAAGCATATAGATATCAGAGATCATTTCATCAGGGACTTGGTTGAATCTAAGATAATGCCTTTGGATCATGTGTCTATTGAGCATCAACTGGCTGACTTGTTTACTAAACCTTTAGATGGTTTAAAGTTTGAGTTTTTAAGGAAATCCATAGGTGTGTGTGACATCAAGTGAGAAGCATACTTGCATTTTTTGCACATCATTAGTCTATGACATTCATTTTACATATTTTTTTCTTTGTTTGTTTATTTTGTTCTGGTTTCAGGTTAAATCATCTTACATTTTTTTTTTTTTTGGTGTGTCTCTCAATTGAGCAGAGTTCATGCTTGGTGTGCCATGTCTTGAGCACTCAGGTTTTCACAGATTCTATACCATGAGCTGAAGCATCTCTCTATGTTTGTGAAGTCCATATTGTGGGTGTTAACCTTATGATTTGAAATTACCTAAGTATTCATATAACGTAGCGGAAATATCTACTAATTCATTCAATAAATTGGTTAGTCGTCAAGCATGCAATTAATTTATTAATTAAGCAATAATATAAAATAAATGAAATGGATAACACCAAAATTAGTATCGAAGGGAAACCTTTTAAAGAACTCTTTAAAGATAAAACTCTATGGGGCAGCCAAACCCAAAAAAGTCAATTTTATTATTTGAAAATCAATTACAAGTAAAGTTCAATTACAAAATATTTATCAATTGACACTCTTACTTGATCAGACAAATGACTCATTTGTCTTCTACCACAGTAGCATCCAGAACCTCTAGCGATTTTCAGACATTGACTTTTCTCTTGAAACTCCAATGGCTGAAACTCAACCAATCAATTCTCCAACATGGACTATGCACGCACTCAAAAAGAGAGATAAAATATGCACACATTCAAGTACCACTTTCTGAGAAAAACAGTATGAAAATTCTCCAAGGAAATTTCTCACCAAAATATGCACTGGAAAGTGCTCTAGAAAATATGTAGATCTGAATCTCTAATGATTCTGTTGACGGAACAAATTTGATATGAGTTTGATCTGCAGTAGGACTCTACTGACAGAATGAGTCTGGTAGGAATTTGATTTGCAGTAGGACTCTGCTGACGGTCGCAAAGTCGTCTACTGACGGAATGCTGACATTTCGTGATAACTCTTCACTGCAGTAATAGATTTCAGATCAATCTCTTCTATAGATAAGTGCAGATTCCTTGGGACTCGATATTCCCATTTACGATTTATCTAAACAACATTTAATACCTTTTAGATAAACTTAATATTGTTATAGTTAAAGTCATTAAATAATTTATATTCAACCAAAATTACCAACTTAATTATAGGATAAACTCTATCATTTTAGTCACATAATCCTATACAAACTTATCAACTTAGTCGCCTAGTCCTAGCCAAACTTTTACATCTACATGATTCATCTTTTTAAAGTGAAATCCCAATGCACTGTGGGGAATATATTTTCACATTTTTTTATTATTATGAGTGTTCCATAAAGTTTTATAGATGCTCACCAAAGAAGGAGTCTACACATTAAATTGACTAATACTAGTTGGACCTAGTACTAAAAAGCAAGAGGTATTCCGTTGCTAGACATAAAAGGTTTTGATCCATATAGAAATAGTCAATGTTTCTTCATTGCGAAAAAATGCAAACATCCTACACGGATCCGTCTCTTAAGTCTCTATAGAAAAATCATTCTTCTAGTCATTGCGGAAAAAAGATGAGTAGTAAAAAATGACATATCAAGGGTGGTGCAATCTTGTGTTCGAAAGAGATACTCTATGAAGAATCGAGGCTGTAGTATAAAGTTTGATTTTTAAGGTGAGAGACAAAGTTCTTAGAAGTATCTATGTAAAGTAAAATAAATAAATAAAAGGGAACAATAGAAACAAAAGGGGGGGGGGGGGGATGAAAAAGCTATATCTGATTTTTTTTTTTTCTTGGAAGTAACCTCACTCACACACTTACATGGACTTTGATAATGATGAACTTATCAGGTGTGAACAACCATTGTGGTTTGTTGCAGACGTGAGAGTGAATTTTATTTTGTTTGGTTGTGTGAGTGACAGTATGCTTAGACATGTGGGGCACTTAAGCAAGTACTTTGCTTCAATTGATTTTAAAAAAAAAAAATCGATTTTTTTTTTGGGCAATCAGTTTTAATTCCTTATTTTTATTTGTATTCATTTTGTTTGTTGTTTTATTTGGTTGTTGGGTATTTTCTTTTTTATAATTTTTCAGCATTTTTGTGCACATGGGTCTGGGAGTTAGGTTTCAGAAGGTCTTTCTTGGCCTGAAAGATTAAGTCCCAGTGCGACTTTGAGCCTTAGGCTCAGGTGCATGGCACATTAAGTTACTATGTGACTTAGGTTACTTAGTTTTTTTTAATGCACTCACACCCCCCCCCCCCCAAAAATATTTCTTCTCACACTCACCCACGGCAATATCACTCTGAGTGCCCTACGCCGAACCTCACTAGCCACATCATTAGTGTTCTTGAGCACTTGAGTTCTTCTAAATCACACAAACTATCTCGCCTCAATGATTTCTAGTCACAGAAAGTGAACTCTATTCGTGTCTTTCCTCCTTCTCCTAGTTCTAGGGCTCGTCACCCATAACCATTTGGCAATTTTTGATATAAGGTTTGATTTGTGATCTGAGGCTTGGATTTTTGGTGTTTGGGCTGTGAATAAGTGCATATTGTGAGTTAGGCCTGCATTATTAATGTATTTAAAAAGGATTTTGTTGGGTTGGTGCATTATACATTTAAGTTTTCACGAGTTGCCCACCAAAGTGTTTGGTTTTTTGTCTCAATCATTTGCTCATTGTTTGACATGCATTCATACTAATATATTAGGTTTATCAAAATGCACAATTGAGCTACAATGTTCTCATCTCGGCACACATAAGCTTGGTATTTATTTTTTCTATTCTTGATAGAAGCATTATATCTTCACAGATGAGATTTAATGAACGTGCCAAAAGGAAGAAAGTCACCAAGGTTTCCTCTCCCAAGAATTCTTCAAGTTAGGAAGATCCTTCAATGGAGTAAGTATTGCCTAGAGACAATCTAGCCATTGCCTCTGCACTGCCACAACCTAGTGCAGCATTTGAGCTCTTCACTTCACTTGAAGCTGAAGCTACTTATAGAAATATCTTCTCTCACAGGCTGGTTCGGGTGAGAGAGAAATTAGTCTTCATGACTTTCCATGTGCTAAATATCAATTATCCGTTGTATTTTTGTTGAGAGGCATTGGGAAAAACTCACAGGTATCACCCACTTTATGTGTTGAGGTTGTGAGAGAGTTTTACCCCAATATTGCTCATTTTAACTTGGATGATCATAGTATCATTTTTGTTGTTAGAGGAACCACAATAGAGATATTCCCTCCTATTATTAGGGAGTTGTTTGATTTGTCAGACATGGTATCACCCTTGTATCCATACCAAGGCATGGGGGCTCCAACAAAGACAACCTTGCACAATCTCTTTGTTCGATCTCAAGGCCAAAGTCCATTGAATTCATCTTAATGTAATGCTCCCACAATTTAGACTTTTGACCAAAATAGTATTGTCAAACTTTTGGCCCATTAACAGACACACTGAGCTTCCTCTTGAACGTGCTTATTTTATGTATGCTCTGGCCACGGGTGTCTCTATCGATTACCCTCGGCATGTTATTGACATTATCCACCATTCACATGTGGATAAGGAACTTAACTTTCCATTTGGGAGATTAATTACAAAATTGTCTATTAAGGCCAAGGTCCCTTTAAGGGACAATGAGCCCACAATGAAGATGGATCGGTCTATTTTAGCCATAACCGTGGTTCAATTTGAGGCCATGCTAAAAAAAAAGAGACCCCACACCATTGAGTCAACCTCCTCTCCTCAAGAGCCATTTGTCTCCATCTCCCAAGTGCTGGAAAAGATCAATCTCCTCTCCCAGAAGATTGATACCATTGCTACAAAGTTGGACGCCAGCCAGTCTAAGATAGAGCAGCATATTGCTGGAGTACACTCAAATTGTGCACAAACAAATGATAGACTAGTTCAACTCTCTTTGGATGTACAGTAAGTAATGGAGAGAGTGATGGATTCAGATGTGGAGTAGGCACCCATTGTCAGCTTGATGATAAAAAGGGTTTTCACTGATTCATTTTAATTGAGTAATTTTAAAGTTAATCGGAGTTATAATCTGAACAATGTTTTTTTTCCTTGCTTGCTTTGATTTATTTATTTGTTGAACATGCTTTATGATGACTAGAACATTGTTATAATTAGTTTTTTTTTTTTTTTGTGATGTTGATGAAACTAATATCACTAAATGTTCTATGTAAAGATTCCTATTTCATGATTATTTTCTTGGATTTTCTACTCGGTTTCTTGGTCTGTTGTTTGTACTTTAGACAGGTCAATAGTACATTCATCAAGTTGATTTTGTCACCAATAAGCCAAAAGGGGAGATTGAAGATACAAGGGTTTGGTTAGAACTAGGTGACTAAGGTGATAGAATTCATCTTAGCTTGGGTTTTGTAATTTGGATGAATGTAAAACATTTTGACTTTATCTATAGTTATTTGGATTTTATTTAGAAGTTGTTAGGAACTATTTTAGCTAAGTCAAAAGTGTAGAAGTTGAGTTCCAAGAGTTTTGGTCTTATCTATTGAAGAGTTTGAATGAGAAATTACTACTATTGAGAAGATAAAGTGCCAGGTGTCAGCATTCCATCAGCAGAGTTCGTTGCGACAGAGTCACTCCGTCAACAGAATTCTATTGTATTTCAAACTACTTTCAGATAGAATATTTAAGTGATCCTATTAGTTTGGATTACTAGAGATTTCGGCCTTGGAGATTTTAGAGAATATTTTCCAAGTATTTTTGTGTGAGAAAATTCTCTTAAGAATTTTTGAGTAGTTTTTCTCTCATTGAGTGTGATTGTGCTCCTTGTTGGAGGTTGAGTGATCCTGATTTAGCCATTAGAGTTCCAGGAGAAAAGCCAAAGTTTGAAAATTGTCAGAGGTTTTGGCTGCTACTACGGTAGAGACAGATGTGTTGTTTGTTGTGCCAAGTAAGAGAGTCAACTAACAAAGGTTATGTAATTGGAAACTTACTTGTAACTGATTTTCAAAAAATAAAATTGACTTTTTTGGGTTGGGCTGCCCTGTAGGGTTTTACCTTTAAAGAGTTTTTTAAAGGGTTTCCCTTCATTATCAGTCTTGGTGTTATACAATTAATTTACTTTATGTCATTACTTGATTATTAAATAATTGCATGGCTGACTACTAATCAATTTGTTGAGTGAATTAATAGGACGTTGTATTAAAATACAAGGGTACTTGAGTAATTTCAATTGTGTAGATCTTCCATGAATTAGATGTAGGTGCAACCCGAGCTTAAGCAAACAAAGCATATCTCCTAAGAAAATAGTCAAAAAACCTTTGAAAATGTGAAAGCAAACCTTGGACTATAGAGGAAGAGAAAACCTAAAACATGGAATCTTTTTTTCAAGAAGAAATAACCATGTTTAAATGGAGCAGTATCTCATATTCTTATAGTTTTAGTTTTTGGTTGTTACATCTCGTTTTCAAGTAATATTGTACAAAGAGTACCTAAATCCATGTTGGATGGCTAGGTTACATAGTTGATTCTAGTCCCCGATATCCAACAACTTAGTTCGGTGCATTTTGGTAACATTACGCTTTTTTATGAGGGAAAAGGGTGGGAAAGGCAACTAAACATAGTTTTTTGTGAACATAATAACATCTTACCATCTCAAAACCGAACACAAAAAATCTAAATGAGATAACATGTACCACTTCTTAGATGTAGGTAGGGGAAACTAAGGGTGATGATTTGAAAAAGAAATTCTCAATTCGAGTTTGGGAGCCTCCAAAGAGAGAAAGAGAGAGAGATAAAAATTATATTGATAATTCTTCTAATAACCTCCTAATTACATGTCTAAGCACCTATATACATGGTGCTGTTTATAATAACCATAACAAACATTTGAAACTATTTTCATAACCTATAGGAAAATAAGAAAAAGATACAAAATATTAGATCTTACATATTTATGGGCCAATAACACTATTATTATACTAATGGGCCAACAGATGGACCCTCTAGCCCACATAAGCCCCAGTCTCCTCAGGATTTAAACTTGATACATTTGGCTCAAGCAGGCGGTCATCTGCACCCAACGGCCAAGCCCATGACTTCTCAACCTAAAGAGCCCTTGCATCCGATTAATATTTTGAGAGATCCGTAGCTCTCCCATGTAGCATCATCGAGGCTCTGCCATTGCCATCTCACCAGTAGTTCCACCACTGGCTGGTTGCCCCTCTTCTTCATCTTCTTACTCAATACTTCCCCTAGTTCAGGTTTTATAACCCCCATGGTATCCACTGGTGGTAAAGCAGGGAGCACTAAAACCTGGCTCCCTAGCTTGGCTTCAGCTATGAGACATGGAATACCAAATGATTTGGACTAAGGAGGGTAGTAGGAGGCTGTAGGCAACGGGCCTGACCCTTCGCAAAACTTGGAAGGGGCCGCAAAACCTGGGTGATAACTTGAGGTTATGATTCCCACTGACGAAGGATTGTTGATACAGCAATAGTCGCAGGAAAACCCAACTCCTGACCTCAAAGTTCCTTTCTTTACGATTTAAATTTGCATATTTCTTCATCTTGTCTTGAGCATGATACTGTTTGTGGCAAGCAACTCTTTAACTATTTTCTAAATTTCATTCTTATAAAAATAAGGATACCTGTAAAGTCTTACAGACATGATTTTAGCATTGGGTACAAGGGTAATTGCATGGTCATGGATCCTATAAGGGGAAAGCCCTCTTGGCTCTTCAAACACATTTGTGTACTAATTCAGTAACTTTAAAATGGTTGAATCTGTCTCTTTGTTTCTTGTCATCTTTGTTTTCTTAATGATTTGTTGGAGGAGACCCTTCAATTCCAACTTGTTGAATATCTTGAGGGTGCTTCTTCAATTAGGTGCTTTTTCAATCAACTTAGCGAAGGTTAGTCCCTTCAGTAATTCTGGATTACTATTGTAAATAAACCTCATAGTAAGTTTTTTAAAGTTCCAGAGTATAGACCCAAGGGTTTGCAACCAGTTAATAACCAACACTAACACCAACACATAAACCTCTGTTATGAATGCCAGACCTTGTATCATGATTTTTAAGTCTGTTATTTTTCCTTCACTCTCTACTAATTCCCTATAAGCTACTCAGCCCTAACCATCTCCAAGGTATTGACTGAGGTTTGTGTCCTTTGTTCAATGATTGGGTCTAAGAAGCTATGGGTGCTTCCTATGTCTACCAATATGACTATCCAATAGGGCCCAACCTTCTCTTTGATTCTTATCATATTAGAGTTGAGAGAACATGTGATTAGGGGTGGCAAATCGTATTAACGGGTCGTGTTCGTGTTGTGATAGATCATGTATATTATACGATATGGGTCAACCCGAACATGACTCTTTAAGTTTAAAGGGTTAGATTTCCAAACCCTAATATGACCAATTAAAATAATGGGTTGACATGACATGACCCGTTTTGACCTGTTATGAATTAATAAAAAAATATATCGACACGACATGACCCATTTCAACCCATTTATGTAAATGGGTTAAATTAACCCAAATAATCAATTTGACCCAATTAACATAACTTCACATAAAATTTAAAATCATAATATCTCCCAAAAATATAAAAACTAACAACATAAGTCCAAAATTACAATCCAAATAATAAAAACACCAAAATTACAATCCAAAGGAAGTAAGGGAGGCGGTCGTGACTCGTGAGAACTAAGAGAGAGTGAGGGTCTGAGAGAGAGTTGGAAAATATGAAATAAGGTTAGGTATTTTTGTTTTTAGGTTAAAAATAATGTAAGTGTAATTTTAAGTAAAAAATTTAACAGGCCTAAACAGTCAGTAACGGGTTAAGCGGGTTGACTCGTTAGCGACCCATTAATGAATTGTAGCATAACGGGTCAACCTGTTTTGACCCGAACTTGTCAATATCAAATTCAAACCCACTGATTTCTTGTCATGTTCGTGTTGGGTTAAATGGTCGTATCACATATTACCACCTCTACCTGTAATGGCATTTAAGGAGATATCAAGGTGCTCTAACAAAGAGATGCTCTCAATAACCTCTCCCAACCCCTTGTCTCTTCCTCAGTACTTCCTTTACTCCTACCTCCTCACTGGTTTGGATCCCCATTTCTTCAATGCAAAATAACCTTGGATTTTGGGACTTGCATCCATGGTTCCAATGGGTATCATAGTAATAACACAAACGTTTTTTCCTTTGGTCCTTCATCTCATTTTGATTAGTCATTTGCACTGACATCACTCCCTTTTGGGGTAACTTACTCACTGCACCTACATGTGAAGGGGGTTTCTTAAGGATCCCAGGTTCCATTGAATGGGGTATTGCTTTGAAATTCCTCTTATTAATTCCAATATTCTCTTCTTACAGCTTGAATAGACTATAGGTTGTGGTCAAGTTAAAGGGATTGAACATACACACAAGAACCCTAATGTCATCACAGAGACCATAAAGAAAACAACTCAGTTTGTAAGTATCCGACAAACCCCTTAATCTATTGGACAATGTTTCCACGGACCCCATTTGTTTCAATCTTGTGAGGGCCTCCATGGCATCATCGTATGCATTGGGACCGAATCTCACCAACAGGGCTCTCACAAAAGCATCCCAATCAATTAAGGCTCTAGACTCTTCTAAGTCCTAGTACCACATCAGTGACTTTCCTTCTATGTGGAAGGAGGCCAAACCTTAGTCTCTGTTGTGGTAAGATGTTGTAATAAGAGACAAAGTGATTTGCCTTATACAACCATCTAGTGGGGCCTTCTCCATGGAAATTGGGGAAATCCAACCTCATTGCCCTGCTCTACACCTCCATAGTCTGCTCAACCCCATCACCATGTGCATTGTTGTTCCTAGAAGATGATTTGCCAAATTGGTTATGATGATTTTGCTTCTAGAGTTTCATCGTGAGAGCTGCCAATTGATGCACTAGTCTATTTGGTTGACACTTAAATCATCTTAGTCTCTAGGGACTTGAACTGTGATTTAGTTAATTGCTTGAAGGAGTTGAGTCCTTTCCGGAGTTGATTAGGTGAGTGCCTTTCGCCATGGATGCCCAAGAGATTTCACAAAGACCACCTCTTTTATACCAAAACTATAACTCTTCTTAGATGTAGGTAGGAGAAATTGAGGGTGATGATAGGAAAAAGAAACTCCCAATTCGAGGTTAGGAGCCTACAGAGAGAAAAACAGAGAGAGAGAGAGAGATTGTATGGATAATTCTTCCGATAACATCCCAATTACATGTCTAGGCACCTATATACACGGTGTTGTTCATAACAACCACAGCAAACATTTGACACTATTTTCATAACAAGCTGATAGGAAAATAAGAAAAAATAAAAAATGTTAGATCTCACATATTTATGGCTTTGTAACACTATTATTATACTAAACGGCCAAAATATGGACTCTTAGTCCACATAGCAGCCTCAGTCTCCTCAGGCTCGTTTAAACTTAATACATTTGGCCCAAGCCTGCAATCTTCTACACCCAACTGTCCAACTCATGACTTCTCAACTTAAACAGCCCTTGCATACTGATTTTGCCCTAATTACCCTTTGTCCCTTCTCTTGCCTCCTTCCTCTGAATTGCTTGCCATTCCTCTTCCCTGGTAAGGGCCAATGATGTGACATAACAAAATCTCATTTGTTGTCTATACTCAATGTAGAATTCCCATTGGGCCACTTGTCTACCCTTCAAGGCCAAGATATTTTTTTATGTTTCACTTCAAACGAACCTAATCTACCATAGAAATGTTTTGGCTATAAAGAAATTCATATAAGTAAACACATAAATTGACATGATTTGACGTAATACATCAGATTGTAAAGCTATCTGTATTGTAAATTAGATCTAACATATCACATAAAGTCACATAAATTTGTAAAATTATTTTTATGAAATCTATTTGTAACTATAGCACTTCCCTTAGAGTAAAAATATAGTTTAGTTATAAGTCTGTAAAATAGATATAAGGCATCACATGTTACTTTAATTTGTAAGGTTCCTCTATTTTTAGCAACAATTGTAGCTCAAGTTTCACATCCAACCTTGCAATGCTCTGCCCTTGCTATCTAATCTGTTGCACTTCTAAGAGGTCAAATAGCATCTCAAAACCATTTTGGATCGCTCCCAAGAACTACTTCTTGGAAGGAAATATAAACTTGAAACTAAAGCAACAGCCAATTGTTAAAGGTTTTTGAGATCCTAAGAGGATTGACCACACTGCAATAGGATTCATCACACTCATCTTAAAGTTGTAAAGATCTTGCTCTTATGTTTTCATCGTGAAGTTGCTAAACCTTCTTGATTTCACAGCGCCGAATGTTACGATTTTCATCATGATCAAATCCTTCTGCACAACACAAACATAGCTACTGCCCAAGAAAGGGACAACGACCCCTTTTATATTTGAAGTGAAATGGATAGAGTCCATGTAAAAATAGAGAGGAGCTTATACTCCAAGCAAGTGGTCGGCGAGGTAAGGCCAGCACAAGAAAGGTACCCCATTCAATTGGATACATGCAATTTGGCTTGATGATATCTGGATGCACATTCCGAAGGAAATGTCTATTACTGAGCTTGGCTGCTTGAGTCAAAGAATTTTTTTATTTTTTGAAGAACTGTAAAGAACACACCTTCAAAATGCAGTGCAGATACTTTTTGTTGGATAGAAAATTATAATGTTAGTTTATCAACTACTCATAGGATGGGAAAACAAAACTCGAGTTTTAAAAAAATCATTAGGATTCTTGGAACCGAAACCTAGTTTCAACTAGTACAAAAACAAAACACTCCTCGTGTTAACGCCCAAAAACAGTGCAGCCTGAAAAGGAAGAAAGATCAATTCTTGGGAAGCGCTGAGGCAGGCTTGGACTCAATCGACGTTGTTTGGAGCCTCTGGTAGTAGTCCGGTGTGGTTGTATGGTGTTGATGCATACATTAATAGCGGTGAACAATATTTAAATATAAAGAAAATAAGAAGAGATAAACACACAGATTTATGTGATTCAACACTATGCCTACGTCCATTGGGAGTTTGGGGAGGGAAGATTCCGCTATAATATGTTTGTTTATAGTATCTTTTAGCCTCTCACTTCTCACTGTACAATGGAAGCTAGAAATCTACATGCTGGAGAAAATGTGCTATCTAAGAAGAAGCCAGAAGTCCCCCAAACCGTAGGCTCTCTGTCCCTTTTATCCGACCCTCTGCTTGCGTGCTCCTCGGTAGTGGTAAGGGATGTCTGCTTGGCGTTTTTGACCTTCTCTCCCTTTCCTACTTTCTCCTGACACCTCCCTGCCTCTTAACACCCTCACCCCCTTGTCCCCTTTCTCTTTCTCTTCCTTTGTCTTATAATGATGTACCCTTGACCGGCTGGACCTAATGTATTTTACCCCCTCACAGTTGTCCGCAATTCTTAAGGGTAATTCATCCCAAAGAAGATATTGAGAATCTTCACAAGTAAAATACGCAATTGAAATTATCTACCTCCGTCCGCAGAGTAATAAATTTCGGGAGTTTGCTCTGGTCATACGTTCCTCTCGCGTTAAGCAGTAAAGATTTCCGAACATGGGATTAGGCGGGAGATGGGCTTAACCGTGTACAGATATGTAGGGCCCGAGTATGTCTTGGCGAGATAAGCATGAGGTAGGCTCAACCTCATGGAGATACGTAGGGTGTGAGCACGTCTTAGTGAGATAAGCGTGAGGTAGGCTCAACTGCATGGAGATACGTAGGGCGCGAGCACGTCATGGCAAGATAAGTGGGAGGTAGGCTCGACCCCGCATGGAGTGCGTAGGGTGAATGGAAAAGCAATGGCATTTACAACCTAAGTGGCCGGGAAGTTTTGTTTCCAGCTTAAACATTGTGTGCATGGAAAAGCACTTGAGTGCTGTGCACTTAATCTCCAAGGCAAGGAAAGGTTCACTCCCCCTTTTTTGTAGTAGTGCTTATCATAAAAGTAAAATTGGAAATACTAAAGATACTTATATGGAAGAGTTTCATCTGCTCCTTTGGTGATTATTTAGCACATCGAGAAATCATCGTCATTCTAATGCAGAGAAAATCAGAAGAGATGAACACACATATTTACATGGTTTGACACTAGTCCTACATCCACGGGGGTTTGGGAGGGGAGATTCTACTATAATATACTTGTTTACAGTTTCTCGTAGCCTCTTATTTTTCACTATACAATGGGAACTGAAGATCTACTTGCTAGAGAATATGTTCTCTCTGGAGCTCTCCTTCTAGAGGTTAAAGAAGGATAAGCCGAAGAAAAAGCCAAAAGCCCCTAAACTGTAAGCTCCATATCCCTTTTATCTGACCATCTGCTTGCGTGCATCTTGGTAGTGGTGAGGGATGTCTGCTTGGTGTGTTTGACTCTCTCTCCCTTTCATACTTTCATCTAACACCCCTGCCTCTTGACACCCTCAGTCCTGTGTCCGTTCTTGTCCCATTTTCCTTTATCTTTCTTTGTCTTCCAGTGATGGCCTCTTGATGGGTTGAGCTTTGAAAATCATTTTGGGCTTGGTATATTTTATTCCCTCATACCTCAAACATCATTGATTCACAATTCACAATCTTCCGCATGTTGTGTTGCCTAATTCAATCCCACCTAGAAGATTTGATTTGATTATCTCGTAACAAACGCACATGCATACTTACAAAACTAGCAGGCTGGTGGATTTGTAACACAACTTTATGTACTTGGGCCTACAGTTTTTGCTTTGCTCTCAGAGCCCAAAGCTAATCATTTAGGCCACTGATACCAAACAATTAAAGAACTTTGAGGGTTTTTTGGATTTGGGCTCCTCTGTGTGCAGACCATTACCAAGGCTAGTGCCAGAATTTGCTTCAAAAAAATTGGTACCCCCAAGCTTTCATTTACTACCCTAAGAACCTGTGATAAAGTAGGTGGCATTTGAGATTTCATATTACTTAAGAAAAGGAAGTTCTTGTTCTTTATAATGTTATAATGGGGCACCAGTTATATCATTCACTAATCTGTTTGGAGTATAAGTCATGTGGCTTGGGTCTTCTATTCGGGCGTTACAAATGGTATTTGAGTCTATCCCAACTAAAAATATGATACTTGAGTTGTACCACATATGATGGATTGGCCCGACAAAGACATTGAAAATTTAAGGGTGAGATTGTGATATCTCATATGATAAGGATATTATTTGAGAATGAGAAGTTCTTGCTCTTTATAATGTTCCAATATGACTCTAATTATATTATTGACTAGTCATTTTAAAGTATAAATGTGGTTTGAGCCTTCCAATAAGTCGTTACAATGATCATTTTATTCATATTCTTCCATATGATAGTACTTTATAATATTCTGGGTAGAAAATATATATGGAATATAAAATTCCTAGTAAATTCGGGGCTGAGCAATATAATTATTTTGTGTATTTATTAAATAATGTTTATAAAATCTCCATCTAATAATTTTAAACTAGAATGGTGTCTTAATAATTGATAATTGTTCATTTTGGGAAAATTCGAATTAAATAAATTTGGGGGAAATGTGGAAAATTAATTTTTAAATGCCTTGGTGGAATTTCTAATAAATAATTGTGTTTTATTAATAAAACCTATCAATAAAATAAATATTCAATTATTTCAAAAACAAACTAATCATTGATGAGACTTACCATTTTTTCAAATTTTCATTAAATAGTTAAAATTATCTCAACTTTATACATCTAAACACAACTAAATGGGACCACACCCTTACACAAAACTCACTTAAACATCTTAAAGGGTTGTTTGGAAATAATTTCATTTCATCCCATATGATACACTTACACCTCATGTATTACTATTTTACCACTCAGTTATTTCTTTTTCTTTTTACTTTTTGAATTTAGATTAAAAATCTCAGAACGTGATCTTCTTGCACAATTTAGAAAAAAATAAATTCAATCAATCAACATAATTAGGCAATTTAATTAAAAATAAATTCAATTTTATAAATATTGACTTTCTTTTACTCTTTAAGTCAAATTTTATAAAATTGAATTTATTTTAATTAAATTATATGATTACAATAGTTGATTGAATTTATTTCCTTCTAAATTATGCAAGAAGGTCATGTTTTGAAATTTTTAATCTAGATTAAAATAGTAAAAAGAAAAAAAAATAAAGTAGTAAAGCCAGTAGTAAAAGAGGTGTAACGGTATCATTATCATTTCATCTTATCTTATTTCCTTCTCAAATATCACTCAAACGCAAACACTCTAATCATTATAATTTTTCTAAACTTTTAAACAAAATTCAAAAAATAATTCAACTTCTTCAAGTCTCAAAACAAAATTAATATTAGAAAAAATATTATAGCAATATTTTAATTTTATCATATTTTTTATTCAACTTTTTCTATCTCATTTCCCAAAATCTAATAAATATTTAACTCAAACTATCTCACTATAATTTACAAATCATCTTATTACTATTTACAAAATTTTTATCTCATCTCATTCTCCAAGTATCTCCTAACTCACAATTATTTATAAATATTATGAGATACTCTTAGCATCCAAATGGGTTCTTAGACCTTGTGTATAAAAGGCCAATAACTACTTAGTTCCGCCATATTAATAGAGTGTGTAAAGAGTACGTAAAAATATTTGTATATAATAAAATTGATAAAATACCCATATAATTCATATTTTCGCCGAAAATCGAGTAGAACCAAAATCTACAGCTAAAAGCGTTGAGAGTTGTAAATATGAGAAATCAATAGTTGAGAGACCATCTAAACCCAGATTTCTCCAAATATGAAAACATGACTTCTTGTATTTTCATGAAGCTGATGATTTGGACACACATATATATGATGTATCTAAAACAGAGGCAAATAAAACCCTTTGAAAACTCGTCAATTACACGTGGTTAACCATTGAATACACTTCCAAAAAGACTCCAATTTATATAATAATACCATTTCCTATAAAAACATGGTGGAGGATGGGATACTAGATTTTAAGGCCCTCTTGTATATGCGAAGTGTTTCATCTCATTTAATTTTATCTTATTATTATAATTTTTTAAAATTTTCACACAAAATATAATAAATAATTTAATTTTTTTAAAATTTTAAAACAATAATAACATTAAAAATAATATTCTAATAGCATTTTATTCAACTTTCATCTCAACTTACTATCCAAACGACATATATGTTAAGATATAAAATAAATAATAAAATATATATCTTTTCATTAGTTTAAACTTACTGATCAATGACGTCATCTCTCTCTCTCTCTTTTTATTTTAAAGAAAAGGAGATAGGTCTCTTGAATCTTCGTTTTCATCCGCTTAAAATTTATGTAAAAGAAATTTCAGTTTGAAATCATGAGAATAGGTCAGATTATTACAATGTATCCTTACAACAAAGTGGAACTTCAATTGAAGTGGCAGAGATCTGCCTGTTCACACTAAAAAACTGTTGGGTCAGACCATATTTTAAGATCTTAGGAATTTGCAACCAAAAATTCTATTCGTAAGTGTCCTATACTATACATTATTTTTTTATTATTTTTTTTTTAATTTTTTATATAGATGATGAGTAGAAAAATTTAATTATTTAAAAAAATAAAAAAAAAATTAAAAAAATTATGGTATGTGATGTATAAGTTTATGAATTGCAATACTGATTTGCAACAGTGAAAAAAATGTTTACTTGGGAGGTGCTCTTTTTTATGTGCGTTTTTTCTCCAAATTTTTTATGCGTTTTTATGTTATTTTTTTTTTTTCACCTGTGCGTTTTTCTGAGCATTTTTTATGCGTTTTTTTGTATGTTTTTGTAGGTGCGTTTTTTATGCATTTTTTGTACGTTTTTTCCCTGTGCCTTTTTTTATGCGTTTTTTCTGCACTTTTTTACAGTACGTTTTTCCCGTGCGTTTCATAGATCTGCATTTTTTACGGACGTTTTTTATGTGCGTTTTTTATCCACGTTTTTTATGCGTTTTTATGTACGTTGTTTTCCTATGCGTTTTTCTGTGCTTTTTTTTCTGTAAGTTTTTTCCGTAAGGTTTTTTACCTTTGCGTTTTTTGGTGCCTTTTTTTGTACCTTTTTGTAAGTGCGTTTTTTCTGTGTTTTTTTATGCATTTTTTCTGTACGTTTTTTTACCTGTGAGTTTTTCCGTACGTTTTTTCATGCGTTTTTTTCTGTACGTTTTTCTTGTGCGTTTTTTTTGTAAGTTTTTGTTAGTGCGTTCTGTACGTTTTTCTTGTGCGTTTTTTCTGTACGTTTTTTAACCTGTGCATTTTTTATCTGCATTTGTGTACGTACGTTTTTTATGTGCATTTTTTCTCCACGTTTTTTATGCGTTTTTATGTACGCTTTTTCACTTGTGCTTTTTATGCGTTTTTTATGTACGTTTTTTTACCTGTGCCTTCTTTCTGTAATTTTTGTAAATGCGTTTTTTCTATACGTTTTTTACCTGCGCGTTTTTTCTCCAAATTTTTTATGCGTTTTTATGTTATTTTTTTTCACCTGTGCGTTTTTTATGCCTTTTTTTGTACGTTTTTGTCGGTGCGTTTTTTATGCATTTTTTGTACACTTTTTCCCTGTGCGTTTTTTTATGCGTTTTTTCTGCACTTTTTTACAGTACATTTTTCCCGTGCGTTTCATAGATCTGCGTTTTTTACGGACGTTTTTTATGTGCGTTTTTTCTCCACGTTTTTTATGCGTTTTTATGTACGTTTTTTTCACTTGTGCTTTTTATGTGTTTTTTATGTACGTTTTTTTACCTGTGCCTTCTTTCTGTAATTTTTGTAAATGCGTTTTTTCTATACGTTTTTTACCTGTGCGTTTTTTCTCCAAATTTTTTATGCGTTTTTATGTTATTTTTTTTCACCTGTGCGTTTTTCTGAGCGTTTTTTATGCCTTTTTTTGTACGTTTTTGTCGGTGCGTTTTTTATGCATTTTTTGTACGTTTTTTCCCTGTGCGTTTTTTTATGCGTTTTTTCTGCACTTTTTTACAGTACGTTTTTCCCGTGCGTTTCATAGATCTGCATTTTTTACGGACGTTTTTTATGTGCGTTTTTTAGCCACGTTTTTTATGCGTTTTTATGTACGTTTTTTTCCTATGCGTTTTTCTGTGCGTTTATATGCGTTTTTTTCTGTAAGTTTTTTCCGTAAGCTTTTTAACCTTTGCGTTTATCAGTGCCTTTTTTTGTACCTTTTTGTAAGTGCGTTTTTTCTGTGTTTTTTATGCATTTTTTCTGTACGTTTTTTTGAGTTTTTCTGTACGTTTTTCTTGTGCGTCTTTTTCATGCGTTTTTTTGTAAGTTTTTGTTAGTGCGTTCTGTACGTTTTTCTTGTGCGTTTTTTCTGTACGTTTTTTAACCTGTGCGTTTTTTATCTGCATTTGTGCACGTACGTTTTTTATGTGCATTTTTTCTCCACGTTTTTTATGCGTTTTTATGTACGGTTTTTTCACTTGTGCTTTTTATGCGTTTTTTATGTACGTTTTTTTACCTGTGCCTTCATTCTGTAATTTTTGTAAATGCGTTTTTTCTATACGTTTTTTACCTGCGCGTTTTTTCTCCAAATTTTTTATGCGTTTTTATGTTATTTTTTTTCACCTGTGCGTTTTTTATGCCTTTTTTTGTACGTTTTTGTCGGTGCGTTTTTTATGCATTTTTTGTACGTTTTTTCCCTGTGCGTTTTTTTATGCATTTTTTCTGCACTTTTTTAGAGTACGTTTTTCCCGTGCGTTTCATAGATCTGCGTTTTTTACGGACGTTTTTTATGTGCGTTTTTTAGCCACGTTTTTTATGCGTTTTTATGTACGTTTTTTTCCTATGCGTTTTTCTGTGCGTTTATATGCGTTTTTTTCTGTAAGTTTTTTCCGTAAGCTTTTTAACCTTTGCGTTTATCAGTGCCTTTTTTTGTACCTTTTTGTAAGTGCGTTTTTTCTGTGTTTTCTATGCATTTTTTCTGTACGTTTTTTTGAGTTTTTCTGTACGTTTTTCTTGTGCGTCTTTTTCATGCATTTTTTTTGTAAGTTTTTGTTAGTGCGTTCTGTACGTTTTTCTTGTGCGTTTTTTCTGTACGTTTTTTAACCTGTGCGTTTTTTATCTGCATTTGTGTACGTACGTTTTTTATGTGCATTTTTTCTCCACGTTTTTTATGCGTTTTTATGTACGCTTTTTCACTTGTGCATTTTATGCGTTTTTTATGTACGTTTTTTTACCTGTGCCTTCTTTCTGTAATTTTTGTAGATGCGTTTTTTCTATACGTTTTTTACCTGTGCGTTTTTTCTCCAAATTTTTTATGCGTTTTTATGTTATTTTTTTTCACCTGTGCGTTTTTTTATGCCTTTTTTTGTACGTTTTTCTAGGTGCGTTTTTTATGCATTTTTTGTACGTTTTTTCCCTGTGCGTTTTT
This sequence comes from Juglans microcarpa x Juglans regia, assembly GCF_004785595.1. Classification (NCBI taxonomy): domain Eukaryota; kingdom Viridiplantae; phylum Streptophyta; class Magnoliopsida; order Fagales; family Juglandaceae; genus Juglans; species Juglans microcarpa x Juglans regia. The sequence goes on from NC_054596.1 coordinate 36,575,556, forward strand.
TTATGCGTTTTTTCTGCACTTTTTTACGGTACGTTTTTCCCGTGCGTTTCATAGATCTGCATTTTTTACGGACGTTTTTTATGTGCGTTTTTTAGCCACGTTTTTATGCGTTTTTATGTACGTTTTTTTCCTATGCGTTTTTCTGTGCGTTTATATGCGTTTTTTTCTGTAAGTTTTTTCCGTAAGCTTTTTTACCTTTGCGTTTTTCAGTGCCTTTTTTTGTACCTTTTTGTAAGTGCGTTTTTTCTGTGTTTTTTATGCATTTTTTCTGTACGTTTTTTTGAGTTTTTCCGTACGTTGTTTCATGCGTTTTTTTGTACGTTTTTCTTGTGCGTCTTTTTCATGCGTTTTTTTGTAAGTTTTTGTTAGTGCGTTCTGTACGTTTTTCTTGTTCATTTTTTCTGTACGTTTTCTAACCTGTGCGTTTTTTATCTGCATTTGTGTACGTACGTTTTTTATGTGCATTTTTTCTCCACGTTTTTTATGCGTTTTTATGTACGGTTTTTTCACTTGTGCTTTTTATGCGTTTTTTATGTACGTTTTTTTACCTGTGCCTTCTTTCTGTAATTTTTGTAAATGCATTTTTTCTATACGTTTTTTACCTGCTCGTTTTTTCTCCAAATTTTTTATGCGTTTTTATGTTATTTTTTTTCACCTGTGCGTTTTTTATGCCTTTTTTTGTACGTTTTTGTCGGTGCGTTTTTTATGCATTTTTTGTACGTTTTTTCCCTGTGCGTTTTTTTATGCGTTTTTTCTGCACTTTTTACAGTACGTTTTTCCCGTGCGTTTCATAGATCTGCGTTTTTTACGGACATTTTTTATGTGCATTTTTTATTCACGTTTTTTATGCGTTTTTATGTACGTTTTTTTCCTATGCGTTTTTCTGTGCGTTTATATGCGTTTTTTTCTGTAAGTTTTTTCCGTAAGCTTTTTTACCTTTGCGTTTTTCGGTGCCTTTTTTTGTACCTTTTTGCAAGTGCGTTTTTTCTGTGTTTTTTATGCAGTTTGTCTGTACGTTTTTTCATGCGTTTTTTTTGTACATTTTTCTTGTGCGTTTTTTTCATGCGTTTTTTTAAGTTTTTGTTAGTGCGTTCTGTACGTTTTTCTTGTGCGTTTTTTCTGTACGTTTTTCTTGTGCGTTTTTTCTGTACGTTTTTTAACCTGTGCGTTTTTTATCTGCATTTGTGTACGTACGTTTTTTATGTGCATTTTTTCCTCCACGTTTTTTATGCGTTTTTATGTACGTTTTTTTACTTGTGCTTTTTATGCGTTTTTTATGTACGTTTTTTTACCTGTGCCTTCTTTCTGTAATTTTTGTAACTGCGTTTTTTCTATACGTTTTTTACCTGTGCGTTTTTTTTCTATGCGTTTTTTACTGTGCATTTGTTCTTATGCGTTTTTTCGCTCTGCGTTTCTTTACCTACGTTTTTTTATGTGCGTTATTTTCTCTATTTTTTCTGTCCTTTTTTATGCTTTTTTACTGTACTTTTTCCTGTGCATTTCTTTTACCGTTAGTTTTTTTCTAGGCCTGTTTTTTATGTACAATGCTACTCTATCATCCAGCATTTATTACTGGGCGTAACGCCCAATCTTTTTTTTTTGTTTTTTTTATTTTATATATTTTTAATATAGTTAAATATTTTTAAAAAATAAAAAAATATACCAATACACTTAAAAACACTTCCTTAATCATTAAGTTAAAAAAAAATTTTTTGCCAAACGGTTAAAAAGAGCGGTCAAGTTGGGACGGCATATTAGTATTTTCTATTTTTTATTGTGTTTTTCTTATCTTTTTTTACTGTAAGATTTTCCGTGCCTTTTTTTACTTTGCATTTTTTTTGCTGTACGTTTTTTTCTACGCAACTTCAAAAAAGTGAAAGTTCTAATATATGTTGAAAAATAATAAAAAATAATATTAAAATATATAAAGTGTATGGCGTAAGATGATGAGTAGCATCCCTCATTAGTTCAAGAATAATTTTACTTATCTCCACACATAACAAACTATACCTATTTTATTTTATTTTTAAGTTTTTCTATAATAAATATGTGGTATATAGATGATAAGTAGAACAACTCAATTAGTTTAATAAAAATAAAATAAAATAAAAAATAATATTAAAATATATAAAATATATAGTGTGAAATGATGAGTAGTACCCTCTTATTTCAATAAGCAAGTCTTCTTTATTGGTGTGATCTCCTTCCCCTTTTGATGTAATTTATTTCACATAAAATCTCAAGAAAAAAAAAAAAAAGATAAAGAGAGAGAAAAGGCTAAGTGCAAATCAAGTTTGGAAACTGTATGAGGAACTGCTCTAGGCTTTCATCCATTCAATGAAATTCTTTAAACTATTTTGAGACACACCGCCTTCTTTGATGCTTGCCATGACTAACTTCTTGAGATCCAAAGTCCTTACTTTTAAGTTGCGTTTAGATGTTAAATTGAGTTAAACTGAGTTAAGTTCTTTATAAATAGTAGTGAGTTGAGATAGTTAAATGAGTTTGGTGGGATCCACTTAAAATGAGTTTAAAATGTGTTTAGATGTTAAGATGAGTGTAGATATATTTATGAGAAGTTGTAAAAGAAATGGATCTCACCACTATTTTATATTGTTCACCTGACAAGAAAAATCTAAATAGTCTGCTATTTCAACGCCAAATACAGCAAAGAAAAAAACTTTGCATTTGCGTGCGCTGCAACCCTTCACGCCAACGAAAACAATGGTCAAAGGCTTAAAACGTCGAGTTGGAGCAGCCATTGGTTTTTTTTTTTTTTTTTTTTTTTTTCATTTTCATAGTATTTACAATTTCGTTTTCTTTCAAGCTTTTTTTTCATACTACTTTTTCTTCAATTTTTTTTATTTGTTTCCTTTCATTTGTTTTTTTCCATAGGAATCACTGACGGACAAAGTCAGCAATCTTTGCAAAGTCAGGGATGGGTTACGTCGGTCTATAGTATAAAACAAGTTGAATGCTTGTACAGATGTAAACTCAGCTCAAAGTGAGTTTGGATGGCAAATGAGGTTTCAAAGTGAACTGAGTTGAGCTACTTCTAACTTCCAAACGAGCCCTTAAGGTTTCATTGCCCAAAAGTTGCTCCACCTTCGTTTTGATTTCTCCTTGTCTTATTATACTGCTTTCATCTCAGTCTAAACCCAATCCAACCTTCCAAACATCACAAATACAGCTTTGGTTAAGAAACTTGTCAGCAAAATAAGGCCAGCACAAGAATGGGATCCCATTGCTAACACCTTCAATCCTGGAGTTCCAACCACAGTGACTAAGGAAGCAAGCAACTGAGGAATGGCTCAGAATCTTCTGTTGCGCTACAGAACCCACCATCTGCCCCTGAGTGGCTACTCTGTCTTGAAATCCTTTTAAGTAGGCATCACTTATCCCATCAGTGATATCTAGCCGCATGACCCACAAGAATTGTTTGTTGCAGAGTCCAATCCCCAAAGCCAATTCTTGGAACTAGGTTGAGTCAAAAATTGTGGACCATCCAAATGCAACATATGTCACCGAGCGTGGTGGTTGTTGATCCAACCAATTAAGACAAGTTGATCCTCTGTCAAAACGTTTCCTACTAAGTCTCATAGCTAGTTGCTCGCCAAAATTGGACCCATAAGTAGAATATTCCGAGCCAAGGTAAATGCGGCAGGCTCAAGGTCATAAGTTGAGTTGCAAAGCAGCCACTCGGCCACTTTCAGAGACTTGATATTTCTTATTGAAAGTTCAAAAATAGTTTTCTGTAGAGTCAAGTCGCCAAGGCAGGTCCAGAATAATTTTTCTATGTTCCTGGCCAGCATTTCTGGTGAGAGATGAATTATCTACTTTTTCAGTGAAGTTCCTGCACGCAGAATTTCCATTGAAGGTTAAGACCATATGACAATGAACATCCACATGACACTTATGGTCATCCTTACATGAGTTCTATGACCAATTCTGTAAATTAATATCAAGTCCTTGGGCAAATGACATCTCCTTCCCCGTAAATAGGAGTTGGAAGGTGAGTTTCATCGGTTATCTCAATTGAATATTTACCTAAAAAATAGTTTTAATAGAAAAATAGTTAGCTATCTTGAAATTAAAGCAGGAGATACTATATCTTTGTACAGACTACTAAATGTATTTTTCCACGATATACTAATTGGTTATGATTATTATAATAAGCTATTTGGGTTGATTGATAGAGTATGTGTATAGCTTTATGATTACTCAATATGCTTGTAAAGGTTGTGACTCTCAATATTCAATATTCAAAGATCTGCGATAAGTTACTCCAATGCCCCATTCGCTTGGTGTCTTCCTTCGCCTACTCCTTTAGCTCTTTCTGACGCCGACTAAGCTTCTCAATTTTCTTGCTACCCTCATCTAGGGCAAGCCGAACCTTCCTCAGCTCTTGCTCTAGTTGTTCCCTCTCATCCCTCTTGACACAGGCATACTGTAAGATGAAGTCATTGCGTGGAAGGGCCTGGTTTTTCTTGCTCAACGACCTCTTGGCCGTCCATGATGAAGGCTGCCAGATTAGAGGAACATTGACAACAAGAGAAGCCAACATGGAACAATCAATAAAAGAATCTAGAAAATAGCAAAAAAAGGAAGAAGATGGGAAGAGAAGTTGCAAGGCAATAAAAATCTCGTGGAAGAAGCCAAATAAGCACTTGATGACCTGGTTGATGGCCTCTGAGTGACACCCCCCATTTCCAACCGGGCCAAAGGGGAATGACCTCCACCGAACTCTCCCCATCTGGCGCTTGTGCAGTCACCTCGGTTCGACGAGCTCCATCAGCGACCACCCCGGTGGCGAGGATCGGAGGCTAACCCCCGATGCCTTCTACGTGAGTCGGGACTGGCTCTTCAACAATCGTTCCCTCTTGGATGTGCGGATCTTCGCACAGACCTGCCAAACCCTCGCTAACTACAACATCCAGAAGGAGCCCACCTTATGCTTGGTGCTCCACCTCTGCGACGCGGTTACTGGAGGGGCAGCGACCACCCTCTTAATAACGAGGTCCAAGCCTCTGAGCAGCTTGGGCTCTTCTCCACCCACCACAAAAGCTGGATCGTCTCGTCTAACGGCTGCAGGCGAAGGCACTGTGGAAGGCATTGCAGTGACCTTAGAGCCAAGGGCCCTGGGCAAACCGCAACTTCATTCTCAAAAGAGCGGCCGTCGGTAGCAGAACAAGCAGTAGAAGTGGATGAGACTGTCGTATCTACGCCCGGGGGACGCTACCGCTCGTTAGCCTGCTGAGGCACCCTAACTGAAAGATCACCAGCTTCCGAGGGCACACCACGGGCACCAGGTGGTGCGAGCGACACAATAGGGACCTCGACCGGGGTGTCTCTCACCAACTATTCCGAGGGTTCCAAAGAAGAGGATTCCACTAGCACTTCCACATCAACAGCACAACGGGATGTTTCCACCGGCACTACCAAGACGACGAGATGATGATCCTCAGGCATAGCCAACGGCATTACTTATCAAGATATTTATTGTAAGACATCCACGGAAGTGCATGGACTGTTATTCACAAACAGCTTTCATCCTATGTACAAGCATTTGTGCATTGCCTGTGGTAAGACAGTTCACCCGTGCTGAGTTTTACTCTTAAATTTAACATTAGAAGAGCTTTTGAATGATTGTTTTTGTAGAAATCCACTTTCCCTTACTGTAATGATTGGTTTACCATGACCATTTGAGAGCGACACAAAGATGTTAGTACCAACCATATAACAGAATCAGAATCAATGTATCAGAACCAGAATCAGAAACAAAATCAAAATGTCATGCCAAAAATTTTTCAGACGCCATATCACATCAAACAGAGTACTGAACATATTCTTATCATTTTCACATATCAAAACAGATTCAGAATATCTTCATATAACAAGTACAAATTTTTAAATTTCATATTCGTTTTTTTTGTACAGTTCAAAAATTGAATGCTAAACGTTTTGCTCATATCTACACCAGTCATGTCAGAAAATGCTTTCTCTTTTATATAGATTTTATGAGTAATGCAAAACACATACATGAGGTTGTTTTCACATTTCTTTTCAAAACTATCATGCATATTTTTTCACAAATCAGTCTCAGTTCATTTTCTTTTTATGCAAAGTTTAGTACAGGAACCCTGTCTACTTGACACTGGTAGTGTGTTCTGCGATTGTAATCTAGCCATGTCACGATAACCTAAATTATAATATTTGTACACACGTTAATAACCATACTAGCGTATAAACATAATTAACCAAAATTTTCACCATCTTATGAATAGAATAAAACAGGTCCAAAAGTAGTTAAATTTATAGACAAGCCCAACGCCCACTATTTCTAGCAATAAGCCAGCCCTCATTTACTCCCAACATGTAAGTCAATTAAACATTTCATAAATTAACCTATCTCACACCCAAAACCAGTTTATCATATTACAGTAGTCACTCCCATATGTCTCAAGCAATCCCAATCAGCAAACACTTCAATCTCGAACTTCCACACAACTAACAATATGTCAAGCGCAACCAGCCCAACATAACCAACCCAATCACAGTCACAAAGTAAACCTGTATAGCCACATAACTCAACCCAAAACAACCATTACGTTAAACTCCATGTCCAACATAACCCGTCACATCATCCAACATGTCCAGTCTTAGGCCAAGAGAATTAACACAACCCAAGAGACCTTCCAATATGGATAGCGACAATATCAACTATCCCTCAACATCAATCCAACAACCAACATCCCGCAAACAACAAACATATACACCCGAAATCACCAAAGTCATCCCCAAAACAACCATCTAATAATAAACCACACCACCTACATGCTTCATTATTTAAACACATTTCCTTACAATTTTTCCAACAACTACCAGACATACACATTTCAATGCACACAATAAGTCTACACTCTAGTTATCATACCTAGTCTCGTTTGTGGCAAACAAAGTTAGTGAGTAAGGCGACGCTGTCCAGTAGCATAAATGCTGCCCTGTAAACCAGCAACAACTCTAATACTTGAGTTTTGAATTTGGGAATATCATGCAATGGAATCACTCAAATTGGACAAGCAAAAGGAAGAAAATTACCCAAGCATTTAGAGACATAGATCGACCCTTGTGGCTAAGTTGGTCACGTCTTAAAACTAGCCAAGGCAAACATTGTTGAGAGAGAGTAGAATTTGAGGGTCAAATATATAACTTGTAGCAGTTAAACAAATGATAGGAAACATACGTACAGATCCAGATGCAATCTTACCGTAGCTCAGCAAGAAAAATACGGTGAAGGAAAAAATAACTTCAAGAGAATCAACTAGTCTCGAAAACCAATACACTAAAATCACAGGGGAGGGGAGATCTGCGAAGGCCATTGGTTTAAAGGATTTATGCGAAAATTAGGGTGTGCAAAAACCGAGACCAATGAGTAAGTGAAGAGACTTATCCCATTCAGCACTATTCCGGTGAGGAGACTTGACGACAACCCAAATACACAAACCCACAAAACCGTAGCACCAACAACTAAGAAGAACAAACTCGTAGGAGAGAGTGAGGAAGCCCGTGACTGAGAACAAATAGGGAGGTAAAATAAAATTGAAAGTGATCTAACAATTTAAAGAGAGAGAGAGAGAGAGATTATGCCTATCGTTGTCGAGCTTGGCAATGCGCATCGACAGCAAAATCTCGAGCACAAGCGTGGTGCACGACAGGAAAGCCAACTGAGAACGACTGGCATGAAGTTTGTTAATTGATTTTTGGGAGAAATGGAAACTAATCGAAGAGGCGTGGGAGAGTTAGGATTTTGAGGAGGAGAAAGTCACAGAAGAAAAAAAGAAACTGTTAGGGGAGTTGGGGTTTGCATCAAGGAAAATGGGTTATGGGAAAGAGGGAGATTCAAAGGGGAGGGGTAGAAGCCATCGGGGAAGAAAACTAAAAGAGGTAGAACACATTCTTGAAAGAAACGATACCTTGTCCTCCACGGTTGGGCTCCTCGTGGGCCTGGGCCTGGGCCTAGGCCTGGGCCGTGGGGTTTGAGGCCCTGGGTACTACACAGGAAGTATACACAGAAAATGCCTAAGTACCACTAAGCACTAGTGAGGGATACAAACAAATCATGAAAACTATCCTCATTACAACTAATGACCGAATCCCAAGAAAATAAAGTATTATTAAAGAATTTTTTCAGCTTATCCAAGGAAAGCTCAGTCTTCAAAACACCCATTATTCCTCTCCATCCACAAACACCATATAATGCCAAGGGGAATCAATTTCCACACAACGACAATGTGAGCATTTCCCCTAATACCTTTCCAACACTTAAAAATATTCATAACTCTTCCAAGTATAACCCATGCCACACCAATCCAGTTACAGATCTCATTTCATAAGAACAGAGCCACCTCACAATGTAACAAAAGATGATCCACAAATTCTTCATTTTTCTTACACAAGAAACATCAATCCATAATGATGAGACCATGTTTTCTAAAATTATCAATGGTGAGCAATCTCCCAAGAGACACAATCCATACAAAGAAAGCAATCTTTGGAGGGAATTTATTCGTCCAAATAACCTTCCAAGGAAAACAATGATCATTAGAGAATCTCGAGAGAGCCTTATAATAGGAACACACCGAGAACCTATTACTCCCAACAGGAATCCAAATCATCCTATCCTCCACCACATTACCCTTACCGAATGACATAGCATATAAGGAATCAAAAAATTTTAAAAATATTCCAATTTCTCAATCATGAGCCACAAAAAAAACTAACATTCTATGGAGAGAACCCTTAGAACACACCACCAAATCATCCACCATAGCCTCTTTATCACTAGAAATCAGGTAAAGAGATTGGAAAAATACACTTAAGAGCCCTTGCACCACACCAAATATCGTGCCAAAAGTAAACACCATGACCATTTCCAACCACCAACCAAAAAAAGTTGGAGAACCGATCCCATCCAAAATGAATATATTTCTACAAACCCACATCATATGATCCCCAATTTCATTAGAACACCAACCCCCCTCAAGCTCTCGTATTAGGAATCTATAACAACTCTTCACAAGTCTTCCCTTCCAGATGATATCTCCACAACCATTTTCCCATAAAGGTTTTATTGAAGGTTCTCAAGTTGCACATCCCCAAACCACCACAAGCTACCGGAGAACATATCTTATCCCAACCAAGAAGATAAAATTTGGCTTCCTCCCCAGTACCTCCCCATGGGAAACTACGAAAAGTTTTTTCAATACAAGATGCCACACCTATAGGTGGAAACAAAGACAAAATATATGTAGGGAGGTTGGATAAAGTGCTTTTGATAAGAGTTAAATTTACTGCCCTTTGACAAATAAATTATTTTCCATCCCGAGAACCATCTATCAATCTTTTCTCATACACCTTATTTTCCATATAGAGTTCATCTTGAAAGCAACCCCCAATGGAAGACTAGATATTTCATGGGTAGCAATGATACCTTACAACCCAAGATGTTTACCAATCCCTAAACATTGAATATTGTACCCACAGGAACCATTTTAGACTTCAAAAGATTCATCTTCAAGCTCGTAATAACTTCAAAACAAAGCAAAAGAGACCTCAAATATTGAATATAACCAAGGTCTGGTTCATAAAAAAGCAAGGCATCATTAACAAACAAAAGATAAGTAATGTTAACACCTCCCATGGAAAACCTAGTAAGAAGACCTCCATCAACAACAGTCACTCAACATGAGACTACGTACATCCATCACAATAACAAACAAAAAAGAGGAAAGAGGATCCCCTTGTCTTAATCCTCTAGAGATGCGAGAAAAACTCTCTGGTGCACCATTCACCAAAACCAAAAAATGAATAGTAGAGATACAATGCCTAATCCATTAAATCCATATTTCTCGAAAGCCACACCTCCCATGTAAGTAACACAAAAGGTCTCAGTTGACATGATCATACGCATTCCTCATGTCTAATTTGCAAAGGATCCCAAGTGTTCCCACAATGATTCTACTATCCAAACATTCATTAGCAATTAGAACTGAGTCTAAGATTTGTCTTCTCTTCACAAAAGCATTATGAGGTTTTGATATAATGTTACTCATAATGACAGTCAATCGGTTAGCAAGAACCTTAGCGAGTATCTTGTACACCTCATTAACAAGGCTAATGGATAAAAAAATTCTTCACCTCCCTACCCCCAATTTCTTAGGAATAAGGACAATAAAAGGCGCATTAAGGTTTTTTTTCCAAAATTTTCAAAAAGAGTAATTCTTATTGCAGTCCACAGATAGAGGACTGCTTTGCAGGCCTAAATGAAACACGGTGTTTCATCAGTCTCTTTCTTCCTAAAGAGAGAGAAACCTTCCTTCGCACAAAGACAAAAACCTTCCTTCGCACTCTCTCAAATCTCCCTCTCTTTGTGAGAAGTCAAAATCCACCACGCACAATTGCCATGGTAACTGCATGCTATGCCAATTATGTTTTCGTTAAAAAAAATTTTGTCAGTAAAACACAAATCCTGCTCATCTTGTTGATGAATGGCTACAACCAAAAGTCTTTAATTTTTCGATTAAAAACTTGCTATACATACAGGGACTACATTGTACATCTCAGGTCAAGTTTTTTTCATTCTCTTTCTTTTGGTTGAGTCACAAATGCTTTACATGAGTCACAAATAAGTAAATGAGAAATCTACACTCTACTTGTTTGTAAAAATTTGTGAAGGGTTCTATACGATTCCATAACCATTCGTGATGTCATCTGGAAAAAGTTTAGCCAGCCCAAAGTCTCTAATTTTTGGGTTAAATTCTTTGTCCAGAAGTATATTACTAGCTTTAATTTCTTTTATAGTGGGAAAAGAGGAAGAAGATGCAAAGGAGGTGGAGATGGGTGAGAGAATAAAGAGTTGGAAGGTGAGAGAGAGAGAGAGAGAGAGAGCCATTGGAGAGATATGAGAATTCTATCGTTGGAGGGAAGAAGAATCGCTTGAGGTAAAATATGTTAAGGACCTTTTTGACATTTCAAACCAATTTGAGAAGTAAATGACCAAAAGCCCATTCGTCCGCGCGTAGGCCTCCCAACTTGGATTGTACCTAGCAATGCCCTTTCAAAAAATTAAAATTCGTAAAAGACCTTCATAATATCCTCACCCACATTCCAACAATCACGATAGAAAGTCATAGAAAACTCATCTGGACCCGATGCTTTATCCTTAGCCATCTCACCAATCACCTAAAAAACTTCATTCTCCTCAAAAGGTCTCTCCAACCAAATAGATCTTGACTAATTGATAATGTCGAAGGACAAACCATCAAGCTTGGGACTCCAAGAAAAATTTTCTAATAAGAGATCTTCATAGAATTTGACAATATACCCCTTAATAACATCATAATCTGAACAAACTTGTCCACTAAACTGAAGCATCTCAATCACATTAGTCCTTCGATGAGAAATAGCCACCCAATAGAAAAATTTAGTGCATCTATCCCCTTCTTTCAACCAAAGGGCTCTCGATTTCTCTATACACGATATGATATTTCTTCCATTAGAAGCACCTTTTCAAGCTCCATTGCGATAGAAAATTTCATGAAAGATTCCTCCTCAAAAAGAGGAACACACAGCTCCCTATCCTTCAAAATTTTTAGGTCCTCGAAAATGGACTGTTTTGGGCAATCAATATGTCTAAAGATATCTGCATTCCACATCTTCAAACCCCACTTCAATGTTTTGAGTTTCCTAGCCAAAATAAAACTTGGCAAACCCTTTAAAAGAAACGAGGACCACCACAACCTACATTTTTCAACAAAACCTTCAACTTTCACCGAAATATTTTTAAACGTAAAATATCTCTTACCCTCATGAATGTCACCACAATCCAAGATGATAGGAAAATGGTCCGAACATATCCTAGCTAATCTCTTCTAGAGCAAAATAGAGTAGTGAGCCTCCTAAAAGGGAGACACCAAAAATATGTTCAAATAGGACCAAGCACGATTATTTTACCTAAGGGCGTAACTGGTCCAGTTTTGGACATTTTTTAGAACCGAACTGGTATACACCAGTTTTAAAAATTTAAGAATCGATACTAGTCCGATTCACCATTGAAACCGAAACTTTCAATTTTTTCGGATTCAGTCCGGTCCGATTTTACAGATTATTTATATTAGTAATAATATGATATTTATATATACTAAATAATTAGTTTATTCATATTATAGTGTAAGTACATTATTTTATAATAATTGACACATACTAGTATAGTATTGAATTTAAATATAGTCTATATAAGTTCTATACTTTTTATACGAGTATATATGATTAAGTGTGTAAAAATTTATTTTCAAAAAAAATAATTTAAGTTCTATACTTTTTATACGAAAATATATAATTGATATATATATATATATCAAAAGTAAATTTATATTAATAACTTAATATTAATGTTCATATTTAAGATTAAAATTTTACATTATATTAATTTTATGTTATAAGATTAATAGACATGAATAATAACATTATAATTGTATTTTATATTAATTAGCAATTTGGTATATAATATCTATAATATAATATAAAAAACTTATATATAATATAAAAAGCATTTTATATACAATATAAAAAATTATATATATAGCTATCTGGTTTGATTCAAGATGGTTTTCAAAATGTGAAAATCAATACCGACCAGGTTTTTGTTTTTAGAAACTAGAATTGGACCGAACTGGTTATAAACAAGAACAAACCGGTTCATTTCGATTCAATCGGTCCGACCAGATTTTCAGTTTATTATTACAGTCCTAATTGGACCAAGTATGCGTCCCACCAACAAGTGGTAGATCCACCAAATCCATATCGAAGATGAATTCAAAAAATTCATTCATTGCACAACTTTGACTGGCTTCTCCCAATCTTTTGTTGATGAATCGAGTCATATTGAAATCAATGTTTTTAAATTTTGTTTCAATGATAATTCCGGTTTAAGTACTAGAATGGAGTATTTCGATACCAGTACATTTCAGTGTACCGTTTTAAAATTAATTATATTATATATATTTATATGGAAGAATTGACTATTTATAAAATCAATATACATTAAAAATCATAAACTTGAGTTGACACACAAAAAATAAGGAAAAAATAAGAGAATAGAGAAATTACTAAAAATAATGATATTTAAAAAAAAAAGAACGATGAGACATATTTAAAGTTACAAAAAAATTAACATTATATCAATACCTTTTATATTTTAAAATTAATTAAATACCATCTAGATTTAAAATTTACAAAAATGCCATACAAGCACAAGAAAATTACAAAACTGCCATTAAAAGAGTCTGAAACGAAATAGGGACTGAAATGGCCGAAACGAAATAGGGACTGAAACAAACTAGAATTTAGAGCGAAATAGAACGATGAGGTATAGTATACTGGATACTACATTTAGTCTACACCAGAATGGAAAATTTCGACCGAAAATGGCTAGAATGGAACGTGATTTAAAACTATGATTGAAATCACTACCAATGCACCAAGGTAAGTTCCACCAGCTGCCCAAACCGGCAAGCTCATCCCATAAATCCTTCCTTTTACTATCCGCATTTGGCCCATACACCCCAAAATCATCCACCACATTCTTAAAAGAACATGACACCGTAAAGTTTCCAATGCACTCCTTAATAGAATCAATCATCACCCTCTTATCCCACATAATAAGAATACTTCTAGATGCACTATTGGAGGGAAGGTAAACCCAACTCACAAATGAACAACCACATAAACTAGTAATAATGATACCATCATTCTTAATCCGAATATGCTTATTGGGATCATTATGTCCTCGAATATTCCAAGAAATGAACCTCCTGTAGCTAGCAAAGGAGGTAAGGTGCATAGCAGAGCTGAATCCACCTCCTTCTCCCTATACACCAGTTGAAGGTTACGACTAACCTCCACAGTTTCAATCAGGGTGTAAAAAGACTAAGGTTGTGTTTGGGTATTGAAATGATCTCAGATAGTTTGTGAATAGTAGTAAAAAATAATAAAAAAGTAATGATAGAATATTAAATAACAGTGAATAGTAGTGAAAAGTATATGAAAAGTAATAATAAAATAATGAACAGAATACTCCACTACCCAAACTAGCCCTAAGGCTTCTCCCTACAAAACCCCAGACCACTCTCAACACCAACCTCTTCCCCTCGATTAGTTGAAATTCCCCTGAATCAACACAATAGCCACCATACCATTCGGAACAACAAAGTAAAGAAGCTCCCCACAACTTGATACCGAAATATCCTCCACGGAACAGCCACAAACAACAGCCTAACAGTGATGGACAAAAGCATCACTAACCAAAGAAAATAGAGAAGGGACAGGACCTAAAGAGGGAAGATTAGCTTTGACACCCATGAAAACATGAGAGACCATAGGCACAATTCTTGTCTCCTCCACCTGTGATACATTCGAAAGCCTAGAACAAGGAGAGAGAGAGAGAGAGAGAGAGAGAGAGAGAGAGAGAGAGAGAGTCGCTGCATACCCTTGACATATGAGACTAGAGGGAACAACAAGATAGTATCCTTCTTGACCAATAAGCTTCGATGCACAAATCCTGGCAAAAATTCCTCTTCTTCACTTTTTGGCAAAATTTTCGGTATTGGCGCTCTAACCGAGAGGTCGCCTAACACTAACGACAAAGACAAATTTTGTGGCAAAAATTCTCCTCGTCCACTTTCCAGCACCGGCGCACCAACTGAGAGGTCACCTAACACCAACGATGAAGTCTGTACGGGACTAGATGTTGGCTAGTCTACGACCGGCATTGTAGTGAATGATGAAGGAACCAATCCCAAAACACCCGAAACAATCCTAGTAAGAGGCTTCACCCTCCAAACACAATGTGGGCTTTTTACCAAGCCCGGCCATCAACTTTCTTCTTTCCCTTCTTGTCTTCAGACTACTTAAGGCCCACAGGATAGCCTGACCCATGCCCATGCCAACCCAACACAACATGACTTCCGCATTTTCCCTCATGTCCAATAAGACCCTCTGCATGGCTATCAAAAAAGGACCATCATTAACCCCCTGTCGAGCCCCCCTTGGAAAACCAAATGTCTTTCTTGAAGTTAAATTCTGGCTGCACCACCTTCCCACCAGCCACCCCAAGGTCCTCCCGCCGGCCTACCAAACAACAAACAACAAACAACTATGAGCCTCCAAAGTCAACAATGATTTCGTCAAAACCTCAACAAAAGTCCCCTTCGATCTCGATGCAACGTGAGCACAAGAAGGAACCCTCTGCAAATTTATTATGGCAATGCTGGGCCAACAACACCTGACTCCCATTTCTTCTAGATGAGTAGAACTCGGATGGACCTGCCGGCTCAACGCATGCAACGACCATAGTGATCAGCTAGTCCACAGCGAGTAAATTGATAGTGATGTACTTAGTAACCTTGCGGCGTCTCTCCGTAATCTGCCACCACTGCTCATTCTCATGTTGAAACTCAAAAATCTTAAAATCAACGAGAAGCTTCCATTTCGAAACCATCACAAAACCCAAGTTACAAAATTAATGCTGCCATTCAAAAATGTAAAAGAATACATACTGTAGAAAGTTCAAATCGTCTTCAGTGATTAAGCAGGGTTCATGGTCCGATTCTGGTTTAGTCTGTACATCGAAATTCTACACGCCATATAAATATCAAACTAACATGAAAGATCCTTACAGCAACGATAAGGCAATTTCTTTTTTTAGAAAAAAAAAATGAATCAATAAAGGACAATAGATGATAAGATAACACCAGTAACTCCTAAGAGTTTTGGTGTTGTTGAGGAACAGCAAACGCTCTACATTAAAAGGATTTGAGATCTTATGCGTTTACAGCAGGGAAAAGAAAGAAAGAACAAAAAATGTTACAATATACATACAAAACACCACTTTATGAGACTCCCTCATAAGTGCTATACATTTTCCTCCACACATTCGAACAGAAACACTTCCCACAGCTTGACAGGAAGAGTGCAAAGACAGATTGTAACCAACAGCCTCATTTCCATTTCACGGGCTAGATTCTCTGTACTTATTATTTCATTAGTACCGCTTCTCTCCACATTGTAATTGCTTTTAAAAAAAAAGACACATACTTATCGAAGTTTCATCTGAAATACTCTGTTGTACCAAATTGAATGAAGAGTCATGTGGAAGAGATCATATTTCAAGGGCCTAGCATGCCAGAGAAAATGCTTCTGAACCTTCCTGACCCCCAATTGCATCTCAAGATACTTCTCTTTGGGTATTGAAAGGAGTATGTCTTTCAAGTTGGGAATGTCTTTCTCCGCAACAATTAATGAGAATGCCCCCCAATTCAAAACCTCAAAAAATGGTGGCACAAAGTTGTCAGATATGATCACAGGTACACACTCATAAAAGATAGCTTCTACCACACGTGGGCTGTTCACCTCATAACCCTTGGGGCAGATGCAGTATTTGCTGCTTTTCATGTGCTGGATGTAATTCATTTTGCTGGCAACACCAGGAGGCATTGGACCAAAGATCTTCATACTAGGGTTTTTGTCCTTCCAGTGCTTCAGCAAGATAGGGCGTAAATAACCATGCATATTCCCGGCATAGAAGGCAAGAATGTGCCTCTGAGACGGAGGTTTTCCTCCAAGATCCCTAAGAGGATTTCTGGCAGACCGGACATATGTTTCTGGAAGAGACACGTCCCTTCCAATTTTGAAGCCTGCAGTCACATCAGCATTGCAAAGAGCTTTTATGCAACGTTCCATATGGTGCCTTGTCTCATATGGAGCCTGAGTGTCAAATGAATAGTATCAAATATGTGTGCAAACAGTTTTTAAACTGATGTCAAATACGAATGAAGCAGGTTAATGTGAGTTAACTTTAGTTACACAATGGTGCCATAACTTGCCATTTGATATGCTATACTTAGTCATTTTGAACAAAGTTCATAGGAGCAGAACCTCACATTTAAATGACTAAAGCATCATCAAGGCTGTGGTGTGGTATTGACATGGACCAATGCGATAGAAGATAGTTAACAGAATCTGTCAGTCAAGTTTTGAGAACTTACACCCACTTCTAAATGAAAAATGATAGAGTTACTACTTGTATACAACTTTAGCACAAGAGTGAAAGCAAGACATGAAAGATGCATTGCAAGCATACCCAGTCATGACAGGCAACAAGAAAATGATCCGCACCACCAGTTCTATTCCAGTAACGATATTTTGCTGCAATTTTCTCTGTGTAGTCCTTCAAATACTGGCGTAGGTTTGTCCGGTTATGAGAGTTGCGTACATAAAGGGTGTACTCTAGCATCCGGGAACTAAATGGCATATAAAACAGGTGAGCCTTTCGAGGGTCCTTCACAACAAAATGGTTATTTCCCTCCATCAACTTCATGAACCATCCTTCCGAGGCATATAATCCCTTGAGTATTGGTTGATGAAAGATGGGTTTACTCCCATCTCTGTAGACATAAACTTTGAGTGTGCGTTCCATGAGTTTGTAACTCCTGAAAAAGCAGCCAAATCGAAGTTTGAAAAATGAAATGTTTATTTTTTTCAAAAGATCAAGACCATCACCAGCAGGCTTAGTTTGTGTCCAAAAGACCAGCATTAAGACTTAAGCACAAATATAGAAAGGGTGTCGAAATACGCTTGCCGTTCTTATCTTTGATTATGGTGTATATATGATTGGCTAGTATAGTTCTCTGGGTGTTTGTGCTCAAAAGATATATCCACCATAGTAAAGGGCTAAGGTAGTTGTCCTTACACGTCATGCAAGGAAGTAGAGCTGGTCGAGAACCCATTTATGAAAATGAAAATGATCTTTCAACCTTAAAAGATTTATAAATCATCTAATGTATATAAGGCTTACTTTGTAAACATGGAAACATTTCGAAAGAGAGGAGCATGAAGTTCTGGATCATTTATTGCAACAGGTGCTTGCTCAATCTGAGACTTTGCAGCTAGAATTTCCTGGTCGCGTACAGAAGACCATCGTGGTCTCTACAAAACCAATTAGAAGAAGTTAATGTTCTCAGCATAAAACTAAAGTGTGTGAAAGTTTCGCTTAGATAGAAATCACAAATATTTGTACCATTGAACGTGAAGAAGCACGGTGCCGCACTAGTATGCTGTTCATCTCATGTAGATATGTTATTGACTTTGGCGGCATGTTGCACCTCATCTTCTTCTTTCCAGAGCTAGTCAACATCACAGAATCATTTTTTAAAGTCACTATATCACTTTGCAGGGCAGAAGAACCGGCAGAAGAGGTTGCATTTGACATCACATTTTCAAGATGAGTGAGGGTGATTGATGAAGTTTTCTTGGGTAGTTCCAGATGGGGGGATTGGGTAGTTGTATCTATACCATTGGATTTTTCTGTTTTGAAACGCATATTCTCTTCGGGATTTTTTTCCATAGAAACTCCATCACTCAATTTCAAAATGTCTTCTTGAGGGATGCTATGCCTACCGTCACTAGCCTCATCAAAAGAACTATTTCCCTTATTTCTAACTCTCTCCAAATTCTCCTTCATATGTTCAACATTTTCAGATGGAGAGCCAGTATTTAGATTTCTATACACAACAAGTTCAAAACCATGTTCTGCATCATTGTCCTTTCCCTTTGATCTACCGCCATCCCCAATTGCTACTCCAACATCCTCATTTTTCGCCACCCCAACTGACATCGAATCATTAAACTCTGACATATGTACTGTCAGCGGGTTACGAACAATCACAGACTTGGCAACAGAATGTACAGCCAGGACGTTACTTTCAGCACGTACCGGAACCTCACCCTCCGGCAACAGAGACCGGAGAGCATTCTCGAAAGGAAGCAGAAGGGACTGAAATAATAGGTAAGTAACAGCCACAGCACCCAACATGAAAACCCATCTCCGCTTTTCCATTTGACACACCTTATAAAACCGAAATATGTACCCCCATTCGAGGAAATAAACCCACGGGCCAAATAAGTGTAGGAAACTACTCGATCATCGTTTGAAAGAATTTTTCCAGATATTCAATTTCTTTTGCCCAATGATGCTTAAATTCCCGGATCATTAACATTCAACCACAAAAAGAAAAAGAAAAAAAGTCAAAATTATTTAGAAAATAAAAAATCCTCCATAGAATAAACCCACATAAGAATTGCAGCAGTAGCTCTAGCTGTATTTACTGTTCAACTTCTACAATGCAGTGATAGATCACCCAAAAAACTTTGCTTTTATGGATCAAGAGAATATAAGGGCCTAAAAAAACCCTCTGTGTTTGAGAAATACTATAATATAGCAAGCAAGCACGAACAGTGGATTATCATTAGACGGAGGTGAAAGAAGAAAACATTGTTTGATTCCCGAGAATATAAGAGTAAACCAAAGGGAAAAAGAACAAACCTGCAGTAAACTGGAGAGTGCAATTGGGAAAAAGACTCCGAGAAGTTCAAGTTTTCCTCGGTTCTCTCGGAGAACCCAACAGAGCAGAGAATCGTAAGCTTTAGCTTTGCCGTTAAAAATACAAAAGTTGAAAAGAAAGAAAACAATGGATTTGACTAGAAATGGAAGAAAAAGGAAGAAGACATTGCTATTTGATACACAGCAGCCAGATTCGTAAATGCATGTTGTAATAAAATAACACTAATAATTTAAGAGTCTGGCACTGTGTCTGTAACGCCATCATTATTATATTTTTTTTGTCTGAACAGGGAACCGCAATTATTGTCGGGTTAAAAGGAAAAAAAAAAAAAAAAAACCAATACCATTCTTCTAATTTTAAAATTCTAAAGCCCCGTTTTCACGTACGGTCTCGGTCTGAATCCCTATCTCATTCCATCCAAACGTTATTTAAATATAAACGTTTTTTAATTTTAAATGTTTGAATTTTTAATTTTTTCATCGAATTACTATTTATTATAATTTTTTTAAAATTTTTAAACAGAATAAAAAATAATAATTTAATTTTTTAAAATTTCAATATAAAAAATATATTTTAATAATATTTTTATTTAATTTTTAATCTTCCACCTCTCAAAATCTTATTAAATATTTCATTCAAATTATTTTATTATTATTTATATTAATTAAATATAAATAGTAATAAAATTAGGTAAGCAAATGAGACATGTCATTTTTTACTTCTTTCTTTCGTTACTTTATCCTTTTAATATGTATATTTAATTTATTAAACCTATAAATATTTAAAATTTATTGAAAAAGTTTAGTGATATTTGATATATTATTTTTATTTTTTAATAAAAATAATTTTATAATTTGATATATCTATAAAAAAAAAATTAAAAAAATTATTCAAAATTAAATACGTGACGACAAATCCAGGTGCAGGCTTCACATAAATTGTCATGACCAATGACCACGCCTCAGTGACTGACTGAAATTGAACGATTTGAATAACGAATCCTTTCTATTATTTGGACCGTAGTGCCAAATCGATATCCACTCGAAGTTAAAAATGACAATTAAGGAAAAATCGAAGAGCTAGCAGGATGACGATGGAAACTTCAGCTTTTTCATGATGAGTACTAATTTTGAGATTGGATAACTTTCGATATCAAAATTAATAAATATTTTTAAAAAAGTATAGCAAATAAGTAAGTAAGTCTATGAATTAGATAGAGTATTCTCGTACCTAAAATCTATTATTTATACTACAGGTTCGAAGAGCAGATCTTACCTGCTTTCGTGAAGTTCGTGTTCCTCGTAATATTCCTTTTGTCAGTATCTTTAAATGCGGCGTAGCTCTACAACGATATCATTAATGCAGCGTGTTGTCCGAGTTGCGGAACCATTAATGTGACGCGATTCTCCAACCTCCTCCTCTCAATCTGCCTACACTCTAGTTCATTCATGCATTCTCTGTCAATAGATCAACGGTTCCTCGAATATCACGCCTACCATGCGGGCGGGCACTCGAGGATTGGACACTACTCGAGGGGTCCTCAGATCGACAAGTCTCATCCTCTGCAGCAGCATCCCTCCTATAGGTCATGTACAAAGGAACCTCCTAGTAGGCCAGGTTAATAGTTTTCTGCTTCGAACCGGGCTTGATAGGGCCTCTTAGGCCTTATGGGGAAAATCCTCTTACAATTATCCCACTAATTCTCACCGGACAAGTATGGTGGGAATTTATCACGATTCAATCTCGCCTTCTTATCAAGGTTAGAACTCTATTTAGATATTCTGAGGTCTGGGAGGCTTCTGCGGATTGACATTTTTGACGACTTTTTTAATCTTCCATGATGGGCTCACATTTTCATGATATCCTTTTAACCTCATTAATGAAGAGTGTTAGACGGCTTTTCATGTTTGTGTCACTTCGTAAACCACATTCCCCGAATCCGAAACGGCAAGTATCCGTTTTGCCATGGTGCAGGAGAGTCTAACCGTCACATTCCTTTTATAAAACGTGGGAGTGGGACCTGTTTTCCGCCCACTGCGTTGTGATTATCCCATTATTTTGGAGGCGAGCTTTGTTGGAATCCTTCCCGGATGATGCGGACCTTACCGATCATGAGTTTCTTCTTGCCCATAAGGTGAAATGTCTAAAGGGAATGTATGCAGCTTTAAGGCATCCCACACTCTAGTTACCTTGGAGTCGCGATACAGCAAAGTAAAGACTGGTCTCCCAAATTCTTCTTCGTGTCTAGCCCCTGATGGGAGTTTCTGGTAGACCAGGTAAACTGCCGAGAGTTTCCAATACGGACAGACTGGGGAAAAGTTCTGGAAGACAAGGTTGTGCATCCAGCAGCCACCCCTTACGAAGCGAAGCACATCGCGATTGTGCGGGAATGGATGTAGAACCATCCCGATAGTTTGTTTTCCAAGATCCTCCTTTTCGAGAAGAGTTTGAGGAGCTCTCTGCCTCCCCTGGAACATCTTCCCTTTGATAATAGGTCAGTTACTATGCGACTCCAAGTTGTTTTGTTCGGAAGCGTTCCTTGGAACTTCCTCTGCCAGACAGGGGGAAGAAAGTTTGTCGAGAGACTATTTAGGCCAAGGATAGATCCATTCCCGTGGTACAAGACCCCTTAACGTGGGGAATACCTACCTTAAAGGCCAGCTCCCATTACTATGGTTGTTCCAGCGTCGGTTACAGCTAGCGAGTTGGCAAGCAACTTTCTCATGGCGCCTCTTCCAGTGGTGATTGTTGAGGAGTCTGGGGGCGAGGTCGAGATGGACGCCTCCTCCAGAGTGTTTTCGCGTCTACTGCTCCTGATAAGGGACAACATTATTCTTCATAAATCTATTTTCCTTCTTCATCTCATTCGGTCGTCAAGAGCAACTCTATTGAGGCGGCTGATTAAGGGGTGGAGACTACTTCTAGCAACCGTGCGGAGGCAGAAGATTATACAAGAGGTAGGTTCCTTCCAAACGTTGCAATCTTTAGGGGTTCGAAGAGTCCTGCTGCAGATTCTTCTGTCTAGGCCGTACTCCCAGAGAAAGGGAGTTCATTTGTACATATTCCAACCGATGATGGTCCGAGAAGTCCAGCCATCGATCCACTCGTCCAGGTGGAGTTCCTTGAAGGTGGCGGCTCCTTAAGTGATACAACTGGTGAGGTTCCGCATGATGAACCACTCACCCTGGCCGAGTATCCAATGGGGGACAACTCTTTTTCGATTGACACGATCGGCCCCCATTCGGGGGGTTTGAGCAGGGGCCTGCCTGCTCCCTCTGAAGTCTCTGCGGGATTGCGTGAATTTACAGGCCTTGAGGAGGCCCTTCCTTCTTTGTCTCGGCAGGCCATGGAAGGGAGCAGAAAGGAAGCCATTGGTTAGGTTGTTGAGTACTTATCAGGCTTTTTCCACGAGGTTTGACCGCTTCTTTCCCACCTTTTACTTTTTTCTCTTTTCCTTTTTCTTAGTCTTTTCTTTATGTCGCCAAGGCACTTCTCAGTTTGCGGCATTCATCATGGATGATCAAGAGGTCGTCGTTTAGGAGAACTTAGACCATGCTCATGACGAAAAGGAGGAGAGGTAATAGCTGAAGTGCGACCTCAAGAGGATAAGACTCGACCTATGGATGAGCGCAAAGAATGAAGAAGTTGGAGCGTCGTTAGCAGAAGCACAAGAAGAAGTGGGAAGAGGAGAAAACTTGATTGGAGCAGCTTAACCAAAATCTTCAAGGCAATTTATCCCGAGTGCGGGAGCAGAAGGGCAGGTTGGAACAGCGGAACCAAAGCCTTCAGGATGCCACCCTCTCCCTACAAGGGCGGCTGAGGTGGTTCCCAAAACTTCACGAAAAGGCGTGGGGATGCGGGGTTGTTGAAGGCCACAGATCAATGTGGGCATTCCTTCTGGAGAGTCCGAAGCTACGTTAAAGATAATTCACCAAGTACCTTCAGCGGCTTGCGCTTTCCAAAATTCCCACTAATGAGGCATCCTTTCAAACCAACCGCGACCTGGGAAGGAAAGAGATGCCGAATGATTTCCCTGGTCCAGTCACACCTGCACCGGCATTAGTGAAGCAGGCCAACCTTGCTCCTGTTGCCGCTGAGACTGATGCTCCTAGCATCGAGGCTTAAAGATTTTATTTGTTTTGTTACACTTTTTCCTTTTTTTTTTTTACACATGTATCTACATTTTGTCACTCAGCAGCTTGTATATATATACATACTGACTAATACACATATCTTGTTCATCATGTCTCACCTTTGCCTCTTTTCCTTCTTTTTTTTTACTTTTTGTTTTTGGGTGGCCGGCCTGGGGGACCATGGTACAGAGGTCCGTAAAGCTCCTACCTACCCCTATGGCTGGTCACACTACACTTGCTTATCCTCTATGGATAGTTGTTCTTGGAATACGACCATCGTTTTAATTGCTATTTGGGCAGTCATGTCCAGTCATACCTTTAAATTTTATCGGCCCACTCCCCTAGTGTCCAGTTTAACCTTTCTAACCCCGTTGACTTCTTATCCTTTTGTTCGTGTCTCTAATACTGTCTTCCTTCATTTTTTTTTTGGCTCTCTATGCAAGCTTCTAGGCTCTGAAAGCAGCCATAGTTTGTTAGGTTGACCTGTCTTGTTGACTATTCAGCAGCCTTGGGTTGGGTAATGGCTAGAGGCCCAGCTGGCTCTAAGTAGTGGGAATAAATCCCTTATAGTTACCCTGTTAATTCTTTCTAGACGAGTCTAGAAAGAATTCTTCTTATCTCCTCTAACCTTATGCCCTATCAAGTTCCCAGCCTGCCTGATCGTAAGCTGAGTGACCATTCGCATTTTGCATACGTGGCAACACAACGCTAGTTACATTTCTACATTAAATGGCGCCCCTTCAATTTCTGTGACATGGATCCATTTTTTTACTAGCATTAATTTTGCATATCGTATCAGTAGATATACTCTGGAGCTGTTGCGATAATCAAGAGATTCTGGTTCTCTAGGGGGAGACATGGTGATTCATGGAGTTATGGAGCCTCGGGAGGCCAAACGTAAACCATGCCTATATAAGGACCCTTCTCCACATTAGGAAATCCATTATACTCACTTCTTCATTTTCTCTTTTCTTATGTGCCTCTTGCTTTACTGCTTGGGTTTCCAGTTCCTTTGTTTTCTTTTGCTTTCTTTCCGAAGTTCTTTTGCATTTTCTTCTATCTTTCATGGCTCTGACAAAATCTTTACACCCTAGTGGGCGATGGGTCCTATGGTGGCACTCAGACCGCTGCTAGCTGTGGTGGTCTGAGCGCCAGAGGGTGGAACTGTCAATCTTTCATTATTAGGGTCCCAGACCCTTTGTTCTCAATCTTGCCCTTTTGCTTATTGTGTCTCACTCGTTCTCACCCTTTTACTTACGAGACTTGACTTCAAAGTCATTCTCCGCAACTCGCTACCTGCTTGGTTTCAGTAGTGAATGGCTTAGTTGTTGTGGTGACTGGCCTTTGTTGTTGTGGTGAATGGCCTTTGTTGCTGTGGTGAATGGCTCGGTTGTCGTGGTGCCGTGGTGACTGTCGCTGTGTAAAACACACATAACTGCAGACCCCGAACTCATTTTGGTTTTCTTGACTCTGAGAACAGTGAGGTCTTCTGGATCTTTTAGATTATCCCTTGCCGCTTTACGGTCTAGGTTCCCTGGCTGTTTTATGGTTTAGGTCTAGGTCTAGGGTTAAGCACTGAAACTTGTTTTGTTGAATATGTAAGCTTCACAATGTGACTTACTCCTTGTAGCCCTGCGACTTTATAATGTAACTTTTTCCTTGTAGTTTTGTGACTTTATAATGTAATTTGTTCTTTGTAGTTTTGGGACTTTATGATGTAACTTATTCCTTGTAATCTTGCATAATTAATAAATGATTTTGTGTATCCGACTGTACGGTTTTTGCATTTTTCTTGTTGTATTTCTTCTTCTTTTTTTCATCATTCTGTGCTTACTATCTTCCGTTGTGTGCCATTGTTGCTGTTACTTGTATCTTTTTTCTTGGTATTTGAAGAGTTGATAACCTCGATATGTTTCTTACTTGATGATGCTTATGCAGCCTTTTTGCAGGACTTTGCTTCCTTTTTGGAGATTCTTCTTACTTCGGGTAGTCTTAAGACTTAAACCCACACTCCATTAGAAGGGGTCAGGCTATATCAAATTAGCCCACCCATTTTGGTTCCCCAAGGAGGTAACTTATTCGGGCTGCCACTAGGGCCGTCCGCTCTCTCACTGTGATAGGAGTCGAGGTAAGTTCTTCGGGCCACCTCGAAGGCAAGACCCGCTCTCCTCTACGGGAGGGATAAGACCGCCTTCAGGCCGGTCTTTCCCTGTTGAGTCCTGCAGAGAGGTAAGTCGTTCGGGCAGTATGTTACTAAACCCGCTCCCACTTGTTGACATCATAGGTTAATGTAATATTTTGGGTCAAGCTGGTGCTAGATCCACTTTTCACTCGTAGTGGAGGTTAGTGTAAGTTTTCGAGTTGCTGCAAAAGCCAAATCCACTCTCCTCCACTGGGGAGACAATGTAACCTTTTAGGTTTTACATCTGTTGAAGAGGTAAGTTTTTGAGCAATTTGTCACTGTACCTACTCTTGCCTGTCGATATTTACAAGGAAGGTATAGTTTCTGATTTCGGGTAGCTGAGGACTAACCTGCACCCGGGGCGGTAATATGTGACACGATTCGTTAATTCAACAAAAACACTACAAGATAAAAGTGGGTTAGGGTTTAGCCTTAACGAGTTCGGGTTAAAACGGGTTGACCCATTAAGACACGAATGCTTAACAGGTTGATAACGAGTCAACCCGTTTTGACCCGTTATGACACATTAAGAAAGTTAAAGTTATAATTATACCTTTATACCTAAAAATAAAATTGTTGGGATTTTAATTTTGATATTTTTATTGTTTAAATTATAATTTTGGACTTGTAATTAATTTTATATTTTTTACAGATATTGTGATTTTAACATTTATATAAAATTATACTAAATTTAACTAGGTCAAATAGGTTCATTTTGGGTCTGTTCAACCCATTTACGTAAATGAATCAAAACAGGTTGACACAACCCGTTATGTTAATGGGTCATGTTAGGGTTTGAGATTTTGACACGATAAGCTTAACGGGTCGGTGTTTGGGTTGACCCATATAGTATAATATACATGTCTTGACATGACACAAACACTATCCGTCAACATGATTTGACACCCCTAACCTGCACTCAGTGGCAGGAGGGACAAGGTAACCTTAAGGCCTACCTTTCCTTGTGGTATCCCGCAAGGAGGTAAGTTCGGACAATGAATTAGTTGACCGCTCTTTGCCATGACAGGAGCCAAGGTAAGTTTTTCGGGCTTTCTTGAAGGCAGGACCAGCTCTCTTTTGCAGGAGGGATAAGGAGGCCTTTAGGCCGTCCTTTCCTTGGAGTCCCGCAGAAAGGTAAGTTGTTTAGAAGTCTGTTACTGGACCCCCTCTCGTTCATTGATATCACAGAAAATGTAAGTGTTAGATTAGACTGGTGTTGATCTCACTCTTCGTTGCAGCAGATGTGGGGATAATTTATTCGGGAGGGCCGTGAGGCCAATCCCGCTCTCCTCTAAGTGAGGGATAAGACAACCCTTGGACCGACCTTTCCCTATAATGTCCTGCGGGGAGGTGCTCTTAGGGCAGTTTATGACTGGATCCACATTCGATTGTTAGAGTCCGCAAGGAATGTAAATTTTCATCTTTGGGTTGCTAAAGGCTAACCAGCACTCCGCCACGGGAGGGATAAGGCAATCCTTAGGCATGTCTTTCCCTATGGTGCCCCGTGGGGAGATAATCTGTTGATGATCTTGTTGCCGGAGATTTCGTTAGCCACACTTCTTATTGTTGGTTCCTTACTAGTAATATGAAAGCATGGAGCAGATATTTTGCGTTATCCTAAAAAGTCATGTTTTTATTAAATAAAAAGGAAAGTACAAGTTAGATGAAGAGATGTTACAAAATTAAAGGACACGAAATCCAGGTTTGGGAGGTCTTCATTCATCTTTCTCTTGAAAGCCTTGCACCATCCCTTGCCTCCTCGAAACTAGCAGGGCCAGTTGTAGACAGAGGCCTGCCGTAGTTTCTTCGGTGGTGCTCGGCCTATTCTGTTCTGTTAGTGTCATCCGAGGCGGGCCTCCATCCTTCTATTTTAACTCCTGGATGTAGTATACTCTTGCTGATACTTACTCTCCTTAGACTTCCCCCACTCTCTAGGGAGTTGGAAACTTTCTTTTTAGATGGCATGTCGATGTGACGACCCTTAAGTTGTTGAGGGTAGGCCTCTCGATGATGGCATTTTATGACGACGGAGTTTCACCACCAAGAAGTCGACCATAACAGGGGTCATGCAATGGCTACTCCCCACAAGGACGGATAGCGTGATGGTTCCTACCAGTTGGACAATGCTTCTGGAGAAGTCTTTTAAGGGCATGGGGGTGGGCAGCAGCCAGAAGGCCCTAATACCCATCTTGGCAAAAGCTCCCCAGAATAGGATGTCCGTAGAACTCTTGTTATCGATGAGTATCTTGAGGGTGGTGAAGTTGGCGACAAACATTGTGACCACAAGGGCATCTTCATAGGGGTACAGGACCCATTTTTCATCAGCCTCCTTCAATGAGATTGTCGGAGTAGGGCCGCCCCTTCATTGAAGGCGGGATGATACTCAGCCAAGTATACCTCGTAATATCGGGTCTGTCTGGTGTGTGCTTTCCTACTCAATGAGGTTATGCGCTCTTTATTGAACCGAGCTAAGTAGGACTTCAGGCTATCATCCTCTGTTTGTTTGATACTGAGGAGGTACGCAGTCGGACGTCGCCTCCTCCGACTATACATGAACTGGGTGTTAGGAACAACCTGGCTAGCTCGCCGAAGCTGTCCACCCATCTAGGTACCAGTGACCCGAACCATACATGTTTCGACCCCTCCAGGGTCAGTGGAAATTCCCTGCAAGATATTTTCTCGAGGAAGTCATGCAACGTCATGTGAGCTCCTAAAGGTTTACAAGTGCTCAAGGGGGTCCCTTCCTCTATCATACATCTCTATAGCAGAGATTCTAAACTTTGGTGGTAAAGGAACCGCAATTACTTTCTCAGTATAGGGTAGACCCGTGCTCGTGAGCAACTTGTCTACCGTTGATGACGTACCCACTTTCCTTGCTATTTCCTCGTATTTTCCTTTGAGGTTGTAGAGCTCGTTCTGCATATTTTTCTACTCCTCATCCTTGTTAAGTCCTGCATGCGATCCTATGCGCTCAGTATCGCTGGATCTTGCCCTGCTGTCTTGCTCCCTTTGAGATTTTTTTTTAGTTCCTCGTTCTCTTTACAGAGTGTCTGTACTTCGCCAATTAGTTTTGTTACCCACTCCTCCATAATTTTCAACCTTGTTTCCATGGTATCTCCCATGTCTCTCCTGAGTTGTTTGGAACAGGTTGTCACAGGCATGAGAATGACACGCAAGATCTCTTACGATCCCATAGACTGCGCCACTGTTAAAGTTGTGTTTCGCACACCTTTGGACCAAGCTCCGACAACTCATGTCTTCGAATATGGGCTTGCACAAGGTAGAAATGACTATGGCTTTAAGAGGGTGATCTTGGGGCCAGGTAACCTTCGATGCCAAAGTTAGTAAATATTTTTGGAAAGTAACAAAGAAGTGAATCTAGGGATCAGAAAGAGTATTCTCATACCTGGGATCTACTATTTATACTACAGGTCCGAGGAGCAGATCGTGCCTACTTTCATGAAGTTCTTGTTCCCTATATTGTTTCTTTTGTTAGAGTATTTAAATGCGGCGTGGCTCTGCAATGACGTCATTAATGTGGAGTGTTGTCTGGGTGGCAGAACCATTAATGTAGCGTGGTTTTTCAACATCCTCCTCTCAGTTTGCCTTCCTTCTGATCTATTCATGACTTCTCTGTTAGTAAATCATTGGTTCCCCACATATCATCCCTGTTGTGCGAGTGGGCACTTGAGGACTGGACACTACTTGAGGGGTCTTCAAATTGACGAGTCTCATCCCCTGCAACACTATCTCTTCTACAGGTCATATACAGAGGAGCCTCTTAGTGGGCTGGGTTAATGGCTTTCTGCTCCAGGTCGGGTTTGATAGGGCCTCTTGGGCCTTGTGGGAAAAATCCCCTTACAAGGTGGGTACAGAAGACCACATTCGTCTCTATTATCACTTAACTGATACTCATTGTTCAAATAGTTCAGTTTTAGATCCCTACCATGTAAGGATAAGACACAATGACTGTCAAGAAATATGGAGTGTATTTCATCTAGGATATGGATATTGGCTGCTTGTGCCACCTCTTCAATGAACAATGGTAAGGGTGAGTATTAAATGTGTCTACCAAATTTGCATACTAGTATAAATGAACTCTTTTTTCTTGAATTATTTTTTAAACATCCTCAACCATTAGGAAAAATAAAATTCACTAATAGTCACTTTATTAACTATTAAAAGCATAAATAAATAAATAAAAATATGTGTTGGTGCATATTTGGTGGTCATACTATCATTTTCCACTCTTCAATATGGAAATGGAAATACTTGCGAATGTAAATTTAGGCTATGTTTGGATATTGGATTGATTTCAGATGATCTGAGTTGATATGTAAATAATAATATTTTGTTGATCTCATTGAGATATATTTTAATATAAATAAGTTGATATATGTGTTTAATATATGAAGTGGCTTGAAATGAGTTTTAATTTTTTATGAGAAGTTCAAAAAATAATGAATTTCATTAATGATTAGTTTGAAGTGAATTGAAGTGATTTTATCTTCCAAACTAATATTGTTCCAGCTAACAGAAACATCTAGTTTTGTCTGCTTTTACTTTGATTTGTAGTTAGGGGTGTACAGGAACCGCTGGAACTGGCCGAGAACCGATCAAACAGCCGCCAGAGCATGAAACCGGCCAGAACCGACAAGGACTAGTCGACAAGTGAGAGGATTTGAGGGAAAACTGATATCGACGATTTTGTGCCAATTTGAACCACTGGGAAACCACTAAACTAACCGATCCGGTCTATTTTTTAAAAATATATTATATAAAATGGCGTCATTTCTCTCAAATGAGTGAAACGGCGTCGTTTTAAGACCTGGAAGTTAAACAAAAAATTATAGAATGGTGTTGTTTGGCTTTAAGCCAAACGGTGCCGTTTCTAAATGGATTAATAACCCCCATTCTTCTTCTTCCCCATGTCTTCTTCTTCTTTAGTTCCTCGTCTGCAACTTTATTCTAAACTCCCATGGCAGACGATGGTGCGGCACATCTTCTTCTTCCTCAGCTCCTCCTCCTTCACAGAAGACATCGACGGTAGATCAAAGACCGCACCGACACACGTCGAGACCGATATGATCGGTTTTCTCTCCCTAATCGATCGGTTTCGGCCGATTCAATAGACTCATAGCAGACATTGGTGGGGTCTCAGTTTGGCATCAAAATTGACGCCGATCCATCGGTGTACAGCCCTACTTGCAATTTCATAGTTTGTTTGACATTGTTATACGAAGATATATTGTTAGAAAAGGGTGATGACCTTATCATGGAAGTTACCCAAGCCTTTTGTAAAAAATAAAAATATTTTAGCTTCAAATAGATCTCACGTCCCATAAAATGTAAATACACAAATATTTTAACGTAGTATATTAGATTGTAAAATTATTTTTATTATAAAATAGATCTAATATTGCATATAAAGTCATATTAGTTTATGAAATTATTTTTATAGAATCTCTTTATAGTTGTAACACTTCTCTTGTCAAAAACACTCCTTGCGATACAACTGTAAAGATAACACCTAGATTTTGAATCTTTGATCTTCACTCAATGTCGAATTTGTGCATACTTTGGAGTAACCTTTTCCAAAATTGACTTCCTTGTAAGAGGTTGCCATAATCTAAAGTAGGGGTGTACAATTTTCGGTCCGGACCAAAAAAATCGATCAGACAGAAAACTGTGCTGGTCGGTTTTGGTCCCATAAAATTGTGGACCAAAGAAATGCGGTCCGGTCCCGAGGTTTATAAATTTTGGATCAGATCAGATCAGACCGAACTATATATATATTTAAAATAGTTTTAATAATTTAATATATTATTTTTATATAGTATAAGTTAATGATATAATTTTTATCTAATTTATTATCATTGACCATATAAAATATAAAATAATATATACTATAAATTAATAATTAATCATAAATCATAAATCATGTGATAATTTATGTCATTATATGTAAATAGTTAATACATCATACATTCATACATATTCTACTATTTATACTTAATTAAATTAAGTATTTTTTTTAAATATCTAAGTTGCAATCAAGCATAAATAATCTATGTACAATGAAATTATTTGATATTCATTAATCATACATAAAATATATGACATTATTAATAATTATGCATATTAAAGATTAAAGTATAAGTTAGTAAGTAATAACTATCAACATCATAAATATAATTATAGTTAAATATTTTTTTAATGAGTTAGTTATATAATCTACACTAATAATTCACTTAATTTAAATTTTATTAATTTAAATAATTTTTTTATTAATTTATTTACAAAAAAAATGAAAGAAAATAAGAACATAATTGGGCCAAAATGAACAGACCAGACCGATAGCTATTAGTCCAGTCCAGTTCTGTCCCTATAGGTATTCGGTCCAGTCTGGTCTGAAAAAATAAGTTTCAGTTCATCACCACTAGACTGTACCGGATCGATTTACACCCCAAATCTAAAGCTAGATTTGTCATGTTTTTCTGTTTCTTAGGTTTCATTCTCACATTCCCAGCTTCTTCTTCAGAATCAGAGGTACAATTATAATTACCCACCATGAGATTTAGAACAAAGAGTTTATTGAATGGGGAATTGTTTGAACCCTTACTAGCAGGAGATAAAGGAAATGTTTCCTACGCTTCAATGTGCTGAAACAATATTTACAAAACAAAATACTTAAAATCCAGAAAATACTTAAAATAATCATACACATACACAAACATAATACATTTCAACAAAAGAAAAATGCATTTTTCTATAGAACAATAAAAGATGTCAAGGAAAATATTTGATTAAATTATCTCTATTCAACATTGAATTATTTGATTCAGATTGACAATTACAAATAGTTTTAATTCTACAAAATTATGGTTCATGCATGAAATGTACACAATTAGGTCAAAGTTAATTCCTAAATTCAAAATCCTAAAACATTATATTTTTAAATAGACATGAAGATGATTGGGGAAAAAAATTATCTCTTAAATGTACAAAGAATAAAAATGTAATGATTTTATAAATTAAATTTCTAAATTTACATGATTTAATTATTTAAGATTATGAAATATTTTTATTATAAAATGCGTCAAAAGTGAAATTAAACATGGCCTAAAAGTAATGTTGAAACCTATTGTTATGGCATTACGTTATAGCCACTGAAACAAAAGGTCCTAAAAATAGCGTTAATTTCTGAAGTAGGGACGTTGATCCTTCCTCCTGGAGCAGATGAGATAGCGGCAAAAACCTCAAAAGTCTCAAACCCAACCTCCTTCGAAATCGTTTTTCTAGTCACCTCCACCCCCCAAAACACCATTCTCAGAGACACCATTAATGTTTCTTTTGTGCCCCTTTTCTACTTCTTAAACTCAATTCCTCAATGGCGCTTAAATGGCCCATCCCCTGCCCAATCTTCACGCCGCCGCCACTACCTGTGAACCCCAATTCGAACCCTTCACAGCACCGCCCGTCCACGGAGGTCCGGTTCTCCCGCTGGAACAACGCCAACGCCCAGAAATTCGAAGAACGCAGACGTGCCCAGAAGGAAATTGAAGACGACATCCGCCGCGAGCGCCGCTTCGAGTCCGCCACCCGAATCGCCGACAGTCATGAAACTGACACTATCACCACCACCGAAACGTTCAAGTCCGTTGGCACACCCTCCTTTCCTTCCGCCCCTTCAATTCCGGGCAAGAGATCTAAGTACTCCAAAAACCCCAACCCTGACCCCAAAAATGTTCATCCCGCCTTTCGCCGAACCCAGAAAACGATTAAAATCCCCAACTTTTCCCAACCACAGTCACAACCAAGACCGGCAGCTCGGGACGCCAATATCACCATCGGTCCCGATGGGGTTTCCTACGTTATCGACGGAGCTCCGTTTGAATTCAAGTACAGTTACACGGAGACCCCAAAAGCGAAGCCGTTGAGGCTGCGCGAGCCGCCTTTCGTACCGTTTGGGCCGACAACAATGCCCCGACCGTGGACTGGGCGGGCCCCGTTGCCGCCGAGCAAAAAGCAGCTCAAGGAGTTCGATTCCTTCCAGTTGCCGCCGCCGAATAAGAAGGGTGTCAAACCGGTTCAGTCGCCCGGCCCGTTCTTGGCCGGGTCGGGCCCGCGGCCCGCGAGGTCGAGGGAGGAGATATTGGGTGAGCCGTTGACGAAGGAGGAGATTGCGGACTTGGTCAAAGCATGCATTAAAACGAAGCGTCAATTGAATATGGGTAATTAATGGAACTTTGTTGGTTTTTATTCTTATGTTTTCTCCTTTTTCTGAGGATTTTCTTTTTCCACTTCTGGTGCAATTCAACGTTGGTTTGCTTGAATTTATTGATTCTCTTTTATCTTATCTCGAATGTAAGTTACTAAGTTTCTTAGCGTTATTTTGTTAGTTTTGGTGTTTCTTTTTTGTCCTCTCCACGGAGATTGAATAACTTGAAGAAATTGTGATGAATGCTTTTAACTGGATTAGTGTAGTAGCAGAGGGTTTTTTCCTAAGAAAAATGTTGCAAATCTCTTGCACACTGACACTGTGTTCTCTTTACGATTATTTGTTCGTTTCTCAGGAAGAGATGGTTTGACACATAACATGTTGGATAACATCCATGCTCTCTGGAAGAGGCGGCGAGTGTGCAAGATAAAATGCAAGGGCGTGTGTACAGTGGACATGGACAACGTGCACCAGCAACTAGAGGTTGGTTTCTTGCTACTGCTACTCCATGCCTCTATTGCCCTATGCGGCTAAGCATGCCTTGCTGATTAAGTCACCCGTACTGTTAATGACTTAGGTGCAGTTTGGATAGTGAATTGAGATGAGATGGGTTGAGATGAAAGTTGAAAATTGAATAAAATATTGTTAGAATATTATTATTGTTTTGGGATTTGAAAAAAATTGAATTGTGTATTATATTTTGTATGGGAATTTGGGAAAGTTGTAATAATGAGATGAGATGAGATAAAACACTTTCACTATACAAATGGGACCTTAATCTTACTTTTTCCACATGTAACGTAGGATAACTAGTTCTTGAATAGTCAAAATAGTCTACTTCTATCATAAACCGTTACAATGTGCGTCTGGGTGATGTTGTCATCATGCATTATTTGGGGCGATTTGACATTGTCTTATCCTTTTTTCTTCAAATTAATGTTCCTAAGGGTATATGATATGACAGGAGAGAACTGGTGGGAAAATTATTTATCGTAAAGGTGGGGTGCTATTCCTCTTCCGAGGAAGAAACTACAACTATAGAACTCGTCCCCGATTTCCTCTCATGCTTTGGAAACCTGTTCCCCCAGTATATCCAAGGCTGATTCGGCAGGTTCCAGAGGGTCTAACACATGAAGAAGCAACTGAGATGCGCAACAAGGGGCAGAAACTTATACCAATATGCAAGCTAGGTAACACTCCTTTTGTTGAGTTTATGTATAGATTGACTATAAATATTCAAATTGCTCCCAAGTAAATTGATATTTTTCCATGGTTTGTATGTCACACAGCAAAAAATGGCGTGTACTGTGACCTAGTAAAAAATGTCAGAGAGGCATTTGAAGAGTGTGAACTGGTCCGAATAGATTGTCAAGGGATAAATGGGAGCGACTACCGAAGAATAGGTGCCAAACTCAAGGTCTGGTAAACTTTGGTTAGTCATGTTTTCCCATGTGTAGAAGAAATGAAACAGTTCCCTCAATTCTTTTTTAACTGCAGGATCTTGTACCATGTGTGCTTATCTCCTTTGCATATGAGCACATACTTATGTGGAGAGGCTGGAATTGGAAATCTACCCTCCCAAAACTAGGTAATGATAATGAGGAAGCCAACACGTCCAATGTTGATGATCCAAGTCTCAAAACACTTGGTACTAGCATGCACCTTGCAAGTTGTGTGTATGGGGGTGCAGAGGGAGATAAGGATCCATCCCCAACAGAAAATGTTAATCCATCTGTAGCTATTGATGCAGATTCAAATGTGGAGATGACATATAGAATTAAAACGGAAGCAGATGTCACAGGGTGTTCTGATGATGGGCCTGAATCTAGGAAGAATAACTTCAAAAGTGCAACCATATCGGATTCTACTGGCTGTGTTGATAAACCTATGAGCACTAACTCCCAAAGTGATGCCACATGGGATAATAACAGTTGCACTCACGAAGGACTGCAGATAACAATAGGATCCGACATCAAAGCGGGAACTGCTGGAAACCCTGGAAGTAGGGTGGAAGCTGGCATTGTGGGTTTTGTACCTCATGACAAGCTGCTACATGTTTCCTTAGTGGCTCAACATCCCAACGAGCCAGCAAGGTTGAGTGCACCTTGCACAGAGGGAATTCTTCAACTATGGAAACAAGCTGTTGACAATGGGAGTGCAGTTATTTTAGGTGGTTCCTCTTTGGATGATGACGTTGTTTATCAAAGGGCAGTTGCCCTTGCCCAGACTGCCGCACCTGGTCCTGTATTTAGGCATCGACCTAGAAGGGTAGTGTTTCAAAAGGTGGAGGTGCAAGAAACCAGGAATTTGAAAGTAATGGATGACACAATAGTTTCCCCAAAAGGAAGTGAGAAGAAGAGTTCTAATATTACAAGAGGGAGAGATTTCGATGGCCTTTATCAAGATGTAGTACCGCAAGGAAGCTTGAGAGTGGATGAACTTGCTAAACTATTAGCCTGATTCACATTAAACTTTCTGGCATTGTTGCCGTCCTTCGCAAAACTTTATTGGTGTATTTAAATTTTATTTTTCTTCAAGATAAATAAAATTTAGTATGAGGCATTCTCTTTCACTTGCATTCCTATGTTATCTTAATTTTCATCACTATTATGGATCTGTGTTTGCATTTCCAACATGTTGCACAAATCCTGTTGTTAATCTGACGACTGAAACCACTTGTCAAAAAAAAAAATCTGACGATTGAAACTTCACTAGTATTCAGTACAATATGAATGCGAGAAACAATTGCAATTATTAAATTATTAAATCATGAGATTTCTTTACTGAGGACTCTAAACTTGCAATGTTGATTTCCCATCGGAGTCACCAGCTTGGTCTGTTTCTCTTACTATGTTTTTCCAGAACCAATGATTTTGCCAAAGCAGATACACCTCCTCAATTGGCACTTGCTTTGTTTCTGGCAAGAGGAAGAAGATGAAGCAGCTCATGATGATGATTAATCCTCCGAACAGCAAGAAAATTCCATATTGCAGATGGCACAGTGACACCAGGAAACACTGTGCTATCAATGCAGTGAAGAGGAGGTTGACACAGACCACAACACTCTGACCAGCCGACCTTGTCTCGAGTGGGAAGATCTCGCTTGGTACTAGCCAACCCAGAGGGCCCCAAGATCTTCCATAAGCCAAGACAAACAAGCATATCACAATCACAAGAAAGATGCCAATTCCTTTAGTGAGGGTTTCTCCTTGCCCAAACTTCAGCGCCAGAGTTATGGCGACAGCTGCCTACAGATAAACAGAGCTGGTAAGTACTCAATCCAATAAAGTTTCTTCGGAAATAAGTTCAAGAACTAGAGATTAAAAATGTAATTACCATGCAAAATATCATTTCAGAACCAGCTTCCAAAAAGAAAGCTCTTCTGCCAAATTTATCCACTAATGACATTGATATCAGTGCACCAACAACAAGCGCTCCACTGGTGAAAATGGCTGAATATAGAGATGCCTCTGAGCCAAAACCCAAGCTTTGGAATATGACTGGAGCATAAAAAAGTATAGAGTTCATTCCTGTGAGCTGTTGGAACGCTGGGATCCCCAAAGCCCCTATTACCAACTGGGGACGATTCCTCCTTTGGAGGAGATTCCTGAATGGATGTTTTACAGCTCTTGCTGCATTGCTTGCATCAACAAGATCGGCAAACTCTGCATCTACATTTGTTGTACCTCTGACTTTCTCCAATACCCTTCTTCCTTCTTCTAGTTTGCCTTGTTCTACAAGACTATTAGGGGTCTCAGGAAGGAAAACGCCCCCTATAAACATTAGAGTTGCTGGGACAGTGGCCAAACCAAGAGATAATCTCCAACCCCAAGGATGGAGTTGTTCAGTACCATAGTTTATGAAGTTTGCTATCAGAATCCCTAGGCAAGTGGTCAATTGAAAGAGTTGGTTAACTGCCCCTCGGATCTTTGCAGGAGCCATCTCTGAAAGGTACAAGGGAACTGCCTGCAACATTAGAACAACAAGAGCAGCAAGTGCATGAGTTTTTGCAAAACTTATATATATATATATATATATATATATATATATTTACATATATATATATATATATATTGTTCTATTCTTGTTTGTTGATTAGCAGGCTTACTTGATTTCCAAATCCAATGCCAACACCGAGGAAGATTCGCCCAATGATCAGCATTGCAATGTTAACTGCAGCTGCATTGAGAACTGCTCCTAGAAAGAAGCTCGTTGCTCCAACAAGGATGCTGCCTCTTCTGCCATATTTTCTGGACACGTAGGACGCTCCAAAAGTGGAAATGAGGCCCGCAAAGTATAGGGAGGATGTAAAGAGTGTGAGGACCTGGTTGTCATATTTACAGTAATCAGTTTCATTGAGATGTTGTTGCTTTCTTCTATACACTTTTGGGAAGAATTCCTTCAAAAAATCATCCATGGAAGTCACTCCACCTGAAATCAGCATAAAAGGTAAAATTCTTAATGTGATTTTTTAATAATATTGTGATACCCCATATGATATGGATAAGGGTAGATGGTGTATGAGATCCCACATTGCTTGGGAAGGAAAAGTTCTTGCTCTTTATAAGGTTCCAATGAGGATTCAATTGTATCATTGACTAGTCCTTTTGGAATATAGGTCATGTGGTTTGGGCCTTCTATTGGGGCGTTACAAATAGTATCAAAGTCTATCCTAACCAGAAATGTGGGATTTGAGCCATGCTACCTACAATGGACAGGCTCAACGAGGACGTCGGGAATTTAAGGGGGGTAGATTGTGATGCCCCATATGATATGGATAAGGGTAGGTGGTGTCTGAGATATCACATTGTTTGGGAATGAGAAGTTCTCGCTCTTTATAAGGTTCTAATGGGGTTTCAATTGTATCATTGACTAGTCCTTTTGGAGTATAGGTCATGTGGTTTGGGCCTTCTATTGGGACGTTACAAATATAAACATAATAAAGGTGGTCTCTTTGTTCATAGAAGAAGCTCACAAAGATTTTTTTTTCTACCTAGTTTGGGTAGTGAAGTATTCTCAAGTATTCGCTACTATTCTGATAATACCCCGCTGCTATTCATTATTTTATTATTATTTTTTACCTACTTTTCACCTACTTTTCACTACTATTCACTACTATTCAATATTCTATCATTACTTTTTCATTATTTTTACTCTCAAGTTGTAAACTGAAAAATGAAGGTTTTTTTAATCTTTAAATTTTTGTAAATAGGAATATGTAAAGCAAACACATACACGATCCTGGTTAAACCAACTCCCCTGACATAAACCCTAAGTTGGCTTACAACACAATAGCTGGGAAAATCATAGAAAATAAACACTCTTTTAGGGATTCTGTTTGTTTTGATTAGGAAAATAAAAATCATAAAAGAGAAATGTTCCATGGTAGGTGAGGCTGCACATCATGGACCCAAATGCAATAAACCTATTTTGGAGGTGTTGCATATGCATGAACCTGCTAACCCAAAACTACTTTTCTGGATCATGGATTCCATAAGATTAGAACTAATTCTCTCTTCGTGTTTCAACTTCCAATTATTTTCCTATGTTGTCCTGCCTTTCTGAACACCAAAATGTGCCTAAATCTGTACCCATATCATAGAAATCTTCTCTATTTCCCCAAATCTCTGATATCCTGTGGAATCTCAAAAGAACCTCCACATTGATGATGATGATGATACAAAGAAAAGGTAGGCATCATGTTAAAAAATGAAAACATCAATCCTATAACCCGGGTAACAGAATGTGCTGATATTTACGGGCGGAAACCCCCCAAAGGACACCGTGTTTGTATATATGAAAACGTTGATCGCATAACCCAATTCACAGAATTTACTGCTATTCATGAACGGAAAATTTCCTGGTAAAATAACAGGCAGAAAACATCAACATCGATCGTTAAAATCCATGGAAAACTCACCTGAGACACCGAGATCATACCCAAAGAGAGACCCTCCAAGAGCTGCAACAATGCATGCAAATATGAAATATCCAGTAATCTTGTACTCGTACAGATGGGCCCTCTTAAGAGTGCCTGCATCTGCAAATGCTCCACCTGCCATATCTCAATCTGCTTCTCTGATCTCTCTCTGTGCCTCTCCCTGTGGATCTGTTAAATGGTCGAAAAGTTCAGAATCTATAGGAGGAGCCAGAGTCAACCCCAATAACGTCATGCGAAAGAAACAAAGCTCAATAAATAAAAACGAAAGGAGTAGAAACAACGAGACAACAATGACATGCACAGATAAGTGACGATCAGTTTAGCATAACCCTATTGAAGTTGTTTTCAAGGAATCTTGCAGGTAACATTACCAGGGTTAGTTCTGGTGTGTAGAAAGAACACTACTCGACATGTATTTGCAGTTTGCTGTTATTCAATATTCAGAGCTATTTATATTGGTCACAGAGATTTAAGCCCAGCTAAAAGGATATTTATATTTAGCAATATGTTAGCTGTTTCCTCCGAGTCCTCTCTCTCTCTTTCTGGGTGCTAATTATGGGACCATTAACTCAGTTTTGCTGTTCCTCTTTTCTCTCGTTTCTTTTTCGTCTTTATATGATAGAAATTAGAAAATAATGAAAACCGACGCACGAGTTTGGGTTCCTGTTAGTGAATAAGAAAGATAATTCAAGGCAGCGGAAAGGAAGGGCTATTTTAACCATGCAAACAAATCACAGTTCGGATGAAGATGGAGGAGAATAACAGTAATTTGACTGAATCTTTTAGGGAAATGCTCTGAAATAACTGCAATGATCTTATTTCAATATTCTAATTATAATCTCGAAGAACGACAATTTCTATATCTCGATAAAAGTAAAAAGTAATATTAGAAAGGAGTTCATCGTATAATAGTTTTTTTTTTTTAAGGGAAATGATCTCATTAGAAAAATCAGAACAAAATACTAATACAATGAGGAATAACCTCTAAATCAATACCCTCCTCCGATAATAGGAGTGCATTCTTGGCTAACTCATGAGCAACAAAGTTTAACTCCCTAGGAACATGCCTAACAGACCACTTATCAAATTTCTGTAACATGCATTTGACATCTTGAATGATCATTCCATCTGAAGACCATTTCTCTGTTGGGCTATTTATAGCTTTTACAATAGAGAGGGCATCACCTTCAAAGAGTACTTGCTGCAATTCCAAATTAATACATACGATGGTAGCTTTAAGAACTGCTACTGCCTCTCCTAGTTGAGCATCTGGAAAAAGCCCTCTTGATGATCTGAGTGAAGCAATTACTTTACCTTCACAGTCCCTGATAATCACTCCTCCACCCACCTTGCACTTGATCTTGTCAATAGCCACGTCACAGCTGACCTTGAGTGTATTTGGAAGTGGGGCTTCCCATGTCCGAACCATTGCTGAATTGTTAGCTTCTCGGGTTGGAGGCTGCTTCACAGAATTTTTGTAATCATCCAGTGCTTTAAGGGACAGATCACATATGGTAGTAGGAGAGATAGACTTCCCTTAAAAAACAAAATAGTTCATTCTTTTCCACACATGATAGGCTGTAATTGCAAACTCTTCTTGGACCTCCACTGATTTTGAGAAGAAAAACTGGGTTAATAGATGCTGAAAAGTAGACCCCTCCATACCACACTTTTGTAGACTCCTTGAGCATGAGCCCCATACATCCTATGCAGCTCTACAGCTCCATAAAGCTTGGATAGCAGTTTTAGGTTCAGTCAAACAAATGGGGCAATTAGGAGATTCCACTACCTTCCTTTTGTACAGATTTTGTTTTGTTGGAATGGACTCAAAGCTGGCTCTCCAGGGGAAGTTTTTAATAGCATTTGACGCTTTGATTTTCCAGATCTTAGTCCAGAAATCTGCAGCTCTAGTAGAGATTGATGATTGACCTCTGCTTCTGTCCACTAGTTCACCTTGAAGATGATATGCACTTTTAACAGAAAACTTGTCATCCTCCGTACACCTACATGTCAATTTATCTGGGTTGCTACACACACTGTTAGGGATTCGGGATATAATTTGGAACTCAGCTTCTGTGAAAATGTCTTCAGTAATTCCAGATTCCATTGCTTTGAGCTAGGGTCAATTAGCTCATTAACCTTTGCATCCTCTTCTAATATTTTCACTGGAGATTGAGTCCTAAAAGAAGTTGGGGTTGGGACCCATTTATCTTGCCAAATATTCACTAAGCAACCATTTCCTATTTTCCATATAAGACCTTCAATTAGTAAGTCCCTTGCTGCCATTATACTTTTCCAGATGAATGAAGCATTGGTGCCAAGTTTGGCCTTAAGGAAGTGAGATTGAGGGAAGTATTTTGATTTGAGAACCTGTGAAGCCAAAGAATCATGTCTTTGTAGAACTCTCCATCCTTGTTTTGCTAAGAGAGCTAAATTGAAATTTTCAAAATCTCGGAATCCCAGTCCCCCATCAGTTTTGGCTTTCCCTAGAAGTTTCCAATTCAACCAATGAATTTTAGCCTTGTCTTCCCCTTGCCCCCACCAGAATTTCTACATAACTCTATTGATCTTTCTTAACAAAACTTTTGGAATTCTAAAGAGTCACATACTATAGGTAGGGATTGCTTGGATCACTGATTTAAAAAGAATTTCTTTACCTGCTTGAGATAAGAATTTGACCTTCCAGTTCCTCATCTTGTATCTGATTTTGTCCAGTATAGGATTGAGAGCTTTGGATTTGTTCCTACCTACATAAGAAGGAAGTCCCAAATATTTCTCATAGGAAACTAAAGCTCTAACTCTTGTTGCTGCCAATATCAATTTCTGTAATTCTGCACTGGTATTTCTACTGAAAAATATGGAGGTTTTCTCAAGATTCAACCTTTATCCCGATGCTTGTTCATAAGACTTAAGGAGATAAAAAAGCCTGCTCCACTCTAGACAATTAGCTTTACAAAAAAACAAGCTATCGTCTGCAAAAAGAATGTGGTTTACATGCAGCGAACCTCTTGCAATTGGAATTCCTGAGATCAATCTTCTTTCCTCTACATTACTTAGAATTGAGCTAAGTACCTCAGAGCAAAGTATAAAAGGATAAAGGGACAAAGGGTCCCCTTGTCTAATTCCTCAGGATGGTTTAAAACTTCTATGAGGGACCCCATTAATGAGGATGGAATAACTAACGGTGGTTACACACTGCATAATAAGGACAATCCATTTTCTTTCAAAACCTACTTTCTCCATAACTACTTTCAGAAAAGGTCATTCTACTCTATCGTAAGCTTTGCTCATATCGAGTTTCACTACCATAAAACCTTCATTTCTTCCTGACATTTGGGCATGCATTGTGTGCAAGGCTTCATAAACAACTATGATATTGTCTGAAATGAGCCTACCTGAGATGAATGCACTTTGTGTTTGAGATATAAGATCTAGAAGTATAATCTTCTATCTATTGGCTAGCACCTTAGCAATTATCTTATAAAAGACATTGCATAAGCTTATGGGCTGAATATCTGAAGCCAACTTAGGAGTTTGTTTTTTGGGGATCAAGGTTATAAAAGTCTCATTTATTGCTTCCAAGTCACAATTTGAGTTAAGGATGGCCTTGGCTGCCTGAACTACATCACTACCGATAATACTTCACTGGTCTTGATAAAAAACAGCCGGAAAGCCATCGAGTCCTGGGGAGCTCAAAGGGGTCATTTTGAGAATTGCAATAGAAATCTCTTTAGTTGTGAATTCCCTACCCAGCTCCTTATTCATTTCATCAGTCACTGACTTTTTAATATGCTCAAGACTATGGGAAATTCCAGTTGGCATAGAGGTAGAGAATATATCTTGAAAATAATTTTGAAAGACTTTACTGATTTCCTCTGGATTTCTGGCCCATAGGCCCTCTCCATTTGAGATATAGTGGATAAAGTTTGTCTGTTTTCTTTGGTTTGCACAGAAGTGAAAATACTTGGTATTTTTGTCTCCTTCATTCAGCCACTTTAACTTAGCTCTCTATCTCCATTTCAGATCCTCATCTTCAAGATAATCATCTAC
The DNA here is from genome assembly GCF_004785595.1 of Juglans microcarpa x Juglans regia. NCBI lineage: Eukaryota > Viridiplantae > Streptophyta > Magnoliopsida > Fagales > Juglandaceae > Juglans > Juglans microcarpa x Juglans regia. Next base: position 36,619,540 of record NC_054596.1, read on the forward strand.
TTCTTTCTACAAGCTTTTAATAGTCTCATTTTGATCACCTTGATTCAGACCCTGCAAATCTTTTAACTGTTCTCTCTTTTGTGTTAATGACTTTCTATTAACCCCCTGAAATCCTCTATATCGTAGTACTAATTGCTCCTTGCATTTGGTTAGGCCATTTTTAACGTATTCCAATCTGCTAGATTCAGGAGCTATGGGTTTTCAAGCATTCCTAACTATTTTTGAACAAGCCTCCTGTCTTGACCAATAAGCTTCATATCTGAACAATCTTTTATTCCTAATATTAAACCTCAGATCATTATAGTAAGTAATGAACAAATGGCTATAGTCAGAATTCAAAACAGGGAGAAGATGGACCTCAGATATTCCAAAAATCATATTCCACTCTCTATTCCCCACTGCTTTATCCAGTATTTCCTTTGTGAAGTTCCTTCCTTCTCTATTGTTACACCAAGTAAATCTCAATCCCTTGAACCCCAAGTCACTTAATACACAGTTGTCCCAGGCTTATCAGACTAGTTCCATCTGTTTATAAGGTCTAGTGGCAGCTCCCAATTTTTCCTCTTGAGATAAGATTTCATTGAAATCCCCCATACACAACCAAGGTACCGAGGAGTGAGGGTTTGATCTGTCTCAACAAGTTCCAGCTTTTCACTCTCTTAGCCACTACAGGGTTCCCATAAAAGCCAGTAACAAGCCATTTTTGGTTTAAAATAGCTTCATTGATAGTCACCGAGATGTGGCTTTGAGAGTATGTATGAAGTTCAGCCTAAATCTCTTTTTTCCACATCAGAGCAATACCACCCCCACTGCCAATACAATCCACTACAAAACTATGCTCAAATTACAATTTATTTCGGATAAACTCAAATTTTTCTCTCCTGCATTTGGTCTCCATAAAAAAGACCACGTTTGGAGACTTCTTCTTCACCAGCAGGTGAAGCTCACGAACTGTCTGAGGGTTCCTAAGCTCTCGGCAGTTCCAACTTAGAAAATTCATTGGTACTGGCAGGGCTACTCAGTAGCCATTGCCAATCCAAAATGGTTGTTGCTCACATCAATAGTCACTTGCTGTTTAGACTTCTTATTGTGGTATATTTTTTCCTCATTCACTTCCAAACTCCTTTTTTTTGGGTCATTACGGCTTTCCATTCCCATTATTATGTCTAGCAGGCCATGAGGGTTAACTAAGGACTTGGTTCTAGCTTTCCTTTTCCAGTTGGATGGGCCTTTCTGGTTGCCAAGCTTAAGAACTTTTGGAGGAAGAGTAATAGTTTGAGAACATACCTGCCTTCCCCTTTCGATAAGGTCAGGAGAATCATCTTCCTAGTGAGCAGTTGGAATCTTGGAGTGTTGTGCTCTAGCCTTCCTCTGGGAATCCCATATCATAGATTCGAGAGGTTGGTCCTGCTTGTAAGACCCAGCCACTGCTAGACCATGCACGTGGAAGACATTTCCAGAATACGTCGCACGAGTTCATGCAATCTGTTGCACGGATTCACACCGTTTTCTCTTTTTTTTTTTTTCCATTTCCATGCACGTTCCTTCTTCCCTTTTATTTAGGTTTGATCTGTTTTCTATTTTTAGTCTATATATATGTTAAGCAACTTCAACCCTAGACTAAGTGCCGCCCGTCCTCCTCTTCACAGAAGGCCAAACCGAGATCCCCTCTCCAATGTGCTAGCAAGGATCTTTGTCGTCAACCACAACTTCCATCACCCACTGTACCGCCCATTGTTGCGGCACCATTTCATCCACGCTCCACAGTGAACCTCTGTCCGGACCTCACCACCATGTCCAGCCGCACAAAGCTGCACCCAACGCCCCATAGCCTCTGTTTGCAAGCCTTGAAATCCTCTGTTTTCGTTATCCAAAACAGAGTACCATTCGGCCACCTTAAGCTGCCACCTTGACCCTCCACTGAAAGCTCATCCGCGTGGCGACCCTCATAGAAACTGCCTGCGAGGACTCCCCATCACCCCGTTCCGCCGCATGCCGCCTCAGGTTTCTCGGTAAGCACACGTTTGTTTTTGGTTGGTTGGCCGTTCTTCCCACTCAATCTCTCCCTCATTTCTCTCACCGTGCATCTTTCCCTCACTCTCGCCGTCCAGCGTAGGTAACCCCACCGCCGTACACCTCCGTTGCACTCCAGTCGCAACACCGTAGCTCCTCCAACCAGCCCACCGCGCCTTGCCCCTCCACGCATACACATGGTTTGGTCGAAGCTCCTACACTTCCTCTCTTGGTTTTCTTGTCATTTTGTTAATTTTAAATTGTTATATATATATATATATATATATGTTTATATAGATATATATTCAAAAGCCCTTGCATAGTCGGTCTAATAAAAACAAATTCATTATTATCTACAAGTTACAAGTTTCATCACTGTGTTTTAAACCTTTAATATGTACTTGTAAATTCTAAGTTTTCCATGTTTACAGAAATGATTTTTGGTAAGTTAAAATTTATTTTTAGTAAAGCTTCCTTTAAAGGTAAACGATAACGTTGTAATTTTATTATGATCTAGTTTATTAAATAATTGTTGTTATATAAGTTAAAATATTTTGGTGTGATTATTCTGTTTAGTATTAAATTTGATAGTTTGATTCTTCAATAGTAAATAAGTTAGAATTTAATATTTTAGTCAAAGGTCAAATTGGATACTGAAGTATTTGGGAAGTGATGATATTTTAGGGAATGGAAATTTAAGTTTTGAGGATTAAAATAGGTTATTCTAACATTTTAGGCTTAAATACTGAAGTACATGATTGACTGAAAATTTACGAAAATTACGTGATTATTTTATAGGTGACGATTAATTTTTGTTCGGCACTTTTGAGGAAATTTTTGAAAAGTTAAGAAGTCCAGGGATTTCTATGCTAGAATTGCATAAAAAGAAATGAACTGAGGTTGGTTCATAAAATTGTGCATGTTATTTTAAAAAGAAAATGTGAAAAACAATCTCAGTATATGTTTTGCATTCACTCATGAAATATGTATGAAAGATTTAAGAAATGTTTTTGACATGAAAAGTGTAGACATGAGCAACATTTGACATGTTTCTTAAATGTGCAAAAGAGCGAATATGAAAAATTGAGATTTTTATGCATGTGATATGAAATATTTTGGAACTGTTATTGATTATCTGAAAATGATATGAACGTGTTCAGTACGTGGTTTGATATGATATGGATATGAAAACCTTTGGCATACTTATCTATTTTAATTCTGATTCTGAATATGGTTACGATATGATGATATTAGTTCACGTGATATGGTTGGTACCAACATGATATGAGTGCACACACTTTGAAAACAAAGTGGTATTTTATGTTTTCTTTCCTGTGTGCACACTCAGGGCTCCGAGATTGAAAAATGGGAAGTTTCACAACATGATATTATCTAGTTTGGCCACCGGGGATAGCACAACCTTACCACGGGGGTTAAATATGGTATATGACATGATACGATACGATATGATATAATAAAATGAAGATGTGCAGTTATGTTATGTCAAAACGGTTTTTGAATATGAAAATAGTTTATGAGTATGAAAAGATTGAAAAGTTGCTTTGAGTTTTTTTAATAACACGTTTTGGGATGTGCATATGAAAATGAAAGGTTCTATTTCTGCATACCAAACTTTCTAAAAAATGGCTCATGTTTACATACTAGTATATGTTTTCTGCTTATTGAGTTGTGGATAACTCACTCCTTATCTTCATATATTTTCAGATGACACTGATTACCCAACTGGGGGGTCTGGATTAGAAATCAGAGCTTGACTAGATATGGACAGAAGGTCGAGTCCCATTGTTAGTAGAAGAATATAACTTGAGTATTTGAAGTACTTTGAGTTGTTTGGACCTATTGAGATTTAAAGATGTATTAGAAAGTTGTGGACCCATTTGGTTTATGCTATTTTGTAATGATAATTTATGGAGTTTGTATTATGGTTATTTGGAAATATGAGATTGTGTGTTGTTTATAAAGTCTTTGGAGTTTTAGGTGCTTGAAGAGACAGGTTTGTAAGTGACAGGTAGTAATTCTCCGACCCCTTCTGGGTACGGAGCGTTACACTACTGCTTGTGGGTAATGTCAACCATGTTGTAGACTGACTTCTCAGAAATTAAAGCTCCATCTTTTTTTTTTCTTGTTAGCCTCAGAGATCTCGTGTGCCAATTCAGTATTTCTACTTCTCTCTACAATTATTTCGTTGCCTAAAATGACTTCTTCTAATGCAGTATCTTCTACAATTAAAGGAGTCAGGAAAAAGGTAGTTGATTTACCAGCTTTCGAAGTTTCCTTTCCAGAGTCTTCAAAACCAAATTGATTATCTTTGGGACTACTCTGCCAGGACTTGTCAAAATTGGTCCTCTGTTTCGCACCTTCTTGCTTCTTTTTGTTTTCAATTGGCTTAGTTATAGAGCTCGCCCTCATCCAAGGTCCATACTGATTAATAATACTCTCTTCATATTTTCTTTGGCCATCCATCTTCCCACACTTCTAGTTTGCATGCTCAAGAATACCACAAAGGAAGCAAAAATTGGGGAGCCGTTCATATTTGATAGTAATCCGGAACCTTTTTTCATCAATGGTTAAAACTCTACCTCTTGCTAGCAGCTTTGTGATATCTACCAAAACTTTAACTCTCAAGAACTTGCCCCAACCTGATCCCCCTTCATTTGTGTCGACCATCAGAGTTTTTCCTATAGTTGCTCCTAAATTTAAACTCATGCGTTTGTTCATGCCAGCAAAAGGCATATCATGGAACTGAATCTAGAGTGGCTCAAAAGAAGTTTTGATATCTTTTGGTGCTGTAATCCCATCACATACCGAAAAGCTCACCAGAAATTTGTCAAAGTTCCATGGCCGCCCCTTTAAGATCTTTTCCTTTTCCTCTATCCCTCTGAATTCAATTAGATATCAATTCCCCCCAACTTCCTTAAATATAACACGACCCTCAGATTGCTAGATTTTTGACATTATAGATTTAAAAGCCCCTCTGTTGACCTCTTTATCGGATACAATGGTAGCCACCAAACATCTCTTACTTTTCTCAAAAGACATCTCAATATCTTCCTCTAACACATCACCTCTTATTTCTCTTCATTAGTAAGTCTCAAACCTTCACACAACTTCGAGATCTCGTTGTCCATGCTCCTTCCAATCTCTTCAGACCGACAGCCTTAGAGAGGGTACTCCACGTTCCTAGGGAACAAGAGAGATATCACCTCGTCCTTTGGTGAGGAGATGAGCCAGGAGCTCTAGGTGTGCCTCCTCCAGAAACCCTAGGTTTGCCGCTTCCAGAAAACTTAATAGTTAAGATGTGAGAAAAGCCTTAAAAAAAGTAAATAATGAAGAGTCAATAGCTATAATAAGATTAATAATAAATTTATAGAATAGCCAAGTGGCCGTGGGAAAGCCAAAGAAATAAATAATGAGAAATCAATCTATAAAATATCAAAAACTCTATATACAATCACTTTTACGTACTCATTGCGCTCTCCACTAATGTGATTAGCTGTATCACTTATTTTTAATATAAAATAACTGTTTTGGCTAATTAAATTAGTGGAGTGCACAACGAGTATGCAAAACTAAATGTATGTAGCGAAACTCATAAATGGTAATCATTAGTAATCATAAATGGTAGGACAAACTTGCATCTTTTTCTTCTTAAAAAAAAAATTAATGTCAAAAGACCAAGTGGGTTTACTGTGATAATAGAGGAAATACAATAAAAATGTCTTTTTAGCATGTGATTGAATGGGATAGGTCAATAAAATAAAATAACCAAGTAGCTCAATGAAATACAAAAAAGGTACTTCATAAATTATATAGATAATAGTTAAAATAGGACCATTCTCTAAGAAATATGTGCTATCAAACTTGGTAAATATTAGGATCCAGAAGTTTTGACCGGTATATTTTGAACCAATAATTTATCTTGAAATTTTCGAAATTTATAAAAATATAGATGAGTTTTAAGAGATTTTGTAAAAGTGTTGGAATCCAATTTTAAGATGTATATGCATGTTTTGTGCACTCTTTTTAAAAAAATAGGGTTCATTATTAAAAATATTATTTTTTTTATGTGGATCTAAAATTTATCTATTTTTTAAAAAAAAAGATACACAGGATGTAAATACTTTAAAATTGTAAATATTATTTCTCTTAAAAAAATGGTAAGAACCATTGAAATATAATTGAGATTTTGACTTTTTCATGTGCGCGGCTTTGAAAATGTATTGCATGTATGAGAAATGATAAACCAACAACTATTTTACTATTTTTCTACCATCTTAGAATAAAATAATATTTTTTAAAATATATATTTAATTCTAACTTTGATTTGATGTATTTAAATTAATGAAAAGTGTTTTTTATTGATAAGTTCTAAATAAATGGTAGAGGGGTTGTCACTGTCTTGCATATATAATGGAAATGATAATGAGCTTGAACTTAGCTTGGTCCAGAACTTCTTGTTGGGTCTCAAGTGTCTATTTATGATACTAGCAAGTTGCAAATTGGTACAAGGAGTTGTGCTACGGATCAGTCAAAATTTTAACACACTGGCCACACCGGGCAATGTGCAAGTGACATGTCTTTTTCTTACAACAAAAACAAATTGAGAAACTACCACCATTCAGACCATTAGTACATTACAAGTGAGCGAAACAGTGAAAAGAGTCGTGCTACGTGCCCTAGGACTGCTAGCAATTAAATACAAGAACGATCAAAATGAGGGACAAACTCAGATCGCATGCTAACATTTTCCCAGTGAAAAAACCCCAAGCTCTCCATCTTGTTCTCAAGCCGTGAGCTCACTGTCAAAGGTTCCAAAGGCCACGGATGTACACTGCTCCGTGCTCACCTCACAATGAGCTCACCGCCAATAGTATTTTTCAACTACATTTGATTTCGCATTTTTCTTGCTTCATCTGATCTAATTTCAACTGCCTTTGATTTCAAATTTTTCTTGCTTCATCATATTTCTTCATTTTTTCAGGTTCTCTACTTTGTATTCATCGTGAAACAAATCATAAAAAGCACAAAGTCAATAAATCAAAGAAACCCTAAATCATAGAAATCATAAACACCCTAAATCAATCGAAAATAGATTAATAATCTCACAAGTGTTGAAAACTTGAGGATTCGAGATGGAACTTGTGTAAGAGAAGAGGAGCTCGGGTGCCGGCACAATCGAGAGAGAAGATGTTGTCACAGGAATTTCAACTGGGATGAGATGAAGCCCTCAAAGGATGCTTTTAGTGGAGGAGAAGGGGGAAAGGGGGAAAGGGAAGGAGATTTTATTTGGGAAGTAATTGGTAATTTCAGATTGTGCCAACATGGCCAGTGTATTCGGAGTGTTAAAATGAAGGCTGATATAAAGAAGAAAAACTCTAAACATAAATTCCACACTTTGCACACTACTTTATGTTTCATGAAATATGAGGGTAAAATGATAAAATCACATGTTTTTAAATGGTGTACAAGGTGTGAGATTTATGTGTAGCACGACTCTACAAAGAATTATTGTTGGTACAATATATAATTTTGAAGAGCGATGCTACTCTCACCGAAATTCAGTAACAAATGGGTATCAAATATGTAAAATTTTTTTTCTTTTTTTTCAAATTTTTTTTAATCATTTTAAATATTTAAAAAATATTTTCTTAGTTATGAAGTTAAAAAATTAATAAAAAATAAAAACACAATTCGGTAAAAAAAATTCTTTAAGAGTAGTGTTTCTCAATTTTGAAACGAAGATATTGTCCTAATCTTCAACCAAATCACCTACTTCTGACAATATTATCAATTAGAATCAAATAATATAATATAATGAAGTAGTTGAGGTGTAAATTGAGACTTCTAGCAGTTTAACAAAATAAAAAAAGGTGTTTGGTTTACACGCTAATCTTGCATAAGAAAATTTACACATGGATGTGGTTTTATGATAAATTAGATAGTAAAATTTTTTTTTATTGTAAAAAAAATATGACGTTATTATGTAAAGTAATATCAATGTATAAATTTTTTAATGTAAGATTTTTTATTTTTCAAATAAAAGAAATATGATGGGTACAAGTGAAATGAATAATTTCCCTGATGTGTAATTAAGTAAAAGCTATCAAATAAAAAATAGTATATCATCAACTTAAATTATTAATTTCTAGTTAAAGTTAGTGGAATCTTTTTTTTTTTCTTTTGTTTTCACAACTTATGTCGCTTTCGTTTTATAATTAATGGATTTATAAAAGACCATTAACTTTTAAAATTATTAAAAAAATAACTTTTAAAATAACTTAAAAAGCTAACAAGTTATAATTCTTGATGGTCATCTCATCATGGAAACATAATTTATTTGGATTCATATGCGTGTAAAAAGAAACCGGTGAACCAGTAAATCAGACTACACCAGACCAGACCGAACCGGTGGGTTTGGTCCGGTACCAAGTTTAGTTCTGTCTGGTACTGATTTTATTTTTCTTAAAACCGGTCAAAATCGGTCCGGTTCTAATTTTTCTTTTTCTAAAATCAGATCCGATCAAACCGGATTGGTTTATTTATATATGTTATAATTTTTTATATTGTATATAATTTTTATATATAATATATAATTATATATAAAATAATTTTGTATTAAATGATAAATTAATAATTAATATAATATTAAATTTTAAAATTTTATATCATTATAGTCTATAATACAATTATAATATATATTATAATATACTAAAATATATCATCACTATGGTATTATATACTATAATATACTATTATATATATATATTATACAATCTATAATATAGTATATTAAAACCGAAAAATCGGACCGAACCTGACCGAAACGGGTAAAACTGGAAGTAACGGTTTAGGGGGTAACAGGTGTGAAATCGGTTTTTGAAAATGTAAAATTGGTGCATACCGGTTCGGTCTCAAATTTTATCCAAAATAGGACCAAACCTGACCGTTTACACCCTCCGAACACTGTATAAAGGGCTCTTGATCAATCGCCAAAGTTTAAAGATCAGTGTGCTAAATTCTTTTAAGGTCGGGAGGTTTGAATAATGATTTGAGATAAGATGAAAGTTAAAAGTTTAATAAAATATTTTTAGAATATTATTTTTTAATATTATTTTTATTTTGGGATTTGAAAAAATTGAATTGTTTATTGTATTTTGTGTAAAATTTTAGAAAAATTGTAATGATTAAATGAGATGAGTTGAGAGCTCTCTCAATCCAAACAACTCATAAATGCTCTATTTGTTATATAATAGCATAATGTATTACATCAATTTTCCCTATTTCTCTTCCCATCCCTTTTCTTTTCACAAATATTTTAATTTATTTCAATTGACTATAAAAGTATATATTGGTTATTAGGTCTAGTTTAGACAGTGAGATTAGATAATTTATTAATAGTAATGAAATGATTTGAGTTAGGATTTTTATTAAATTTTGACAAATGTGAAAGAAAAGTTGAATAAAAATATTATAAAATAGTGTTATAATATAACTTTTAATATAATTTTTATTTTGAAATTTGAAAAAGTTGAATTGTTTTTTATTTTATTTAAAAGTTTGATAAAGTTGTAATGATTAGGTAATGATTAGATAAAAAAATTAAAAATTTGAAACTGAAATATGTTTATATTTTTTTGTGTTTAGATATTAAGATGAAAAAGAATAAAATAAAATAAGAAGAGATGAAAGTATCTTGATATCCAAACCAGGCCAGCCTAACTACCCAGAGACGTATAATTGAGATTCATGTGGTAAGTTTAGTCCAACATGATATTAAAAGCTCAAAATGGTTTGCTCAATTCTTGAAAATGCAAGTTGCTAGTACCATAATTGAAGAGAGATTCCAAAATTTAAAGAAATCTATACCATTATTTATAATTTAAATAGTCATAGTTGAATTTTTCTTCTCATCCTTTTTTTTTTTTCCTTTTAAATTTGATTATATAAGCTCGAGATCATAACAAAATCTTAAAATTCTAATTTATAAAACCGAACGTAATTTATAAATAAATAAATAAAAAATCTTAACCCTTTCTTACAAATTAAATCTTTTATCCTGTAAGTTTTTATATTCTGAAGACAAACTTACAAATAAAATGATTTAAGATTCAATTAACTAATCAAACAAGATAAATAAGTTGGTACACCTACTGCAATAATTCTGTGTCTACTGTCTAGTTTGGTAGGGGTGGTTCTTTTTCTTCTTTTCTTTTTTCTTAATTATTTTTACAACTATTCTCATTTCATTTAATCATTACAATTTTTTTAATTTTTCACATAAAATAAAATAAACAATTCAACTTTTTAAAATTTTAAAATAAAAATTTTATTAAAAAAATATATTTTAATAATATTTTATTCAACTTTCAACTTTTATCTCAACTCATATTATTTCATTTACGAAAACAAATGAGACCTTAATCTTGATAACAGTAGTTTTCACTATATATTGTATACTAATATAATCTAATGCATGTGTGTATCTTACTCCACCATTTCAGTAAAGGATTAATGAAGGTTGCAATCTTATAGACAGATCTACGTATGTATTTAGGGGTTTAAATCGGTCCGTCTCGGGAGTGATAGATTGAAATTTTCAGTTTATCATTTTTCTTGGATCGGACTGGACCAAACATGCATAGGGACCCAGTAGCTATCAATTTGGTCTGGTCGGATCGTTCGGTCTAACCCATTTTTTTCTTTTTTTTTTTCAGATAAATTAATAAAAAAATTATTTAAATTATTAAATTAAAATTAAGTGAATTATTAATGTGTATTATATAACTAACTCATTAAAAAAATAATTTATATGGTCAATGATAATAAATTAGATAAAAATGATATCATTAACTTATACAATTATTATATAAAAATAATATATTAAATTATTAAAAAATAATTTTAAAATATATATAACAGTTCAATTTGGTCTGATTTGGTTTGATCTAAAATTTATAGACTTGGGAACTGAATCGAATTTGCTCAAACCATAATTTATGAGATCGAAATCGATCGATCTGAAACTCGACCCGATTAAATCTGGACCGAACCATTCAATCCGATTAATTTTTTGGGTCCGGTGTGAACTCGCACCCTTAAATTGTAGGAAAACACTAGTATGATGTCCTAACTTGACCGTTCATTTTGACCGCTTGTCAAAAATATATATTTTTTTTACTTAGTGATTAAAGAAGTATTTTTAAGTGTATTGGTATATTTTTTTATTTTTTAAAAATATTTAAATGTATTAAAAAATATTAAATGAAAAAAGTAAAAAAATAAAAGACTAAACGGTACATCTAAGTTTCTAACGATAAATACTGGACTGCAAAATAGCATTGCCCTAAATTGTATTGTAGAGATATTTTAAGAACAATAAATATAAAACAATTGGGAGAAAGGACGAGTCGGTGAAAATATCAAACAGAAATTATTAAATAAATAATAGCAAAATTACCAAAAGAGAATCGACATGATCATCACATGTCCAAAAAACAAAAAGGAAAGGAAAAAATAAGAAATAGGTGGTTTTCATTTCAACAATTTCTTTCTTTACCACTATTATATTCCAAAAATCTACCTCGTTTCCCCTCTCTTCTTCTCTCTCTCTCTCTCTCCCTCCCTCACTCTGCTCTGTGCAAGACGGCGTAAGTTTTGATCTAGTCTTGCCTTTAATTCAGGTATCTCTTTTTCTGGTCTTGTTGTTTGTGTTCTTTATATGAACTTTTTGTTTTTTTTTTTTTCTTTGGCAAGCTTTTGAAACTTAATGGTTTTCTTTTGTTGGCAATCTATGGGAATCGATGAGCTTCGGTCATTGAATCTTATGGGATTTTGATGAAGGTATATATGTGTCAAATATGGGACTTAGATTCTCCTCGGATTGAATGTAATTTGATAGTTAATAATGCATCCTATCTTTTCTACTTGGGGGCTCAACCGCTCTAATCTGTTTCTTTCTCTTCTTTTGGGGAGGGTCAATCTTTTGGGTGTCTTCAATTTCGTTTTATGGGCTTTGCATGCGTGATTTGGTGATGGGCAGATCTGGGTGCTCCAACTAGTTGCGAGGAAAAAAGATATGGAAGGAAATTTTGAGAACGCGTCTCAATTTTTCGTGTTATTTTTCCTGAATGTGAAGATTTTTGCTCAAATACGGATGTGGTTGTGTTAGGGAAAGTCGGTATCAAGTATTTTGTTTTCTGGAGTAGGCAATAGGCAAAACCTAAGTTTGGAAATTTTGTACCTATTCTTCTTTAACACCCTTTCAGCTATCAACCAGTCTTATGTGCGAATGGGATCTAATTTAGTATGGATGCGATTTGGTGTGGTTGTTTATGAAGTTGATTGCTTTTGCTTTTGCTTTCTGGAAGTGTATTGTATACTGGGTAAGTTTTATTTAGACTGTGTTTTGCTCAATTTATTTTAGTTTTAGCTCACTTTACAAAAGTCATTCTTGAAAAAAAAAACGTTGAGATTGCTTGGTGTTTTTACTAAACCGACTTGAATTCTTAGATATCCAAGATCTGGAGTAATTTCTGTAGTTGTTTGCATCTTCCATTTTCTGGCACTAAACTTTTGTTGGACCGCAACTGGAAATGTTTGACTTGGACCTCTGTAGTGTTCAGGCTTCTGTGCAATATAAATGAAAAATCACCAGATATACTCCAAATCAGAAATTATTTGTATTGATCGATTTATCACCAAATGGGGTGAGTTAAATATCAATTTTAATGAAAATATTTACCAGATTTATTGGTATTGTTGTATTTGGTTGTGCTGTTGCTACCGAAATTCATTTCATTATTAGTCAATTATTAAAAGTAATAACTTATAGGCTCTAACTTTATCTAAAATTCAATAACCTTTCATGAATCCAGTCAAAGGTAAAAAAGCATGAACCGAGAAAGAAAAAATAAAACATTCTTGGAAAACTAAAAGACTGCTAATTTTAATTGAAAGTTACTAATTCAATCGGAAGTGATGTTTTTCATTTAATGACCTTAACTTTAGGTAGATATAGTATTTAGTATTCGTTTAATGGTGTATATAATGGGGGAGCAGATGATGTGGCTAAAGGGGAGCAAAGTTCTCTCCTACAAAATTTATATATTATAATAGGTGGATAATAGATTTTTCACTTGTAATGAAATCTTCTTTTTCATGGATGTATCTTTAAGATGGTTGCTCATCACTTCAGGGTTGAGATTCTTAGGGAAGTCATCTACTTGACAATGAGAAGCAGAAAAGATTACGTTTAAGCCATTTTGATATTCTTTGGTTTCATATAAAATGGAAGATGATAATGGGCTTGAGCTTAGCTTGGGTTTATCTTGTGGTGGATTGTCTATCAAGTCCAAGGGTAAAAATGGCAGCTCCTCAGATATCAAGTTAGAAGAAGGTGATAGAGGGAATAAAGTAGTGGATGATTTTAAGAACTTTCTCCAAGCCGGCACCCAGAAGCAAGACTCAAGTACCGGATCGCAGAGAAGTGAGTCAATAAAACTTAAGGAGAACTTTTTTAATGACCTCTCCAAGACCACTGCTGAAGCAGATGCTTCTATAAACTTGAATGGGAGAGGAGTCTGGGTTGCAAACATTAACAAGTCTGCCGAAATTGAGGAAGAAAAACGACTAGAGGCAGTTAACAAGCGCAAGATGATGTTTGATGAGATAAACCATCAAAAGAAGCATGAGAGAGAAGCGCATGCTGTTTTCCATGAGAAGACTAGAGCATCCCACATTTCCATAACAACAGATGATGGTTCAACTGCTGAAAATGAAGATGTGGCAGAATCTGAAGTTGAGGGCTCAACATCAAGGTTTGTTTCACAACATGATGATGGCCCCAAAAGATTCTTTGGAGTTGGTGGGTCTTCTGAGGTTCCAAAGGAGATTCATGGGCTGGCTGATTCAAGCGGTGTGGACTTAAATGGGCAAAAGAGGTTTAATAGTCCGTCGGAAAATGAATTTAAGCTTGGCAATATGACCTATGGTGTTCCTTTCTCCATCCAAGCGGTAAACATGATGAATGTGCCTTACTCTTTACATGTGAAGGAGTCAAACTCTGTTGGGGTACCCAGCACATCAGGCCATCCACCCCCGGGAATGTTGCAGGCAATGCCTTCTGCCGGTAGTGATCGATCAGGGACACAACCTGTGAATCCTGGAAACTTGCCACAACAGCTTCCTATGTTTGGGTATTCGCCAGTCCAGCTTCCTATGTTAGACAAGGATAACTCCTGGGGTTTGGTTTCTCAACCACAACAGTTCCACTCACCCTATGCTGGCAGAAGTCCACCAAACTCAGGTAAAATGTCTCAAGGTTTCATTTTTAACTGTTTTAGAACTTACTAGGAAACATGGTTGAATTCCAGTTGGTGGACAAGCGTTTGGTCTAATATACTCAGTTTTTACCTTTCCCAATTCCTCAGCACACAAAGGAGCCTTACCTTTCATGACTATGAACTGCATATAGTTGAAATGTCAATGTTGACTCATTTGTTGTTCATCATTGCTTTGTCACCTGGCGTAGGATGCTAAATTAATTCAATAACTAAAGCCCTAGGGAGAACTGGGATTACTCAGCCCGAGTTTGATTCACATTAAAGTTTAACTGGTTGCAGGATATTATTGCATGACACTGCCATGGTTAATAGTTATGCAAGGGGATGATATCTTTCAACCAGTGAAATTAGGACCTATTCCAATGGCCTAGTGTCTCTGTCTATCCCTTGCTATACTGTTATTAAAAATTAACTGTTGAGAGTTCTGCTAAAATTGATTACTGATATTGACCGTATGGTGTTATGTTTTACTGCGGGTCAAGGCTTATGATTGGAAATGAATTCTTACCCTTTTTTGTATTGATGTGCCTGCCATTGCTGGTAATTCCACCTAATTCATCAGAGGCTACACAATATGATGGGAGGACATTAGAACGGGCCAAAGGTGATAGCAAACAGCATGGCCCTGAGGAAGGCTCCTCTTCTCAGGTGGAAGAAGATCTGAAAGGGAGTAGCACAAACCTTAAGGCAAAAGATGCTTCTGATCGTTCAACAGCAGATGGTTCATTAATCAATTTTTCAGCTATAAAGCCGGGCATTGCAGCAGAGCTGAAATTTGGGGGATGTGGCTCTTACCCCAACCTACCATGGGTTTCTACCACTGGTTCAGGCCCAAATGGTAGAAAAATTTCTGGTGTTACTTACAGATACAGCACAAACGAAATTAAAATTGTGTGCGCTTGTCATGGTTCCCATATGTCTACTGAAGAGTTTGTTCGGCATGCCAACGAAGAGCATGTTAATCCAGAGAATGGCACTAGTCCAGTGACATTTCCTGGTAGCAATCCTGCTGCCTCTTCTCAGATCTGATTCTGTATCATTATGTACAATTAGACTATTAACTCTTGAAAATTATGGAGGAAAACCTGGCTATGGTCTTGTCTACTCCTGTGAGATTCCTCCTTTTCTCTATGTGCTTGCTTAGTTATCTGTCTTAGTTTATTCAGTTGGCTTGGCATCTGCAATCAAATATTGCATTTGTATGTAATAATGTTCTACTGTCATCCATTGGTCAAATAGTGGAATCAAGCCTTTCACAGTACCTCTTGAGAAAAATGTTACCACTTTTGTTTAAATGGTACAAGTTTTAGCTGCTTTGTGAGACCCAACATGATCCCCCACTAGCTTATGGGATTTGTTGTCTTAAATGTCAAAAGTAGAATTCTTGTTGTCAGGGTACTGCAACTGACCTTGTATGGTTGGTATGAGGCTTCGATGAGGATGATATTTGTAGGTAAAATTGCATATAGTTTCAAGTAGCTCATTCATTATGAACTTCTCCTGTGAATATCTAATACTGGTTTGTGGAATTAGTGCGTACTAAATGACACTACTGGGCAATATGGGCTACCTGAGAATCTTTTACTAACTTCCAGGAATACATTTTCAATTAAACAGAAACGTCTCCAAATCTAATTCAGTCGTTTTCCTGAACTACTAGAGCTTATTTTTACAAGACAAAACAAGCTTATTTATTGCAAATGCTTGGGACTAATGGAAGAAAATAGAAGAGACTTTGCCATAGTAGTACGGCTTTTGTGCTGCGCTGCACTGCACCAGTTTCAACTTTTTACAAAAGAGCCCAGAAATGCTGGCGGCTGGCCGATAAGGATGAATTTTAATATTCAAAAAGCCATTGCAGCTATGACCTAAGATGGTGGTGCGCACATATAGATTATTGATCGGGGCTGAATCCATTTATCTTTTTGGAGCTGACTTTTGGTGGTAGCTGCCAAGCAAGTACAGCTTTACCTCTTACATGGGGCACAGGCCACAGTTACGTACAAGTTACAAGAAGACAAACACTACATATATATTCCTCTCCTACATATGCAAGAACATTAGCATATGGACGAGCTTGTGTTGAAATATTTATCACTTTTCTAGCGTTACCAAAAATTAAAAACAGAAGTATTCCTTGAACGTTCAAACTTCTTTTCTTTTTTCTTTTTCCCTCAAGAACATAAAAGTTTTTTTTTTTTAACGGTATTCCTCGGTCATAATTGTTTATGCACCTTCTTCATTTATGACAGGGAAATGCCGTTAAAAAAAAAAAAAAAGAAAAAAAAAAAAAAAAAAAAAGAAGAACTTTAGCACTTGCAAACTAGTTTTATCTTCTCTTTCAATAATATACAACAATATTTTTTACAACACTTTTTATAATATATGATGTAAAATGAGAATATTTTAGTAAAGTGGTCTTACTTTTATATGGTATTTTACAATAATATTCCTCCTTTTAAAATATGATTATGAAATATATTGTAAAAAGTATTTTGTGTTTATCATTTTTCATATTATAATAAATGAAAAATAAATCGCATAAATAATAAATACTCTATGCTAGAGACGGGAGTGGCTTTTAACTAACATTTTCTGCAGTTTTTAGAGAGCAATTAATTTTATTTTTAAAATATGCATTTATATAGGATATAAAAAGGAAAATCAAAAGATTTAAATTATGAAAAAAAAAAGAGATATGATTTTCGCATTTTTTTTTTATTTTAATATGAAGCTCCTTTAACTCAAAAGGAATGAATTTGTAGGGCGATGAAGAAGAAGTTGAAACAATACAGGTGTAAGAAAAAAAAAAGCCTGATACTGACAACTTACATTATTCGTATTGGTCACGAATCTACTATGATCTGTCATGTTTAAATTATGAAAAGTTATATACATAAAAAAATTATATAAAAATAAATTTACACACTGACGTAATTTTATAAAATTTGTTAGATCTATTTCATAATAAAAATAACTTTACAATCTGACGTATCACATGAAGACATATCAGTTTATAGATTTATTTTTGTGTAATTTCTTTGTGTCTAAAATATTTCCTTTAAATTATTAACAGCAATTTTGTCGTGCCTCATGTGCATCTTCAAAGAAACACGGCCGGTTTTGTGTTTATTCTTTACATCTTGGTTTTCATGTGCTGAGAAATAATATATATATATATATATATATATATATTCCAAAGTTCTAATTATTATATGCTTATTAAACATTTCCCTTCAAATGATTGAAATTGACATTTTATTATTATATCTTAAACTATAAAAAATAATTAACAAGCAGCAAATTTGTCCAAATTCTTTACCTTTAACTCATGCACGCAAAGCCTTGATTGTTTTGCAAGCTACCTCACATCAACACTTCAGACCCCATTAATTGTCCACAAGACATTGTGCTCTCTAGAATAAATACCCTTTTTTAATTTCTAGCCAGGGTTTTTCCTCCTATGTATATATCCTTTTCATCGATTGTCTGGAATTGTTAAAGCAATCCCAAGGGTTTATTTCGTTTGGTGAAAGATATGAAATGAAATGAGAAATTTGTAAAAATTAATGTTAAGAAGGTGTTCGCTATGTCCTGTTAGACGTGTTCTTTAGTATGTTTAATTTTTTTTCTTTTTTTTAATATTCTTAATCATTAAGAAAAAAAATATAAAATTTTACTAATAGTCACTTCTTTAATTATTAAGAAAAAAAATTAAAATATCGGAGCGGTAACTTTGAGGCGGCCAAGTATCGTCTTCGATTTGTAAATAATAATGAAATAATCTCTGAATAGTATTAAAATAGTTTGAGTTAATATGTTTTATTAGATTTTGAGAAAAAAGAAATAGCAAATTGAATAAAAATATTATAAAGTTATAATAATTGTGTTGGGTGGCCCTATCTACATTTTTTTTATTGTTTGTTTCTCTTTTCCTGTCTTTTTTTTTTTTTCCTTTATAGTTTTCACAATCACATTATTTTTTAAAATAAATAAATAATAATAATCCTGAAATGACATAGAAAAATAATAGATATATCAGTATACTTAAAAAGAATTATTAACCATAATAGATAAAAATGGCTTTTGATTAGCTATTTTAGATAGAAATATAGATAGATCATAAGAAACACAGAATTTATGTATGTATGTATGTATGAATTAAACACGTGTTCATAGATATGAGTTAGGCTTTATTACGTTTTATTTTGATATGTGACAAAGAATCTCTTTAAAAGTCTCTTATGGAGTACAAGTTTGGTAGTTTGATATACTTTAGATCTACAAACTCTATCTACTAATATCAACTTGAATTGTGTGAAGGCTCAAATCTAGGGCCAAGCTAGAACCCCCTCTCCTAATTTCCTCCTTTTTTTTTTTTTTTTTTTGGGGGGGGGCTTCTGGCCTCCACCCTCCACCACTAACCAGAAAGAAAGTCCCATAATTCCTTAGAGATCTTGGAAAGCAACTCCGCCCCAGTATATATATTATATATATATATATATATATATATATCTTTGTCTATTTTCATTCACATATTTACCTTTTTTTGTCAAAATTCTCATCCTTGACTTGGGAAACTAACTTGAAGTGGTGATTTAGTTAGACTAATTTGCAATAGAGATTTTTTTTTTTTTTTTTTTTAACATTTTACGAATTAAGGCTCCGTTTGGCAATACAATTGTTCTAAGATATTTTCTTTCCAATCATCACGTAAATATAAAATACTTTTTTAATTTTAAATCTTCAACTTTTTCATCTAATCATTACCTAATCATTACAACTTTTTTAAACTCTCAAACAAAACACGAAAAACAATACTAATTTTTTAAATTTCAAAAAAAAAAAATCAAATATTTTTTAAAATTTTATAATATTTTTGTTCAACTTTTTCTCTCTTTTTTTCTAAAACTTAATAAAACATTATAACTCAAATAACTTCACTACTATTCTAAGTATCCAAACATAACTAACTAACATAAGTGCGTGGATCATGACCTTTACACTGAGATAATCAGCGGCAGTATAGGTATAATAGAACAATTAGATCCAACCCCATTGACTTTTCTTGTGGGTATTTTAATGCATGCCAACTAGTTTACCACTTACATCTAATAATACTTTCATGTTCTCCTTCAGTTTAATTGAATATACATAAACACATATATATAACCATATAAAGGATACCTTGGTTTTCATGCATAGACTTTTACTAAAGATGATGTTAATTTTTCATTGATGAAACTTCAAATTAGAGTCTGAACCAAAAATTGTGGATGTAAATAAGAATTGGACAGTAATTCATGGAGGAAAATGCAATTAACTTAGCCCCGGTTTGGATTAGAAACTCACCTCAACTCATCTCATCTCATTATTACAATCTTCTTAAGTTTTTACATAAAATACAATAAACAATTCAACTTTTTCAAATCTCAAAATAATAATAATATTAAAAAATAATATTCTAACAATATTTTATTCAACTCATCTAAAACATCTCAACTCAAAAGAAGTGAACAGTCACTCATTGCATCAGCCATCATCAGGTCAGTTTTGAACCATAGTTTCCAAATGCAAAGCCAGAGTATGATCAAATGCGTCAGCGCTTATATATGCAACATGGTCCATATTCCTGATGAACAGTTCATATTGACTGCATGCATTAAGATCAATTTCGTAGCTCTCCAATGATGTCAGATGATTTTTAATTATGTTTGTAAACTTGATATTTTGTAGGTCTAATGATGTCAGATTGGTTTAGTTTATAGAATTCAGAAAAGAGGTTCTATTCTCACCCTCTGCAGAACACAGACAATGTCATTGGCCAAAGTCTATTTGTTTAAAACTGTAAGCTTGTCCATATTGTCATCACTACCAAATCTCAAAACATTTAATACTTAAGCTAAGATCAAAAGATTATAAATTAAATTAGTACCCATGAGAAATGTCTATGAAGAAACCAAGGAAATTTTGGCAAAACAGAAGGATTGCCTTTTGGGGGAAGTAACAACCCCATGATCTCAGACTATTTATATAAATTACAAAGTTATCTGCACAAACAATGAGTATTTTACATTTTTCCAGAAGAATGCTTGCCGGAGAGCTCTAGAATTCTGAGAAAGTCTTGATAACTCGACAAAACCCGGCAGCCATGATTCGATTGAGTTTTCTCATTTTGCATATTTATTTCATGTTCTTCCATGTCAAAGCACAAACGTCCTCCAACCTAGGGGATGAATCACAAAGTTTTCAACCTAGTCTTGCTGTTGTCTTGGGGATCCTCTTAGTCATGTTCTCATTGACAATCCTTCTCCTTGTCTATGCAAAATTCTGTCACAGGAGAGCTTCCGTTCATGGCAATACACAACACTTGGGATTTATCCGATCAAGCTCTCGATTTTCCGGCATCGACAAGACGGTGATCGAGTCACTTCCTTTCTTCAGATTCTCTTCTCTTAATGGGTCAAAGGAAGGACTTGAATGTGCAGTATGCCTTTCCAAGTTCGAAGATATCGAAATCCTCCGGCTGCTGCCCAAGTGCAAGCATGCCTTTCACATTGACTGCATCGACAATTGGCTTGAAAAGCACTCAAGTTGTCCTCTTTGCCGGCACAGGGTCAGCGTTGAGGACCCAACAATTTTTACATACACAAATAGCATGAGATTGATGGACCAGTCGGAGATGAGAGACGACTCAACCATAGAGCTCTTTGTCCAGAGAGAAGAAGATCGTCGTGGGTCTTCAAGATTCAGTCTTGGAAGTAGCTTTCGAAAAGCTGGAAAGGTTGACAAGGAAGAGAAATCTTTGATGCAAGAAGAAGAAGCCGGAGATGGTGAGGAGGCACATGGAGTCTTGCATAAACATAATCACAAGATCATTGCATCTGATTTTGTTTTCAAGAACCGGTGGAGCAGCGTGAGTTCTTCAGACCTGATGTTCTTGAATTCGGAGATGCTTAACGCTACGTCAAGCAACAGGTTCTCTTCTTTGGATTCGAATAATGTTCAGTCGGCCTCCATAGCAGGAGGTTTAGAAAACGAGCAGATTGTGAAGATAAAGGAAGAGATGGAGATGAAGAGATCGTTTGATGGCAAGGTTAGCACACTGAACAAAACCAGTCCCATTTCATTTCCAGGACTTGCTTCTACATCAGATGCCACATTGAAATTAAGTCAGACATCAAGGTATATGAATCCGGGCGAGAGAAGATCAATGTCTGAAATCACTGCTGTTTCGAGGCATGGAGATTCGGGTATGAAGAACAGAATCAATGGGGAGTCTTCTTTGGTTGGAAATGATGTGAAAGAGGAAAGATTGAGGCGGCTTTGGTTTCCAATTGCCAGAGGAACAGTTCAATGGTATGCCAATAGAGAAAGGTCTCAACATTCTCAGAACACACAAACCTCTGCAGCATTAGATGTATAAAAAATCAGATTGATACATATATTTATATCTCCAAAGAATGTCTTTTCCATCACTGTTGCATAGGTCATAGTTCTTGAATTTCGCTGACATTTAATGGAGATAGAAGTCAGCTTGAGTTGATCATGGATACAGTTTTCATGTAGATTTTAGTTAGTATTTTGATAAAGCAAAGACTAATGTTGAGTTCAAAGGGAACAGATATACCTTTCATTTTTCATTTATGTTGTTTCTATGGTTTCACATGGTGTCATTACATTGTTTTCAATTTATGATGTTGTAGTGAGATTTTGATCTCCAAACAATGAAAGTAAAAGCCAATTTATTCATCAAGGTTCAGTACCTCTGCACTTGTTTTGCTTTTGTTTTGGGAAACAAACTCTTTTACATCATGAAGAAGGGAACTTATGCCAAAAGAAAGCCCAATAAAGATCATCCTATCTAATTGTTTGATCGAATTGAATGATCAAATTTCAGAGGGAGATAAATATGTCAAGTGGAGCCTACATTATTAAGGCCCCGTTTGGAACATAGATGTGGCGCCCCCGACCCCCACGTGTTATTTTTGTGGAGTTCGTGACACCGGGATGATGGATGATGACCACACGGATCACGCACCCCAACGACCAGTGCTCAAAGTGTGTACAACATGCAATAAATGTACAACATAATATTCGCAGCGGAGAAAATAAAAGGTCTTTCTTTATTAAGTACCAGAATTGTACAAAAAGCATTAAAATAACTTTACAAGAATTTTACAATCTTCCAACAGATAATTTAAAGAAAACAAATAACATAAGGGAAACAAATCCTAAAACGCTGAACAACATATTAACAACTTAAGCTTCTGGCGGAGTCGGTCCTTGAGGTTCATACTCGGGCTCTGCGTCAAACTCTACGGCACCATAAAACGGAACTGTAAGGTAAAACACCACAATGAGATTATGACATCTCAGCAAGTAATTAACCAAAACAACATTCAAGAGATTTAAAACACATTTATATAATCACGCATCCCCATACGGACAGAATAACAACCCACACTCAATTTCCCAAAAATACAATTTTTATACTTACACGAAAAATTTCATTTTTGGTCTCAATCATAATTATTATGAAATTACGCATGCACTACGGTCTCCCCTATGGACCGTCCGCACACCCTGGCTCTCTTCGTCACATCACGGGTAACGTCCGTGCATTAGACTTTGTAACAAGCGATGCCCAGTTCTGCGCCCAGCGCGTACATGACCAAGCATCCTCTAACCTCGCCAGCCAAAAGGTCACGGAATCGGTACGAGAGCGTTACCGTCTCGTCCATTCCCGTCGTCACCCTGCGACAACTCAGGAGATGTCACGTTAGTCTGTTACGATCCCGAGTGACCAGAGGAGCTCCACCAAGTTAATACCCCATCTCGACTTGGGGTTGTGATACACACGCACCCACATATTCAGTAACCAATGCAACAGACCACGTAACATCACAGCACATTTTAATAAAAACCATAAATATACAGTTCAATCATTTAATAGGAATATACAATTCATTTATAAAATTAATCCTTTATTTACAATTTCACCATTTCAAAATACACGTCATACCCAGTCCCCCAAATCGGCCCATGGCCCAATTCCAACAAATCATTACAATCACAGTTACATCAGAAATGACAGTTTACAAAATATAATTACAATAACTTTATTAATAAAACTGAAAAATTACATACACATGAAGATAGGTATTTCTGAAAGATCAAGCGAAAGAACGTTTGCTCAAGGTGACGGCTCAGTGGAACAATGCCCAAAAATTGGGTTTTATCACACGGCAACAACAAACACCAACCGATCGATTTTTCCTCAATTAGAACAAAACCAAGCACAACAAAATCTCAAACTCTCGAATTTAACATCCAAAACTCACAAATCTTAGAATCAAAAGCACTCGGCAAAGCCACACAACCACTCGGGTTCACTCAAAAATTCACAGACCAAACACTCCAATTACAAAGGGATGAAAAGTTTAAGAGAGACATAGATTGAGGAACTCGGAAACCCCAAAAACTTGAGGAACCCGTGGCCTTAAATAGGCCAAGTGTGGCAGTTGGAGGGACCGCATGTCACAGGGGTGGAAGAAAAGAAAACGGCAGCTCAAGCCATGCGTGGCAGTGCGGGTTGACAGCAGACGAATGATGGACACGGAGAAACCATGGAAGCTCGAGGTGGAAGGTGATGGTGGCCGTGTGAAGCCACGGCTTGACAGCAAGGCTTCGGAGCCTCCATCAAACGACACGGAGAGGAAGAAGCGAGATGAAGGTGGCGACAAACGGCTGAAATGCATGACTAAGGTCCGGTTGGCATCGGCAGCTGCTGCGTGGAGGAAGAGGAACCCGCTGGAAGAAAGAAGAAGAAGAAGAAGAGTTGCTGCTGCACGGCGCAAGAAGAAAAGGGATGAAACCCAAGACTCCATCAAAACGGCGTCGTTCGATTTAAGGGAAAGCTGGTTACCAAATGCCTCACGGGCCGGGCTCATAACGGGTTGGATCCACACAAGGGCTGGGCTTACCCTTTGCGCGGCCTGGGTTTAATTAAAACACACACACAACCCAAACAAAACACACACACAGCCCAAAAATAAAAATAATAAAATTCACAAGCCCAAACTAAAATAACACAATAACATAATTAAAATAATACACTAAATTTAAAAATATAAGGAAAAATACACCAAAATAAATTAAAATAAAATAACACAATTAAAGTAATTAAAACTTATGAAATTCTGGGATCTCACATCATTCCCCCTTAAAAGAAATTTCGTCCTCGAAATTGCCAAGTTCCTTCATTGATTCCGAAACAAGATACAATACAAAACTCAAAACAAACTTGAGAAAGAAAACAAACATTCAAAACTACTCGAACAAGTAAGGGTAGAACTTTCTCATGTCTGCTTCTCTCTTCCACAAAAAATCCTGAGCTAAAGGATCTTCCCAAGATACCATAACTAGAGGTATCGACTTGGATCTTAATTGTTGCTCCTTTCTGTCCAAGATCTGAGTTGGAACAACTTCATACGTGAGATCAGGCCGGAGTTGAATGCTCCCTGGATCAACGAAAAGTGGCTCCTGCTGACCAAAACTCTTCTTCAATGACGACACGAGGAAAACATCATGAATCTCTCCAAAATATTATGGCAAGGCAATACGATAAGCAATTGGTCCAACCTTCTCCAGAATCTGAAAAGGGCCAACATATCTCGGACTAAGTTTCCATTTTTTACCAAAACGCTTAACGTCTTTCATTGGAGAAATTTTGAGGTACACTCAATCACCTTCCTCAAATAATAGATCTCTTCTCCTCGTGTCCGAATAGCTTTTCTGACGACTCTGCGCAGCTACCATCTTGTCTCTTATAACTCGAACCTGATTCCTCATTTCCTGAATAATCTCTGGTCCAAGTAGGTTCCCTTCGCCAACATCATCCCAAAACAAAGGAGATCTGCACTTTCTCTCATAAAGAGCTTCATAAGGGGCCATTTGGATAGTCGCTTGAAAACCGTTATTATAAGCAAACTCTATAAGCGACAGAAGATTTTTCCAACTTCCCTTAAAATCCAAAACACAAGCTCGCAACACATCCTCAAGGGTCTGAATAGTGCGTTCTGATTGGCCGTCAGTTTGAGGATGATAAGCACTGCTGAAATTCAACTTGGTGCCCAAAGCTGTCTGTAAACTTTTCCAAAAGTGAGACGTGAATTGTGGGTCCCTATCTGACACTATACTGTTGGGTATTCCTTGAAGACGCACAATTTCCTTGACATATATCCGAGTCAAAGTTCCCAAAGTATCAGTGTTAGAAATAGGTAAGAAATGGGCGCTCTTGGTCAACCGATCAATAATAACCCAGATTGAATTCTTCCCACTAGGCGTCCTTGGTAGACCAATTACAAAATCCATTGCGATGTCATCCCATTTCCACTCAGGAATAGGGAGTGGTTGAAGATAGCCAGCAGGCCTCTGATGCTCATCTTTAACCTGCCGACAAGTTGTACATTTTGCAATAAACAAGACAATGTCTCTTTTCATTCTCTCCCACCAAAAACTTTTCTTCAAGTCTCGGTACATTTTTGTACTTCCAGGATGAACTGAATAAGGCGCTGCATGGGCCTCAGCCAAGATTCTTTCTTTAAATTCTGAATTTGTAAGAATCACCCTACGATTACGGAATAAAAGAATGTCATCTCTGCTTAGACTGAAATGCGCGGGTCCTTGTGACTTCTTGACTCTTTCTTTAATATCTAACAACTTAGAGTCATTTTCCTGCAGCGTCTTCAACTCCTCAAAATCAAGAATTCGGATATCATGAATTGAAGTCAACACCTCTTCCTGCTGTGAACTCGCAGCAAGAAGTCTCCTTATATCAGAAAGGAGAAAGTCTAACCCTGATAACTCAGCCTCATCAACTGAATAAGACTTCCGACTTAGTGCATCTGCAACCAGATTTGCTTTTCCTAGGTGGTACTTAATCTCACACTGATAATCACTGATTAATTCTAACCATCTCCTCTGTCTCGTGTTAAGATTTTTCTGCGAGAAAAGATGTTTAAGGCTCTTATGATCAGTGTAAATTTCACAAGTCTCACCATATAAATAGTACCACCAAATTTTGAGAGCGAAAACCACAACTGCTAATTCCAAGTCGTGCGTGGGATAATTCTTCTCATGATCCTTCAGTTGGCGGGATGCATACGCCACAACTCTTCCCTCCTGCATAAGAACACATCCCAAACCAAATTTGGAAGCATCACTAAAAACCACAAACGGCTTATGAGGTTCCGAAAGTGCCAAAACAGGTGCTGTAGTTAACCTCTTCTTCAGTTCCTAAAAACTCTTCTCGCATTTGTCAGACCAAACAAACTCCACATTTTTCCTGGTAAGAGTAGTGAGAGGTCCAGACAATCGAGCAAAACCTTCCACAAACTTGCGATAATAACCAGCAAGTCCCAAGAAACTTCGAATTTCGTGCACCGTTGAAGGACGTGGCCATGCCAATACAGCTTCGACTTAACTTGGATTAATTGCTACTCCATCCCGGGACATAATATGACCAAGAAATTTAATCTCCTCCAACCAAAATTCACACTTGTTCAGATTTGCAAAGAGTTGATGATCTCTTAACTTACCCAAAACCAATCGAAGATGACTGGCGTGCTCTTCCGGTTCTTAAGAATAAACCAAAATATCATCAATAAAAACTATCACAAAGGAATCTAGATAGGGTCGGAATACTCTATTCATCATATGTATATCCTGATCCTTTATCCTCAATTGATAGTATCCCGATTTTAAGTCAATTTTTGAAAAAGTAGTAGCACCTTGAAGTTGATCGAATAAATCATCAATTCGAGGTAGGGGATACTTATTCTTAATGGTTACTTTATTGAGCTCTCGATAATCTATACACATTCTAAGGGTACCATCCTTCTTTTTAACAAATAGCACTGGTGCTCCCCAAGGTGAAAAACTAGGCTGAATAAACCCCTTATCAACCAGTTCCTGCAATTGACTTTTTAGCTCTTTTAATTCCGCTGGCGCCATTCGGTACGAGGCCTTATGAACTGGTGCCGCACCGGATTCTAGATCAATGGAAAACTCCAAATCACGAACAGGTGGTAAGCCAGGCAAATCATCTACAAACACATCAGAGAACTCTCTCACAATCGAAATATCTGCAAAAGATTTCTTCTCCGAAAATGCAGACACCACATGAACCAAGAAGGCATCTGCCCCATTTGCTAAGTCCCTGCTTGCTTGAATGACAAATATAACTGCAGGTTTCGTCTTTATCTTACTTCCTGCAAACTCTAAATACTTTCCCCCAGGTAGTTGGAAACTAACAATCCGACTACGACAATTAATGCTGGCGAAATACTGATATAACCAATCCATTCCTAAAATAATGTCAAACTCAATTAATTTAAACCTTATCAAATCTGCCTTAAGAGTCATTCTATTAATAACCATAGGACAACCTAGGGTAACCTTCGAACACCACACAGTTTTCCCATTTGGTAACTTCACTACCAAAGACTGCGATAAAGGTTTAAAGATCAGGTTGCACATCCGTGCAAACGTGGCAGAAATGAACGACTGAGATGGCTACCGAGTCAAACAAAGTGCAAGCATAATAATCATACAGTCGAACTCTACCTAAAAAGATTTAAAACTACCAATTAAATTTAACAAAACAAAACACCCAATAAAGTAACTTCAAATGATTTGATAGAAATCTATACATGTGATGACTCCATCATTTTGGGTTTCCTGAGCTTCATCATCTACCTCACCAGGTGTCACTACGTAGACCCTAGCTTGAACAGTTGGTCTTGGGGTAGTCCTCCCACCACGGTAACCGCCTCGGTTCGCCTGCATCATAGTAGGGCAGCTGCGAGCAAGATGTCCCGTTTGCCCGCATCTAAAACACTGAATCCCAGACATGTGGCACTCGCCGACATGTGACCTATTGCATTTGCCACATACTGGCACTCAACCCCCCATTCGTACTCCGGTGGCCATCTGCGGTTGGGCTCCAGTCCTGGAAATAAACTTAGGTGCAGACCCCGAACTACTTCCTTTCCCGAAAACTCTTCTCTTTTGCCCAATTGGAGCAGCAACAGGATCAATAAACTCCCGCTCTGCAATCGAAGCAACCTCCACTAATTGCTGAAAAGTCAGAATTTGCAAACAAGCAACCTGTCTACGGATCTCTCGCCGTAGACCCTCCTGAAATCGCTCGATCCGCATCTCCTCTGTAGCAATCAAATGTGTAGCAAACTTCCCGAGTTCTATAAACTTCCGGGCATACTGCTCGACCGTCATCTCCCCTTGCACTAAATTGTTAAACTCTCGTGCCTTTTGTTTCCTCATAGTGTTCGGGAAGAAACGATCATTGAATTCCTTTTTAAACCGCGGCCAAGATACCGCTGCAATTGATCCTAACTCCATTTCCAGAAGCTCTCACTTGGTCCCCCACCAGGCAGTCGCGTCAACTTGCAACAGGTAACTTGCGTATAACGCCTTCTAAGTTTCAGTACACCCACAGATCTCAAATGTCTTTTCGATATCACTAATCCACCTTCCAGCATGAAGTGGATCCTCTTGTCCAGAAAAAGCAGGGGTCCTATAAGCTAAAAAGCGTTTGTACGGACAACCGTTCTGTTGCCCCCTTTGCGGCAGAAAATTCTGTTGAAGAAATTCTGTCATACAGGTTAAAGCTCTAGCCATGGCGAGATTCCCATCAGTACGAGACAAGTCAGTCTCAAGTTCCGGATGTGGCATTCCTGATTGGTCCATCTTTCTGATAAAACGTGTCTTTTAAAACTCGATATTTTTAAATTACAATAAAATTTTCTGGTACTGCACCTAGGTATTTATACGGTTTTACCCAGAATTAGACTACTCTGATACCACTTGTGGCGCCCCCGCCGACCCCCACGTGTTATTTTTGTGGAGTTCGTGACACCAGGATGATGACCACACGGATCACGCACCCTAACGACCAGTGCTCAAAGTGTGTACAACATGCAATAAATGTACAACATAATATTCGCAGCGGAGAAAATAAAATGTCTTTCTTTATTAAGTACCAGAATTCTACAAAAAGCAATAAATAACATTACAAGAATTTTACAGTCTTCCAACAGATAATTTAAAGAAAACAAATAACATAAGGGAAACAAATCTCAAAACGCTGAACAACATATCAGCAACTTAAGCTTCTGGCGGAGTCGGTTCTTCAGGTTCATACTCGAGCTCTGCATCAAACTCTACAGTACCATAAAAAGGAACCGTAGGGTAAAACATCACAATGAGATAATGACATCTCAGCAAGTAATTAACCAAAACAACATCCAAGAGATTTAAAACACATTTATATAACCACGCGTCCCCATACGGACAGAATAACAACCCACATTCAATTTTCCAAAAATATCATTTTTATACTTACACCAAAAATCTCATTTTCGGTCCCAATCATAATTATTATGAAATTACGCATGCACTACGGTCTTCCCTATGGACTGTTCGCACACTCTGGCTCTCTTCGTCACATCACGGATAACGTCCGTGCATGAGACTTCGTAACGAGCGATGCCCAGTTCCGTGCCCAGCACGTACATGGCCAAGCATCCTCTAACCTCGCCAGCCAAAAGGTCACGGAATCGGTACGAGAGCGTTACCGTCTCGTCCGTTCCCGTCGTCGCCCTACGACAACTCAGGGGATGTCACGTCAGTCTGTTACGTTCCCCAAATGACCAAAGGAGCTCCACCAAGATAATACCCCATCTCGACTTGGGGTCGTGATACACACGCACCCACATATTCAGTAACCAATGCAACAGACCACGTAACATCACAGCACATTTTAATAAAAACCATAAATATACAGTTCAATCATCCTTTATTTACAATTTCACCATTTCACAATACACGTCATACCCCGTCCTCCAAACCGGCCCATGGCCCAATTCCAACAAATCATGACAATCACAGTTACATCAGAAATGACAGTTTACAAAATATAATTACAACAACTTTATTAATAAAACTGAAAAATTACATACACACGAAGATGGGTATTTCTGAAAGATCAAGCGAAAGAACGTTTGCTCAAGGTGGCGGCTCAGCGGAACAGTGCCCAAAAATTGGATTTTATCACACGGCAACAACAAACACCAGCCGATCGATTTTTCCTCAATTAGAACAAAACCAAGCACAACAAAATCTCAAGCTCTCGGATTTAACACCCAAAACTCACAAATCTCATAATCAAAAGCACTCGGCAAAGCCACACAACCACTCGGGTTCACTCAAAAATTCACAGACCAAATACTCCAATTACAAAGGGATGAAAAGTTTAAGAGAGACATAGATTGAGGAACTCGGAACCCCCAAAAACTTGAGGAACCCGTGGCCTTAAATAGGCCAAGTGTGGCGGTTGGAGGGACCACGTGTCACACGGGTGGAAGAAAAGAAAACGGCAGCTCAAGCCATGCGTGGCAGTGCGGGTTGACAGCAGACGAATGATGGACACGGAGAAACCATGGAAGCTCGAGGTGGAAGGTGATGGTGGCCGTGTGAAGCCATGGCTTGACAGCAAGGCTTCGAAGCCTCCATCGAACGACACGGAGAGGAAGAAGCAAGATGGAGGTGGCGACAAACGGCTGAAATGTGTGACTAAGGTCCGGTTGGCGTCGGTAGCTGCTGCGTGGAGGAAGAGGAACCCGCTGGAAGAAAGAAGAAGAAGAAGAGTTGCTGCTGCACGGCGCAAGAAGAAAAGGGATGAAACCCTAGACTCCATCAAAACGGCGTCGTTTGATTTAAGGGAAAGCTGGTTACCAAATGCCTCACGGGCTGGGCTTATAACGGGTTGGATCCACACAAGGGCTGGGCTTACCCTTTGCACGGGCTGGGTTTAATTAAAACACACACACAATCCAAACAAAACACACATACAGCCCAAGAATAAAAACAATAAAATTCACAAGCCCAAACTAAAATAACACAATAACATAATTAAAATAATACACTAAATTTAAAAATATAAGGAAAAATGCACCAAAATAAATTAAAATAAAATAACACAATTAAAATAATTAAAACTTATGAAATTCTGGGATCTCACAATGGACTTCTCAGTTCAGTCTAATTTTAAGCCGAGTTTAACATCCAAACACTTAGCTCTCAAATCATTAAACTCATCTCAACTTAAAACCTTTTTACACGTGAGACTCGTAACCTTTTTGAAGTCAACACTTCTTTATACATGAGACTCACAACCTTTTTCAACTTTCCATAAATATATCTAAACTCATCTTAATATTCAAACACATCTAAACTCATCTTAGGTGAAGTCTTGCTTTTTGAAAGGAGTTTAGAGTGAGAGAGCTCTCTCCCTTCTCTCTAAACTTCCTAAAAAAAACCTTCGGCCAGAGGGGGTGGGAGCTACATCGTACCCTCGGACCATAGTCCGATGGGAAGGTCCCCTCCCCCCCCCTTTCCGCTTAGCCAGTGTTTTGGTGGGGTTTGGCACTCCCTACTCCGCTTAGTCGGGAGAGGGGATTGTATTATCTTTATCGTAGACAGAGTTGTGCTATCTCTTAGACTTAGGTATTAAGAGATAGGCCGTCTGGACTAGACCATGTCAGTCACGAATGTGTGCTGGGAAGATATTAACGACTGTAACTGGCTTGTTTTCAAGTCAACTTTATAACGTCCTTTATTAATGAATGGAATGTGATTCGTTTTACTCTAAAAATAAATAAATAAATAAAATAAAATTCATCTTAGGTGGGCCCCACAAAACCTATTCTATCATCTCAACTTACTCATAAAGAACTCAACTTATCTCAACTCAGCTCAACATCCAGATAGGACTAATTCTATCCGTGCAGGATTTTCGAGCAATATAGGCTCATATGAGCATTTAATGCATTGTCTTTCTCTCTCTGCATTGATCCATATAATGCATTCACATAATTGGAGAGTATCTTAGGTGAATGACACCCTGGTTCCATGCATGAAGCAACTTTTAGAAAGATATTCTATCCCAAAGAATCAGATGATCACAATAACCTTTACCGGAACTGAAGCAATTGCAAGATCCATTGGATCAGTATGATAAACCCTAAGAATTCTCCACCACTCTGTAACGTGCAAAATGTTGTCCTTTTGTTCTTTTGCTAAACAATATTGTAAAAACAAAAACTACTCGTGACACCGCCCAATCATGCATACTTGTTGGCTAAACGCAATGCACATCCCCGGAATCTCGCAAACATGCTACTTGTAAATATTGCACCTTTTATTTCATTTTCTTTGTTTCATTGTTTAAAAATGAAAAATGATACTTACAGTCTTAAGCTATATAAATCTCACACATTTCATTTGAAAAAAAATAGATAAATCTAATACTCACATGAAAAGAAAAATATTTTTTAACAGTAGATCTCAAAATTTTCCAAAAACAGTACCCGAGACTTGCATACTTTAAGATTATATCTAGTATTGCTCAATAAATAGATCATTCGAAATGATAATCTTGTTTATACATCCATCAAATCCCACGCAGTTTTCTTTTCCATGTCATCTATCGTGAAATGTCAATTCATGACTTCAAAACACACTTGCATCATTTATGATATTCGACTTCGCACCTACCAAATATGTTTTTAGAGCGATTAGAAAAAGTAGTACCGTCAATATAACCCGGCATGCATACATGATTTTTTTCTTTTTTTTTTAAATATATCATTTGAAGCATGAGTTGTATAGATGTTATTCATTAAATTAGCACATTATCAGCAACGGCATAGACGTAATAGCTAAAACCACTTTGTTCGTCTCGAATAAAGAAGGAATCCATCCATATTGGAATATCTTAAAATACATATTGATTTGTCGCTCATGCTTCATAATAATATGGTTTATTCCCCTTTCTCTTCCTTAATGAGTTTTGAATAATCCACAACTTTGTTTTGCATTGATCTATTAATAAATTTAAAAGAAGAGAAGATGCCATTTGGGGTATATGTTATGCAGATAGTTTAAAACTGTTGACTTGATATATGAGATATTGGGTGTACGCTAAATTATTGACTCATGGTTTAATAATTTAATGGTCTGTAGGTCTGCTGCTGACATGGTGCCTACATATCTCCTTTTTTATTATTGGTAGGAGGGTATTTAAATTTTGGACTAAGGTTAAAATATTGATGGATCATATGATTTTGAGGTTTCAATTTTCATGCAACTGGTGATGTGCTCATCTCAAAGTCAAAAAATAAATATTCTTGATCAACAAGTTTTCGGATCTCTGGGAAATATACCAATTAAGACTCCCCCATTCCCAAGCCTCCGTCGTCTCAAATCCAATTGGCCTAGTTTGGATAGCAAAATCTGTCTAACTCTCGTCTCAATATTTAATCACCATAAATAAAGACACTTTTCAATTTAAAATTTTTAACTTTTTCATCCCATGATTCAATCATTATTGTAATTTTTCCGAACGTTCAAACAAAACAAAAAAATTATATTAAAAAATTATATTCTAATAATATTTTAATTTTATAATATATTTATTCAATTTTTTTTTCTAAGCTTTTTCAAAATCTTATAAAATATATTAACTCAAATTATTTCACTATAATTTACAGATTATTTTTCATCTCATCTTCCTATTTAAAGGATATCTAATTTTTGGGTTAGAGATACGACTTGGGGCTTCATTGGGAAAGAAAATTATTTAAAATATGTGACATCAGTTGACACGATTGATAATACTAAAATTCAAGATGAAAAACAGTTGGTGTCACACCACTAACCATGTGTGAGATTCACATGCCCTCGAGTCTCCGCTAGTCCTATGCCAACACACGCCGTTTCAATGGAATAAACTCAGGTCTCGGATCTTACTTTTATCACACGCGTTGAAACTACAATGAAATGGCTTTACATGAGCCTCCCGACACTAGTGATCTCGTTATGCTTCCGCTTTTCCTAACCAGAAATAAGGAGGAAGAGGACCTAGGCCTCCATCAATCAACTATGAACAACACAATGCAGCAACCTTAACCTTGCCACGATTCTTGTTCCCACCCCTACCCATGTATCCTATATTAAGTTATTATTATAAAAATATAACTTGCTTAGATAAAACAAATACCCTAGGGTCGGCCTGCACATCATAGGAACCTCGCCAACAATGCTCAAAGCCGGACATATATATATATATATATATATATATATATATATCCACATTGTGTCCCATACACGCTTACTGCAGTAAGCGCCAAGACACGAGCCTCGGGTGCTCATGCAACTCTTCAATTTTTTTGCCTGCTTGTTCTTAAGAAACCCATTTAGCAGAGGTTCTTTTGAATTGTCCCCAAGAAACCAAAGAAGAGGAACACCACATGCAACTCGGCTAAAGCTAGAGTCTTGTGAAGTGACCCGCCACCGCCATGGTTCCAGAGCTTATTATATGCTATTTATTTTGATGGGGTTAGGGCTTTCATGGACTACGACAATATATATATATATATATATATATATATATATATATATATATAATGTTATGCAAAGAACTCAAAATTTCAAATTAAGCAAGAAACTAACAGCGCCACACATCAGAGAAAGTGAGAAGGCAAGTAAAAGGGCACAAATTGTTGAATCTTTCCAGTTCCAAAGCTCAGTGCTGGAACAAGCGTATACATCCAATGTATATTAACGACAATAAGAATGGAACAAAGACAAAATAAAAAAGAAAAATATAATATCACTCTCCCAAGCCAAATCAAATGACAATCAACAACAGTGAAAAATTTGGCTAAAAAGCTAGAATTTCATTGTGAAAAGGGAAGGGAAACCTCATTCATTTACATATATATGCATTTACATTAGGGAAATTTCAGAAAACAAAAAATAAATAAAAGTGATAAATAACAATCTATTAACTGACCTCTCCTCCGAGCTGGTTAAATGGCCAATTAGGTGGCAGAGCAAACATCCTAAAGGAATAGTCTACCAATTCTATCATGAAAATATATTACCAAAATGAAACATATATAAGGGAGTGTGACCAAATTTACACAAGAAACTTGATCTTCTCCATCAACTCAGCATGTCAGCATTCTAATCCTTCAAATAAGCGACTAGTCAATCTCATTTGAGACAGTAGGACTTCAATCACAAAAGGTTTAAAGAATTTGAAACCCAAGATGATCATTCTTCTACCAGTCATCAAGCCATTCAGGAACGTTGGGTTCGTCTACAGTCTGAGAAAAGGAAACTAGAGTACTGCATTCCTCAGAATAACCTTCTAAATGTTGCGCTATTCGGGAGGTGATCTCTTGAGGAACAGGAAAGCTACTATTCATAATCCCTTCCCAGTCAATACCATCAAACCACGGATGGCATTTGACAGAATTAGGACCTTGGCTTCCAAGTCTTGTGTTTTCATCAACTTCAAGTAACTGAACAAATCATTTATCAGAATATGACCAAGTAAAAAAAACCCTAGCATTTCCACCCAGTACAATCAAGGAAGTGAGAGATAAATGTTAATAACAAGATACTTTCAATGATACCTTGGTGAGGAGATCAACAGCTTCAGGGCTTAAACTCTCTGAAAGAGTTAGCTGTCCTTTAGCAATCTTAGCAAACGTATCAAGCTCGCTTTCTCTCCATGACCCAAATGGCATTTCACCATGTAGCATGAAATATACCAAGACTCCTAACGCCCACCTGCACATATACAAACAATTAAGGGGGCTCCAGACAGTTCCAAAAATACTGTCAAAAAGAAGACAAGAAAAACTGTCACAGACTGTAATTCCAATTACAATTAAAGATTACATCCTCCCAAAAAAAACACTGTACTATAATATGTATCCACCTTACCATCCATGGTATAGAAATGAAGAATCTCAGAAAGTGTAATGATTGCTCTTGAGCTTTTGTTTACATGGCAATAGGTATTTTGACGTCCCACTTCATCTATAAAATCCTTCCTAATAATTCCTGACATTGTCATGAAAGTGCATAGGAATTCTCTTTCTAATCGAGGAGCCATGGTGATACTGAAGAACTGGATGAGTTAATAGATGAATATTGTTTTAGATGTTATCAATGCCTCTCGAGTGTCAATGCAACATCATCCCTTGGATAGTTACAATTGTAATACTCAAAAAGATTCTATGAGTAATTTGCCAATCTTGTTTTGTAAAGGGTGCTGCTGAAATCCCCAAAAGTTTCAAACAGCATAGGGATGATTAAAGTTCAGATACCTCTACGTCCATTGTTTGTTGGGGTAATAGCCCTGAATATAAGTTATTTATACATTTCACATTTTTTTAATGAATTAGCGCGAAAATGTATAACTATCACACATGCTTCACAAAGATCTAACGATAAAAGACATTTTTTAGGATGAACATGACAGCAAAGTACAACTCGCAATTTTACCAGTCAGCAGGTAAACCATGGCCTTTTCCCTGGACTATCTCTGGAGCTAAGGAATCTGCCATCCCACAAATTGTAAATGTCCTCTCACCGTGTAACTTCTTCCCAAATCTGAAGTCCACTAGCTAGATTACAGCAAGAGAGAGTTATATTATTATCCATGTATGTATTTCACCCCTTTCTAGGTGGCAGAAAGTTAAATCCATGCCAGTTACATGACTTGAATATAGATAATGATGAAGAAAATTCAGCATAAAACATAATACAGCACCAACCTGTATATATCCTGTTTGATCCAACATTAAAACATCAGGGGACACACCTCTGTAAAGAACACCATTCTGAAATACAAGAAAAAATTTGAGAAAAGAAATTATAATAAATTTACAGCAACAAACAAGAAAATGGGAAAAGTAAACAATATCTAGATATTAGACCTTGTGTAGATTTTCTAAGGCAGAAATGAGAGAGGCAGCAAAGAACAGTGCAGATGGTTCATTGAGTGGGGTGTGAAGTATGGAAGCCAAAGGGCAAGCAAGGCATGTATTTAGAAGTATGCCAGCATGAACTTGATTGGCACAAGTACTCAGAACCTGAGGTACACAAGCTGAAGGACTCAAACTCTTCATCAGGTTTTTCTCTTTTAAGACCTGTGCTTCCTTTCCCAGACCTTTGACCTTCTGCTTTGAAAATCTCTTCAAACTAAGCAGATTTTCTGATTGTCAATTGGAATCATAGAAAATCATTTCATCAGTACACAGAACAATTCATCAAACATATATATCCTCCTATGATCACAATATCACATTTGTATTCTACCATAGGGATGATTTTCTAGTGTGGGGAGGAAATGTTTATTCATGAATTCATGTCATTTCAATTTCATGCACATTTTAGTAGCATATAAGCCTTCCAAGCAAACAAGCATCAAAACCTAATTCCATCCGGGGAAACAAAAGGTATCATAGCAGAGGGCAAAGCCAACCTGAGTCTCTTAACAGTACAAGCCCAATCTCACTGCAATCAGTGGAGCATAGACACCTCCTCCATTCCTACATTGGAAACTCCATTAGATGATTTCAGAAGTAGATTTCTTTAAACATAAGTTCTTGGCAATATTAGTTTCGAGCAGATCACTGCCCCCTTACCAAATCAGAGAGCTGAATTTTAGCAAAAGCTGAAACATCAATACTCTTGGCAAAGTCCTTGGGAAAATCAGAGGAATAGTTCCTTGACCTAAATGATATAAATGCGAAGTATCAGGGACCTGAAGCACTTTTGATGGTATCGATCAGTTTGAAGGAAAAAGAAGTGTCATTGTTTTGCCAAATTAACTCCAAAGTATACCCATGACATTTAAAAGGGAAGATTGGATGTGAAAACATGGTTTCAACGTACTTGTGTTCATCCTCAGAAAGCTTGGTTAAAGGGCCAACAACTGAATCAAAATTTTCCTTCGTTAAAAGGGCACATACAACATTGCCCACAGCAACTGCTTTCAAGGAACCTATAGATTCACCAATAAGGGCCCATTCACCAAAATAGCTTCCCTCTATTTTCTCCACTGAGAGCTCTGGACTGCTCTGGGGATTATCATTATCTTTTAGATTCTCAGACATGAGGCTGGAAACATTTGGATTCCTCAATAAATCGGAATCAAAAGTAATTCTCACATGTCCCTTCTGGATAATGTACAATGCAGAAAGGCCTTCATTCTGCAAATGGATGCTGAAGGAATATGAGAAGAAATATACAGAGGGAATACGAAAAGAAATATACACAGGAAGCGGGGTCTATTCTTTAAGAGAGCAACTTTACTTTGTCAGCTATTGTCTGCCCATCTGAGAAGGAAACTTCAGAAAGGGAATCTGCAATGTGACTCAGCTGTAAGATTGTCAATCTTGAAAGAAGATCTACTGATCGAAGCAACTTCAAGGATGACAAATTAGAGAACTCTGACATTAAAATTCCTCGAAAATCCTCTCTCATTAAAGCCCAGAGAGTTCCACTCGTCACAGCACGAACAGAGGCCTGGAGTGGTTTGTTATACCTATTGTGTCACAAATAGCAACGAAAAAACACAAAAAAAATTACATACCACTATGATCAACAGCAATAAACAAATCTAGAAAAGGCCATTTGAAATATTTCAGAGGAAAAAAAAAAAAAAGATGTTTGTGTAATTCAAAATAATAACAATACAACACTTTTTTTTATAAGTAGCAGTAACAATAATAAAAGTAACAATAAGAATGATAATATGAATAATAAGTCATCACCAAGGGCACACACATATGGGCATTAAAACATTAAACTGGTCATGCTAAAATGGATTTGAACTTTTAAATCATTTTAATTTGTCGGTTTCCGATTTTGATGATGTCTTACAGTTTTTATATCGACAAGAACAACTCACCAACTCCTGGAAATTGGAGTCTCTGTGAAGAAATCATATCTTTAATTTGGTTTAGGAGTATAACAGTAATAGAGAAAGAACTCACATTAAAGCCAGCTCCCCAAAGGATGATAACTTTTCAGCTGTATAGCGCTGCAGAACCCTTGGGACCTCACCATTTTGTTCTTCCTAATAATGAGCAAAAACTTTCATGATCTCACTGAAAATAAGCAATAAAAATCTAACTGCACTACACTCCATGAGATATCAATTGAGGCATAAAAATCTAACTGCATTGCCCAAGATAAAAACCATTATAGTCAATAATCTTAATATGCTTGAAGAATCAATCAAAGGAATGACAAAAATTAAGATTGAGTTTAATCAAGCACCAAAATGAGAACCTGGGTTGCCAAGACCTCGAATTCCCCACTGCCAACAACATAAAAGCAGTCACCTTCACCACCCTGCAAAATGTAACAATCATGACACTCCTGCATAATTCCAAAACTCCAGCCAAAATTATATTTAGAATACAATCTCCATTTTTCTGACCAAGTCCCCAAGCAATTCAAGCCAGGGTTCAGTGTCATGAATGAAATACCACCCATAGATTTGATGCAATGCACAAGGAAACCTTATACAGCTTACCATTTTGAAGGTCAATTTCCTTATGCAGGATGTACTGCAACATTTGCATGCAATGAAAAATAATGAGTTGTTTGTTAATTTCAGAATATCCAACAAAGGTTTACAGTTGTTTTAAGGTTAATTATTTCTTGATATTTGTACATTCACATATCATCATGTACAACAGTAATAGTACTTCATTCATATTGTTATTTTGGCCCATATGCATTAGCTGGCTGTTGTGAACCTTTGATCCATATCCACCACTAATAATTTGTGAACAACTTCAGGATTGTGTATAAGAGCTTTGAACTCTAAGCCTCGTTTTTTTTTTAGATGAGATGAGATAAGTTGAGATGAAAGTTGAAAGTTGAATAAAATATTGTTAGAATATATTTTTTTTAATATTATTTTTGTTTTGGAATTTGAAAAAGTTGAATTGAGATTTGAAAAAGTTGAATTGTTTATTATATTTTATGTAGAAATTTCGGAAAGTTGTAATGATTAGATAGATGAGATGAACTGTGAAAACAAACGAGGCCTTAAGTTTTGAGAAGTAGAGTGCCTAAAGAACTGACCTGTTTAACTACAACTTCCCCTGGCTCGACCTCAACTCTTTGCATACAATCCAACAACACATGACACTGGGTGTCAGTAAGTTTTCTGAAGAGGAAGTGGTCATGGAGTGCCCGTTCAATGTGTGCCTGTGTCATGCAAGTATGCAACACTTGAGCACCCATACTGATTTGCTTCTATGAATATTAATGCTACTATTATGTTCCATACACAGTTTATGCATACACGTGCACGCACACACACAAAATGGAAAAGGTTTACTTCTTCTTCCCAAGACTTCGTGTGGGCCGGAGGCGGAGGAACCCAAATTTGCCCATTCTCCAGGGAACTTTCAATGGCACGGAGACGTGCCCGTGATAAATCATGCCTTACACGATGGTTCTTAGAGTTCCAGCTAAAGGTCGAAGGAGACTCTGATCCTGTCATCTCTATAACATGAGGAACTGGGGGACGTAAAAATGCACCATGAGTTGCTGATTGACCACCAGCAGTCTGTTAAAAAAAAAAAAGTTAACTTGGTACCCATAAGGAAATGCTTTTTTTTTTTTTTCAAAAATAAATGAATAAATATATTACAAACAACAAGCCTACTTACGTCAGTTAGCCCATTAATATGCACAACGATCACGGTAATATCATCTGTACGGGTTTCATACTGCAGCCAAAGTCTATAAGATTCTGCAACAATTGCAGCACAAGCATCACGGGGATCCTTAAATTTTGTAACCTGCAAAAGTAGAGGCCTAGTAAGGAGCTATGCCAACCAAGATTTGGAAGACAGAATAGGTACGATATTTAACAATGTACCCTCTTTCTAGACATGAAAATGTAAGTAATGCAACATTGAGATTTGAAAAGGATAAATGAAAAAATAAACTCATCATTTTATGGGTAAACAATAGTACTAAAGAAATAGCTGATTGTGTAAGTTGCGATCATTAAAATGCATAAGGCAGGTAAAATATTTCAGAAGCTAATGCGGTCAATTGGTAAGTTGTGCTTATTTTAGTCATCTCACTGGTGAGGAATTGAATCCAAATTTTTTATCAGTAAGAAAATGAATTCAACTCATGCGATATGAATTATTTTCATCTATGAGAATAAGATCTTAAAGCATTTTAAAAATGTATTAGTGGGAGAAGACTCTAAAAAGAAGCTAAATATTTTTTTGAACACTGCGTCAACTTCTTATATGTTGAAGTTTTTGCATGACCACATTTCAATTTTAAGGATTAAAAATAGAAATGGATGCTTGTTTATTATGGTCTACATAAATATTTTTTGTAGAGAAAACTGCTTATGAGCAATTCAACAAAGATATATGTGGAATTTAAAAATTACTGAATTATATATGAAATGAAAGTTTGAAACTATAATTAATGTTACATAATTTCCAGGTCTTTATTGCTAAATAAAAGTATAGCATATGCTGCTTCTAACTCTGGGGAGGTTTTTTCCCCCTAATCAAGCCTCATGACTGAATTATCTCAACCATATTTACAACACTTCCAGAATCCGATTACATCTCAAACGGAAAAGACCCTAAATTCGGAAAATGCCCTTATATATTTGTTCTTGTTGTAACAAAAATGGCCAAAAAGGGGGGAAATTGCTCTTCGCTTGCAATTAACCGATTAAGTACCAACACATATTTCTGATAGAACATAAATCTGAATTGCCATAAATAAGCATGATATCATACCATATCAACCACGGTTTGGCTAGATAGAAACTCGAATACCCCATCGCTTGCAAGCACTAAGAAAGGATGATCCGGTGTGAGCTCCAAAACAACAATTTCAGGGGTAGCAACAACCCCAATTGACTCAGCAATTGAATCACCAATACTGCGTGTAAAAGCCGTGCCGGGATACATCCCATTTGGCACCCACAATCTCGGTGGATCGCCATCATCACCTTCTTCGGTGCCCCAACACTGCACATTCGGGTTCTTCAACCCCTCGATCTGATCCAGTGTAAGCACCCTGGCACCACAAAGCCTAACTCTTTCGAGCTCATCCGCTCGGAATGGCGTCTGATCAATCGAAAGGTCTACGGCCGCAATATCCTTCCCTCTCCTCTCCGCAATAACCGCTCTGGAATCACCAGAATTCGCTACATATATAGTCCTACCACGAACAAGTACAGTAATTGCAGTGGTTCCACTCATACTATCATCCAAACTATCAGCATGTAGTTGCGAATTCGTCGTTAAAAAGGCACCGTGGCATGCCTCAACAGCATCAACATTAAATTTACTGTTACGAAGTAAATTCTCGCATAACTTTCGCTTCACAAACTGCGAACACTGAGCTCCGAATTCGCCATGGCCATCAAAGACCCCGAAGAAATGGTCATCCGGGTTAGTACCAAACGGTGTGTGAATGCAAAAGCTGTCCTGGTTAGCCTTATCAAGAGCATCAGGGTAATACCCTCTTTGAGACAAAAAGGAATACCGTAATTCGTAGTTCCCTGCGGGAACCTTCACGGTTCTCGACCCATCTGGCGGTAGGAACTGAGCCGAAACCCTAGAGAGCCTGGTGACGCCCATCTCGGGGTCTCTGTTGTGGCCCAATTGGTGGAACTGGTCCCTAATTTCGGCCCCTTCGCCGTCGTCGGAAGAGGCCGGAGAGAACACGCCGATCTCCCCCGTGCTCGCATTTTGGGTACCTTTGATTCTCGGAGTAGTAACCTCGCCAATACAAACCCTCGAATAAACGCAACCCATCACTGAGAACAAGGAACAGTGCCAGACACAGATGCCAGAACTGCAAGAAGATTCATCAGCTTCAGTTTTTCCAGAGCTCACTGGTCTCACGTCCTCCGCCCTCACTGCTTCGAAAACAGCAATCCCGATTCCAAGAATCGCTAGGAAAACAACTTCCGGATAAGCCTTCAATTCCAAATTGCTCAAGCGCGAGAGAAAGCGACAGAAAATCTACCAGACTCCGCGCAAAACCATATCTTCCAATAGTAATCAAACAATTCTAATGGTGAAGAGACCAAATGAAAGTTGAAACAAGATAAGCAAAGCACGGGATTTCTCCAAATTTGAAAAGTCCGTGTTTTAAAGCGAGACAATTCGTAGCACCAAAATTTGAAAACCACACGATCTTGATGCACTGTACCCAGGAACCGTTACAGGAAAACCAGATAAATTTACAAAATGGAAGAAAGATCCGAGTTTAAACGCACTCTCCTCGAAATGCACCCCCCATCCCCAGGTGTCGACACTCGAATACGAGACGATGAGCTGCTAGGACTGGAGTCAGTAGAGGGAAGGAAGAGCGTGATGCGCACACACTAAGGTAAGCGTCAGAGATCAGTG
This sequence comes from Juglans microcarpa x Juglans regia, assembly GCF_004785595.1. Taxonomy (NCBI): domain Eukaryota; kingdom Viridiplantae; phylum Streptophyta; class Magnoliopsida; order Fagales; family Juglandaceae; genus Juglans; species Juglans microcarpa x Juglans regia. The sequence goes on from NC_054596.1 coordinate 36,663,284, forward strand.
CACTCGAGTTCTCCACGTGCAGCGTTATTCACGCGCGCCATATTTCCATAGAATATTACATTCGTCCCGCAAATTATATGCTTTTAAGTGAAAATTAAACGTACGTTTCAGCGAAATAAATAATAATTTTATTTTGAATAATTTCGGAAAAATCTTTACATTATACAATAGTTGTACTTTTTTGCCTTTTTCTGTGTACTTAAATTGCGTGGTCGAGAGGAACTGTTTCTCTACCGTTCAGTCTGAAGTTCTGAACAGTCGAGCACACCATATCTCAGTTGAATCTTCTACATGATATAAAAAATAAATTTAAAAAAATGATCTTATTTTATATGAAAAATTTTATATCTACGCTACCATTTTATTTTTATATATTTGAAAATAAAAATTATGTTTACATATAATAATTTAATTTAGAAGATAAATATCAAAATTTAAATTTATAAATCAAATATTATTATTTAAATGATATAAATTGTGTATTCTATACACTGACTTAATAATAAAATAACTCATTTAAAAAAATTTATATACAAATCAGTGTATATCACCGTTGACTTAAGATGATTTGATTTGTAAGAAAAGTTTAGAAATTAAGTCTATTACAAATCAAACCTTTGTCATGTAAAGGGTGTAAATAGAATGACTCTTCTTGACGGTAATTTGCTTTATTACATTGTACCAGGAGGTAAATAAAGAGCGATGCTAGGTACAAAAGCAGTTTTTACTCAAAAGTGCATAGTTGTGTAATTTTTATTGAAAAATGTTATAAAGAAGTCTTACACTATACATCTCCACTTAATCAATATGTAATTTGTCGTTTTATCCTTTTATTTAAACACGGACATATCTAAGCATTAAGATAAGAACTCTAATTAATTAATTTAATTGTTTTCTTATATACATATATATATATATATATTTACTTATATCATATCAAAATTATATGCATATAAAATATTAAGCATATGGTATTAGCATATATTTATTAATGTTATGTAGCATATTTAGCTATCTATATGTATGTGTATGTTAAAGTTGATAATTGTACCTATTATCAACTTTAACTTTAATTATTAAGTTAAAAGTTAATGGTTTTATTTATATATATATATATATAAAGTAAATAATGGAAGTATTCTAAACATTTAAAAAGAATTACTTGAGTAAGTTCGAGTTGGGCTCATTTGTTTTATTAGGAAAAAATCTAATTATAAGTGATTCTGCGTACTAATACGCGCATCCATTCAATATAATTGGTCAGAAAGTAGACTTTATTGAAAACGGTGCTAATTTGAATTTAGAATATGAAGATAACAACATTAATACACAGATTGGTACGCAAACTTGCCTATACATAGCAAAACTCTTTTATTAGACTTGGGTGTGGTTGGTTTTTATATGCTGAGGAATTGGGCGGGTGTGGTTGGTTTAAAGACTTGTGTTATCAGCTCAGTATTTAAGACATAATTTTGGAACATTCTTTTTATGATGGTTGTGATCATCTGGATCAAGATCAAGTCTAATCCTGCTTGAAAGTATTGTAGAGAAATGTAAAAAGATATTTCAATGAAAATTTTCCTCAAATGTATTGATGTGTTGAGAGTCTAATTTATACAAAGTGTATACACAAAATAAGGAATTAAAGCAATCTAAAGATGGAAGAATTTATAGCTGTTTTGCTAGAATTCTGCTGCACTATTTATTTACATTAGTATGAAAATCAATAACATCATTTTTGGTAAGAATATCCACATGATTTGAGGCTAAGCATCTGGATGATTATCTTTGAAATGATATGCCTTGATACACCCCCTCAAAATTGAGCTGCCATCAGCAAGAGCAATTTTGTTTCTTAATACTTTTGTCCGCTGCCTTGAAAGTGGTTTTGTCAATAAATCAGCAAGCTGGTCTTAAGTGTGAACATGTCTGACTTGAAGTGCACCTCGTTGAACTAGATCTCGAACAAAGTGAAGATCAATTTGAATGTGTTTCATCCTTGAATATTGAACAGGATTGAAACTAAGATGTGTAGCTCCAAGATTGTCGCAGAGCAGAGATGGAGTTGATTGAAGCTTGAAACCAAGTTCTTGAAGAAGAGAATGTATCCAAACAGTTTCAAAAGCTGTATTAGCAAGCGCCCTGTACTCAGCTTCTGTCGAGGATCTTGCCATGACACGTTGCTTCTTTGAACTCCATGAGATAGGATTTGAACCGAGGAAGCTGATATAGGCTGAAGTGGAGGTGTGATCGTCAAAGTTACCTGCCCAATTAGCATCTGAAAAGGTTGTGAGAGTGGGATGTGTCTTACTGGTCAGCTTAACACCATGGAAAATAGTTTGCTTCAAGTAGCGCTAGAGCCTCTTTGTTGCTGTTCAATGGGTTTGAGTGGGCTTGTGCATGAATTGGGATAGCTTATTTACAACAAATGAGATGTCGGGCCGAGTGAGGGATAGATATTGTAGGCTGCCAATAACTCTTCTGTATTCAGTGCTATCAAAGGAAGCAGTACCATCATTGAGTTTAAGAGGTGTGTTGGTTGAGAGAGGGGTGCATACTTCTTTGGAACCAAGCATGTTAGTATTGGACAATAAATCACGAACATACTTGTGTTGGGAAAGAAATATACCATCTTGAGTGGGTAAAACTTCCACTCCTAAGAAGTAATGCAAGGATCTCATGTCCTTCAATGAGAATTTCTAGCCAAGTTGTTCAACAATAGAGCTCACAAATTTTGAGTTATTGCCTGTAATCACTAAATCATCCACATATACCAGAAAATAACAGAGAATTGAATCATGTTTTTAAATAAATAATGAAGAATCAGCCATGAATTCTGAAAACCAAACTGAAGTAGAGCATTTTTCAGTGCCGAGTACCATGCCCGAGGTGCCTGTTTGAGACCATAAATACCCTTATGGAGTCGACAGACATGATCAGGTTTAGTAAATCCTTAAAACTTGGGGGTTGCAACATGTAAACAGTTTCACTAAGTTCCCCATGTAAGAAGGCATTGTTTATTTCCATTTGCCGCAAACCCCAACCATTCATTATAACAATGGATAAAACAGTTCAAATCGTGGCTGGCTTAACCACGGGACTGAAGGTCTCCTTGTAATCAACTCCCGGACGTTGGTGGTACCCTTTAGCCACAAGACGGGCTTTAAACCTGTCCACTGACCCATCAAGTTTGCATTTCACTCTAAAGACCCATTTACAGCCTACTGGGTTGCAGTGACTTGGAGGAGGGACCAAGTCCCATGTCCCATGCCGCATGAAGGCAGTTAGTTCGTGGGACATGGCCTCACGCCAGTGAGATTCAGAGACGGCTTGACTCACAGATGTGGGTTCAATGGTCGCGGGTAGGGGATGTTTGGTGACAGTGTGCAATTGTTTTGGTTTGAAGATTTGGTTCATAGACCGAGTGGTCATATGATGGGTTCGAGAGGTGGATGGGTGTTGAGTCCGTGAGGGATTTTGTGGTTCGGTTCAGAAGGTTGGGTAGAGCTATCACCTAGTTCAAAAGGGACAAAGAGAGTGGGGCTTTGAGGCAAGTTCGGCAACGTATTTGGCGGGTTAGGGCTTGGCAGTGCTGAGTTTGCAACATGAGAATCCAAATTCAAATGAGTTTGTAAAGTAAATGAAGGCGAGTCATGAAGAGTACTTGGAGTTGCAGTGAGCATGGTGGGAACATTAGCCGAAGACATTGGTGGCGCGGAGAGCTTCACGGGCGGCGCGGCAAAAGGACCGAATATGGAACCTAGGAGATACTCGAGTTAGTATGAGAGTTTGAAGAGGGCTGAGTTTCAGTCAATGGGCTTTGGGCCTCGTCAAATAATACATGACGTGAGATATAAAGACGCCGTGTGTTTGGATCAAGACACCGGTAAGCATTTTGAGTGAGGGAATAGCCCAAAAAAATACAGGGTATAGATTTGGGCTCCATTTTGTGTCTGTTGTATGGTTTGGTGAGTACCAAGATATATTTTAGAGCAATGGTGTGGGTTGATGATTTATAAGGTATGTGACTGTTTGAAAAGCATGTGGCCAATAAGTGAGAGGTAAATTGGCATCATGAAGCAACGTGAGACCAGTTTCCACCAGATGACGGTAACGTCATTCCGAGACACCATTTTGTTGGGGTGTGTGGGGAGCGGTAGTTAGATGACTTATGCCATGAAGAGAGAAAAAAGATTTTAAACTCACATATTCACCCCCATTGTCCGAGTATATGGTTTTAATTTTGGATTGGAACTGATTTTCAACAAGATTTTTGAATTTTGGAAAAATTGTTACGACCTTGAATTTTGTTTCCATAGAATAAAACCACATGTATTTGGTGGGATGATCAATAAAAAGAAGATAATAGCGAGAACCATCTAAACCAACATAGTGAGCGGGACCCCAAACATCCGTATAAATGAGTTCAAGAGGTGCATTGCTCGAGAGACTATTAGAACCAAATGATTGTTGATGAGCTTTATTGATAGAACATGATGAACATAAAAAAGACTCTTTATTTGGTGTGACTGGAAAAGAAAAATTACAAACAACATTGAGAACAATTTTGGAGGACGGATGACCAAGACGTTTGTGCCATCGTCAAGAGAGGTTCATTCATGCACATTAGCAACCATTGGAGAAGATGCCACCAGTATTTCCGGAAAGATGTAGACACCATTTTCACATGCACCTCTTAGCAGGGTCATCTCCAAGATCTTGTCCTTCATAAGAAAATAAAAGGGGTGAAATTCAATAATCACATTATTTTGAGATGTAAAATGATGTACAGAGATAAGATTTTTGGAAAGGCTGAGAACACAAAGTGTATCTTTGAGAATGAAAGTCTTGTTTGGTGATTTTAGAGTTAGGGATCCTATATGTGAGACAGCCAAACTTGAACCATCACCAAGCACGACTTCATTGGTACCATCATATTCTGAGTGAATTGATAAATTGTTGAGATCACCAGTGATATTATGGGACGTAGCGGAGTCCTTGAGCTATTTATTTTCCGTGACTTTAGAAGTAGAGGTGCAATTGGCAGTGACGACATGAGAATTTAGTTGAGAGCACGACTTAGCTGTGTGACCAATCTAGTCACAAAGTTGGCATCTGGGCTGATACTTTCTTTGGGTGTTGTTAGGTCAGCCCGATGCTTTGTTGTGAAACCTTGGGTCTTTAGTTTGGCCTTGGTTACGGGAGAAACCAGATGGTTTCCTGTGAGTTTTCTGGGAAGAATTTCCAGAAGTTGTCTTGCAATGTGTGTAGTTCGCCGACACCACAAGGTTTTGAGTTGCAAACTCAAGTCGCCGAAGATAGCTGTCATGGCCAATGAGAAGATCATGCAGCTCTTCGAAGGTCAATGATTTTTCTCTCACACAGATTGGGGCAGCTATTTCCCTAAAATCAGAACCCAAACCATTAAGAATGTAAAGGGTTAGATCATCATCGGATATGGGATGGTCAATTAGAGCTATCTCATCAGCCAACGCCTTTACGGCATGGAGATACTCTGGAATCGAGCGATTTCCCTTTTGAATCAAGGTAATTCCTTCCTTGAGTTGCATAACCCTTATTCGAGCTCTACTAGCATACATATGATTCAATTTTTTCCATGCCTCATGAGATGTTTAAGCAGTAACTATAAAAGGAGTGATGGTGGTGGATGTTGAGGCAAGGATGGCACTGAGAATCAACTTGTCCTGCCGAACCCAATGGGTTATTTTTAGGTAGATGAGGGAGTGCCATCAGATGATGGACACACCGAAAGGCCAGTGACATAGTCTAATAGGTCGTACCCAATGAAAAGAGCTTCAAATTGGGCACGCCATTGCGAAAAGGTGGAGGGAGTTAATTTCTCATTGATTTGAGCTGTGATATTGAGAGCAACCAATGGTGTTTCGGTGGGGGAGAGAGGTTGATTATTTGGATTTTGGGAAGAAGACATATCTGAGGTAGGAATCGTAGTCTTGTTTGAGTTGTGGCTGTCTGATACCATGTAGAGAAATGTACAAAGATATTTCAATAGAAATTTTCCTCAAATGTATTGATGTGTTGAGAGTCTAATTTATAGTGTATACACAAAATAAGGAATTACATCAATCTAAAGATGGAAGAATTTACAGCTGTTTTGCTAGAATTCTGTTGCACTATTTATTTACATTAGTATGGAAATTAGTAGCATCATTTTTGGTAAGAATATCCGCATGATTTGAGGCTAAGCATCTGGGTGATTATCTTTGGAATGATCTGCCTTGATAAGTATCATGCATTATGGGATGTTGTTCTACTTCTCTGCTCTCAACGAGTTCTTGTTTGGTTATCATGTTTACGAATAAGGAAATTGTGTAGCTCGTAGATTGGCTCATCTGGGTGCAAATCAACTCAACACTTTATACTTCCTTTGTCTCATAATTACCTTGTATATAGTTAGGGTGAGAATTTGAGTTTGTGGGTCGTGGTCATGTCATATCAAATTATAGACATTCGGTTATATGAGAAAATCTGAATATGATCCGTTAAGCTAAACATGTTAAATTTTCAAATTCTAATACAATTCATTTAAATAACAAGTTGTGTCGTGTCACCCGTTTAATAATTAATTAGAAATAGGTCAACATGACACGATTCATTTCAATCTGTTTGGGTTGAACTAATCTGCATAACCTATTTGACTTGATTAATATAATATCATATAAAAGTTAAAATCTATATTTATTAGTAGCCACAATATCTATAAAAAAAATAATAAGGGGATGCTTGGGAAATGAAATGAGTGAGAAATTTGTTAATAGTTTTAGTTTAAGTTAAGATATTGTATTTGGTTTTGGAAAAGTAGAGGAAAAAAGTTGAATAAAATTATTATAAATTTAAAATATTGTTAGAATATAATTTTTTAATATAATTTTTATTTTAGGATTTGAAAAAGTTAAATTATTTTTTGTGTTTTATTTGAAAGTTTGGAAAAATTTGAAATTATGTTAAAATTATAATAAATTGTGTTTGAGTGATTTTGGGAAGAAAATTATAAGAGATTTTGATATAAGATGAGATGGAATGGGATGAAATGTGTTTCCCAAACAAGCCCTTAAGACTACCTACTAAAAAAATTAATATTTTTTTTTATATATTTTAACCTATAAAAAAACCAATATTACACCCAAACTTGCTCATTTATATTAAACTCAAACCTACTAATTTTGTTTTGTATTTGTATATGTTCAACAGTTGTTCCACTCTTATATACAATATTTTTTTCGTCATAAATAAAGATAAATAAATAAAATAAGAGTCTTATGTTTATTGTTTTTATAAAAAAATGAAATAAATGTATATATTAATATAAAGAGTAGTGCTAGGTTGCCGCCCAACAATGACTGTTGGGTGTGCCGCCTAGTACAAATTTGTCTTTTTATTTTTTCTTTTCATATTTCTTTAACATATTTAAATATTTTTAAAAAATATAAAAATACACTAAAAGTTACTTTTTTAATCATTAAGTAAAAAAAATTTAAAATAAAATATATAAATGGTCAAAATGAGAGAACCAACTCAAATGACGTACTAACATTTCTCTAATATAAAATTGCACGCAATAATTCGTGCTGAATGAGCAACTAGTACCACCCTGGATGTGAACCCAACAAGAAAAGAAGCTTAGAGGAAATGAGAACGCCACCCACGTTCACTCATCATCACATACCTTTTATGAAGTGGTCCCTTTGCTCTAACCATCAATGCCCACTTCCTACTTTTGGTTATGCCCACTTCCTATTTCTACCATTTAATAGTGTCAAATTATATGATTACTAAGGGCGATGCATTCATGCATCAAAAGGACACATGACATATAGTTTATACATGAAGATTAATCTTCAAATTATATAGTTTATACTCATATTGGGAGAGTTAATTTATAAGCACCAATATCTATTTACCATCTCAAAGAACAAGAAGACATATATGTATGTATGTAGTCAATAGGTAAAAAGTGTGAAGAAAGGAGAGATCTAGATATAAAAGACATAAATTTGAAAAGACTTGGGACTTCACAAAGGGAATCAATGAATGTGAATTTGAAGCGTGTTAGTCAACAAACATACAATACGTGCGATGCCACTCGATCATGAAAATCATGTCATATGTTCAATACCCTACATACATGTCCAAGACAAGACAATAAAAAGACAAAGAAGCCAAACAAGCTAGCTAGCATACTATCTCTATTACAACTAATTTCTAGTATCTATTAATACTATAATAATAAGAGAAATGCTATGTATCAGTCATTATTTACTCTCACACTCTACATTTATTTATAGTATTTTCATATGGTGTGGGAGAGTGAAAGTATGAATATTGACTGATGATAAGAACTTTTCTAATAATAATTTGTCATGCTACTTGATAAATTAAATAAAAGCTATTCTATTTATAAACAGATGTGAATGATATATAGTCCACACGACTGATATGACATGATTTAATTTACACAAGAATTTAATTTTAATTAACTTATCTTATAAATCAAATTTTATTAGGTTGAAAAGTATTAAATATGGGTTCTTTAAAATATAGATAATTTTAAATTGTATACTATTTTTATTAATCAGTGTAGTCCTATCAATTATATCAATTCATAAATATAATGAACATATTCTATAATCCTATTGTTAAGAGTCTATCTTTTCAAAAAAATGGAAATGTTATCAGCGATTTTTTATTTTATTTTATTTTATTATGAAAAATAGGTGGGACCAAGTGATTAAATATTAATTGAAACCTCTATATGCATGTATTTTGTAAATATTTAATATATAATATGCTTATTCAGGAAAAGAAAATTCATAAATAGAATGGATCAGTATTTTATCTTCTTGCCTGAAAGGCGAAAGGAAAGGCCAGAAAGCAGCCAGCATGGCCAGCCAGAAGAGACGTGGAATATCAATATTGAGGACAAGCATGAAATGGACTGGTGCCACCTACCGCTGATATTGAGCAAAGCAAGTCACATCAGCTTTAGACAAGCTTCCAAAACATTGCCTGCTTTACTTCATGGCATCCACCATTTTTTTTTTTTTTATTTATCATTATATATATACACATGGTATTTATTATTATAATAATTATTATTATATTACTATACGAAAAATGATAAATAATATATATATATATATATATATATATATATATATATATATTGGGTGTATTTGGACCCTCTAGTTAGAAGCAGAAATCCGGCAATCCGGAATTACATGGAAAAATGTATAGATTCAAAGCCTGCACTTCTGAGTTTCTGACCTATTGTGTCATCTCACATTGCATAAAATTCTGATGCTTGTGCAAGAGATTGAAGATCCTACTGATGAGGTGTTTGGATTGTGGAGAAATGATAAAGCAACTATCCCTTTATAATTTTTCTACAATTTATTTGAAATTTAACAAAAAATATTATTTTATTTGTAAGTTGTAAATTAGTTGTCTCTATATATATCATTTTCATAACAAATATGTCTAAATTAAAAATATATATATATAAGAGAAATTTTATTTACAGTTCCCATTTGGAGACTGCATATGCAGACCTTTTATTAAATGAGAGAAAATATCATTTTAAGAGGGATAATTTTAAAATTTTAAAGCTAAAATTGTCTAAACTTACATTGCGGTCTCCATTTGAGAACTGTACCTAGCATTGCTCATATATATATATATATATAGATTTATTTTGGTTTTGCTTTTAAATGTGAACGAGGGTGCATTGATTCCATATATTTCCATTTTATTTAAAGCGAGAGTATCACATTCTAAGTAGTGGTAAAATTAGATTGATATTATCTAACCCCATGAAGAGGGGTTCTCCTATTTATCCAAAACTCACTTCTCTTCCATTTTCATTATTCTAGGGAGTGAAAATCTTTGTACTTATAACTTCTTAGGTGGTTTTGAGCCTCTCTCAACCTCAAAAGTTAGTTTAAGATATGAGATTTTCTCTCACACTTATAAACTGACTATCAGCCAATTTCACAATCGATGTGGGACAACCCCAACATAACCATGGGCTCCGTCTTTCCTTTTCGATATCTAGTTGACTTTTGCTCTTTCATGTTCATTTCCTTTTGCTCTTACTTGCAAGATTTTTTGGTGCACCCATCCCTAATGTTGAAACCCCTCTTCCTTGGGGCTCCTTCAATCCTTTTTTGTTTTTGTAGATCTACGTCATTTCAATCTATGATCATTATTGTCTTCTTTGTTGCTCTTTCAGTATTTGCCCTACTCTTGCTCGACATGTGAGGGGTATGCGCTAGTTCGAATGCGCCACCATGCATCACGTGCATTCACAAGTACTTATAACTCCTCCCCCTTGCATATAGGTCTCTTTAAGCTATCTTCTTTCATCTTTATTGATGCACAACATCAATGACAACCGAAATGCCACATTGATTTGAGTTGCATATTCAAAACTGTCATAAATGGTCTCCACTTTTAGTGGAGAACTACCTCATGTTTATATCATGCACCATGATTCATGCCATACTTATTTGTAATCGGCTTTTAGTTTCCTATTTGAAAACCATAATTTATTAGGACAATATAGGCATTTGTACATTTCTAGATTGCTATTTGTATTTTAGGAAGCACTCTTATTTAAAAATAAAAATAAATTTCAATCTTTATGTAAAATTAGAGTGATGCTAAATGGACCGATTCAATTGAAGTAAGGGTCACCATATGTAAAAGTTCTGTGTACTCTTTTTAAAAAAAAAATAGATAAATTTAAGATCCATGCGAAAAAATCTATTTTTTAATATGATAAGCCCCACTTCTTTTTAATGCGAGTACGCGACTTGCACATACTATATCTAGTTTTAATCTAGTTAAATTAGCCACCAGCAATCAAGACGCTTAATTTAGGCTTTCTTTCTAAAAAAAAAAATAATATTAGGCGCCTCACACCAACTCATATATATGTGTATATATATATATATATATATATATATATATATAGATAGATGTCGTGCCTAATTGTTTTAGACTAACGTGTTAAATTGTCACTACTAGACATTTAATGCACATTAAGGCCAATAATAACAATAATAAAGGATAAAGAAATATTAATGACCTTATTTCTTTGATTGACATTTATTTTGACCCACCACGTATACCAAAAATCTACCTCAAATTTATATCCAATCAATGTCATAAAGTCTTGATAACGGCCCATCGCTCTCATCACATCATAGTCTAGTCCATGCATTTGATGATGACATAAACTAATGTGGTTTCTTTTAGATGAACCCCACACATTGCGTAATAGAGATATCATGAAATTCATAGGAATGTATGATTGTCTAAATGGGCTATTACACTTATGATTTCTTAGTCTTACTCACATGGCATTACATGAAATGCGCTCTCTCTCTCCCCTCCTCCCCATGGGGAGTTTGCTTCCATTTCTTATTCTCATTCATTTCAGAGCATATATATATATATATATATAAAGAGTTTGGTTACCATTCTCACCTACTATAAACAACTTATAACTTATAGAGAGAGAGATTTAGTATGTATGTTGATGCAATTTTTCAACATGGCCAAAATCCAATAATATGATCGAATAGTCTACAATGATGGCTTGGACGTTGATCTGATGTGCGGATGTTCATTCATGAAATAAATAATAAATAAAATATACAAAAATGAATAAAGAGAGAATTACGTGGTTCGACATAAAATTATGATAGCTACCATAGATCGTTTGAAGGTGAAATCCATCATCTTTGGTGATTTTACATGATCTCATGACTTCACATAGTTCTCAATACAATAGAGAAAATAGTAATAGTGTTGAGAAGAGATTGAAAAATACGTCGTACCTATAGAAACTTGAAGATAGACGATCTAAAGAGAGTGTAGCAAATAAATCTTTTCTTGTAGAGTTGTTAGATCATCCAACATTTGTAGTGGTCCCCTTTATAGAATTTCTTTTTTGGAATAACTGAGTCTTACTTACTTTATGTCGATTTCATATTTTTGTATGTAGAGACTATAATTGATAATATTCTTGTGGCTTGTGAAACTCTTCATACATTGAACACTGATAAGAAAGGAAATGACTATTACATGACTCTTAAACTCGATATAAGTAAGGCATATGATCGTGTGGAGTGGAGGTTTCTTGAAGCAGTAATGAACAAAATGGGATTTGATCCATTCGCTTATTATGGAATGCATCTCCTCGGTTTTATATTCCATATTGATTAATGGTGAACCTCAGGCCCCTTTCTCACCTTCAAAGGGTCTAAGATAAGGAGACCCCCTTTCACCATATCTCTTTATTATGTGTGTTAAGGCTCTTACTTCACCATTAAACCGTTGAACCAAGCTGAGCATATTGGCAGCATTTCAGGTGTGCCATTTGGAAGATCTCCTATCACTATTAATCATTTCTTCTTTGCTGATGATACTCTCTTGTTCTATAAAGCAAATTCTTTGGTATGGAGTAGAGTCTTATGTATTTTGGAACAATATGAGAGGGCTTTTGAGCAGATATTAAATAAAGAAAAGACTTCCTATCTTTTTCAATGGGAACACTCCCCTAGATGTGAAGAGTACAATTGTGCAAATAGCAGGGGTGAGATCAACTAGAACTTATAAGAAGTATTTGGGACTTCCAGTTGCAGTGGAGAGATCTAAATGTTCAGCTTTCAATTCTCTATTAGACAAAACATGGGCTCGTATTTCTAACTGGAAAACAAAATTTCTGTCTATTGTAGGTAAGGAAATTCTATTGATGGCAGTTATATAAGCCATTCCAGCCTACACCATAGGCATCTTTTTATTATCTTCTTTTATTACTCAGAAGCTGAACAACATGTTGAGGAAATTTTAGTGGGGACAGAATGGAGATAATACAAAAGTCCAATGGATAAAATGAGAATAGATGGGCTTAGCAAAGGAGGCTAGGGGTTTGGAATTTCGAGACCTCAAAAGCTTTAATTTAGCCATGTTGCTAAAACAAAGCTAGAGAATGCTAAAGAACCCTGATTCCTTACCTGCTAAAGTATTCAAACATAAGTATTATCCAAACAATGATCTACAAAAGGCTATTTTGGGGAGCAGACCATCCTATGTCGGGAGGAGTATCATTGTAGGGAAAAAATTACTGAAGGAGGGTCTGATATGGAGGATAGGAAATGAAAAACGAGTCAGAATATGGAAAGACAAATAGATTCCTAAGCCTCATTCTTTAATGATCCAGTCACCAATTTTGAATACAAATGAAGATGCTTAGGTTTCTGAGCTCATTGACACTGATCTGAATAGTTGGGATATGAGTAAGTTGAACCTCCTTTTTTCTACTCAAGACGCTTATTTAATTCAAAGTATCCCACTTTGTATTGGGAGAAGAGAGAATAGTCTAGTGTGGCACTATACAAATGATGACATTTTTTCTGTTAGAAGTGTCTATCATTTACATAGAGATATTGAACATAGATGTCAAGGGAGCTATTCTGATGACAAGAGAAAGGAAGTTGTTCGGAAGTCAATATAGAAACTAAAAGTACCAAATGCAATCAAGATGTTCACATGGAGAGCCTACCAAGATGCACTGTCGACCCTTTCCAATCTTTGTAAGAGGAAAATTTTGGAGAATGACTCATGCCCTATCTGCAAATTACACCCAGAATCAGTGGCTCATGCCATTTAGAGTTGTGGTGGATCTTGAGATGTCTGGAGCCAAGGTAGTAAGAAAATTCAAAAGATGGCTTTTCACAGTGACTATTTTCTGGGCAAGGGTGGAACCAGAAAATCTAGTTTGGGGGGCTAAGTTAAGAAAAAATAATTTTGGAGGGGCTAAATACTAATTTTTATATAATCTACTTTATAAAAACACATTCTAAAACCTAATTTTCATCAAATTTTAAAAATTTTGGGGGGGGCCAAGCCTTAAGGTAGTCCTGTCCCTGTTTCTGGGCATTTGGAGTAAACTATGCAATACTCTCCAATAAGAGAAACTAGAGGAAGCAACAATAGTAGCAAGGTTGATATGGTTCAAAAGAAATGATTTTGTTCATGGAAAAGATTTCAGACATCCTAATTCCATCATCAACAAAGCAAAGGATGATTGGCAAGCTTTTAAAAATGCTCAGAACCACAAAAGGCCTCATCAACAGAATGCTAGACAGATCCATCAGAAATGGACTAAGCCTCATGATCAGTGTTACAAAGCCAATTGGGATGCTACAATTGATAAAGAGAAGGGAAGATTGGCATATGGGTGATCATTTGGGATGGAGAAGGCTAGGTGATAGGTTCTCTTAGTGCTCCCAAAAGCCTAAATGCAAATTCTCGGGTGGCTGAATCTTATGTTGTAATGGTTGCTGCAAACTTCGGTAAAGAGATGAGCATTCGATCACTTATTTTGGAAGGAGATGCTTTACAGGTGGTGAATAACTTTTCAATGAAGAATCCAGATTGGAGCTAGGTAGGTTAGTTAATTGAGGATACCAAAACATTGCTCAATACTTGTGCCTTTTGGTTAGTTGTCTATACAAGAAGAGAAGCTAATCAACCTGCTCATATTCTTGCTTGGGAAGCATTATCTCTACAAGAGGATATCATAGGATTGGAAGAAATTTCAACATCTATTCAATCAATTGTATCTCTAGAGATGTTGTAAGACTTGTTGAGTAATAATTTCATATTTTTATAAAATAAAATAAAAAACTATGTAGAGCCTACACATTGTTTTTATTTCTTTTCAAATTGTAGAAAGTTGTAGAAAATTTTGATTCTAAAATTAAATCGTGCTCTAGCACTAAGAACATTCCCAATTATTTCTCTATAAACTCTTATCTAAAACAACTAACTAAGACTCACGTAATCTATTTTAGTTTAAAGATTATGATACACTTACCACCAACTTATACGGGTTTACTACGTATCCAACGTGACTTTTTTTTTTCCTTCCTCTGCTACTGACAGTCTTTCTGATAGCTTCTGACGCCTTTGACTTAACTTTCTGATAACTTCAGCTTCTAGCCGTCCTCCTATCGAAAGCATGAAAAGAAATTTTCAAGGTGGCGCCAGAACAACTGAGCCCCTCTTTCTCTCCTTTACACATACACACACACACACTCTCTCTCTCTCTCTCTCTCTCTCTCTCTTTCACGTCGCATTCGTTCCTTATGACTTTAACGACGTTCGTTTCTTGTTTATTTTTTGTGGATTGCCATTGTCAAGCCCACCACTCAAGCCCAAACGACATCGAGCCCACCCCTGGAGCCCAGATGACAAGCCAAACTCTCGAGCCCACCTCTTTGACGCACCGCCTGTAGTGATGATAACTGTCTCACCTCTGTTGTGCCTCTGCAGGGCGCCTCCTGTTGTATGAACAAATCAGTTGCTCGTGTATTGAAATTCTCATTTTTACTTGTGTAATCAGTTAAATATTCACAATAAACTTTCTGGTGTATTTGCCACTTGTGTAAATTTAATTTGATTGCTTAACAAATAAATTTAATTTAATCATTTTTGCTTGTGTAATCAGTTGAATATTCACAAGTAAATTTAATTTGTTATTGTAATTCTAATTAGTTGAATATTCTTGCACAATGAACCAGATGTGTATTTGCCACGAGTACAAGTGAATGTTGTATAAGAAAATACAAGCATAACTAAGTTAAATCAAAATTAATACAAATGTTAAATTAAGTATGGGTAAAAAAAATAGACATCAGGTTCACTTGAAAGTTAAATAGGACTTTTTTATGTAAGTCCAAGTGAAATCAAACAAAGTTAACTTTAATACATATGCTAATTAAATAATATGATAATTATGCTTACAAGCATATTTTTTAATACATATTTTTCTCGAAAACCAAGTATGTGTATTTAACTTACAAGTGAAACCAAACAGAGTTAAATAAAACTTTTTTAACTTCGCACAATGAACCAGATATTTTGACCCATAATTAAAGTTAAATAAAAATTAATACAAATGATAAATTTACAACTTCAAATTTACCTCCTATGAAGTTCAATGATGATGTATATGAAAATGCATTGGATGTGTGATGTGTATATTTTTGTTGAATGTATGCCGTATTTGATATATCATTGGCTTTTTTTACATGCTTCATTGATTTTTTTTTTCTTTGTAGGCTTATTAATTATTATTTTTGTTTTTATTTGTTATGTTATGTCTATATAGGGATGGAACAAAATGTTGAAAATAAGGATGTTGTCGAAGAGCCAAGAGCGGTTTTTTTTAATTTAAATTTCAAGTGACTGTTGAAAACATATAGAATCCTAAATTTCACATATAATGACCATTCTGAGCAAACACACTTGCAAATACAACAAGCAGAATCCCCATATCATTTTTGTCAAATACCATATAGCATTAAAGCATGGCAATAAGAGAATAAATACTAATTTTTCCAGTGAGACATATCAAGCTAAAGCAAGGCCATATAGCCATCAATAATCAAAGTCCAACATCGTATACAAACATGTTGGTCAGGTTTGCTTTCCAGCCACAACGATATGGTTGAAATATGGCAGCTTACCTGCCAATTCTTACAAGTAAAAAATTGTCTGCCATAGTTTCACCCTTACGACAAGTCTTTAGGCTTGCTTTCAGACCACACTGACATATTGAATTGTCAGATGTTGATCTAGAAGTTGAGCTTGAAATGAATTTGTGGACATTTCACACTAACAAAGCTGTCACACAGCAAACGAAGTCTAGCTTGTAAAAAAACTAAGAAATAAACTTAAATGAAGAGAATACTAAATTCTAAGTGCAGATGCAGTGGTGTAAATAAGTCATGCTGGTAAAAAAACTAAGAAACTATAAATTTTGGCAAGAGTGTGAACCACTCCTGGTTCTATCTGTTCGTCTGCCCAAGTACTGTAGTTAGTTCCTCCAGTACAATTGCAAGTTGCTTGAAGTATGAACAAGCCAAAACCTCCACCAGGTTTTGATGAATCATGTCATTAATAGGCT
This sequence comes from Juglans microcarpa x Juglans regia, assembly GCF_004785595.1. Lineage (NCBI taxonomy): Eukaryota > Viridiplantae > Streptophyta > Magnoliopsida > Fagales > Juglandaceae > Juglans > Juglans microcarpa x Juglans regia. Next base: position 36,680,301 of record NC_054596.1, read on the forward strand.
ATGTTACTTAACTCTATACTAAGTACATATGGAATGAATCATGTCATTTACATTCTGGATTAATTTTTCTATTATCAAGGCATGTTTGGTTTCACAATTTCTGAGAATTTATTTATTTATTTTTTATTGGGTTTTGTAAGAGAACAGATAGAATTTTAAATACTATTTTTGAAAATATGTTTTGTATTGAAGTTTGTGAAAGTGAAAAAACCAAACATACCCCCAAAAGCATCTTTATCATTTAAATTTTCCATTAAGTTACTAGTACTGGATTAGGAAAAACTAAGTTAATTTGAAAACTGACTTAAGAGGATGGCGTCCAAAAGCTTGTATACACCTGCTTAAACTTACACTCAAACAATGTGAAACACTGTAAATTGTAAACATAGTATTCAATGACTTAGCACCACCTAATACATAATACCAAAAATACCTTAAACTAGCATCCACATCCTCCGTGTACACAAGCGTCCGTAACTCTATCATAATCCTATATAATTTCATACTCACATTCAATGTGGGATTAACCTGAACCAAATGGTACAAATAATAACATTTACTCTGAAATAC